>NW_026599434.1:2220000-2960000 GCF_023634085.1 Falco cherrug
CTGTCTGGCACCTTCCGTGGTGGAGTTGTGCATGGGGTGTGTTTGGAACATTTTGTCACCGGCCGAGTCCAAAATTCAGCTGTTCCCCATCTCAGCCCAGAAAGCAGGTAGAACAACTTTTGTGGTGTCTTTCAGATGCCTACCGGAGCAATATAAAAACTACCAGGAGAACTCCTGTCTGGCACCTTCCCCGGTGGAGTTGTGCATGGGGTGTGTTTGGAACATTTTGTCACCGGCCGAGTCCAAAATTCAGCGGTTCCCCATCTCAGCCCAGAAAGCAGGTAGAACAACTTTTGTGGTGCCTTTCAGCTGCCTACCGGAGCAATGTAAAAACTACCAGGAGAACTCCTGTCTGGCACCTTCCCCCGGTGGAGTTGTGCATGGGGTGTGTTTGGAACATTTTGTCACCAGCCGACTCCAAAATTCAGCAGTTCCCCATCTCAGCCCACAAAGCAGGTACAACAACTTTTCTTGTGCCTTTCAGCTGCCTACCAAGGTAGTGTAAATCTACCAAAAGAATTCGTTCCTGGCACCTTCCCCGGTGGAGTTGTGCATGGGGTGTCTGTGGAACATTTTGTCACCGGCCGACTCCAAAATTCAGCGGTTCCCCATCTCAGCCCACAAAGCAGGAAGAACAACTTTTGTGGTGCCTTTCAGCTGCCTACCAAGGTAGTGTAAAAACTACCAGGAGAACTCCTGTCTGGCACCTTCCCCGGTGGAGTTGTGCAGGGGGTGTGTTTGGAACATTTTGTCACCGGCCGACTCCAAAATTCAGCGGTTCCCCATCTCAGCCCAGAAAGCAGGTAGAACAACTTTTGTGGTGCCTTTCAGCTGCCTACCAAGGTAGTGTAAAAACTACCAAGAGAACTCTTGTCTGGCACCTTCCCCGGTGGAGTTGTGCATGGGGTGTGTTTGGAACATTTTGTCAACGGCCGAGTCCAAAATTCAGCGGTTCCCCATCTCAGCCCAGAAAGCAGGTAGAACAACTTTTGTGGTGCCTTTCAGATGCCTACCAAGGTAGTGTAAAAACTACCAAGAGAACTCCTGTCTGGCACCTTCCCCGGTGGAGTTGTGCATGGGGTGTGTTTGGAACATTTTGTCACCAGCCGACTCCAAAGTTCAGCGGTTCCCCATCTCAGCCCAGAAAGCAGGTAGAACAACTTTTGTGGTGCCTTTCAGATGCCTACCAAGGTAGTGTAAATCTACCAAAAGAATTCGTTCCTGGCACCTTCCCCGGTGGAGTTGTGCATGGGGTGTCTGTGGAACATTTTGTCACCGGCCGACTCCAAAATTCAGCGATTCCCCATCTCAGCCCAGAAAGCAGGTAGAACAACTTCTGTGGTGTCTTTCAGATGCCTACCAAGGTAGTGTAAAAACTACCAGGAGAACTCCTGTCTGGCACCTTCCGTGGTGGAGTTGTGCATGGGGTGTGTTTGGAACATTTTGTCACCGGCCGACTCCAAAATTCAGCGGTTCCCCATCTCAGCCCAGAAAGCAGGAAGAACAACTTTTGTGGTGCCTTTCAAATGCTTACCAAGGTAGTGTAAAAACTACCAGGAGAACTCCTGTCTGGCACCTTCCCCGGTGGAGTTGTGCATGGGGTGTGTTTGGAACATTTTGTCACCGGCCGAGTCCAAAATTCAGCGGTTCCCCATCTCAGCCCAGAAAGCAGGAAGAACAACTTTTGTGGTGCCTTTCAGCTGCCTACCAAGGTAGTGTAAAAACTACCAAGAGAACTCCTGTCTGGCACCTTCCCCGGTGGAGTTGTGCATGGGGTGTGTTTGGAACACTTTGTCACCGGCCGAGTCCAAAATTCAGCGGTTCCCCATCTCAGCCCAGAAAGCAGGTAGAACAACTTTTGTGGTGTCTTTCAGATGCCTACCAAGGTAGTGTAAAAACTACCAGGAGAACTCCTGTCTGGCACCTTCCCCGGTGGAGTTGTGCATGGGGTGTGTTTGGAACATTTTGTCAGCAGCCGACTCCAAAATTCAGCGTTTCCCCATCTCAGCCCAGAAAGCAGGTAGAACAACTTTTGTGGTGCCTTTCAGCTGCCTACCAAGGTAGTGTAAAAACTACCAACAGAACTCCTGTCTGGCACCTTCCCCGGTGGAATTGTGCATGGGGTGTGTTTGGAACATTTTGTCACCAGCCGAGTCCAAAATTCAGCGATTCCCCATCTCAGCCCAGAAAGCAGGTAGAACAACTTTTGTGGTGTCTTTCAGATGCCTACAAAGGCAGTGTAAAAACTACCAGGAGAACTCCTGTCTGGCACCTTCCGTGGTGGAGTTGTGCATGGGGTGTGTTTGGAACATTTTGTCACCGGCCGAGTCCAAAATTCAGCTGTTCCCCATCTCAGCCCAGAAAGCAGGTAGAACAACTTTTGTGGTGTCTTTCAGATGCCTACCGGAGCAATATAAAAACTACCAGGAGAACTCCTGTCTGGCACCTTCCCCGGTGGAGTTGTGCATGGGGTGTGTTTGGAACATTTTGTCACCGGCCGAGTCCAAAATTCAGCGGTTCCCCATCTCAGCCCAGAAAGCAGGTAGAACAACTTTTGTGGTGCCTTTCAGCTGCCTACCGGAGCAATGTAAAAACTACCAGGAGAACTCCTGTCTGGCACCTTCCCCGGTGGAGTTGTGCATGGGGTGTGTTTGGAACATTTTGTCACCAGCCGACTCCAAAATTCAGCAGTTCCCCATCTCAGCCCACAAAGCAGGTACAACAACTTTTCTTGTGCCTTTCAGCTGCCTACCAAGGTAGTGTAAATCTACCAAAAGAATTCGTTCCTGGCACCTTCCCCGGTGGAGTTGTGCATGGGGTGTCTGTGGAACATTTTGTCACCGGCCGACTCCAAAATTCAGCGGTTCCCCATCTCAGCCCACAAAGCAGGTAGAACAACTTTTGTGGTGTCTTTCAGATGCCTACCGGAGCAATGTAAAAACTACCAGGAGAACTCCTGTCTGGCACCTTCCCCGGTGGAGTTGTGCAGGGGGTGTGTTTGGAACATTTTGTCACCAGCCGAGTCCAAAATTCAGCGTTTCCCCATCTCAGCCCACAAAGCAGGTACAACAACTTTTCTTGTGCCTTTCAGCTGCCTACCAAGGTAGTGTAAATCTACCAAAAGAATTCGTTCCTGGCACCTTCCCCGGTGGAGTTGTGCATGGGGTGTCTGTGGAACATTTTATCACCGGCCGACTCCAAAATTCAGCGGTTCCCCATCTCAGCCCACAAAGCAGGTAGAACAACTTTTGTGGTGTCTTTCAGATGCCTACCGGAGCAATGTAAAAACTACCAGGAGAACTCCTGTCTGGCACCTTCCCCGGTGGAGTTGTGCATGGGGTGTGTTTGGAACATTTTGTCACCAGCCGAGTCCAAAATTCAGCTGTTCCCCATCTCAGCCCAGAAAGCAGGTAGAACAACTTTTGTGGTGTCTTTCAGATGCCTACCAAGGTAGTGTAAAAACTACCAGGAGAACTCCTGTCTGGCACCTTCCCCGGTGGAGTTGTGCATGGGGTGTGTTTGGAACATTTTGTCACCAGCCGACTCCAAAATTCAGCGTTTCCCCATCTCAGCCCAGAAAGCAGGTAGAACAACTTTTGTGGTGTCTTTCAGATGCCTACCAAGGTAGTGTAAAAACTACCAGGAGAACTCCTGTCTGGCACCTTCCCCGGTGGAGTTGTGCATGGGGTGTGTTTGGAACATTTTGTCACCGGCCGAGTCCAAAATTCAGCGGTTCCCCATCTCAGCCCAGAAAGCAGGTAGAACATCTTTTGTGGTATCTTTCAGATGCCTACCGGAGCAATGTAAAAACTACCAGGAGAACTCCTGTCTGGCACCTTCCGTGGTGGAGTTGTGCAGGGGGTGTGTTTGGAACATTTTGTCACCAGCCGACTCCAAAATTCAGCGTTTCCCCATCTCAGCCCAGAAAGCAGGTAGAACAACTTTTGTGGTGTCTTTCAGATGCCTACCAAGGTAGTGTAAAAACTACTAAGAGAACTCCTGTCTGGCACCTTCCCCGGTGGAGTTGTGCATGGGGTGTGTTTGGAACATTTTGTCACCAGCCGAGTCCAAAATTCAGCGATTCCCCATCTCAGCCCAGAAAGCAGGTAGAACAACTTTTGTGGTGTCTTTCAGATGCCTACAAAGGCAGTGTAAAAACTACCAGGAGAACTCCTGTCTGGCACCTTCCCCGGTGGAGTTGTGCAGGGGGTGTGTTTGGAACATTTTGTCACCGGCCGAGTCCAAAATTCAGCGGTTCCCCATCTCAGCCCACAAAGCAGGTAGAACAACTTTTGTGGTGTCTTTCAGATGCCTACCGGAGCAATGTAAAAACTACCAGGAGAACTCCTGTCTGGCACCTTCCCCGGTGGAGTTGTGCATGGGGTGTGTTTGGAACATTTTGTCACCGGCCGAGTCCAAAATTCAGCTGTTCCCCATCTCAGCCCAGAAAGCAGGTAGAACAACTTTTGTGGTGTCTTTCAGATGCCTACCGGAGCAATATAAAAACTACCAGGAGAACTCCTGTCTGGCACCTTCCCCGGTGGAGTTGTGCATGGGGTGTGTTTGGAACATTTTGTCACCGGCCGAGTCCAAAATTCAGCGGTTCCCCATCTCAGCCCAGAAAGCAGGTAGAACAACTTTTGTGGTGCCTTTCAGCTGCCTACCGGAGCAATGTAAAAACTACCAGGAGAACTCCTGTCTGGCACCTTCCCCGGTGGAGTTGTGCAGGGGGTGTGTTTGGAACATTTTGTCACCAGCCGACTCCAAAATTCAGCAGTTCCCCATCTCAGCCCACAAAGCAGGTACAACAACTTTTCTTGTGCCTTTCAGCTGCCTACCAAGGTAGTGTAAATCTACCAAAAGAATTCGTTCCTGGCACCTTCCCCGGTGGAGTTGTGCATGGGGTGTCTGTGGAACATTTTGTCACCGGCCGACTCCAAAATTCAGCGGTTCCCCATCTCAGCCCACAAAGCAGGTAGAACAACTTTTGTGGTGTCTTTCAGATGCCTACCGGAGCAATGTAAAAACTACCAGGAGAACTCCTGTCTGGCACCTTCCCCGGTGGAGTTGTGCATGGGGTGTGTTTGGAACATTTTGTCACCAGCCGAGTCCAAAATTCAGCTGTTCCCCATCTCAGCCCAGAAAGCAGGTAGAACAACTTTTGTGGTGCCTTTCAGCTGCCTACCAAGGTAGTGTAAAAACTACCAAGAGAACTCCTTTCTGGCACCTTCCGCGGTGGAGTTGTGCATGGGGTGTGTTTGGAACATTTTGTCACCGGCCGAGTCCAAAATTCAGCGATTCCCCATCTCAGCCCAGAAAGCAGGTAGAACAACTTTTGTGGTGCCTTTCAGCTGCCTACCAAGGTAGTGTAAAAACTACCAAGAGAACTCCTGTCTGGCACCTTCCCCGGTGGAGTTGTGCATGGGGTGTGTTTGGAACATTTTGTCACCGGCCGAGTCCAAAATTCAGCGGTTCCCCATCTCAGCCCAGAAAGCAGGTACAACAACTTTTGTGGTGCCTTTCAGCTGCCTACCAAGGTAGTGTAAAAACTACCAAGAGAACTCCTGTCTGGCACCTTCCCCGGTGGAGTTGTGCATGGGGTGTGTTTGGAACATTTTGTCACCGGCCGAGTCCAAAATTCAGCGGTTCCCCATCTCAGCCCAGAAAGCAGGAAGAACAACTTTTGTGGTGTCTTTCAGATGCCTACCAAGGTAGTGTAAAAACTACCAGGAGAACTCCTGTCTGGCACCTTCCCCGGTGGAGTTGTGCATGGGGTGTGTTTGGAACATTTTGTCACCGGCCGAGTCCAAAATTCAGCGGTTCCCCATCTCAGCCCAGAAAGCAGGTAGAACAACTTTTGTGGTGTCTTTCAGATGCCTACCGGAGCAATGTAAAAACTACCAGGAGAACTCCTGTCTGGCACCTTCCCCGGTGGAGTTGTGCAGGGGGTGTGTTTGGAACATTTTGTCACCGGCCGAGTCCAAAATTCAGCGGTTCCCCATCTCAGCCCAGAAAGCAGGTAGAACATCTTTTGTGGTATCTTTCAGATGCCTACCGGAGCAATGTAAAAACTACCAGGAGAACTCCTGTCTGGCACCTTCCCCGGTGGAGTTGTGCAGGGGGTGTGTTTGGAACATTTTGTCACCAGCCGAGTCCAAAATTCAGCGGTTCCCCATCTCAGCCCACAAAGCAGGTAGAACAACTTTTGTGGTGCCTTTCAGCTGCCTACCAAGGTAGTGTAAAAACTACCAACAGAATTCGTTCCTGGCACCTTCCCCGGTGGAGTTGTGCATGGGGTGTGTTTGGAACATTTTGTCACCAGCCGAGTCCAAAATTCAGCGTTTCCCCATCTCAGCCCACAAAGCAGGTACAACAACTTTTGTGGTGTCTTTCAGATGCCTACCGGAGCAATGTAAAAACTACCAGGAGAACTCCTGTCTGGCACCTTCCCCGGTGGAGTTGTGCAGGGGGTGTGTTTGGAACATTTTGTCACCAGCCGAGTCCAAAATTCAGCGGTTCCCCATCTCAGCCCAGAAAGCAGGTAGAACAAGTTTTGTGGTGTCTTTCAGCTGCCTACCAAGGTAGTGTAAAAACTACCAGGAGAACTCCTGTCTGGCACCTTCCCCGGTGGTGTTGTGCATGGGGTGTGTTTGGAACATTTTGTCACCGGCCGAGTCCAAAATTCAGCGGTTCCCCATCTCAGCCCACAAAGCAGGTAGAACAACTTTTGTGGTGTCTTTCAGATGCCTACCGGAGCAATGTAAAAACTACCAGGAGAACTCCTGTCTGGCACCTTCCCCGGTGGAGTTGTGCAGGGGGTGTGTTTGGAACATTTTGTCAACGGCCGACTCCAAAGTTCAGCGGTTCCCCATCTCAGCCCACAAAGCAGGGACAACAACTTTTCTTGTGCCTTTCAGCTGCCTACCAAGGTAGTGTAAATCTACCAAAAGAATTCGTTCCTGGCACCTTCCCCGGTGGAGTTGTGCATGGGGTGTCTGTGGAACATTTTGTCACCGGCCGACTCCAAAATTCAGCGATTCCCCATCTCAGCCCAGAAAGCAGGTAGAACAACTTCTGTGGTGTCTTTCAGATGCCTACCAAGGTAGTGTAAAAACTACCAGGAGAACTCCTGTCTGGCACCTTCCGTGGTGGAGTTGTGCATGGGGTGTGTTTGGAACATTTTGTCACCGGCCGACTCCAAAATTCAGCGGTTCCCCATCTCAGCCCAGAAAGCAGGAAGAACAACTTTTGTGGTGCCTTTCAAATGCTTACCAAGGTAGTGTAAAAACTACCAGGAGAACTCCTGTCTGGCACCTTCCCCGGTGGAGTTGTGCATGGGGTGTGTTTGGAACATTTTGTCACCGGCCGAGTCCAAAATTCAGCTGTTCCCCATCTCAGCCCAGAAAGCAGGTAGAACAACTTTTGTGGTGTCTTTCAGATGCCTACCGGAGCAATATAAAAACTACCAGGAGAACTCCTGTCTGGCACCTTCCCCGGTGGAGTTGTGCATGGGGTGTGTTTGGAACATTTTGTCACCGGCCGAGTCCAAAATTCAGCGGTTCCCCATCTCAGCCCAGAAAGCAGGTAGAACAACTTTTGTGGTGCCTTTCAGCTGCCTACCGGAGCAATGTAAAAACTACCAGGAGAACTCCTGTCTGGCACCTTCCCCGGTGGAGTTGTGCAGGGGGTGTGTTTGGAACATTTTGTCACCAGCCGACTCCAAAATTCAGCAGTTCCCCATCTCAGCCCACAAAGCAGGTACAACAACTTTTCTTGTGCCTTTCAGCTGCCTACCAAGGTAGTGTAAATCTACCAAAAGAATTCGTTCCTGGCACCTTCCCCGGTGGAGTTGTGCATGGGGTGTCTGTGGAACATTTTGTCACCGGCCGACTCCAAAATTCAGCGGTTCCCCATCTCAGCCCACAAAGCAGGTAGAACAACTTTTGTGGTGTCTTTCAGATGCCTACCGGAGCAATGTAAAAACTACCAGGAGAACTCCTGTCTGGCACCTTCCCCGGTGGAGTTGTGCATGGGGTGTGTTTGGAACATTTTGTCACCAGCCGAGTCCAAAATTCAGCTGTTCCCCATCTCAGCCCAGAAAGCAGGTAGAACAACTTTTGTGGTGCCTTTCAGCTGCCTACCAAGGTAGTGTAAAAACTACCAAGAGAACTCCTTTCTGGCACCTTCCGCGGTGGAGTTGTGCATGGGGTGTGTTTGGAACATTTTGTCACCGGCCGAGTCCAAAATTCAGCGATTCCCCATCTCAGCCCAGAAAGCAGGTAGAACAACTTTTGTGGTGCCTTTCAGCTGCCTACCAAGGTAGTGTAAAAACTACCAAGAGAACTCCTGTCTGGCACCTTCCCCGGTGGAGTTGTGCATGGGGTGTGTTTGGAACATTTTGTCACCGGCCGAGTCCAAAATTCAGCGGTTCCCCATCTCAGCCCAGAAAGCAGGTACAACAACTTTTGTGGTGCCTTTCAGCTGCCTACCAAGGTAGTGTAAAAACTACCAAGAGAACTCCTGTCTGGCACCTTCCCCGGTGGAGTTGTGCATGGGGTGTGTTTGGAACATTTTGTCACCGGCCGAGTCCAAAATTCAGCGGTTCCCCATCTCAGCCCAGAAAGCAGGAAGAACAACTTTTGTGGTGTCTTTCAGATGCCTACCAAGGTAGTGTAAAAACTACCAGGAGAACTCCTGTCTGGCACCTTCCCCGGTGGAGTTGTGCATGGGGTGTGTTTGGAACATTTTGTCAACGGCCGAGTCCAAAATTCAGCGGTTCCCCATCTCAGCCCAGAAAGCAGGTAGAACAACTTTTGTGGTGTCTTTCAGATGCCTACCGGAGCAATGTAAAAACTACCAGGAGAACTCCTGTCTGGCACCTTCCCCGGTGGAGTTGTGCAGGGGGTGTGTTTGGAACATTTTGTCACCGGCCGAGTCCAAAATTCAGCGGTTCCCCATCTCAGCCCAGAAAGCAGGTAGAACATCTTTTGTGGTATCTTTCAGATGCCTACCGGAGCAATGTAAAAACTACCAGGAGAACTCCTGTCTGGCACCTTCCCCGGTGGAGTTGTGCAGGGGGTGTGTTTGGAACATTTTGTCACCAGCCGAGTCCAAAATTCAGCGGTTCCCCATCTCAGCCCACAAAGCAGGTAGAACAACTTTTGTGGTGCCTTTCAGCTGCCTACCAAGGTAGTGTAAAAACTACCAACAGAATTCGTTCCTGGCACCTTCCCCGGTGGAGTTGTGCATGGGGTGTGTTTGGAACATTTTGTCACCAGCCGAGTCCAAAATTCAGCGTTTCCCCATCTCAGCCCACAAAGCAGGTACAACAACTTTTGTGGTGTCTTTCAGATGCCTACCGGAGCAATGTAAAAACTACCAGGAGAACTCCTGTCTGGCACCTTCCCCGGTGGAGTTGTGCAGGGGGTGTGTTTGGAACATTTTGTCACCAGCCGAGTCCAAAATTCAGCGGTTCCCCATCTCAGCCCAGAAAGCAGGTAGAACAAGTTTTGTGGTGTCTTTCAGCTGCCTACCAAGGTAGTGTAAAAACTACCAGGAGAACTCCTGTCTGGCACCTTCCCCGGTGGTGTTGTGCATGGGGTGTGTTTGGAACATTTTGTCACCGGCCGAGTCCAAAATTCAGCGGTTCCCCATCTCAGCCCACAAAGCAGGTAGAACAACTTTTGTGGTGTCTTTCAGATGCCTACCGGAGCAATGTAAAAACTACCAGGAGAACTCCTGTCTGGCACCTTCCCCGGTGGAGTTGTGCAGGGGGTGTGTTTGGAACATTTTGTCACCAGCCGACTCCAAAGTTCAGCGGTTCCCCATCTCAGCCCAGAAAGCAGGTAGAACAACTTTTGTGGTGCCTTTCAGATGCCTACCAAGGTAGTGTAAATCTACCAAAAGAATTCGTTCCTGGCACCTTCCCCGGTGGAGTTGTGCATGGGGTGTCTGTGGAACATTTTGTCACCGGCCGACTCCAAAATTCAGCGATTCCCCATCTCAGCCCAGAAAGCAGGTAGAACAACTTCTGTGGTGTCTTTCAGATGCCTACCAAGGTAGTGTAAAAACTACCAGGAGTACTCCTGTCTGGCACCTTCCGTGGTGGAGTTGTGCATGGGGTGTGTTTGGAACATTTTGTCACCGGCCGACTCCAAAATTCAGCGGTTCCCCATCTCAGCCCAGAAAGCAGGTAGAACAACTTTTGTGGTGCCTTTCAGCTGCCTACCAAGGTAGTGTAAAAACTACCAGGAGAACTCCTGTCTGGCACCTTCCCCGGTGGAGTTGTGCATGGGGTGTGTTTGGAACATTTTGTCACCGGCCGAGTCCAAAATTCAGCGGTTCCCCATCTCAGCCCAGAAAGCAGGAAGAACAACTTTTGTGGTGCCTTTCAGCTGCCTACCAAGGTAGTGTAAAAACTACCAAGAGAACTCCTGTCTGGCACCTTCCCCGGTGGAGTTGTGCATGGGGTGTGTTTGGAACACTTTGTCACCGGCCGAGTCCAAAATTCAGCGGTTCCCCATCTCAGCCCAGAAAGCAGGTAGAACATCTTTTGTGGTATCTTTCAGATGCCTACCGGAGCAATGTAAAAACTACCAAGAGAACTCCTGTCTGGCACCTTCCCCGGTGGAGTTGTGCAGGGGGTGTGTTTGGAACATTTTGTCACCAGCCGAGTCCAAAATTCAGCGTTTCCCCATCTCAGCCCAGAAAGCAGGTAGAACAACTTTTGTGGTGTCTTTCAGATGCCTACCAAGGTAGTGTAAAAACTACTAAGAGAACTCCTGTCTGGCACCTTCCCCGGTGGAGTTGTGCATGGGGTGTGTTTGGAACATTTTGTCACCAGCCGAGTCCAAAATTCAGCGATTCCCCATCTCAGCCCAGAAAGCAGGTAGAACAACTTTTGTGGTGTCTTTCAGATGCCTACAAAGGCAGTGTAAAAACTACCAGGAGAACTCCTGTCTGGCACCTTCCCCGGTGGAGTTGTGCAGGGGGTGTGTTTGGAACATTTTGTCACCGGCCGAGTCCAAAATTCAGCGGTTCCCCATCTCAGCCCAGAAAGCAGGTAGAACAACTTTTGTGGTGCCTTTCAGCTGCCTACCAAGGTAGTGTAAAAACTACCAACAGAACTCCTGTCTGGCACCTTCCCCGGTGGTGTTGTGCATGGGGTGTGTTTGGAACATTTTGTCACCGGCCGAGTCCAAAATTCAGCTGTTCCCCATCTCAGCCCAGAAAGCAGGTAGAACAACTTTTGTGGTGTCTTTCAGATGCCTACCGGAGCAATATAAAAACTACCAGGAGAACTCCTGTCTGGCACCTTCCCCGGTGGAGTTGTGCAGGGGGTGTGTTTGGAACATTTTGTCACCGGCCGAGTCCAAAATTCAGCGGTTCCCCATCTCAGCCCACAAAGCAGGTAGAACAACTTTTGTGGTGCCTTTCAGCTGCCTACCGGAGCAATGTAAAAACTACCAGGAGAACTCCTGTCTGGCACCTTCCCCGGTGGAGTTGTGCAGGGGGTGTGTTTGGAACATTTTGTCACCAGCCGACTCCAAAATTCAGCAGTTCCCCATCTCAGCCCACAAAGCAGGTACAACAACTTTTCTTGTGCCTTTCAGCTGCCTACCAAGGTAGTGTAAATCTACCAAAAGAATTCGTTCCTGGCACCTTCCCCGGTGGAGTTGTGCATGGGGTGTCTGTGGAACATTTTGTCACCGGCCGACTCCAAAATTCAGCGGTTCCCCATCTCAGCCCACAAAGCAGGTAGAACAACTTTTGTGGTGTCTTTCAGATGCCTACCGGAGCAATGTAAAAACTACCAGGAGAACTCCTGTCTGGCACCTTCCCCGGTGGAGTTGTGCATGGGGTGTGTTTGGAACATTTTGTCACCAGCCGAGTCCAAAATTCAGCTGTTCCCCATCTCAGCCCAGAAAGCAGGTAGAACAACTTTTGTGGTGCCTTTCAGCTGCCTACCAAGGTAGTGTAAAAACTACCAAGAGAACTCCTTTCTGGCACCTTCCGCGGTGGAGTTGTGCATGGGGTGTGTTTGGAACATTTTGTCACCGGCCGAGTCCAAAATTCAGCGGTTCCCCATCTCAGCCCAGAAAGCAGGTAGAACAACTTTTGTGGTGCCTTTCAGCTGCCTACCAAGGTAGTGTAAAAACTACCAAGAGAACTCCTGTCTGGCACCTTCCCCGGTGGAGTTGTGCAGGGGGTGTGTTTGGAACATTTTGTCACCGGCCGTCTCCAAAATTCAGCGGTTCCCCATCTCAGCCCAGAAAGCAGGAAGAACAACTTTTGTGGTGCCTTTCAGCTGCCTACCAAGGTAGTGTAAAAACTACCAAGAGAACTCCTGTCTGGCACCTTCCCCGGTGGAGTTGTGCATGGGGTGTGTTTGGAACATTTTGTCACCGGCCGAGTCCAAAATTCAGCGGTTCCCCATCTCAGCCCAGAAAGCAGGTAGAACAACTTTTGTGGTGTCTTTCAGCTGCCTACCGGAGCAATGTAAAAACTACCAGGAGAACTCCTGTCTGGCACCTTCCCCGGTGGAGTTGTGCAGGGGGTGTGTTTGGAACATTTTGTCACCGGCCGAGTCCAAAATTCAGCGGTTCCCCATCTCAGCCCAGAAAGCAGGTAGAACATCTTTTGTGGTATCTTTCAGATGCCTACCGGAGCAATGTAAAAACTACCAGGAGAACTCCTGTCTGGCACCTTCCCCGGTGGAGTTGTGCAGGGGGTGTGTTTGGAACATTTTGTCACCAGCCGAGTCCAAAATTCAGCGGTTCCCCATCTCAGCCCACAAAGCAGGTAGAACAACTTTTGTGGTGCCTTTCAGCTGCCTACCAAGGTAGTGTAAAAACTACCAACAGAATTCGTTCCTGGCACCTTCCCCGGTGGAGTTGTGCATGGGGTGTGTTTGGAACATTTTGTCACCAGCCGAGTCCAAAATTCAGCGTTTCCCCATCTCAGCCCAGAAAGCAGGTAGAACAACTTTTGTGGTGTCTTTCAGATGCCTACCGGAGCAATGTAAAAACTACCAGGAGAACTCCTGTCTGGCACCTTCCCCGGTGGAGTTGTGCAGGGGGTGTGTTTGGAACATTTTGTCACCGGCCGAGTCCAAAATTCAGCGGTTCCCCATCTCAGCCCAGAAAGCAGGTAGAACAACTTTTGTGGTGCCTTTCAGCTGCCTACCAAGGTAGTGTAAAAACTACCAAGAGAACTCTTGTCTGGCACCTTCCCCGGTGGAGTTGTGCATGGGGTGTGTTTGGAACATTTTGTCAACGACCGAGTCCAAAATTCAGCGGTTCCCCATCTCAGCCCAGAAAGCAGGTAGAACAACTTTTGTGGTGCCTTTCAGATGCCTACCAAGGTAGTGTAAAAACTACCAAGAGAACTCCTGTCTGGCACCTTCCCCGGTGGTGTTGTGCATGGGGTGTGTTTGGAACATTTTGTCACCGGCCGAGTCCAAAATTCAGCGTTTCCCCATCTCAGCCCAGAAAGCAGGTAGAACAACTTTTGTGGTGTCTTTCAGATGCCTACCGGAGCAATGTAAAAACTACCAGGAGAACTCCTGTCTGGCACCTTCCCCGGTGGAGTTGTGCATGGGGTGTGTTTGGAACATTTTGTCACCGGCCGAGTCCAAAATTCAGCGGTTCCCCATCTCAGCCCAGAAAGCAGGTAGAACAACTTTTGTGGTGTCTTTCAGATGCCTACAAAGGCAGTGTAAAAACTACCAGGAGAACTCCTGTCTGGCACCTTCCGTGGTGGAGTTGTGCATGGGGTGTGTTTGGAACATTTTGTCACCAGCCGAGTCTAAAATTCAGCGTTTCCTCATCTCAGCCCAGAAAGCAGGTAGAACAACTTTTGTGGTGTCTTTCAGATGCCTACCGGAGCAATGTAAAAACTACCAGGAGAACTCCTGTCTGGCACCTTCCCCGGTGGAGTTGTGCAGGGGGTGTGTTTGGAACATTTTGTCACCAGCCGAGTCCAAAATTCAGCGGTTCCCCATCTCAGCCCAGAAAGCAGGTAGAACAAGTTTTGTGGTGTCTTTCAGCTGCCTACCAAGGTAGTGTAAAAACTACCAGGAGAACTCCTGTCTGGCACCTTCCCCGGTGGTGTTGTGCATGGGGTGTGTTTGGAACATTTTGTCACCGGCCGAGTCCAAAATTCAGCGGTTCCCCATCTCAGCCCACAAAGCAGGTAGAACAACTTTTGTGGTGTCTTTCAGATGCCTACCGGAGCAATGTAAAAACTACCAGGAGAACTCCTGTCTGGCACCTTCCCCGGTGGAGTTGTGCAGGGGGTGTGTTTGGAACATTTTGTCAACGGCCGACTCCAAAATTCAGCGGTTCCCCATCTCAGCCCACAAAGCAGGGACAACAACTTTTCTTGTGCCTTTCAGCTGCCTACCAAGGTAGTGTAAATCTACCAAAAGAATTCGTTCCTGGCACCTTCCCCGGTGGAGTTGTGCATGGGGTGTCTGTGGAACATTTTGTCACCGGCCGACTCCAAAATTCAGCGATTCCCCATCTCAGCCCAGAAAGCAGGTAGAACAACTTCTGTGGTGTCTTTCAGATGCCTACCAAGGTAGTGTAAAAACTACCAGGAGTACTCCTGTCTGGCACCTTCCGTGGTGGAGTTGTGCATGGGGTGTGTTTGGAACATTTTGTCACCGGCCGACTCCAAAATTCAGCTGTTCCCCATCTCAGCCCAGAAAGCAGGTAGAACAACTTTTGTGGTGTCTTTCAGCTGCCTACCAAGGTAGTGTAAAAACTACCAGGAGAACTCCTGTCTGGCACCTTCCCCGGTGGAGTTGTGCATGGGGTGTGTTTGGAACATTTTGTCACCGGCCGAGTCCAAAATTCAGCGGTTCCCCATCTCAGCCCAGAAAGCAGGAAGAACAACTTTTGTGGTGCCTTTCAGCTGCCTACCAAGGTAGTGTAAAAACTACCAAGAGAACTCCTGTCTGGCACCTTCCCCGGTGGAGTTGTGCATGGGGTGTGTTTGGAACACTTTGTCACCGGCCGAGTCCAAAATTCAGCGGTTCCCCATCTCAGCCCAGAAAGCAGGAAGAACAACTTTTGTGGTGCCTTTCAGCTGCCTACCAAGGTAGTGTAAAAACTACCAGGAGAACTCCTGTCTGGCACCTTCCGTGGTGGAGTTGTGCAGGGGGTGTGTTTGGAACATTTTGTCACCGGCCGAGTCCAAAATTCAGCGGTTCCCCATCTCAGCCCAGAAAGCAGGTAGAACAACTTTTGTGGTGCCTTTCAGCTGCCTACCAAGGTAGTGTAAAAACTACCAAGAGAACTCTTGTCTGGCACCTTCCCCGGTGGAGTTGTGCATGGGGTGTGTTTGGAACATTTTGTCAACGGCCGACTCCAAAATTCAGCGGTTCCCCATCTCAGCCCAGAAAGCAGGTAGAACAACTTTTGTGGTGCCTTTCAGATGCCTACCAAGGTAGTGTAAAAACTACCAAGAGAACTCCTGTCTGGCACCTTCCCCGGTGGTGTTGTGCATGGGGTGTGTTTGGAACATTTTGTCACCGGCCGAGTCCAAAATTCAGCGGTTCCCCATCTCAGCCCAGAAAGCAGGTAGAACAACTTTTGTGGTGTCTTTCAGATGCCTACCGGAGCAATGTAAAAACTACCAGGAGAACTCCTGTCTGGCACCTTCCCCGGTGGAGTTGTGCATGGGGTGTGTTTGGAACATTTTGTCACCGGCCGAGTCCAAAATTCAGCGGTTCCCCATCTCAGCCCAGAAAGCAGGTAGAACAACTTTTGTGGTGTCTTTCAGATGCCTACAAAGGCAGTGTAAAAACTACCAGGAGAACTCCTGTCTGGCACCTTCCCCGGTGGAGTTGTGCATGGGGTGTGTTTGGAACATTTTGTCACCAGCCGAGTCCAAAATTCAGCGTTTCCCCATCTCAGCCCAGAAAGCAGGTAGAACAACTTTTGTGGTGTCTTTCAGATGCCTACCGGAGCAATGTAAAAACTACCAGGAGAACTCCTGTCTGGCACCTTCCCCGGTGGAGTTGTGCAGGGGGTGTGTTTGGAACATTTTGTCACCAGCCGAGTCCAAAATTCAGCGGTTCCCCATCTCAGCCCACAAAGCAGGGACAACAACTTTTCTTGTGCCTTTCAGCTGCCTACCAAGGTAGTGTAAATCTACCAAAAGAATTCGTTCCTGGCACCTTCCCCGGTGGAGTTGTGCATGGGGTGTCTGTGGAACATTTTGTCACCGGCCGACTCCAAAATTCAGCGATTCCCCATCTCAGCCCAGAAAGCAGGTAGAACAACTTCTGTGGTGTCTTTCAGATGCCTACCAAGGTAGTGTAAAAACTACCAGGAGAACTCCTGTCTGGCACCTTCCGTGGTGGAGTTGTGCATGGGGTGTGTTTGGAACATTTTGTCACCGGCCGAGTCCAAAATTCAGCGGTTCCCCATCTCAGCCCAGAAAGCAGGAAGAACAACTTTTGTGGTGCCTTTCAGCTGCCTACCAAGGTAGTGTAAAAACTACCAGGAGAACTCCTGTCTGGCACCTTCCCCGGTGGAGTTGTGCATGGGGTGTGTTTGGAACATTTTGTCACCGGCCGAGTCCAAAATTCAGCGGTTCCCCATCTCAGCCCAGAAAGCAGGAAGAACAACTTTTGTGGTGCCTTTCAGCTGCCTACCAAGGTAGTGTAAAAACTACCAAGAGAACTCCTGTCTGGCACCTTCCCCGGTGGAGTTGTGCATGGGGTGTGTTTGGAACACTTTGTCACCGGCCGAGTCCAAAATTCAGCGGTTCCCCATCTCAGCCCAGAAAGCAGGTAGAACAACTTTTGTGGTGTCTTTCAAATGCCTACCAAGGTAGTGTAAAAACTACCAGGAGAACTCCTGTCTGGCACCTTCCCCGGTGGAGTTGTGCATGGGGTGTGTTTGGAACATTTTGTCACCAGCCGAGTCCAAAATTCAGCGTTTCCCCATCTCAGCCCAGAAAGCAGGTAGAACAACTTTTGTGGTGCCTTTCAGCTGCCTACCAAGGTAGTGTAAAAACTACCAGGAGAACTCCTGTCTGGCACCTTCCCCGGTGGAGTTGTGCATGGGGTGTGTTTGGAACATTTTGTCACCAGCCGAGTCCAAAATTCAGCGATTCCCCATCTCAGCCCAGAAAGCAGGTAGAACAACTTTTGTGGTGTCTTTCAGATGCCTACAAAGGCAGTGTAAAAACTACCAGGAGAACTCCTGTCTGGCACCTTCCCCGGTGGAGTTGTGCAGGGGGTGTGTTTGGAACATTTTGTCACCGGCCGAGTCCAAAATTCAGCGGTTCCCCATCTCAGCCCAGAAAGCAGGTAGAACAACTTTTGTGGTGCCTTTCAGCTGCCTACCAAGGTAGTGTAAAAACTACCAACAGAACTCCTGTCTGGCACCTTCCCCGGTGGTGTTGTGCATGGGGTGTGTTTGGAACATTTTGTCACCGGCCGAGTCCAAAATTCAGCTGTTCCCCATCTCAGCCCAGAAAGCAGGTAGAACAACTTTTGTGGTGTCTTTCAGATGCCTACCGGAGCAATATAAAAACTACCAGGAGAACTCCTGTCTGGCACCTTCCCCGGTGGAGTTGTGCATGGGGTGTGTTTGGAACATTTTGTCACCGGCCGACTCCAAAATTCAGCGGTTCCCCATCTCAGCCCAGAAAGCAGGTAGAACAACTTTTGTGGTGCCTTTCAGCTGCCTACCGGAGCAATGTAAAAACTACCAGGAGAACTCCTGTCTGGCACCTTCCCCGGTGGAGTTGTGCAGGGGGTGTGTTTGGAACATTTTGTCACCAGCCGAGTCCAAAATTCAGCGTTTCCCCATCTCAGCCCAGAAAGCAGGTAGAACAACTTTTGTGGTGCCTTTCAGCTGCCTACCAAGGTAGTGTAAAAACTACCAAGAGAACTCCTTTCTGGCACCTTCCCCGGTGGAGTTGTGCATGGGGTGTGTTTGGAACATTTTGTCACCGGCCGAGTCCAAAATTCAGCGGTTCCCCATCTCAGCCCACAAAGCAGGTAGAACAACTTTTGTGGTGTCTTTCAGATGCCTACCGGAGCAATGTAAAAACTACCAGGAGAACTCCTGTCTGGCACCTTCCCCGGTGGAGTTGTGCATGGGGTGTGTTTGGAACATTTTGTCACCGGCCGAGTCCAAAATTCAGCGGTTCCCCATCTCAGCCCAGAAAGCAGGTAGAACAACTTTTGTGGTGTCTTTCAGATGCCTACCAAGGTAGTGTAAAAACTACCAGGAGAACTCCTGTCTGGCACCTTCCCCGGTGGAGTTGTTCATGGGGTGTGTTTGGAACATTTTGTCACCGGCCGAGTCCAAAATTCAGCGATTCCCCATCTCAGCCCAGAAAGCAGGTAGAACAACTTTTGTGGTGTCTTTCAGATGCCTACCAAGGTAGTGTAAAAACTACCAGGAGAACTCCTGTCTGGCACCTTCCGTGGTGGAGTTGTGCATGGGGTGTGTTTGGAACATTTTGTCACCAGCCGAGTCCAAAATTCAGCGGTTCCCCATCTCAGCCCAGAAAGCAGGTAGAACAACTTTTGTGGTGCCTTTCAGCTGCCTACCAAGGTAGTGTAAAAACTACCAAGAGAACTCCTTTCTGGCACCTTCCGTGGTGGAGTTGTGCATGGGGTGTGTTTGGAACATTTTGTCACCAGCCGAGTCCAAAATTCAGCGGTTCCCTATCTCAGCCCAGAAAGCAGGTAGAACAACTTTTGTGGTGCCTTTCAGCTGCCTACCAAGGTAGTGTAAAAACTACCAGGAGAACTCCTGTCTGGCACCTTCCCCGGTGGAGTTGTGCATGGGGTGTGTTTGGAACATTTTGTCACCGGCCGAGTCCAAAATTCAGCGGTTCCCCATCTCAGCCCAGAAAGCAGGTAGAACAACTTTTGTGGTGTCTTTCAGATGCCTACCGGATCAATGTAAAAACTACCAGGAGAACTCCTGTCTGGCACCTTCCCCGGTGGAGTTGTGCAGGGGGTGTGTTTGGAACATTTTGTCACCGGCCGAGTCCAAAATTCAGCGGTTCCCTATCTCAGCCCAGAAAGCAGGTAGAACAACTTTTGTGGTGCCTTTCAGCTGCCTACCGGAGCAATGTAAAAACTACCAGGAGAACTCCTGTCTGGCACCTTCCCCGGTGGAGTTGTGCAGGGGGTGTGTTTGGAACATTTTGTCACCGGCCGACTCCAAAATTCAGCGGTTCCCCATCTCAGCCCAGAAAGCAGGAAGAACAACTTTTGTGGTGTCTTTCAGATGCCTACCAAGGTAGTGTAAAAACTACCAGGAGAACTCCTGTCTGGCACCTTCCGTGGTGGAGTTGTGCATGGGGTGTGTTTGGAACATTTTGTCACCGGCCGACTCCAATATTCAGCGTTTCCCCATCTCAGCCCACAAAGCAGGTAGAACAACTTTTGTGGTGTCTTTCAGATGCCTACCGGAGCAATGTAAAAACTACCAGGAGAACTCCTGTCTGGCACCTTCCCCGGTGGAGTTGTGCATGGGGTGTGTTTGGAACATTTTGTCACCAGCCGTCTCCAAAATTCAGCGGTTCCCCATCTCAGCCCAGAAAGCAGGTAGAACAACTTTTGTGGTGTCTTTCAAATGCCTACCAAGGTAGCGTAAAAACTACCAGGAGAACTCCTGTCTGGCACCTTCCCCGGTGGAGTTGTGCATGGGGTGTGTTTGGAACATTTTGTCACCGGCCGAGTCCAAAATTCAGCGGTTCCCTATCTCAGCCCAGAAAGCAGGTAGAACAACTTTTGTGGTGTCTTTCAGCTGCCTACCAAGGTAGTGTAAAAACTACCAGGAGAACTCCTGTCTGGCACCTTCCCCGGTGGTGTTGTGCATGGGGTGTGTTTGGAACATTTTGTCACCGGCCGACTCCAAAATTCAGCGGTTCCCCATCTCAGCCCAGAAAGCAGGTAGAACAACTTTTGTGGTGTCTTTCAGATGCCTACCGGATCAATGTAAAAACTACCAGGAGAACTCCTGTCTGGCACCTTCCCCGGTGGAGTTGTGCATGGGGTGTGTTTGGAACATTTTGTCACCGGCCGAGTCCAAAATTCAGCGGTTCCCCATCTCAGCCCAGAAAGCAGGTAGAACAACTTTTGTGGTGCCTTTCAGCTGCCTACCAAGGTAGTGTAAAAACTACCAGGAGAACTCCTGTCTGGCACCTTCCCCGGTGGAGTTGTTCAGGGGGTGTGTTTGGAACATTTTGTCACCAGCCGACTCCAAAATTCAGCGGTTCCCCATCTCAGCCTACAAAGCAGGTACAACAACTTTTCTTGTGCCTTTCAGCTGCCTACCAAGGTAGTGTAAATCTACCAAAAGAATTCGTTCCTGGCACCTTCCCCGGTGGAGTTGTGCATGGGGTGTGTTTGGAACATTTTGTCAACGGCCGACTCCAAAATTCAGCGGTTCCCCATCTCAGCCCACAAAGCAGGTAGAACAACTTTTGTGGTGTCTTTCAGATGCCTACAAAGGCAATGTAAAAACTACCAGGAGAACTCCTGTCTGGCACCTTCCGTGGTGGAGTTGTGCATGGGGTGTGTTTGGAACATTTTGTCACCAGCCGACTCCAAAATTCAGCGTTTCCCCATCTCAGCCCAGAAAGCAGGTAGAACAACTTTTGTGGTGTCTTTCAGATGCCTACCAAGGTAGTGTAAAAACTACCAGGAGAACTCCTGTCTGGCACCTTCCGTGGTGGAGTTGTGCATGGGGTGTGTTTGGAACATTTTGTCACCAGCCGAGTCCAAAATTCAGCGGTTCCCCATCTCAGCCCAGAAAGCAGGTAGAACAACTTTTGTGGTGTCTTTCAGATGCCTACCGGAGCAATGTAAAAACTACCAGGAGAACTCCTGTCTGGCACCTTCCCCGGTGGAGTTGTGCAGGGGGTGTGTTTGGAACATTTTGTCACCAGCCGAGTCCAAAATTCAGCGGTTCCCCATCTCAGCCCAGAAAGCAGGTAGAACAACTTTTGTGGTGTCTTTCAGCTGCCTACCAAGGTAGTGTAAAAACTACCAGGAGAACTCCTGTCTGGCACCTTCCCCGGTGGTGTTGTGCATGGGGTGTGTTTGGAACATTTTGTCAACGGCCGAGTCCAAAATTCAGCTGTTCCCCATCTCAGCCCAGAAAGCAGGTAGAACAACTTTTGTGGTGTCTTTCAGATGCCTACCGGAGCAATATAAAAACTACCAGGAGAACTCCTGTCTGGCACCTTCCCCGGTGGAGTTGTGCATGGGGTGTGTTTGGAACATTTTGTCAACGGCCGAGTCCAAAATTCAGCGGTTCCCCATCTCAGCCCAGAAAGCAGGTAGAACAACTTTTGTGGTGCCTTTCAGCTGCCTACCGGAGCAATGTAAAAACTACCAGGAGAACTCCTGTCTGGCACCTTCCCCGGTGGAGTTGTGCAGGGGGTGTGTTTGGAACATTTTGTCACCAGCCGACTCCAAAATTCAGCGGTTCCCCATCTCAGCCCACAAAGCAGGTACAACAACTTTTCTTGTGCCTTTCAGCTGCCTACCAAGGTAGTGTAAATCTACCAAAAGAATTCGTTCCTGGCACCTTCCCCGGTGGAGTTGTGCATGGGGTGTCTGTGGAACATTTTGTCACCGGCCGAGTCCAAAATTCAGCGGTTCCCCATCTCAGCCCACAAAGCAGGTAGAACAACTTTTGTGGTGTCTTTCAGATGCCTACCGGAGCAATGTAAAAACTACCAGGAGAACTCCTGTCTGGCACCTTCCCCGGTGGAGTTGTGCATGGGGTGTGTTTGGAACATTTTGTCACCAGCCGAGTCCAAAATTCAGCTGTTCCCCATCTCAGCCCAGAAAGCAGGTAGAACAACTTTTGTGGTGTCTTTCAGATGCCTACCAAGGTAGTGTAAAAACTACCAGGAGAACTCCTGTCTGGCACCTTCCCCGGTGGAGTTGTGCATGGGGTGTGTTTGGAACATTTTGTCACCAGCCGACTCCAAAATTCAGCGTTTCCCCATCTCAGCCCAGAAAGCAGGTAGAACAACTTTTGTGGTGTCTTTCAGATGCCTACCAAGGTAGTGTAAAAACTACCAGGAGAACTCCTGTCTGGCACCTTCCGTGGTGGAGTTGTGCATGGGGTGTGTTTGGAACATTTTGTCACCAGCCGAGTCCAAAATTCAGCGTTTCCCCATCTCAGCCCAGAAAGCAGGTAGAACAACTTTTGTGGTGCCTTTCAGCTGCCTACCAAGGTAGTGTAAAAACTACCAAGAGAACTCCTGTCTGGCACCTTCCCCGGTGGAGTTGTGCATGGGGTGTGTTTGGAACATTTTGTCAACGGCCGAGTCCAAAATTCAGCGGTTCCCCATCTCAGCCCAGAAAGCAGGTAGAACAACTTTTGTGGTGTCTTCCAGATGCCTACCAAGGTAGTGTAAAAACTACCAGGAGAACTCCTGTCTGGCACCTTCCCCGGTGGAGTTGTGCAGGGGGTGTGTTTGGAACATTTTGTCACCGGCCGAGTCCAAAATTCAGCGTTTCCCCATCTCAGCCCAGAAAGCAGGTAGAACAACTTTTGTGGTGCCTTTCAGCTGCCTACCGGAGCAATGTAAAAACTACCAGGAGAACTCCTGTCTGGCACCTTCCCCGGTGGAGTTGTGCAGGGGGTGTGTTTGGAACATTTTGTCACCAGCCGACTCCAAAATTCAGCGATTCCCCATCTCAGCCCACAAAGCAGGTACAACAACTTTTCTTGTGCCTTTCAGCTGCCTACCAAGGTAGTGTAAATCTACCAACAGAATTCGTTCCTGGCACCTTCCCCGGTGGAGTTGTGCATGGGGTGTCTGTGGAACATTTTGTCACCGGCCGAGTCCAAAATTCAGCGGTTCCCCATCTCAGCCCACAAAGCAGGTAGAACAACTTTTGTGGTGTCTTTCAGATGCCTACCGGAGCAATGTAAAAACTACAAGGAGAACTCCTGCCTGGCACCTTCCCCGGTGGAGTTGTGCATGGGGTGTGTTTGGAACATTTTGTCACCAGCCGACTCCAAAATTCAGCGTTTCCCCATCTCAGCCCAGAAAGCAGGTAGAACAACTTTTGTGGTGTCTTTCAGATGCCTACCGGAGCAATGTAAAAACTACCAGGAGAACTCCTGTCTGGCACCTTCCCCGGTGGAGTTGTGCAGGGGGTGTGTTTGGAACATTTTGTCACCAGCCGAGTCCAAAATTCAGCGTTTCCCCATCTCAGCCCAGAAAGCAGGTAGAACAACTTTTGTGGTGCCTTTCAGCTGCCTACCAAGGTAGTGTAAAAACTACCAAGAGAACTCCTTTCTGGCACCTTCCCCGGTGGAGTTGTGCATGGGGTGTGTTTGGAACATTTTGTCACCGGCCGAGTCCAAAATTCAGCGGTTCCCCATCTCAGCCCAGAAAGCAGGTAGAACAACTTTTGTGGTGTCTTTCAGATGCCTACCGGAGCAATGTAAAAACTACCAGGAGAACTCCTGTCTGGCACCTTCCCCGGTGGAGTTGTGCAGGGGGTGTGTTTGGAACATTTTGTCACCGGCCGAGTCCAAAATTCAGCGGTTCCCCATCTCAGCCCAGAAAGTAGGTAGAACAACTTTTGTGGTGTCTTTCAGATGCCTACCGGAGCAATGTAAAAACTACCAGGAGAACTCCTGTCTGGCACCTTCCCCGGTGGAGTTGTGCAGGGGGTGTGTTTGGAACATTTTGTCACCGGCCGAGTCCAAAATTCAGCGTTTCCCCATCTCAGCCCAGAAAGCAGGTAGAACAACTTTTGTGGTGCCTTTCAGCTGCCTACCGGAGCAATGTAAAAACTACCAGGAGAACTCCTGTCTGGCACCTTCCCCGGTGGAGTTGTGCAGGGGGTGTGTTTGGAACATTTTGTCACCGGCCGACTCCAAAATTCAGCGATTCCCCATCTCAGCCCACAAAGCAGGTACAACAACTTTTCTTGTGCCTTTCAGCTGCCTACCAAGGTAGTGTAAATCTACCAACAGAATTCGTTCCTGGCACCTTCCCCGGTGGAGTTGTGCATGGGGTGTCTGTGGAACATTTTGTCACCGGCCGAGTCCAAAATTCAGCGTTTCCCCATCTCAGCCCACAAAGCAGGTAGAACAACTTTTGTGGTGTCTTTCAGATGCCTACCGGAGCAATGTAAAAACTACCAGGAGAACTCCTGTCTGGCACCTTCCCCGGTGGAGTTGTGCATGGGGTGTGTTTGGAACATTTTGTCACCAGCCGAGTCCAAAATTCAGCTGTTCCCCATCTCAGCCCAGAAAGCAGGTAGAACAACTTTTGTGGTGTCTTTCAGATGCCTACCAAGGTAGTGTAAAAACTACCAGGAGAACTCCTGTCTGGCACCTTCCCCGGTGGAGTTGTGCATGGGGTGTGTTTGGAACATTTTGTCACCAGCCGACTCCAAAATTCAGCGTTTCCCCATCTCAGCCCAGAAAGCAGGTAGAACAACTTTTGTGGTGTCTTTCAGATGCCTACCAAGGTAGTGTAAAAACTACCAGGAGAACTCCTGTCTGGCACCTTCCGTGGTGGAGTTGTGCATGGGGTGTGTTTGGAACATTTTGTCACCGGCCGACTCCAAAATTCAGCGGTTCCCCATCTCAGCCCAGAAAGCAGGAAGAACAACTTTTGTGGTGTCTTTCAGATGCCTACCAAGGTAGTGTAAAAACTACCAGGAGAACTCCTGTCTGGCACCTTCCGTGGTGGAGTTGTGCATGGGGTGTGTTTGGAACATTTTGTCACCAGCCGAGTCCAAAATTCAGCGTTTCCCCATCTCAGCCCAGAAAGCAGGTAGAACAACTTTTGTGGTGCCTTTCAGCTGCCTACCAAGGTAGTGTAAAAACTACCAAGAGAACTCCTGTCTGGCACCTTCCCCGGTGGAGTTGTGCATGGGGTGTGTTTGGAACATTTTGTCACCGGCTGAGTCCAAAATTCAGCGGTTCCCCATCTCAGCCCACAAAGCAGGTACAACAACTTTTGTGGTGCCTTTCAGCTGCCTACCAAGGTAGTGTAAAAACTACCAACAGAATTCGTTCCTGGCACCTTCCCCGGTGGAGTTGTGCATGGGGTGTGTTTGGAACATTTTGTCACCAGCCGAGTCCAAAATTCAGCGTTTCCCCATCTCAGCCCACAAAGCAGGTAGAACAACTTTTGTGGTGTCTTTCAGATGCCTACCAAGGTAGTGTAAAAACTACCAGGAGAACTCCTGTCTGGCACCTTCCCCGGTGGAGTTGTGCATGGGGTGTGTTTGGAACATTTTGTCACCGGCCGAGTCCAAAATTCAGCGGTTCCCCATCTCAGCCCAGAAAGCAGGAAGAACAACTTTTGTGGTGCCTTTCAGCTGCCTACCAAGGTAGTGTAAAAACTACCAAGAGAACTCCTGTCTGGCACCTTCCCCGGTGGAGTTGTGCATGGGGTGTGTTTGGAACATTTTGTCAACGGCCGACTCCAAAATTCAGCGTTTCCCCATCTCAGCCCAGAAAGCAGGTAGAACAACTTTTGTGGTGTCTTTCAGATGCCTACCGGAGCAATGTAAAAACTACCAGGAGAACTCCTGTCTGGCACCTTCCCCGGTGGAGTTGTGCATGGGGTGTGTTTGGAACATTTTGTCACCGGCCGAGTCCAAAATTCAGCGTTTCCCCATCTCAGCCCAGAAAGCAGGAAGAACAACTTTTGTGGTGTCTTTCAGATGCCTACCGGAGCAATGTAAAAACTACCAGGAGAACTCCTGTCTGGCACCTTCCCCGGTGGAGTTGTGCAGGGGGTGTGTTTGGAACATTTTGTCACCAGCCGAGTCCAAAATTCAGCGTTTCCCCATCTCAGCCCAGAAAGCAGGTAGAACAACTTTTGTGGTGCCTTTCAGCTGCCTACCAAGGTAGTGTAAAAACTACCAGGAGAACTCCTTTCTGGCACCTTCCCCGGTGGAGTTGTGCATGGGGTGTGTTTGGAACATTTTGTCACCGGCTGAGTCCAAAATTCAGCGGTTCCCCATCTCAGCCCAGAAAGCAGGTAGAACAACTTTTGTGGTGTCTTTCAGATGCCTACCGGAGCAATGTAAAAACTACCAGGAGAACTCCTGTCTGGCACCTTCCCCGGTGGAGTTGTGCAGGGGGTGTGTTTGGAACATTTTGTCACCGGCCGGGTCCAAAATTCAGCGGTTCCCCATCTCAGCCCAGAAAGCAGGTAGAACAACTTTTGTGGTGTCTTTCAGATGCCTACCGGAGCAATGTAAAAACTACCAGGAGAACTCCTGTCTGGCACCTTCCCCGGTGGAGTTGTGCAGGGGGTGTGTTTGGAACATTTTGTCACCGGCCGACTCCAAAATTCAGCGGTTCCCCATCTCAGCCCAGAAAGCAGGTAGAACAACTTTTGTGGTGCCTTTCAGCTGACTACCGGAGCAATGTAAAAACTACCAGGAGAACTCCTGTCTGGCACCTTCCCCGGTGGAGTTGTGCAGGGGGTGTGTTTGGAACATTTTGTCACCGGCCGACTCCAAAATTCAGCGATTCCCCATCTCAGCCCACAAAGCAGGTACAACAACTTTTCTTGTGCCTTTCAGCTGCCTACCAAGGTAGTGTAAATCTACCAACAGAATTCGTTCCTGGCACCTTCCCCGGTGGAGTTGTGCATGGGGTGTCTGTGGAACATTTTGTCACCGGCCGAGTCCAAAATTCAGCGTTTCCCCATCTCAGCCCACAAAGCAGGTAGAACAACTTTTGTGGTGTCTTTCAGATGCCTACCGGAGCAATGTAAAAACTACCAGGAGAACTCCTGTCTGGCACCTTCCCCGGTGGAGTTGTGCATGGGGTGTGTTTGGAACATTTTGTCACCAGCCGAGTCCAAAATTCAGCTGTTCCCCATCTCAGCCCAGAAAGCAGGTAGAACAACTTTTCTGGTGTCTTTCAGATGCCTACCAAGGTAGTGTAAAAACTACCAGGAGAACTCCTTTCTGGCACCTTCCCCGGTGGAGTTGTGCATGGGGTGTGTTTGGAACATTTTGTCACCAGCCGACTCCAAAATTCAGCGTTTCCCCATCTCAGCCCAGAAAGCAGGTAGAACAACTTTTGTGGTGTCTTTCAGATGCCTACCAAGGTAGTGTAAAAACTACCAGGAGAACTCCTGTCTGGCACCTTCCCCGGTGGAGTTGTGCATGGGGTGTGTTTGGAACATTTTGTCACCGGCCGAGTCCAAAATTCAGCGATTCCCCATCTCAGCCCAGAAAGCAGGTAGAACAACTTTTGTGGTGTCTTTCAGATGCCTACCAAGGTAGTGTAAAAACTACCAGGAGAACTCCTGTCTGGCACCTTCCGTGGTGGAGTTGTGCATGGGGTGTGTTTGGAACATTTTGTCACCAGCCGAGTCCAAAATTCAGCGTTTCCCCATCTCAGCCCAGAAAGCAGGTAGAACAACTTTTGTGGTGCCTTTCAGATGCCTACCAAGGTAGTGTAAAAACTACCAAGAGAACTCCTGTCTGGCACCTTCCCCGGTGGAGTTGTGCATGGGGTGTGTTTGGAACATTTTGTCACCGGCCGAGTCCAAAATTCAGCGGTTCCCCATCTCAGCCCACAAAGCAGGTACAACAACTTTTGTGGTGCCTTTCAGCTGCCTACCAAGGTAGTGTAAAAACTACCAACAGAATTCGTTCCTGGCACCTTCCCCGGTGGAGTTGTGCATGGGGTGTGTTTGGAACATTTTGTCACCAGCCGACTCCAAAATTCAGCGGTTCCCCATCTCAGCCCAGAAAGCAGGTAGAACAACTTTTGTGGTGTCTTTCAGATGCCTACCAAGGTAGTGTAAAAACTACTAAGAGAACTCCTGTCTGGCACCTTCCCCGGTGGAGTTTTGCATGGGGTGTGTTTGGAACATTTTGTCACCGGCCGACTCCAAAATTCAGCGATTCCCCATCTCAGCCCAGAAAGCAGGTAGAACAACTTCTGTGGTGTCTTTCAGATGCCTACCAAGGTAGTGTAAAAACTACTAAGAGAACTCCTGTCTGGCACCTTCCCCGGTGGAGTTGTGCAGGGGGTGTGTTTGGAACATTTTGTCACCGGCCGACTCCAAAATTCAGCGGTTCCCCATCTCAGCCCAGAAAGCAGGAAGAACAACTTTTGTGGTGCCTTTCAAATGCTTACCAAGGTAGTGTAAAAACTACCAGGAGAACTCCTGTCTGGCACCTTCCCCGGTGGAGTTGTGCATGGGGTGCGTTTGGAACATTTTGTCACCGGCCGAGTCCAAAATTCAGCGTTTCCCCATCTCAGCCCAGAAAGCAGGTAGAACAACTTTTGTGGTGCCTTTCAAATGCCTACCAAGGTAGTGTAAAAACTACCAAGAGAACTCCTGTCTGGCACCTTCCCCGGTGGAGTTGTGCATGGGGTGTGTTTGGAACATTTTGTCACCAGCCGACTCCAAAATTCAGCGTTTCCCCATCTCAGCCCACAAAGCAGGTAGAACAACTTTTGTGGTGTCTTTCAGATGCCTACCGGAGCAATGTAAAAACTACCAGGAGAACTCCTGTCTGGCACCTTCCCCGGTGGAGTTGTGCATGGGGTGTGTTTGGAACATTTTGTCACCGGCCGAGTCCAAAATTCAGCGGTTCCCCATCTCAGCCCAGAAAGCAGGAAGAACAACTTTTGTGGTGCCTTTCAGCTGCCTACCAAGGTAGTGTAAAAACTACCAAGAGAACTCCTGTCTGGCACCTTCCCCGGTGGAGTTGTGCATGGGGTGTGTTTGGAACATTTTGTCACCGGCCGAGTCCAAAATTCAGCGTTTCCCCATCTCAGCCCAGAAAGCAGGTAGAACAACTTTTGTGGTGTCTTTCAGATGCCTACCGGAGCAATGTAAAAACTACCAGGAGAACTCCTGTCTGGCACCTTCCCCGGTGGAGTTGTGCATGGGGTGTGTTTGGAACATTTTGTCACCGGCCGAGTCCAAAATTCAGCGGTTCCCCATCTCAGCCCAGAAAGCAGGTAGAACAACTTTTGTGGTACCTTTCAGCTGCCTACCAAGGTAGTGTAAAAACTACCAAGAGAACTGCTGTCTGGCACCTTCCCCGGTGGTGTTGTGCATGGGGTGTGTTTGGAACATTTTGTCACCGGCCGAGTCCAAAATTCAGCGGTTCCCCATCTCAGCCCAGAAAGCAGGTAGAACAACTTTTGTGGTGTCTTTCAGATGCCTACCGGAGCAATGTAAAAACTACCAGGAGAACTCCTGTCTGGCACCTTCCCCGGTGGAGTTGTGCAGGGGGTGTGTTTGGAACATTTTGTCACCGGCCGGGTCCAAAATTCAGCGGTTCCCCATCTCAGCCCAGAAAGCAGGTAGAACAACTTTTGTGGTGCCTTTCAGCTGCCTACCGGAGCAATGTAAAAACTACCAGGAGAACTCCTGTCTGGCACCTTCCCCGGTGGAGTTGTGCAGGGGGTGTGTTTGGAACATTTTGTCACCAGCCGACTCCAAAATTCAGCGGTTCCCCATCTCAGCCCACAAAGCAGGTACAACAACTTTTCTTGTGCCTTTCAGCTGCCTACCAAGGTAGTGTAAATCTACCAAAAGAATTCGTTCCTGGCACCTTCCCCGGTGGAGTTGTGCATGGGGTGTGTTTGGAACATTTTGTCACCGGCCGAGTCCAAAATTCAGCGATTCCCCATCTCAGCCCAGAAAGCAGGTAGAACAACTTTTGTGGTGCCTTTCAGCTGCCTACCAAGGTAGTGTAAAAACTACCAAGAGAACTCCTGTCTGGCACCTTCCCCGGTGGAGTTGTGCAGGGGGTGTGTTTGGAACATTTTGTCACCAGCCGAGTCCAAAATTCAGCGTTTCCCCATCTCAGCCCAGAAAGCAGGTAGAACAACTTTTGTGGTGCCTTTCAGCTGCCTACCAAGGTAGTGTAAAAACTACCAAGAGAACTCCTTTCTGGCACCTTCCCCGGTGGAGTTGTGCATGGGGTGTGTTTGGAACATTTTGTCACCGGCTGAGTCCAAAATTCAGCGGTTCCCCATCTCAGCCCAGAAAGCAGGTAGAACAACTTTTGTGGTGTCTTTCAGATGCCTACCGGAGCAATGTAAAAACTACCAGGAGAACTCCTGTCTGGCACCTTCCCCGGTGGAGTTGTGCAGGGGGTGTGTTTGGAACATTTTGTCACCAGCCGAGTCCAAAATTCAGCTGTTCCCCATCTCAGCCCAGAAAGCAGGTAGAACAACTTTTCTGGTGTCTTTCAGATGCCTACCAAGGTAGTGTAAAAACTACCAGGAGAACTCCTGTCTGGCACCTTCCCCGGTGGAGTTGTGCATGGGGTGTGTTTGGAACATTTTGTCACCAGCCGACTCCAAAATTCAGCGTTTCCCCATCTCAGCCCAGAAAGCAGGTAGAACAACTTTTGTGGTGTCTTTCAGATGCCTACCAAGGTAGTGTAAAAACTACCAGGAGAACTCCTGTCTGGCACCTTCCCCGGTGGAGTTGTGCATGGGGTGTGTTTGGAACATTTTGTCACCGGCCGACTCCAAAATTCAGCGATTCCCCATCTCAGCCCAGAAAGCAGGTAGAACAACTTTTGTGGTGTCTTTCAGATGCCTACCAAGGTAGTGTAAAAACTACCAGGAGAACTCCTGTCTGGCACCTTCCCCGGTGGAGTTGTGCATGGGGTGTGTTTGGAACATTTTGTCACCAGCCGAGTCCAAAATTCAGCGTTTCCCCATCTCAGCCCAGAAAGCAGGTAGAACAACTTTTGTGGTGCCTTTCAGATGCCTACCAAGGTAGTGTAAAAACTACCAAGAGAACTCCTGTCTGGCACCTTCCCCGGTGGAGTTGTGCATGGGGTGTGTTTGGAACATTTTGTCACCGGCCGAGTCCAAAATTCAGCGGTTCCCCATCTCAGCCCAGAAAGCAGGTAGAACAACTTTTGTGGTGCCTTTCAGCTGCCTACCAAGGTAGTGTAAAAACTACCAACAGAATTCGTTCCTGGCACCTTCCCCGGTGGAGTTGTGCATGGGGTGTGTTTGGAACATTTTGTCACCAGCCGACTCCAAAATTCAGCGGTTCCCCATCTCAGCCCAGAAAGCAGGTAGAACAACTTTTGTGGTGTCTTTCAGATGCCTACCAAGGTAGTGTAAAAACTACTAAGAGAACTCCTGTCTGGCACCTTCCCCGGTGGAGTTTTGCATGGGGTGTGTTTGGAACATTTTGTCACCGGCCGACTCCAAAATTCAGCGATTCCCCATCTCAGCCCAGAAAGCAGGTAGAACAACTTCTGTGGTGTCTTTCAGATGCCTACCAAGGTAGTGTAAAAACTACTAAGAGAACTCCTGTCTGGCACCTTCCCCGGTGGAGTTGTGCAGGGGGTGTGTTTGGAACATTTTGTCACCGGCCGACTCCAAAATTCAGCGGTTCCCCATCTCAGCCCAGAAAGCAGGAAGAACAACTTTTGTGGTGTCTTTCAAATGCTTACCAAGGTAGTGTAAAAACTACCAGGAGAACTCCTGTCTGGCACCTTCCCCGGTGGAGTTGTGCATGGGGTGTGTTTGGAACATTTTGTCACCGGCCGAGTCCAAAATTCAGCGTTTCCCCATCTCAGCCCAGAAAGCAGGTAGAACAACTTTTGTGGTGTCTTTCAGATGCCTACCAAGGTAGTGTAAAAACTACCAGGACAACTCCTGTCTGGCACCTTCCCCGGTGGAGTTGTGCATGGGGTGTGTTTGGAACATTTTGTCACCGGCCGAGTCCAAAATTCAGCGGTTCCCCATCTCAGCCCAGAAAGCAGGAAGAACAACTTTTGTGGTGCCTTTCAGCTGCCTACCAAGGTAGTGTAAAAACTACCAAGAGAACTCCTGTCTGGCACCTTCCCCGGTGGAGTTGTGCATGGGGTGTGTTTGGAACATTTTGTCACCAGCCGAGTCCAAAATTCAGCGTTTCCCCATCTCAGCCCAGAAAGCAGGTAGAACAACTTTTGTGGTGTCTTTCAGATGCCTACCGGAGCAATGTAAAAACTACCAGGAGAACTCCTGTCTGGCACCTTCCCCGGTGGAGTTGTGCATGGGGTGTGTTTGGAACATTTTGTCACCGGCCGAGTCCAAAATTCAGCGGTTCCCCATCTCAGCCCAGAAAGCAGGTAGAACAACTTTTGTGGTACCTTTCAGCTGCCTACCAAGGTAGTGTAAAAACTACCAAGAGAACTGCTGTCTGGCACCTTCCCCGGTGGTGTTGTGCATGGGGTGTGTTTGGAACATTTTGTCACCGGCCGAGTCCAAAATTCAGCGGTTCCCCATCTCAGCCCAGAAAGCAGGTAGAACAACTTTTGTGGTGTCTTTCAGATGCCTACCGGAGCAATGTAAAAACTACCAGGAGAACTCCTGTCTGGCACCTTCCCCGGTGGAGTTGTGCAGGGGGTGTGTTTGGAACATTTTGTCACCGGCCGAGTCCAAAATTCAGCGGTTCCCCATCTCAGCCCAGAAAGCAGGTAGAACAACTTTTGTGGTGCCTTTCAGCTGCCTACCGGAGCAATGTAAAAACTACCAGGAGAACTCCTGTCTGGCACCTTCCCCGGTGGAGTTGTGCAGGGGGTGTGTTTGGAACATTTTGTCACCAGCCGACTCCAAAATTCAGCGGTTCCCCATCTCAGCCCACAAAGCAGGTACAACAACTTTTCTTGTGCCTTTCAGCTGCCTACCAAGGTAGTGTAAATCTACCAAAAGAATTCGTTCCTGGCACCTTCCCCGGTGGAGTTGTGCATGGGGTGTGTTTGGAACATTTTGTCACCGGCCGAGTCCAAAATTCAGCGATTCCCCATCTCAGCCCAGAAAGCAGGTAGAACAACTTTTGTGGTGCCTTTCAGCTGCCTACCAAGGTAGTGTAAAAACTACCAAGAGAACTCCTGTCTGGCACCTTCCCCGGTGGAGTTGTGCATGGGGTGTGTTTGGAACATTTTGTCACCAGCCGAGTCCAAAATTCAGCGGTTCCCTATCTCAGCCCACAAAGCAGGTAGAACAACTTTTGTGGTGCCTTTCAGCTGCCTACCAAGGTAGTGTAAAAACTACCAAGAGAACTCCTGTCTGGCACCTTCCCCGGTGGAGTTGTGCATGGGGTGTGTTTGGAACATTTTGTCACCGGCCGACTCCAAAATTCAGCGGTTCCCCATCTCAGCCCAGAAAGCAGGTAGAACAACTTTTGTGGTGTCTTTCAGATGCCTACCGGAGCAATGTAAAAACTACCAGGAGAACTCCTGTCTGGCACCTTCCCCGGTGGAGTTGTGCAGGGGGTGTGTTTGGAACATTTTGTCACCGGCCGGGTCCAAAATTCAGCGGTTCCCCATCTCAGCCCAGAAAGCAGGTAGAACAACTTTTGTGGTGCCTTTCAGATGCCTACCAAGGTAGTGTAAAAACTACCAGGAGAACTCCTGTCTGGCACCTTCCGTGGTGGAGTTGTGCATGGGGTGTGTTTGGAACATTTTGTCACCAGCCGACTCCAAAATTCAGCGGTTCCCCATCTCAGCCCAGAAAGCAGGTAGAACAACTTTTGTGGTGTCTTTCAGATGCCTACCGGAGCAATGTAAAAACTACCAGGAGAACTCCTGTCTGGCACCTTCCCCGGTGGAGTTGTGCATGGGGTGTGTTTGGAACATTTTGTCACCGGCCGACTCCAAAATTCAGCGGTTCCCCATCTCAGCCCAGAAAGCAGGTAGAACAACTTTTGTGGTGCCTTTCAGATGCCTACCGGAGCAATGTAAAAACTACCAGGAGAACTCCTGTCTGGCACCTTCCCCGGTGGAGTTGTGCAGGGGGTGTGTTTGGAACATTTTGTCACCAGCCGACTCCAAAATTCAGCGGTTCCCCATCTCAGCCCACAAAGCAGGTACAACAACTTTTCTTGTGCCTTTCAGCTGCCTACCAAGGTAGTGTAAATCTACCAAAAGAATTCGTTCCTGGCACCTTCCCCGGTGGAGTTGTGCATGGGGTGTGTTTGGAACATTTTGTCACCGGCCGAGTCCAAAATTCAGCGTTTCCCCATCTCAGCCCAGAAAGCAGGTAGAACAACTTTTGTGGTGCCTTTCAGCTGCCTACCAAGGTAGTGTAAAAACTACCAAGAGAACTCCTTTCTGGCACCTTCCCCGGTGGAGTTGTGCATGGGGTGTGTTTGGAACATTTTGTCACCAGCCGAGTCCAAAATTCAGCGTTTCCCCATCTCAGCCCAGAAAGCAGGTAGAACAACTTTTGTGGTGCCTTTCAGCTGCCTACCAAGGTAGTGTAAAAACTACCAAGAGAACTCCTGTCTGGCACCTTCCCCGGTGGAGTTGTGCATGGGGTGTGTTTGGAACATTTTGTCACCGGCCGAGTCCAAAATTCAGCGGTTCCCCATCTCAGCCCAGAAAGCAGGTAGAACAACTTTTGTGGTGTCTTTCAGATGCCTACCGGAGCAATGTAAAAACTACCAGGAGAACTCCTGTCTGGCACCTTCCCCGGTGGAGTTGTGCAGGGGGTGTGTTTGGAACATTTTGTCACCAGCCGAGTCCAAAATTCAGCGTTTCCCCATCTCAGCCCAGAAAGCAGGTAGAACAACTTTTGTGGTGTCTTTCAGATGCCTACCGGAGCAATGTAAAAACTACCAGGAGAACTCCTGTCTGGCACCTTCCCCGGTGGAGTTGTGCATGGGGTGTGTTTGGAACATTTTGTCACCGGCCGAGTCCAAAATTCAGCGATTCCCCATCTCAGCCCAGAAAGCAGGTAGAACAACTTTTGTGGTGTCTTTCAGCTGCCTACAAAGGCAGTGTAAAAACTACCAGGAGAACTCCTGTCTGGCACCTTCCCCGGTGGAGTTGTGCATGGGGTGTGTTTGGAACATTTTGTCACCAGCCGAGTCCAAAATTCAGCGGTTCCCCATCTCAGCCCAGAAAGCAGGTAGAACAACTTTTGTGGTGTCTTTCAGATGCCTACCAAGGTAGTGTAAAAACTACCAGGAGAACTCCTGTCTGGCACCTTCCCCGGTGGAGTTGTGCATGGGGTGTGTTTGGAACATTTTGTCACCAGCCGACTCCAAAATTCAGCGATTCCCCATCTCAGCCCAGAAAGCAGGTAGAACAACTTTTGTGGTGTCTTTCAGATGCCTACCAAGGTAGTGTAAAAACTACCAGGAGAACTCCTGTCTGGCACCTTCCCCGGTGGAGTTGTGCAGGGGGTGTGTTTGGAACATTTTGTCACCAGCCGACTCCAAAATTCAGCGGTTCCCCATCTCAGCCCAGAAAGCAGGTAGAACAACTTTTGTGGTGTCTTTCAGATGCCTACCGGAGCAATGTAAAAACTACCAGGAGAACTCCTGTCTGGCACCTTCCCCGGTGGAGTTGTGCATGGGGTGTGTTTGGAACATTTTGTCACCGGCCGAGTCCAAAATTCAGCGGTTCCCCATCTCAGCCCAGAAAGCAGGTAGAACAACTTTTGTGGTGCCTTTCAGCTGCCTACCGGAGCAATGTAAAAACTACCAGGAGAACTCCTGTCTGGCACCTTCCCCGGTGGAGTTGTGCAGGGGGTGTGTTTGGAACATTTTGTCACCAGCCGAGTCCAAAATTCAGCGGTTCCCCATCTCAGCCCAGAAAGCAGGTAGAACAACTTTTGTGGTGTCTTTCAGATGCCTACCGGAGCAATGTAAAAACTACCAGGAGAACTCCTGTCTGGCACCTTCCCCGGTGGAGTTGTGCAGGGGGTGTGTTTGGAACATTTTGTCACCAGCCGAGTCCAAAATTCAGCTGTTCCCCATCTCAGCCCAGAAAGCAGGTAGAACAACTTTTGTGGTGTCTTTCAGATGCCTACCGGAGCAATGTAAAAACTACCAGGAGAACTCCTGTCTGGCACCTTCCCCGGTGGAGTTGTGCATGGGGTGTGTTTGGAACATTTTGTCACCGGCCGAGTCCAAAATTCAGCGGTTCCCCATCTCAGCCCAGAAAGCAGGTAGAACAACTTTTGTGGTGCCTTTCAGCTGCCTACCGGAGCAATGTAAAAACTACCAGGAGAACTCCTGTCTGGCACCTTCCCCGGTGGAGTTGTGCAGGGGGTGTGTTTGGAACATTTTGTCACCAGCCGAGTCCAAAATTCAGCGGTTCCCCATCTCAGCCCAGAAAGCAGGTAGAACAACTTTTGTGGTGTCTTTCAGATGCCTACCAAGGTAGTGTAAATCTACCAAAAGAATTCGTTCCTGGCACCTTCCCCGGTGGAGTTGTGCATGGGGTGTCTGTGGAACATTTTGTCACCGGCCGAGTCCAAAATTCAGCGGTTCCCCATCTCAGCCCAGAAAGCAGGTAGAACAACTTTTGTGGTGTCTTTCAGATGCCTACCGGAGCAATGTAAAAACTACCAGGAGAACTCCTGTCTGGCACCTTCCCCGGTGGAGTTGTGCATGGGGTGTGTTTGGAACATTTTGTTACCAGCCGAGTCCAAAATTCAGCTGTTCCCCATCTCAGCCCAGAAAGCAGGTAGAACAACTTTTCTGGTGTCTTTCAGCTGCCTACCGGAGCAATGTAAAAACTACCAGGAGAACTCCTGTCTGGCACCTTCCCCGGTGGAGTTGTGCAGGGGGTGTGTTTGGAACATTTTGTCACCAGCCGAGTCCAAAATTCAGCGGTTCCCCATCTCAGCCCAGAAAGCAGGTAGAACAACTTTTGTGGTGTCTTTCAGCTGCCTACCAAGGTAGTGTAAATCTACCAAAAGAATTCGTTCCTGGCACCTTCCCCGGTGGAGTTGTGCATGGGGTGTCTGTGGAACATTTTGTCACCGGCCGAGTCCAAAATTCAGCGGTTCCCCATCTCAGCCCAGAAAGCAGGTAGAACAACTTTTGTGGTGTCTTTCAGATGCCTACCGGAGCAATGTAAAAACTACCAGGAGAACTCCTGTCTGGCACCTTCCCCGGTGGAGTTGTGCATGGGGTGTGTTTGGAACATTTTGTTACCAGCCGAGTCCAAAATTCAGCTGTTCCCCATCTCAGCCCAGAAAGCAGGTAGAACAACTTTTCTGGTGTCTTTCAGATGCCTACCAAGGTAGTGTAAAAACTACCAGGAGAACTCCTGTCTGGCACCTTCCCCGGTGGAGTTGTGCATGGGGTGTGTTTGGAACATTTTGTCACCAGCCGACTCCAAAATTCAGCGTTTCCCCATCTCAGCCCAGAAAGCAGGTAGAACATCTTTTGTGGTGTCTTTCAGATGCCTACCAAGGTAGTGTAAAAACTACCAGGAGAACTCCTGTCTGGCACCTTCCGTGGTGGAGTTGTGCATGGGGTGTGTTTGGAACATTTTGTCACCGGCCGAGTCCAAAATTCAGCGATTCCCCATCTCAGCCCAGAAAGCAGGTAGAACAACTTTTGTGGTGTCTTTCAGATGCCTACCAAGGTAGTGTAAAAACTACCAGGAGAACTCCTGTCTGGCACCTTCCCCGGTGGAGTTGTGCATGGGGTGTGTTTGGAACATTTTGTCACCAGCCGAGTCCAAAATTCAGCTGTTCCCCATCTCAGCCCAGAAAGCAGGTAGAACAACTTTTGTGGTGTCTTTCAGATGCCTACCGGAGCAATGTAAAAACTACCAGGAGAACTCCTGTCTGGCACCTTCCCCGGTGGAGTTGTGCATGGGGTGTGTTTGGAACATTTTGTCACCAGCCGAGTCCAAAATTCAGCTGTTCCCCATCTCAGCCCAGAAAGCAGGTAGAACAACTTTTGTGGTGTCTTTCAGATGCCTACCAAGGTAGTGTAAAAACTACCAGGAGAACTCCTGTCTGGCACCTTCCCCGGTGGAGTTGTGCATGGGGTGTGTTTGGAACATTTTGTCACCAGCCGACTCCAAAATTCAGCGTTTCCCCATCTCAGCCCAGAAAGCAGGTAGAACAACTTTTGTGGTGTCTTTCAGATGCCTACCGGAGCAATGTAAAAACTACCAGGAGAACTCCTGTCTGGCACCTTCCCCGGTGGAGTTGTGCATGGGGTGTGTTTGGAACATTTTGTCACCGGCCGAGTCCAAAATTCAGCGGTTCCCCATCTCAGCCCAGAAAGCAGGTAGAACAACTTTTGTGGTGCCTTTCAGCTGCCTACCGGAGCAATGTAAAAACTACCAGGAGAATTCCTGTCTGGCACCTTCCCCGGTGGAGTTGTGCAGGGGGTGTGTTTGGAACATTTTGTCACCAGCCGAGTCCAAAATTCAGCGGTTCCCCATCTCAGCCCACAAAGCAGGTACAACAACTTTTCTTGTGCCTTTCAGCTGCCTACCAAGGTAGTGTAAATCTACCAAAAGAATTCGTTCCTGGCACCTTCCCCGGTGGAGTTGTGCATGGGGTGTCTGTGGAACATTTTGTCACCGGCCGACTCCAAAATTCAGCGGTTCCCCATCTCAGCCCACAAAGCAGGAAGAACAACTTTTGTGGTGCCTTTCAGCTGCCTACCAAGGTAGTGTAAAAACTACCAACAGAATTCGTTCCTGGCACCTTCCCCGGTGGAGTTGTGCATGGGGTGTGTTTGGAACATTTTGTCACCAGCCGACTCCAAAATTCAGCGGTTCCCCATCTCAGCCCAGAAAGCAGGTAGAACAACTTTTGTGGTGTCTTTCAGATGCCTACCAAGGTAGTGTAAAAACTACTAAGAGAACTCCTGTCTGGCACCTTCCCCGGTGGAGTTTTGCATGGGGTGTGTTTGGAACATTTTGTCACCGGCCGACTCCAAAATTCAGCGATTCCCCATCTCAGCCCAGAAAGCAGGTAGAACAACTTCTGTGGTGTCTTTCAGATGCCTACCAAGGTAGTGTAAAAACTACTAAGAGAACTCCTGTCTGGCACCTTCCCCGGTGGAGTTGTGCAGGGGGTGTGTTTGGAACATTTTGTCACCAGCCGACTCCAAAATTCAGCGGTTCCCCATCTCAGCCCAGAAAGCAGGAAGAACAACTTTTGTGGTGCCTTTCAAATGCTTACCAAGGTAGTGTAAAAACTACCAGGAGAACTCCTGTCTGGCACCTTCCCCGGTGGAGTTGTGCATGGGGTGTGTTTGGAACATTTTGTCACCAGCCGAGTCCAAAATTCAGCGTTTCCCCATCTCAGCCCAGAAAGCAGGTAGAACAACTTTTGTGGTGCCTTTCAGATGCCTACCAAGGTAGTGTAAAAACTACCAAGAGAACTCCTGTCTGGCACCTTCCCCGGTGGAGTTGTGCATGGGGTGTGTTTGGAACATTTTGTCACCGGCCGAGTCCAAAATTCAGCGGTTCCCCATCTCAGCCCACAAAGCAGGTACAACAACTTTTCTTGTGCCTTTCAGCTGCCTACCAAGGTAGTGTAAAAACTACCAACAGAATTCGTTCCTGGCACCTTCCCCGGTGGAGTTGTGCATGGGGTGTGTTTGGAACATTTTGTCACCAGCCGACTCCAAAATTCAGCGGTTCCCCATCTCAGCCCAGAAAGCAGGTAGAACAACTTTTGTGGTGTCTTTCAGATGCCTACCAAGGTAGTGTAAAAACTACTAAGAGAACTCCTGTCTGGCACCTTCCCCGGTGGAGTTTTGCATGGGGTGTGTTTGGAACATTTTGTCACCAGCCGACTCCAAAATTCAGCGGTTCCCCATCTCAGCCCAGAAAGCAGGTAGAACAACTTTTGTGGTGCCTTTCAGATGCCTACCAAGGTAGTGTAAAAACTACCAAGAGAACTCCTGTCTGGCACCTTCCCCGGTGGAGTTGTGCATGGGGTGTGTTTGGAACATTTTGTCACCGGCCGAGTCCAAAATTCAGCGGTTCCCCATCTCAGCCCACAAAGCAGGTACAACAACTTTTCTTGTGCCTTTCAGCTGCCTACCAAGGTAGTGTAAAAACTACCAACAGAATTCGTTCCTGGCACCTTCCCCGGTGGAGTTGTGCATGGGGTGTGTTTGGAACATTTTGTCACCAGCCGACTCCAAAATTCAGCGGTTCCCCATCTCAGCCCAGAAAGCAGGTAGAACAACTTTTGTGGTGTCTTTCAGATGCCTACCAAGGTAGTGTAAAAACTACTAAGAGAACTCCTGTCTGGCACCTTCCCCGGTGGAGTTGTGCAGGGGGTGTGTTTGGAACATTTTGTCACCGGCCGACTCCAAAATTCAGCGGTTCCCCATCTCAGCCCAGAAAGCAGGAAGAACAACTTTTGTGGTGCCTTTCAAATGCTTACCAAGGTAGTGTAAAAACTACCAGGAGAACTCCTGTCTGGCACCTTCCCCGGTGGAGTTGTGCATGGGGTGTGTTTGGAACATTTTGTCACCGGCCGAGTCCAAAATTCAGCGTTTCCCCATCTCAGCCCAGAAAGCAGGTAGAACAACTTTTGTGGTGCCTTTCAAATGCCTACCAAGGTAGTGTAAAAACTACCAAGAGAACTCCTGTCTGGCACCTTCCCCGGTGGAGTTGTGCATGGGGTGTGTTTGGAACATTTTGTCACCAGCCGACTCCAAAATTCAGCGTTTCCCCATCTCAGCCCACAAAGCAGGTAGAACAACTTTTGTGGTGTCTTTCAGATGCCTACCAAGGTAGTGTAAAAACTACCAGGAGAACTCCTGTCTGGCACCTTCCCCGGTGGAGTTGTGCATGGGGTGTGTTTGGAACATTTTGTCACCGGCCGAGTCCAAAATTCAGCGGTTCCCCATCTCAGCCCAGAAAGCAGGAAGAACAACTTTTGTGGTGCCTTTCAGCTGCCTACCAAGGTAGTGTAAAAACTACCAAGAGAACTCCTGTCTGGCACCTTCCCCGGTGGAGTTGTGCATGGGGTGTGTTTGGAACATTTTGTCACCAGCCGAGTCCAAAATTCAGCGTTTCCCCATCTCAGCCCAGAAAGCAGGTAGAACAAGTTTTGTGGTGTCTTTCAGATGCCTACCGGAGCAATGTAAAAACTACCAGGAGAACTCCTGTCTGGCACCTTCCCCGGTGGAGTTGTGCATGGGGTGTGTTTGGAACATTTTGTCACCGGCCGAGTCCAAAATTCAGCGGTTCCCCATCTCAGCCCAGAAAGCAGGTAGAACAACTTTTGTGGTACCTTTCAGCTGCCTACCAAGGTAGTGTAAAAACTACCAAGAGAACTGCTGTCTGGCACCTTCCCCGGTGGTGTTGTGCATGGGGTGTGTTTGGAACATTTTGTCACCGGCCGACTCCAAAATTCAGCGGTTCCCCATCTCAGCCCAGAAAGCAGGTAGAACAACTTTTGTGGTGCCTTTCAGCTGCCTACCGGAGCAATGTAAAAACTACCAGGAGAACTCCTGTCTGGCACCTTCCCCGGTGGAGTTGTGCAGGGGGTGTGTTTGGAACATTTTGTCACCAGCCGACTCCAAAATTCAGCGGTTCCCCATCTCAGCCCACAAAGCAGGTACAACAACATTTCTTGTGCCTTTCAGCTGCCTACCAAGGTAGTGTAAATCTACCAAAAGAATTCGTTCCTGGCACCTTCCCCGGTGGAGTTGTGCATGGGGTGTGTTTGGAACATTTTGTCACCGGCCGAGTCCAAAATTCAGCGATTCCCCATCTCAGCCCAGAAAGCAGGTAGAACAACTTTTGTGGTGCCTTTCAGCTGCCTACCAAGGTAGTGTAAAAACTACCAAGAGAACTCCTGTCTGGCACCTTCCCCGGTGGAGTTGTGCAGGGGGTGTGTTTGGAACATTTTGTCACCAGCCGAGTCCAAAATTCAGCGTTTCCCCATCTCAGCCCAGAAAGCAGGTAGAACAACTTTTGTGGTGCCTTTCAGCTGCCTACCAAGGTAGTGTAAAAACTACCAGGAGAACTCCTTTCTGGCACCTTCCCCGGTGGAGTTGTGCATGGGGTGTGTTTGGAACATTTTGTCACCGGCTGAGTCCAAAATTCAGCGGTTCCCCATCTCAGCCCAGAAAGCAGGTAGAACAACTTTTGTGGTGTCTTTCAGATGCCTACCGGAGCAATGTAAAAACTACCAGGAGAACTCCTGTCTGGCACCTTCCCCGGTGGAGTTGTGCAGGGGGTGTGTTTGGAACATTTTGTCACCGGCCGAGTCCAAAATTCAGCGGTTCCCCATCTCAGCCCAGAAAGCAGGTAGAACAACTTTTGTGGTGTCTTTCAGATGCCTACCGGAGCAATGTAAAAACTACCAGGAGAACTCCTGTCTGGCACCTTCCCCGGTGGAGTTGTGCAGGGGGTGTGTTTGGAACATTTTGTCACCGGCCGAGTCCAAAATTCAGCGGTTCCCCATCTCAGCCCAGAAAGCAGGTAGAACAACTTTTGTGGTGCCTTTCAGCTGCCTACCGGAGCAATGTAAAAACTACCAGGAGAACTCCTGTCTGGCACCTTCCCCGGTGGAGTTGTGCAGGGGGTGTGTTTGGAACATTTTGTCACCGGCCGACTCCAAAATTCAGCGATTCCCCATCTCAGCCCACAAAGCAGGTACAACAACTTTTCTAGTGCCTTTCAGCTGCCTACCAAGGTAGTGTAAATCTACCAACAGAATTCGTTCCTGGCACCTTCCCCGGTGGAGTTGTGCATGGGGTGTCTGTGGAACATTTTGTCACCGGCCGAGTCCAAAATTCAGCGTTTCCCCATCTCAGCCCACAAAGCAGGTAGAACAACTTTTGTGGTGTCTTTCAGATGCCTACCGGAGCAATGTAAAAACTACCAGGAGAACTCCTGTCTGGCACCTTCCCCGGTGGAGTTGTGCATGGGGTGTGTTTGGAACATTTTGTCACCAGCCGAGTCCAAAATTCAGCTGTTCCCCATCTCAGCCCAGAAAGCAGGTAGAACAACTTTTCTGGTGTCTTTCAGATGCCTACCAAGGTAGTGTAAAAACTACCAGGAGAACTCCTGTCTGGCACCTTCCCCGGTGGAGTTGTGCATGGGGTGTGTTTGGAACATTTTGTCACCAGCCGAGTCCAAAATTCAGCATTTCCCCATCTCAGCCCAGAAAGCAGGTAGAACAACTTTTGTGGTGTCTTTCAGATGCCTACCAAGGTAGTGTAAAATCTACCAACAGAACTCCTGTCTGGCACCTTCCCCGGTGGAGTTGTGCATGGGGTGTGTTTGGAACATTTTGTCACCAGCCGAGTCCAAAATTCAGCGTTTCCCCATCTCAGCCCAGAAAGCAGGTAGAACAACTTTTGTGGTGCCTTTCAGATGCCTACCAAGGTAGTGTAAAAACTACCAAGAGAACTCCTGTCTGGCACCTTCCCCGGTGGAGTTGTGCATGGGGTGTGTTTGGAACATTTTGTCACCGGCCGAGTCCAAAATTCAGCGGTTCCCCATCTCAGCCCACAAAGCAGGTACAACAACTTTTCTTGTGCCTTTCAGCTGCCTACCAAGGTAGTGTAAAAACTACCAACAGAATTCGTTCCTGGCACCTTCCCCGGTGGAGTTGTGCATGGGGTGTGTTTGGAACATTTTGTCACCAGCCGACTCCAAAATTCAGCGGTTCCCCATCTCAGCCCAGAAAGCAGGTAGAACAACTTTTGTGGTGTCTTTCAGATGCCTACCAAGGTAGTGTAAAAACTACTAAGAGAACTCCTGTCTGGCACCTTCCCCGGTGGAGTTTTGCATGGGGTGTGTTTGGAACATTTTGTCACCAGCCGACTCCAAAATTCAGCGGTTCCCCATCTCAGCCCAGAAAGCAGGTAGAACAACTTTTGTGGTGCCTTTCAGATGCCTACCAAGGTAGTGTAAAAACTACCAAGAGAACTCCTGTCTGGCACCTTCCCCGGTGGAGTTGTGCATGGGGTGTGTTTGGAACATTTTGTCACCGGCCGAGTCCAAAATTCAGCGGTTCCCCATCTCAGCCCACAAAGCAGGTACAACAACTTTTCTTGTGCCTTTCAGCTGCCTACCAAGGTAGTGTAAAAACTACCAACAGAATTCGTTCCTGGCACCTTCCCCGGTGGAGTTGTGCATGGGGTGTGTTTGGAACATTTTGTCACCAGCCGACTCCAAAATTCAGCGGTTCCCCATCTCAGCCCAGAAAGCAGGTAGAACAACTTTTGTGGTGTCTTTCAGATGCCTACCAAGGTAGTGTAAAAACTACTAAGAGAACTCCTGTCTGGCACCTTCCCCGGTGGAGTTGTGCAGGGGGTGTGTTTGGAACATTTTGTCACCGGCCGACTCCAAAATTCAGCGGTTCCCCATCTCAGCCCAGAAAGCAGGAAGAACAACTTTTGTGGTGCCTTTCAAATGCTTACCAAGGTAGTGTAAAAACTACCAGGAGAACTCCTGTCTGGCACCTTCCCCGGTGGAGTTGTGCATGGGGTGTGTTTGGAACATTTTGTCACCGGCCGAGTCCAAAATTCAGCGTTTCCCCATCTCAGCCCAGAAAGCAGGTAGAACAACTTTTGTGGTGCCTTTCAAATGCCTACCAAGGTAGTGTAAAAACTACCAAGAGAACTCCTGTCTGGCACCTTCCCCGGTGGAGTTGTGCATGGGGTGTGTTTGGAACATTTTGTCACCAGCCGACTCCAAAATTCAGCGTTTCCCCATCTCAGCCCACAAAGCAGGTAGAACAACTTTTGTGGTGTCTTTCAGATGCCTACCAAGGTAGTGTAAAAACTACCAGGAGAACTCCTGTCTGGCACCTTCCCCGGTGGAGTTGTGCATGGGGTGTGTTTGGAACATTTTGTCACCGGCCGAGTCCAAAATTCAGCGGTTCCCCATCTCAGCCCAGAAAGCAGGAAGAACAACTTTTGTGGTGCCTTTCAGCTGCCTACCAAGGTAGTGTAAAAACTACCAAGAGAACTCCTGTCTGGCACCTTCCCCGGTGGAGTTGTGCATGGGGTGTGTTTGGAACATTTTGTCACCAGCCGAGTCCAAAATTCAGCGTTTCCCCATCTCAGCCCAGAAAGCAGGTAGAACAAGTTTTGTGGTGTCTTTCAGATGCCTACCGGAGCAATGTAAAAACTACCAGGAGAACTCCTGTCTGGCACCTTCCCCGGTGGAGTTGTGCATGGGGTGTGTTTGGAACATTTTGTCACCGGCCGAGTCCAAAATTCAGCGGTTCCCCATCTCAGCCCAGAAAGCAGGTAGAACAACTTTTGTGGTACCTTTCAGCTGCCTACCAAGGTAGTGTAAAAACTACCAAGAGAACTGCTGTCTGGCACCTTCCCCGGTGGTGTTGTGCATGGGGTGTGTTTGGAACATTTTGTCACCGGCCGACTCCAAAATTCAGCGGTTCCCCATCTCAGCCCAGAAAGCAGGTAGAACAACTTTTGTGGTGCCTTTCAGCTGCCTACCGGAGCAATGTAAAAACTACCAGGAGAACTCCTGTCTGGCACCTTCCCCGGTGGAGTTGTGCAGGGGGTGTGTTTGGAACATTTTGTCACCAGCCGACTCCAAAATTCAGCGGTTCCCCATCTCAGCCCACAAAGCAGGTACAACAACATTTCTTGTGCCTTTCAGCTGCCTACCAAGGTAGTGTAAATCTACCAAAAGAATTCGTTCCTGGCACCTTCCCCGGTGGAGTTGTGCATGGGGTGTGTTTGGAACATTTTGTCACCGGCCGAGTCCAAAATTCAGCGATTCCCCATCTCAGCCCAGAAAGCAGGTAGAACAACTTTTGTGGTGCCTTTCAGCTGCCTACCAAGGTAGTGTAAAAACTACCAAGAGAACTCCTGTCTGGCACCTTCCCCGGTGGAGTTGTGCAGGGGGTGTGTTTGGAACATTTTGTCACCAGCCGAGTCCAAAATTCAGCGTTTCCCCATCTCAGCCCAGAAAGCAGGTAGAACAACTTTTGTGGTGCCTTTCAGCTGCCTACCAAGGTAGTGTAAAAACTACCAGGAGAACTCCTTTCTGGCACCTTCCCCGGTGGAGTTGTGCATGGGGTGTGTTTGGAACATTTTGTCACCGGCTGAGTCCAAAATTCAGCGGTTCCCCATCTCAGCCCAGAAAGCAGGTAGAACAACTTTTGTGGTGTCTTTCAGATGCCTACCGGAGCAATGTAAAAACTACCAGGAGAACTCCTGTCTGGCACCTTCCCCGGTGGAGTTGTGCAGGGGGTGTGTTTGGAACATTTTGTCACCGGCCGAGTCCAAAATTCAGCGGTTCCCCATCTCAGCCCAGAAAGCAGGTAGAACAACTTTTGTGGTGTCTTTCAGATGCCTACCGGAGCAATGTAAAAACTACCAGGAGAACTCCTGTCTGGCACCTTCCCCGGTGGAGTTGTGCAGGGGGTGTGTTTGGAACATTTTGTCACCGGCCGAGTCCAAAATTCAGCGGTTCCCCATCTCAGCCCAGAAAGCAGGTAGAACAACTTTTGTGGTGCCTTTCAGCTGCCTACCGGAGCAATGTAAAAACTACCAGGAGAACTCCTGTCTGGCACCTTCCCCGGTGGAGTTGTGCAGGGGGTGTGTTTGGAACATTTTGTCACCGGCCGACTCCAAAATTCAGCGATTCCCCATCTCAGCCCACAAAGCAGGTACAACAACTTTTCTAGTGCCTTTCAGCTGCCTACCAAGGTAGTGTAAATCTACCAACAGAATTCGTTCCTGGCACCTTCCCCGGTGGAGTTGTGCATGGGGTGTCTGTGGAACATTTTGTCACCGGCCGAGTCCAAAATTCAGCGTTTCCCCATCTCAGCCCACAAAGCAGGTAGAACAACTTTTGTGGTGTCTTTCAGATGCCTACCGGAGCAATGTAAAAACTACCAGGAGAACTCCTGTCTGGCACCTTCCCCGGTGGAGTTGTGCATGGGGTGTGTTTGGAACATTTTGTCACCAGCCGAGTCCAAAATTCAGCTGTTCCCCATCTCAGCCCAGAAAGCAGGTAGAACAACTTTTCTGGTGTCTTTCAGATGCCTACCAAGGTAGTGTAAAAACTACCAGGAGAACTCCTGTCTGGCACCTTCCCCGGTGGAGTTGTGCATGGGGTGTGTTTGGAACATTTTGTCACCAGCCGACTCCAAAATTCAGCGTTTCCCCATCTCAGCCCAGAAAGCAGGTAGAACAACTTTTGTGGTGTCTTTCAGATGCCTACCAAGGTAGTGTAAAAACTACCAGGAGAACTCCTGTCTGGCACCTTCCGTGGTGGAGTTGTGCATGGGGTGTGTTTGGAACATTTTGTCACCGGCCGAGTCCAAAATTCAGCGATTCCCCATCTCAGCCCAGAAAGCAGGTAGAACAACTTTTGTGGTGTCTTTCAGATGCCTACCAAGGTAGTGTAAAAACTACCAGGAGAACTCCTGTCTGGCACCTTCCCCGGTGGAGTTGTGCAGGGGGTGTGTTTGGAACATTTTGTCACCAGCCGACTCCAAAATTCAGCGGTTCCCCATCTCAGCCCACAAAGCAGGTACAACAACTTTTCTTGTGCCTTTCAGCTGCCTACCAAGGTAGTGTAAATCTACCAAAAGAATTCGTTCCTGGCACCTTCCCCGGTGGAGTTGTGCATGGGGTGTGTTTGGAACATTTTGTCACCGGCCGAGTCCAAAATTCAGCGATTCCCCATCTCAGCCCAGAAAGCAGGTAGAACAACTTTTGTGGTGCCTTTCAGCTGCCTACCAAGGTAGTGTAAAAACTACCAAGAGAACTCCTGTCTGGCACCTTCCCCGGTGGAGTTGTGCAGGGGGTGTGTTTGGAACATTTTGTCACCAGCCGAGTCCAAAATTCAGCGTTTCCCCATCTCAGCCCAGAAAGCAGGTAGAACAACTTTTGTGGTGCCTTTCAGATGCCTACCAAGGTAGTGTAAAAACTACCAGGAGAACTCCTGTCTGGCACCTTCCCCGGTGGAGTTGTGCATGGGGTGTGTTTGGAACATTTTGTCACCGGCTGAGTCCAAAATTCAGCGGTTCCCCATCTCAGCCCAGAAAGCAGGTAGAACAACTTTTGTGGTGTCTTTCAGATGCCTACCGGAGCAATGTAAAAACTACCAGGAGAACTCCTGTCTGGCACCTTCCCCGGTGGAGTTGTGCAGGGGGTGTGTTTGGAACATTTTGTCACCGGCCGAGTCCAAAATTCAGCGGTTCCCCATCTCAGCCCAGAAAGCAGGTAGAACAACTTTTGTGGTGTCTTTCAGATGCCTACCGGAGCAATGTAAAAACTACCAGGAGAACTCCTGTCTGGCACCTTCCCCGGTGGAGTTGTGCAGGGGGTGTGTTTGGAACATTTTGTCACCGGCCGAGTCCAAAATTCAGCGGTTCCCCATCTCAGCCCAGAAAGCAGGTAGAACAACTTTTGTGGTGCCTTTCAGCTGCCTACCGGAGCAATGTAAAAACTACCAGGAGAACTCCTGTCTGGCACCTTCCCCGGTGGAGTTGTGCAGGGGGTGTGTTTGGAACATTTTGTCACCGGCCGACTCCAAAATTCAGCGATTCCCCATCTCAGCCCACAAAGCAGGTACAACAACTTTTCTTGTGCCTTTCAGCTGCCTACCAAGGTAGTGTAAATCTACCAACAGAATTCGTTCCTGGCACCTTCCCCGGTGGAGTTGTGCATGGGGTGTCTGTGGAACATTTTGTCACCGGCCGAGTCCAAAATTCAGCGTTTCCCCATCTCAGCCCACAAAGCAGGTAGAACAACTTTTGTGGTGTCTTTCAGATGCCTACCGGAGCAATGTAAAAACTACCAGGAGAACTCATGTCTGGCACCTTCCCCGGTGGAGTTGTGCATGGGGTGTGTTTGGAACATTTTGTCACCAGCCGAGTCCAAAATTCAGCTGTTCCCCATCTCAGCCCAGAAAGCAGGTAGAACAACTTTTCTGGTGTCTTTCAGATGCCTACCAAGGTAGTGTAAAAACTACCAGGAGAACTCCTGTCTGGCACCTTCCCCGGTGGAGTTGTGCATGGGGTGTGTTTGGAACATTTTGTCACCAGCCGACTCCAAAATTCAGCGTTTCCCCATCTCAGCCCAGAAAGCAGGTAGAACAACTTTTGTGGTGTCTTTCAGATGCCTACCAAGGTAGTGTAAAAACTACCAGGAGAACTCCTGTCTGGCACCTTCCGTGGTGGAGTTGTGCATGGGGTGTGTTTGGAACATTTTGTCACCGGCCGAGTCCAAAATTCAGCGATTCCCCATCTCAGCCCAGAAAGCAGGTAGAACAACTTTTGTGGTGCCTTTCAAATGCCTACCAAGGTAGTGTAGAAACTACCAGGAGAACTCCTGTCTGGCACCTTCCCCGGTGGAGTTGTGCAGGGGGTGTGTTTGGAACATTTTGTCACCGGCCGACTCCAAAATTCAGCGTTTCCCCATCTCAGCCCAGAAAGCAGGTAGAACAACTTTTGTGGTGTCTTTCAGATGCCTACCAAGGTAGTGTAAAAACTACCAGGAGAACTCCTGTCTGGCACCTTCCCCGGTGGAGTTGTGCAGGGGGTGTGTTTGGAACATTTTGTCACCGGCCGAGTCCAAAATTCAGCGGTTCCCCATCTCAGCCCAGAAAGCAGGTAGAACAACTTTTGTGGTGTCTTTCAGATGCCTACCGGAGCAATGTAAAAACTACCAGGAGAACTCCTGTCTGGCACCTTCCCCGGTGGAGTTGTGCAGGGGGTGTGTTTGGAACATTTTGTCACCGGCCGAGTCCAAAATTCAGCGGTTCCCCATCTCAGCCCAGAAAGCAGGTAGAACAACTTTTGTGGTGCCTTTCAGCTGCCTACCGGAGCAATGTAAAAACTACCAGGAGAACTCCTGTCTGGCACCTTCCCCGGTGGAGTTGTGCAGGGGGTGTGTTTGGAACATTTTGTCACCGGCCGACTCCAAAATTCAGCGATTCCCCATCTCAGCCCACAAAGCAGGTACAACAACTTTTCTTGTGCCTTTCAGCTGCCTACCAAGGTAGTGTAAATCTACCAACAGAATTCGTTCCTGGCACCTTCCCCGGTGGAGTTGTGCATGGGGTGTCTGTGGAACATTTTGTCACCGGCCGAGTCCAAAATTCAGCGTTTCCCCATCTCAGCCCACAAAGCAGGTAGAACAACTTTTGTGGTGTCTTTCAGATGCCTACCGGAGCAATGTAAAAACTACCAGGAGAACTCATGTCTGGCACCTTCCCCGGTGGAGTTGTGCATGGGGTGTGTTTGGAACATTTTGTCACCAGCCGAGTCCAAAATTCAGCTGTTCCCCATCTCAGCCCAGAAAGCAGGTAGAACAACTTTTCTGGTGTCTTTCAGATGCCTACCAAGGTAGTGTAAAAACTACCAGGAGAACTCCTGTCTGGCACCTTCCCCGGTGGAGTTGTGCATGGGGTGTGTTTGGAACATTTTGTCACCAGCCGACTCCAAAATTCAGCGTTTCCCCATCTCAGCCCAGAAAGCAGGTAGAACAACTTTTGTGGTGTCTTTCAGATGCCTACCAAGGTAGTGTAAAAACTACCAGGAGAACTCCTGTCTGGCACCTTCCGTGGTGGAGTTGTGCATGGGGTGTGTTTGGAACATTTTGTCACCGGCCGAGTCCAAAATTCAGCGATTCCCCATCTCAGCCCAGAAAGCAGGTAGAACAACTTTTGTGGTGCCTTTCAAATGCCTACCAAGGTAGTGTAGAAACTACCAGGAGAACTCCTGTCTGGCACCTTCCCCGGTGGAGTTGTGCATGGGGTGTGTTTGGAACATTTTGTCACCGGCCGACTCCAAAATTCAGCGTTTCCCCATCTCAGCCCAGAAAGCAGGTAGAACAACTTTTGTGGTGTCTTTCAGATGCCTACCAAGGTAGTGTAAAAACTACCAGGAGAACTCCTGTCTGGCACCTTCCGTGGTGGAGTTGTGCATGGGGTGTGTTTGGAACATTTTGTCACCGGCCGAGTCCAAAATTCAGCGATTCCCCATCTCAGCCCAGAAAGCAGGTAGAACAACTTTTGTGGTGCCTTTCAGCTGCCTACCAAGGTAGTGTAAAAACTACCAAGAGAACTCCTGTCTGGCACCTTCCCCGGTGGAGTTGTGCAGGGGGTGTGTTTGGAACATTTTGTCACCAGCCGAGTCCAAAATTCAGCGTTTCCCCATCTCAGCCCAGAAAGCAGGTAGAACAACTTTTGTGGTGCCTTTCAGATGCCTACCAAGGTAGTGTAAAAACTACCAAGAGAACTCCTGTCTGGCACCTTCCCCGGTGGAGTTGTGCATGGGGTGTGTTTGGAACATTTTGTCACCGGCCGAGTCCAAAATTCAGCTGTTCCCCATCTCAGCCCAGAAAGCAGGTAGAACAACTTTTGTGGTGTCTTTCAGATGCCTACCGGAGCAATGTAAAAACTACCAGGAGAACTCCTGTCTGGCACCTTCCCCGGTGGAGTTGTGCAGGGGGTGTGTTTGGAACATTTTGTCACCGGCCGAGTCCAAAATTCAGCGGTTCCCCATCTCAGCCCAGAAAGCAGGTAGAACAACTTTTGTGGTGTCTTTCAGATGCCTACCGGAGCAATGTAAAAACTACCAGGAGAACTCCTGTCTGGCACCTTCCCCGGTGGAGTTGTGCAGGGGGTGTGTTTGGAACATTTTGTCACTGGCCGAGTCCAAAATTCAGCGGTTCCCCATCTCAGCCCAGAAAGCAGGTAGAACAACTTTTGTGGTGCCTTTCAGCTGCCTACCGGAGCAATGTAAAAACTACCAGGAGAACTCCTGTCTGGCACCTTCCCCGGTGGAGTTGTGCAGGGGGTGTGTTTGGAACATTTTGTCACCGGCCGACTCCAAAATTCAGCGATTCCCCATCTCAGCCCACAAAGCAGGTACAACAACTTTTCTTGTGCCTTTCAGCTGCCTACCAAGGTAGTGTAAATCTACCAACAGAATTCGTTCCTGGCACCTTCCCCGGTGGAGTTGTGCATGGGGTGTCTGTGGAACATTTTGTCACCGGCCGAGTCCAAAATTCAGCGTTTCCCCATCTCAGCCCACAAAGCAGGTAGAACAACTTTTGTGGTGTCTTTCAGATGCCTACCGGAGCAATGTAAAAACTACCAGGAGAACTCCTGTCTGGCACCTTCCCCGGTGGAGTTGTGCATGGGGTGTGTTTGGAACATTTTGTCACCAGCCGAGTCCAAAATTCAGCTGTTCCCCATCTCAGCCCAGAAAGCAGGTAGAACAACTTTTGTGGTGCCTTTCAGCTGCCTACCAAGGTAGTGTAAAAACTACCAAGAGAACTCCTGTCTGGCACCTTCCCCGGTGGAGTTGTGCAGGGGGTGTGTTTGGAACATTTTGTCACCAGCCGAGTCCAAAATTCAGCGTTTCCCCATCTCAGCCCAGAAAGCAGGTAGAACAACTTTTGTGGTGCCTTTCAGATGCCTACCAAGGTAGTGTAAAAACTACCAAGAGAACTCCTGTCTGGCACCTTCCCCGGTGGAGTTGTGCATGGGGTGTGTTTGGAACATTTTGTCACCGGCTGAGTCCAAAATTCAGCGGTTCCCCATCTCAGCCCAGAAAGCAGGTAGAACAACTTTTGTGGTGTCTTTCAGATGCCTACCGGAGCAATGTAAAAACTACCAGGAGAACTCCTGTCTGGCACCTTCCCCGGTGGAGTTGTGCAGGGGGTGTGTTTGGAACATTTTGTCACCGGCCGAGTCCAAAATTCAGCGGTTCCCCATCTCAGCCCAGAAAGCAGGTAGAACAACTTTTGTGGTGTCTTTCAGATGCCTACCGGAGCAATGTAAAAACTACCAGGAGAACTCCTGTCTGGCACCTTCCCCGGTGGAGTTGTGCAGGGGGTGTGTTTGGAACATTTTGTCACCGGCCGAGTCCAAAATTCAGCGGTTCCCCATCTCAGCCCAGAAAGCAGGTAGAACAACTTTTGTGGTGTCTTTCAGATGCCTACCGGAGCAATGTAAAAACTACCAGGAGAACTCCTGTCTGGCACCTTCCCCGGTGGAGTTGTGCAGGGGGGTGTGTTTGGAACATTTTGTCACCGGCCGACTCCAAAATTCAGCGATTCCCCATCTCAGCCCACAAAGCAGGTACAACAACTTTTCTTGTGCCTTTCAGCTGCCTACCAAGGTAGTGTAAATCTACCAACAGAATTCGTTCCTGGCACCTTCCCCGGTGGAGTTGTGCATGGGGTGTCTGTGGAACATTTTGTCACCGGCCGAGTCCAAAATTCAGCGTTTCCCCATCTCAGCCCACAAAGCAGGTAGAACAACTTTTGTGGTGTCTTTCAGATGCCTACCGGAGCAATGTAAAAACTACCAGGAGAACTCATGTCTGGCACCTTCCCCGGTGGAGTTGTGCATGGGGTGTGTTTGGAACATTTTGTCACCAGCCGAGTCCAAAATTCAGCTGTTCCCCATCTCAGCCCAGAAAGCAGGTAGAACAACTTTTCTGGTGTCTTTCAGATGCCTACCAAGGTAGTGTAAAAACTACCAGGAGAACTCCTGTCTGGCACCTTCCCCGGTGGAGTTGTGCATGGGGTGTGTTTGGAACATTTTGTCACCAGCCGACTCCAAAATTCAGCGTTTCCCCATCTCAGCCCAGAAAGCAGGTAGAACAACTTTTGTGGTGTCTTTCAGATGCCTACCAAGGTAGTGTAAAAACTACCAGGAGAACTCCTGTCTGGCACCTTCCGTGGTGGAGTTGTGCATGGGGTGTGTTTGGAACATTTTGTCACCGGCCGAGTCCAAAATTCAGCGATTCCCCATCTCAGCCCAGAAAGCAGGTAGAACAACTTTTGTGGTGTCTTTCAGATGCCTACCAAGGTAGTGTAAAAACTACCAGGAGAACTCCTGTCTGGCACCTTCCCCGGTGGAGTTGTGCAGGGGGTGTGTTTGGAACATTTTGTCACCAGCCGACTCCAAAATTCAGCGGTTCCCCATCTCAGCCCACAAAGCAGGTACAACAACTTTTCTTGTGCCTTTCAGCTGCCTACCAAGGTAGTGTAAATCTACCAAAAGAATTCGTTCCTGGCACCTTCCCCGGTGGAGTTGTGCATGGGGTGTGTTTGGAACATTTTGTCACCAGCCGACTCCAAAATTCAGCGGTTCCCCATCTCAGCCCACAAAGCAGGTACAACAACTTTTCTTGTGCCTTTCAGCTGCCTACCAAGGTAGTGTAAAAACTACCAAGAGAACTCCTGTCTGGCACCTTCCCCGGTGGAGTTGTGCAGGGGGTGTGTTTGGAACATTTTGTCACCAGCCGAGTCCAAAATTCAGCGTTTCCCCATCTCAGCCCCAGAAAGCAGGTAGAACAACTTTTGTGGTGCCTTTCAGATGCCTACCAAGGTAGTGTAAAAACTACCAAGAGAACTCCTGTCTGGCACCTTCCCCGGTGGAGTTGTGCATGGGGTGTGTTTGGAACATTTTGTCACCGGCCGAGTCCAAAATTCAGCTGTTCCCCATCTCAGCCCAGAAAGCAGGTAGAACAACTTTTGTGGTGTCTTTCAGATGCCTACCGGAGCAATGTAAAAACTACCAGGAGAACTCCTGTCTGGCACCTTCCCCGGTGGAGTTGTGCAGGGGGTGTGTTTGGAACATTTTGTCACCGGCCGAGTCCAAAATTCAGCGGTTCCCCATCTCAGCCCAGAAAGCAGGTAGAACAACTTTTGTGGTGTCTTTCAGATGCCTACCGGAGCAATGTAAAAACTACCAGGAGAACTCCTGTCTGGCACCTTCCCCGGTGGAGTTGTGCAGGGGGTGTGTTTGGAACATTTTGTCACCGGCCGAGTCCAAAATTCAGCGGTTCCCCATCTCAGCCCAGAAAGCAGGTAGAACAACTTTTGTGGTGCCTTTCAGCTGCCTACCGGAGCAATGTAAAAACTACCAGGAGAACTCCTGTCTGGCACCTTCCCCGGTGGAGTTGTGCAGGGGGTGTGTTTGGAACATTTTGTCACCGGCCGACTCCAAAATTCAGCGATTCCCCATCTCAGCCCACAAAGCAGGTACAACAACTTTTCTTGTGCCTTTCAGCTGCCTACCAAGGTAGTGTAAATCTACCAACAGAATTCGTTCCTGGCACCTTCCCCGGTGGAGTTGTGCATGGGGTGTCTGTGGAACATTTTGTCACCGGCCGAGTCCAAAATTCAGCGTTTCCCCATCTCAGCCCACAAAGCAGGTAGAACAACTTTTGTGGTGTCTTTCAGATGCCTACCGGAGCAATGTAAAAACTACCAGGAGAACTCCTGTCTGGCACCTTCCCCGGTGGAGTTGTGCATGGGGTGTGTTTGGAACATTTTGTCACCAGCCGAGTCCAAAATTCAGCTGTTCCCCATCTCAGCCCAGAAAGCAGGTAGAACAACTTTTCTGGTGTCTTTCAGATGCCTACCAAGGTAGTGTAAAAACTACCAGGAGAACTCCTGTCTGGCACCTTCCCCGGTGGAGTTGTGCATGGGGTGTGTTTGGAACATTTTGTCACCAGCCGACTCCAAAATTCAGCGTTTCCCCATCTCAGCCCAGAAAGCAGGTAGAACAACTTTTGTGGTGTCTTTCAGATGCCTACCAAGGTAGTGTAAAAACTACCAGGAGAACTCCTGTCTGGCACCTTCCCCGGTGGAGTTGTGCATGGGGTGTGTTTGGAACATTTTGTCACCGGCCGACTCCAAAATTCAGCGATTCCCCATCTCAGCCCAGAAAGCAGGTAGAACAACTTTTGTGGTGTCTTTCAGATGCCTACCAAGGTAGTGTAAAAACTACCAGGAGAACTCCTGTCTGGCACCTTCCCCGGTGGAGTTGTGCATGGGGTGTGTTTGGAACATTTTGTCACCAGCCGAGTCCAAAATTCAGCGTTTCCCCATCTCAGCCCAGAAAGCAGGTAGAACAACTTTTGTGGTGCCTTTCAGATGCCTACCAAGGTAGTGTAAAAACTACCAAGAGAACTCCTGTCTGGCACCTTCCCCGGTGGAGTTGTGCATGGGGTGTGTTTGGAACATTTTGTCACCGGCCGAGTCCAAAATTCAGCGGTTCCCCATCTCAGCCCACAAAGCAGGTACAACAACTTTTGTGGTGCCTTTCAGCTGCCTACCAAGGTAGTGTAAAAACTACCAACAGAATTCGTTCCTGGCACCTTCCCCGGTGGAGTTGTGCATGGGGTGTGTTTGGAACATTTTGTCACCAGCCGACTCCAAAATTCAGCGGTTCCCCATCTCAGCCCAGAAAGCAGGTAGAACAACTTTTGTGGTGTCTTTCAGATGCCTACCAAGGTAGTGTAAAAACTACTAAGAGAACTCCTGTCTGGCACCTTCCCCGGTGGAGTTTTGCATGGGGTGTGTTTGGAACATTTTGTCACCGGCCGACTCCAAAATTCAGCGATTCCCCATCTCAGCCCAGAAAGCAGGTAGAACAACTTCTGTGGTGTCTTTCAGATGCCTACCAAGGTAGTGTAAAAACTACTAAGAGAACTCCTGTCTGGCACCTTCCCCGGTGGAGTTGTGCAGGGGGTGTGTTTGGAACATTTTGTCACCGGCCGACTCCAAAATTCAGCGGTTCCCCATCTCAGCCCAGAAAGCAGGAAGAACAACTTTTGTGGTGTCTTTCAAATGCTTACCAAGGTAGTGTAAAAACTACCAGGAGAACTCCTGTCTGGCACCTTCCCCGGTGGAGTTGTGCATGGGGTGTGTTTGGAACATTTTGTCACCGGCCGAGTCCAAAATTCAGCGTTTCCCCATCTCAGCCCAGAAAGCAGGTAGAACAACTTTTGTGGTGTCTTTCAAATGCCTACCAAGGTAGTGTAAAAACTACCAAGAGAACTCCTGTCTGGCACCTTCCCCGGTGGAGTTGTGCATGGGGTGTGTTTGGAACATTTTGTCACCAGCCGACTCCAAAATTCAGCGTTTCCCCATCTCAGCCCACAAAGCAGGTAGAACAACTTTTGTGGTGTCTTTCAGATGCCTACCAAGGTAGTGTAAAAACTACCAGGACAACTCCTGTCTGGCACCTTCCCCGGTGGAGTTGTGCATGGGGTGTGTTTGGAACATTTTGTCACCGGCCGAGTCCAAAATTCAGCGGTTCCCCATCTCAGCCCAGAAAGCAGGTAGAACAACTTTTGTGGTACCTTTCAGCTGCCTACCAAGGTAGTGTAAAAACTACCAGGAGAACTCCTGTCTGGCACCTTCCGTGGTGGAGTTGTGCATGGGGTGTGTTTGGAACATTTTGTCACCAGCCGACTCCAAAATTCAGCGGTTCCCCATCTCAGCCCAGAAAGCAGGTAGAACAACTTTTGTGGTGTCTTTCAGATGCCTACCGGAGCAATGTAAAAACTACCAGGAGAACTCCTGTCTGGCACCTTCCCCGGTGGAGTTGTGCAGGGGGTGTGTTTGGAACATTTTGTCACCGGCCGGGTCCAAAATTCAGCGGTTCCCCATCTCAACCCAGAAAGCAGGTAGAACAACTTTTGTGGTGCCTTTCAGCTGCCTACCGGAGCAATGTAAAAACTACCAGGAGAACTCCTGTCTGGCACCTTCCCCGGTGGAGTTGTGCAGGGGGTGTGTTTGGAACATTTTGTCACCAGCCGACTCCAAAATTCAGCGGTTCCCCATCTCAGCCCACAAAGCAGGTACAACAACTTTTCTTGTGCCTTTCAGCTGCCTACCAAGGTAGTGTAAATCTACCAAAAGAATTCGTTCCTGGCACCTTCCCCGGTGGAGTTGTGCATGGGGTGTGTTTGGAACATTTTGTCACCGGCCGAGTCCAAAATTCAGCGGTTCCCCATCTCAGCCCAGAAAGCAGGTAGAACAACTTTTGTGGTGCCTTTCAGCTGCCTACCAAGGTAGTGTAAAAACTACCAAGAGAACTCCTTTCTGGCACCTTCCCCGGTGGAGTTGTGCATGGGGTGTGTTTGGAACATTTTGTCACCAGCCGAGTCCAAAATTCAGCGGTTCCCCATCTCAGCCCAGAAAGCAGGTAGAACAACTTTTGTGGTGCCTTTCAGCTGCCTACCAAGGTAGTGTAAAAACTACCAAGAGAACTCCTGTCTGGCACCTTCCCCGGTGGAGTTGTGCATGGGGTGTGTTTGGAACATTTTGTCACCGGCCGACTCCAAAATTCAGCGGTTCCCCATCTCAGCCCAGAAAGCAGGTAGAACAACTTTTGTGGTGTCTTTCAGATGCCTACCGGAGCAATGTAAAAACTACCAGGAGAACTCCTGTCTGGCACCTTCCCCGGTGGAGTTGTGCAGGGGGTGTGTTTGGAACATTTTGTCACCAGCCGAGTCCAAAATTCAGCGTTTCCCCATCTCAGCCCAGAAAGCAGGTAGAACAACTTTTGTGGTGTCTTTCAGATGCCTACCGGAGCAATGTAAAAACTACCAGGAGAACTCCTGTCTGGCACCTTCCCCGGTGGAGTTGTGCATGGGGTGTGTTTGGAACATTTTGTCACCGGCCGAGTCCAAAATTCAGCGATTCCCCATCTCAGCCCAGAAAGCAGGTAGAACAACTTTTGTGGTGTCTTTCAGCTGCCTACAAAGGCAGTGTAAAAACTACCAGGAGAACTCCTGTCTGGCACCTTCCCCGGTGGAGTTGTGCATGGGGTGTGTTTGGAACATTTTGTCACCAGCCGAGTCCAAAATTCAGCGGTTCCCCATCTCAGCCCAGAAAGCAGGTAGAACAACTTTTGTGGTGCCTTTCAGATGCCTACCAAGGTAGTGTAAAAACTACCAAGAGAACTCCTGTCTGGCACCTTCCCCGGTGGAGTTGTGCATGGGGTGTGTTTGGAACATTTTGTCACCGGCCGAGTCCAAAATTCAGCGGTTCCCCATCTCAGCCCACAAAGCAGGTACAACAACTTTTGTGGTGCCTTTCAGCTGCCTACCAAGGTAGTGTAAAAACTACCAACAGAATTCGTTCCTGGCACCTTCCCCGGTGGAGTTGTGCATGGGGTGTGTTTGGAACATTTTGTCACCAGCCGACTCCAAAATTCAGCGGTTCCCCATCTCAGCCCAGAAAGCAGGTAGAACAACTTTTGTGGTGTCTTTCAGATGCCTACCAAGGTAGTGTAAAAACTACTAAGAGAACTCCTGTCTGGCACCTTCCCCGGTGGAGTTTTGCATGGGGTGTGTTTGGAACATTTTGTCACCGGCCGACTCCAAAATTCAGCGATTCCCCATCTCAGCCCAGAAAGCAGGTAGAACAACTTCTGTGGTGTCTTTCAGATGCCTACCAAGGTAGTGTAAAAACTACTAAGAGAACTGTCTGGCACCTTCCCCGGTGGAGTTGTGCAGGGGGTGTGTTTGGAACATTTTGTCACCGGCCGACTCCAAAATTCAGCGGTTCCCCATCTCAGCCCAGAAAGCAGGAAGAACAACTTTTGTGGTGTCTTTCAAATGCTTACCAAGGTAGTGTAAAAACTACCAGGAGAACTCCTGTCTGGCACCTTCCCCGGTGGAGTTGTGCATGGGGTGTGTTTGGAACATTTTGTCACCGGCCGAGTCCAAAATTCAGCGTTTCCCCATCTCAGCCCAGAAAGCAGGTAGAACAACTTTTGTGGTGTCTTTCAAATGCCTACCAAGGTAGTGTAAAAACTACCAAGAGAACTCCTGTCTGGCACCTTCCCCGGTGGAGTTGTGCATGGGGTGTGTTTGGAACATTTTGTCACCAGCCGACTCCAAAATTCAGCGTTTCCCCATCTCAGCCCACAAAGCAGGTAGAACAACTTTTGTGGTGTCTTTCAGATGCCTACCAAGGTAGTGTAAAAACTACCAGGACAACTCCTGTCTGGCACCTTCCCCGGTGGAGTTGTGCATGGGGTGTGTTTGGAACATTTTGTCACCGGCCGAGTCCAAAATTCAGCGGTTCCCCATCTCAGCCCAGAAAGCAGGAAGAACAACTTTTGTGGTGCCTTTCAGCTGCCTACCAAGGTAGTGTAAAAACTACCAAGAGAACTCCTGTCTGGCACCTTCCCCGGTGGAGTTGTGCATGGGGTGTGTTTGGAACATTTTGTCACCAGCCGAGTCCAAAATTCAGCGTTTCCCCATCTCAGCCCAGAAAGCAGGTAGAACAACTTTTGTGGTGTCTTTCAGATGCCTACCGGAGCAATGTAAAAACTACCAGGAGAACTCCTGTCTGGCACCTTCCCCGGTGGAGTTGTGCATGGGGTGTGTTTGGAACATTTTGTCACCGGCCGGGTCCAAAATTCAGCGGTTCCCCATCTCAGCCCAGAAAGCAGGTAGAACAACTTTTGTGGTACCTTTCAGCTGCCTACCAAGGTAGTGTAAAAACTACCAGGAGAACTCCTGTCTGGCACCTTCCGTGGTGGAGTTGTGCATGGGGTGTGTTTGGAACATTTTGTCACCAGCCGACTCCAAAATTCAGCGGTTCCCCATCTCAGCCCAGAAAGCAGGTAGAACAACTTTTGTGGTGTCTTTCAGATGCCTACCGGAGCAATGTAAAAACTACCAGGAGAACTCCTGTCTGGCACCTTCCCCGGTGGAGTTGTGCAGGGGGTGTGTTTGGAACATTTTGTCACCGGCCGGGTCCAAAATTCAGCGGTTCCCCATCTCAACCCAGAAAGCAGGTAGAACAACTTTTGTGGTGCCTTTCAGCTGCCTACCGGAGCAATGTAAAAACTACCAGGAGAACTCCTGTCTGGCACCTTCCCCGGTGGAGTTGTGCAGGGGGTGTGTTTGGAACATTTTGTCACCAGCCGACTCCAAAATTCAGCGGTTCCCCATCTCAGCCCACAAAGCAGGTACAACAACTTTTCTTGTGCCTTTCAGCTGCCTACCAAGGTAGTGTAAATCTACCAAAAGAATTCGTTCCTGGCACCTTCCCCGGTGGAGTTGTGCATGGGGTGTGTTTGGAACATTTTGTCACCGGCCGAGTCCAAAATTCAGCGGTTCCCCATCTCAGCCCAGAAAGCAGGTAGAACAACTTTTGTGGTGCCTTTCAGCTGCCTACCAAGGTAGTGTAAAAACTACCAAGAGAACTCCTTTCTGGCACCTTCCCCGGTGGAGTTGTGCATGGGGTGTGTTTGGAACATTTTGTCACCAGCCGAGTCCAAAATTCAGCGGTTCCCCATCTCAGCCCAGAAAGCAGGTAGAACAACTTTTGTGGTGCCTTTCAGCTGCCTACCAAGGTAGTGTAAAAACTACCAAGAGAACTCCTGTCTGGCACCTTCCCCGGTGGAGTTGTGCATGGGGTGTGTTTGGAACATTTTGTCACCGGCCGACTCCAAAATTCAGCGGTTCCCCATCTCAGCCCAGAAAGCAGGTAGAACAACTTTTGTGGTGTCTTTCAGATGCCTACCGGAGCAATGTAAAAACTACCAGGAGAACTCCTGTCTGGCACCTTCCCCGGTGGAGTTGTGCAGGGGGTGTGTTTGGAACATTTTGTCACCAGCCGAGTCCAAAATTCAGCGTTTCCCCATCTCAGCCCAGAAAGCAGGTAGAACAACTTTTGTGGTGTCTTTCAGATGCCTACCGGAGCAATGTAAAAACTACCAGGAGAACTCCTGTCTGGCACCTTCCCCGGTGGAGTTGTGCATGGGGTGTGTTTGGAACATTTTGTCACCGGCCGAGTCCAAAATTCAGCGATTCCCCATCTCAGCCCAGAAAGCAGGTAGAACAACTTTTGTGGTGTCTTTCAGCTGCCTACAAAGGCAGTGTAAAAACTACCAGGAGAACTCCTGTCTGGCACCTTCCCCGGTGGAGTTGTGCATGGGGTGTGTTTGGAACATTTTGTCACCAGCCGAGTCCAAAATTCAGCGGTTCCCCATCTCAGCCCAGAAAGCAGGTAGAACAACTTTTGTGGTGTCTTTCAGATGCCTACCAAGGTAGTGTAAAAACTACCAGGAGAACTCCTGTCTGGCACCTTCCCCGGTGGAGTTGTGCATGGGGTGTGTTTGGAACATTTTGTCACCAGCCGACTCCAAAATTCAGCGATTCCCCATCTCAGCCCAGAAAGCAGGTAGAACAACTTTTGTGGTGTCTTTCAGATGCCTACCAAGGTAGTGTAAAAACTACCAGGAGAACTCCTGTCTGGCACCTTCCCCGGTGGAGTTGTGCAGGGGGTGTGTTTGGAACATTTTGTCACCAGCCGACTCCAAAATTCAGCGTTTCCCCATCTCAGCCCAGAAAGCAGGTAGAACAACTTTTGTGGTGTCTTTCAGATGCCTACCGGAGCAATGTAAAAACTACCAGGAGAACTCCTGTCTGGCACCTTCCCCGGTGGAGTTGTGCATGGGGTGTGTTTGGAACATTTTGTCACCGGCCGAGTCCAAAATTCAGCGGTTCCCCATCTCAGCCCAGAAAGCAGGTAGAACAACTTTTGTGGTGCCTTTCAGCTGCCTACCGGAGCAATGTAAAAACTACCAGGAGAACTCCTGTCTGGCACCTTCCCCGGTGGAGTTGTGCAGGGGGTGTGTTTGGAACATTTTGTCACCAGCCGAGTCCAAAATTCAGCGGTTCCCCATCTCAGCCCAGAAAGCAGGTAGAACAACTTTTGTGGTGTCTTTCAGATGCCTACCGGAGCAATGTAAAAACTACCAGGAGAACTCCTGTCTGGCACCTTCCCCGGTGGAGTTGTGCAGGGGGTGTGTTTGGAACATTTTGTCACCAGCCGAGTCCAAAATTCAGCGTTTCCCCATCTCAGCCCAGAAAGCAGGTAGAACAACTTTTGTGGTGTCTTTCAGATGCCTACCGGAGCAATGTAAAAACTACCAGGAGAACTCCTGTCTGGCACCTTCCCCGGTGGAGTTGTGCATGGGGTGTGTTTGGAACATTTTGTCACCGGCCGAGTCCAAAATTCAGCGGTTCCCCATCTCAGCCCAGAAAGCAGGTAGAACAACTTTTGTGGTGCCTTTCAGCTGCCTACCGGAGCAATGTAAAAACTACCAGGAGAACTCCTGTCTGGCACCTTCCCCGGTGGAGTTGTGCAGGGGGTGTGTTTGGAACATTTTGTCACCAGCCGAGTCCAAAATTCAGCGTTTCCCCATCTCAGCCCAGAAAGCAGGTAGAACAACTTTTGTGGTGTCTTTCAGCTGCCTACCAAGGTAGTGTAAATCTACCAAAAGAATTCGTTCCTGGCACCTTCCCCGGTGGAGTTGTGCATGGGGTGTCTGTGGAACATTTTGTCACCGGCCGAGTCCAAAATTCAGCGATTCCCCATCTCAGCCCAGAAAGCAGGTAGAACAACTTTTGTGGTGTCTTTCAGATGCCTACCGGAGCAATGTAAAAACTACCAGGAGAACTCCTGTCTGGCACCTTCCCCGGTGGAGTTGTGCATGGGGTGTGTTTGGAACATTTTGTTACCAGCCGAGTCCAAAATTCAGCTGTTCCCCATCTCAGCCCAGAAAGCAGGTAGAACAACTTTTGTGGTGTCTTTCAGATGCCTACCAAGGTAGTGTAAAAACTACCAGGAGAACTCCTGTCTGGCACCTTCCCCGGTGGAGTTGTGCATGGGGTGTGTTTGGAACATTTTGTCACCAGCCGACTCCAAAATTCAGCGTTTCCCCATCTCAGCCCAGAAAGCAGGTAGAACAACTTTTGTGGTGTCTTTCAGATGCCTACCAAGGTAGTGTAAAAACTACCAGGAGAACTCCTGTCTGGCACCTTCCGTGGTGGAGTTGTGCATGGGGTGTGTTTGGAACATTTTGTCACCGGCCGAGTCCAAAATTCAGCGATTCCCCATCTCAGCCCAGAAAGCAGGTAGAACAACTTTTGTGGTGTCTTTCAGATGCCTACCAAGGTAGTGTAAAAACTACCAGGAGAACTCCTGTCTGGCACCTTCCCCGGTGGAGTTGTGCATGGGGTGTGTTTGGAACATTTTGTCACCAGCCGAGTCCAAAATTCAGCTGTTCCCCATCTCAGCCCAGAAAGCAGGTAGAACAACTTTTGTGGTGTCTTTCAGATGCCTACCGGAGCAATGTAAAAACTACCAGGAGAACTCCTGTCTGGCACCTTCCCCGGTGGAGTTGTGCATGGGGTGTGTTTGGAACATTTTGTCACCAGCCGAGTCCAAAATTCAGCTGTTCCCCATCTCAGCCCAGAAAGCAGGTAGAACAACTTTTGTGGTGTCTTTCAGATGCCTACCGGAGCAATGTAAAAACTACCAGGAGAACTCCTGTCTGGCACCTTCCCCGGTGGAGTTGTGCATGGGGTGTGTTTGGAACATTTTGTCACCAGCCGAGTCCAAAATTCAGCGTTTCCCCATCTCAGCCCAGAAAGCAGGTAGAACAACTTTTGTGGTGTCTTTCAGATGCCTACCGGAGCAATGTAAAAACTACCAGGAGAACTCCTGTCTGGCACCTTCCGTGGTGGAGTTGTGCATGGGGTGTGTTTGGAACATTTTGTCACCGGCCGAGTCCAAAATTCAGCGGTTCCCCATCTCAGCCCAGAAAGCAGGTAGAACAACTTTTGTGGTGCCTTTCAGCTGCCTACCGGAGCAATGTAAAAACTACCAGGAGAACTCCTGTCTGGCACCTTCCCCGGTGGAGTTGTGCATGGGGTGTGTTTGGAACATTTTGTCACCAGCCGACTCCAAAATTCAGCGTTTCCCCATCTCAGCCCAGAAAGCAGGTAGAACAACTTTTGTGGTGCCTTTCAGCTGCCTATCAAGGTAGTGTAAAAACTACCAAGAGAACTCCTTTCTGGCACCTTCCCCGGTGGAGTTGTGCATGGGGTGTGTTTGGAACATTTTGTCACCAGCCGAGTCCAAAATTCAGCTGTTCCCCATCTCAGCCCAGAAAGCAGGTAGAACAACTTTTGTGGTGTCTTTCAGATGCCTACCAAGGTAGTGTAAAAACTACCAAGAGAACTCCTGTCTGGCACCTTCCCCGGTGGAGTTGTGCATGGGGTGTGTTTGGAACATTTTGTCACCGGCCGAGTCCAAAATTCAGCGATTCCCCATCTCAGCCCAGAAAGCAGGTAGAACAACTTTTGTGGTGTCTTTCAGATGCCTACCAAGGTAGTGTAAAAACTACCAGGAGAACTCCTGTCTGGCACCTTCCCCGGTGGAGTTGTGCATGGGGTGTGTTTGGAACATTTTGTCACCAGCCGACTCCAAAATTCAGCGTTTCCCCATCTCAGCCCAGAAAGCAGGTAGAACAACTTTTGTGGTGCCTTTCAGCTGCCTATCAAGGTAGTGTAAAAACTACCAAGAGAACTCCTTTCTGGCACCTTCCCCGGTGGAGTTGTGCATGGGGTGTGTTTGGAACATTTTGTCACCAGCCGAGTCCAAAATTCAGCGGTTCCCTATCTCAGCCCAGAAAGCAGGTAGAACAACTTTTGTGGTGCCTTTCAGCTGCCTACCAAGGTAGTGTAAAAACTACCAAGAGAACTCCTGTCTGGCACCTTCCCCGGTGGAGTTGTGCATGGGGTGTGTTTGGAACATTTTGTCACCGGCCGACTCCAAAATTCAGCGGTTCCCCATCTCAGCCCAGAAAGCAGGTAGAACAACTTTTGTGGTGTCTTTCAGATGCCTACCGGAGCAATGTAAAAACTACCAGGAGAACTCCTGTCTGGCACCTTCCGTGGTGGAGTTGTGCATGGGGTGTGTTTGGAACATTTTGTCACCAGCCGAGTCCAAAATTCAGCGATTCCCCATCTCAGCCCAGAAAGCAGGTAGAACAACTTTTGTGGTGTCTTTCAGATGCCTACCGGAGCAATGTAAAAACTACCAGGAGAACTCCTGTCTGGCACCTTCCCCGGTGGAGTTGTGCATGGGGTGTGTTTGGAACATTTTGTCACCGGCCGAGTCCAAAATTCAGCGATTCCCCATCTCAGCCCAGAAAGCAGGTAGAACAACTTTTGTGGTGTCTTTCAGACGCCTACAAAGGCAGTGTAAAAACTACCAGGAGAACTCCTGTCTGGCACCTTCCCCGGTGGAGTTGTGCATGGGGTGTGTTTGGAACATTTTGTCACCAGCCGAGTCCAAAATTCAGCGGTTCCCCATCTCAGCCCACAAAGCAGGTACAACAACTTTTGTGGTGTCTTTCAGATGCCTACCGGAGCAATGTAAAAACTACCAGGAGAACTCCTGTCTGGCACCTTCCCCGGTGGAGTTGTGCATGGGGTGTGTTTGGAACATTTTGTCACCGGCCGACTCCAAAATTCAGCGATTCCCCATCTCAGCCCAGAAAGCAGGTAGAACAACTTTTGTGGTGTCTTTCAGATGCCTACAAAGGCAGTGTAAAAATTACCAGGAGAACTCCTGTCTGGCACCTTCCCCGGTGGAGTTGTGCATGGGGTGTGTTTGGAACATTTTGTCACCAGCCGAGTCCAAAATTCAGCGGTTCCCCATCTCAGCCCAGAAAGCAGGTAGAACAACTTTTGTGGTGTCTTTCAGATGCCTACAAAGGCAGTGTAAAAACTACCAGGAGAACTCCTGTCTGGCACCTTCCCCGGTGGAGTTGTGCATGGGGTGTGTTTGGAACATTTTGTCACCAGCCGACTCCAAAATTCAGCGGTTCCCCATCTCAGCCCACAAAGCAGGTACAACAACTTTTCTTGTGCCTTTCAGCTGCCTACCAAGGTAGTGTAAATCTACAAAAAGAATTCGTTCCTGGCACCTTCCCCGGTGGAGTTGTGCATGGGGTGTCTGTGGAACATTTTGTCACCGGCCGAGTCCAAAATTCAGCGGTTCCCCATCTCAGCCCACAAAGCAGGTACAACAACTTTTCTTGTGCCTTTCAGCTGCCTACCAAGGTAGTGTAAATCTACCAAAAGAATTCGTTCCTGGCACCTTCCCCGGTGGAGTTGTGCATGGGGTGTCTGTGGAACATTTTGTCACCGGCCGAGTCCAAAATTCAGCGGTTCCCCATCTCAGCCCACAAAGCAGGTAGAACAACTTTTGTGGTGTCTTTCAGATGCCTACCGGAGCAATGTAAAAACTACCAGGAGAACTCCTGTCTGGCACCTTCCCCGGTGGAGTTGTGCATGGGGTGTGTTTGGAACATTTTGTCACCAGCCGAGTCCAAAATTCAGCTGTTCCCCATCTCAGCCCAGAAAGCAGGTAGAACAACTTTTGTGGTGTCTTTCAGATGCCTACCAAGGTAGTGTAAAAACTACCAGGAGAACTCCTGTCTGGCACCTTCCCCGGTGGAGTTGTGCATGGGGTGTGTTTGGAACATTTTGTCACCAGCCGACTCCAAAATTCAGCGTTTCCCCATCTCAGCCCAGAAAGCAGGTAGAACAACTTTTGTGGTGTCTTTCAGATGCCTACCAAGGTAGTGTAAAAACTACCAGGAGAACTCCTGTCTGGCACCTTCCCCGGTGGAGTTGTGCATGGGGTGTGTTTGGAACATTTTGTCACCGGCCGAGTCCAAAATTCAGCGATTCCCCATCTCAGCCCAGAAAGCAGGTAGAACAACTTTTGTGGTGTCTTTCAGATGCCTACCAAGGTAGTGTAAAAACTACCAGGAGAACTCCTGTCTGGCACCTTCCGTGGTGGAGTTGTGCATGGGGTGTGTTTGGAACATTTTGTCAACGGCCGACTCCAAAATTCAGCGGTTCCCCATCTCAGCCCAGAAAGCAGGTAGAACAACTTTTGTGGTGTCTTTCAGATGCCTACCGGAGCAATGTAAAAACTACCAGGAGAACTCCTGTCTGGCACCTTCCCCGGTGGAGTTGTGCAGGGGGTGTGTTTGGAACATTTTGTCACCAGCCGAGTCCAAAATACAGCGTTTCCCCATCTCAGCCCAGAAAGCAGGTAGAACAACTTTTGTGGTGTCTTTCAGATGCCTACCGGAGCAATGTAAAAACTACCAGGAGAACTCCTGTCTGGCACCTTCCCCGGTGGAGTTGTGCATGGGGTGTGTTTGGAACATTTTGTCACCAGCCGAGTCCAAAATTCAGCTGTTCCCCATCTCAGCCCAGAAAGCAGGTAGAACAACTTTTGTGGTGTCTTTCAGATGCCTACCAAGGCAGTGTAAAAACTACCAGGAGAACTCCTGTCTGGCACCTTCCCCGGTGGAGTTGTGCATGGGGTGTGTTTGGAACATTTTGTCACCAGCCGAGTCCAAAATTCAGCGGTTCCCCATCTCAGCCCAGAAAGCAGGTAGAACAACTTTTGTGGTGTCTTTCAGATGCCTACCAAGGTAGTGTAAAAACTACCAGGAGAACTCCTGTCTGGCACCTTCCCCGGTGGAGTTGTGCATGGGGTGTGTTTGGAACATTTTGTCACCGGCCGAGTCCAAAATTCAGCGATTCCCCATCTCAGCCCAGAAAGCAGGTAGAACAACTTTTGTGGTGTCTTTCAGATGCCTACCAAGGTAGTGTAAAAACTACCAGGAGAACTCCTGTCTGGCACCTTCCGTGGTGGAGTTGTGCATGGGGTGTGTTTGGAACATTTTGTCAACGGCCGACTCCAAAATTCAGCGGTTCCCCATCTCAGCCCAGAAAGCAGGTAGAACAACTTTTGTGGTGTCTTTCAGATGCCTACCGGAGCAATGTAAAAACTACCAGGAGAACTCCTGTCTGGCACCTTCCCCGGTGGAGTTGTGCAGGGGGTGTGTTTGGAACATTTTGTCACCAGCCGAGTCCAAAATTCAGCGTTTCCCCATCTCAGCCCAGAAAGCAGGTAGAACAACTTTTGTGGTGTCTTTCAGATGCCTACCGGAGCAATGTAAAAACTACCAGGAGAACTCCTGTCTGGCACCTTCCCCGGTGGAGTTGTGCATGGGGTGTGTTTGGAACATTTTGTCACCGGCCGAGTCCAAAATTCAGCGATTCCCCATCTCAGCCCAGAAAGCAGGTAGAACAACTTTTGTGGTGTCTTTCAGATGCCTACCGGAGCAATGTAAAAACTACCAGGAGAACTCCTGTCTGGCACCTTCCCCGGTGGAGTTGTGCATGGGGTGTGTTTGGAACATTTTGTCACCAGCCGACTCCAAAATTCAGCGGTTCCCCATCTCAGCCCAGAAAGCAGGTAGAACAACTTTTGTGGTGTCTTTCAGATGCCTACCGGAGCAATGTAAAAACTACCAGGAGAACTCCTGTCTGGCACCTTCCCCGGTGGAGTTGTGCAGGGGGTGTGTTTGGAACATTTTGTCACCAGCCGAGTCCAAAATTCAGCGGTTCCCTATCTCAGCCCAGAAAGCAGGTAGAACAAGTTTTGTGGTGTCTTTCAGCTGCCTACCAAGGTAGTGTAAAAACTACCAAGAGAACTCCTGTCTGGCACCTTCCCCGGTGGTGTTGTGCATGGGGTGTGTTTGGAACATTTTGTCACCGGCCGAGTCCAAAATTCAGCGGTTCCCCATCTCAGCCCAGAAAGCAGGTAGAACAACTTTTGTGGTGTCTTTCAGCTGCCTACCGGAGCAATGTAAAAACTACCAGGAGAACTCCTGTCTGGCACCTTCCCCGGTGGAGTTGTGCAGGGGGTGTGTTTGGAACATTTTGTCACCGGCCGAGTCCAAAATTCAGCGGTTCCCCATCTCAGCCCAGAAAGCAGGTAGAACAACTTTTGTGGTGCTTTCAGATGCCTACCGGAGCAATGTAAAAACTACCAGGAGAACTCCTGTCTGGCACCTTCCCCGGTGGAGTTGTGCAGGGGGTGTGTTTGGAACATTTTGTCACCAGCCGAGTCCAAAATTCAGCGGTTCCCCATCTCAGCCCACAAAGCAGGTACAACAACTTTTCTTGTGCCTTTCAGCTGCCTACCAAGGTAGTGTAAAAACTACCAGGAGAACTCCTGTCTGGCACCTTCCCCGGTGGTGTTGTGCATGGGGTGTGTTTGGAACATTTTGTCACCGGCCGAGTCCAAAATTCAGCTGTTCCCCATCTCAGCCCAGAAAGCAGGTAGAACAACTTTTGTGGTGTCTTTCAGATGCCTACCGGAGCAATGTAAAAACTACCAGGAGAACTCCTGTCTGGCACCTTCCCCGGTGGAGTTGTGCAGGGGGTGTGTTTGGAACATTTTGTCACCAGCCGAGTCCAAAATTCAGCGGTTCCCCATCTCAGCCCAGAAAGCAGGTAGAACAACTTTTGTGGTGCCTTTCAGCTGCCTACCGGAGCAATGTAAAAACTACCAGGAGAACTCCTGTCTGGCACCTTCCCCGGTGGAGTTGTGCAGGGGGTGTGTTTGGAACATTTTGTCACCAGCCGAGTCCAAAATTCAGCGGTTCCCCATCTCAGCCCACAAAGCAGGTACAACAACTTTTCTTGTGCCTTTCAGCTGCCTACCAAGGTAGTGTAAAAACTACCAAGAGAACTCCTGTCTGGCACCTTCCCCGGTGGTGTTGTGCATGGGGTGTGTTTGGAACATTTTGTCACCGGCCGAGTCCAAAATTCAGCTGTTCCCCATCTCAGCCCAGAAAGCAGGTAGAACAACTTTTGTGGTGTCTTTCAGATGCCTACCGGAGCAATGTAAAAACTACCAGGAGAACTCCTGTCTGGCACCTTCCGTGGTGGAGTTGTGCATGGGGTGTGTTTGGAACATTTTGTCACCAGCCGAGTCTAAAATTCAGCTGTTCCCCATCTCAGCCCAGAAAGCAGGTAGAACAACTTTTGTGGTGTCTTTCAGATGCCTACCAAGGTAGTGTAAAAACTACCAGGAGAACTCCTGTCTGGCACCTTCCCCGGTGGAGTTGTGCATGGGGTGTGTTTGGAACATTTTGTCACCAGCCGACTCCAAAATTCAGCGTTTCCCCATCTCAGCCCAGAAAGCAGGTAGAACAACTTTTGTGGTGTCTTTCAGATGCCTACCGGAGCAATGTAAAAACTACCAGGAGAACTCCTGTCTGGCACCTTCCCCGGTGGAGTTGTGCATGGGGTGTGTTTGGAACATTTTGTCACCGGCCGAGTCCAAAATTCAGCGGTTCCCCATCTCAGCCCAGAAAGCAGGTAGAACAACTTTTGTGGTGCCTTTCAGCTGCCTACCGGAGCAATGTAAAAACTACCAGGAGAACTCCTGTCTGGCACCTTCCCCGGTGGAGTTGTGCATGGGGTGTGTTTGGAACATTTTGTCACCAGCCGAGTCCAAAATTCAGCGGTTCCCCATCTCACCCCACAAAGCAGGTACAACAACTTTTCTTGTGCCTTTCAGATGCCTACCAAGGTAGTGTAAATCTACCAAAAGAATTCGTTCCTGGCACCTTCCCCGGTGGAGTTGTGCATGGGGTGTCTGTGGAACATTTTGTCACCGGCCGAGTCCAAAATTCAGCGGTTCCCCATCTCAGCCCAGAAAGCAGGTAGAACAACTTTTGTGGTGTCTTTCAGATGCCTACCGGAGCAATGTAAAAACTACCAGGAGAACTCCTGTCTGGCACCTTCCCCGGTGGAGTTGTGCATGGGGTGTGTTTGGAACATTTTGTCACCAGCCGAGTCCAAAATTCAGCTGTTCCCCATCTCAGCCCAGAAAGCAGGTAGAACAACTTTTGTGGTGTCTTTCAGATGCCTACCAAGGTAGCGTAAAAACTACCAGGAGAACTCCTGTCTGGCACCTTCCCCGGTGGAGTTGTGCATGGGGTGTGTTTGGAACATTTTGTCACCAGCCGACTCCAAAATTCAGCGTTTCCCCATCTCAGCCCAGAAAGCAGGTAGAACAACTTTTGTGGTGTCTTTCAGATGCCTACCAAGGTAGTGTAAAAACTACGAAGAGAACTCCTGTCTGGCACCTTCCCCGGTGGAGTTGTGCATGGGGTGTGTTTGGAACATTTTGTCACCGGCCGAGTCCAAAATTCAGCGATTCCCCATCTCAGCCCAGAAAGCAGGTAGAACAACTTTTGTGGTGTCTTTCAGATGCCTACCAGAGCAATGTAAAAACTACCAGGAGAACTCCTGTCTGGCACCTTCCCCGGTGGAGTTGTGCAGGGGGTGTGTTTGGAACATTTTGTCACCGGCCGAGTCCAAAATTCAGCGGTTCCCCATCTCAGCCCAGAAAGCAGGTAGAACAACTTTTGTGGTGCCTTTCAGCTGCCTACCGGAGCAATGTAAAAACTACCAGGAGAACTCCTGTCTGGCACCTTCCCCGGTGGAGTTGTGCAGGGGGTGTGTTTGGAACATTTTGTCACCAGCCGAGTCCAAAATTCAGCGGTTCCCCATCTCAGCCCACAAAGCAGGTACAACAACTTTTCTTTTGCCTTTCAGCTGCCTACCAAGGTAGTGTAAAAACTACCAAGAGAACTCCTGTCTGGCACCTTCCCCGGTGGTGTTGTGCATGGGGTGTGTTTGGAACATTTTGTCACCGGCCGAGTCCAAAATTCAGCGGTTCCCCATCTCAGCCCAGAAAGCAGGTAGAACAAGTTTTGTGGTGTCTTTCAGCTGCCTACCAAGGTAGTGTAAAAACTACCAAGAGAACTCCTTTCTGGCACCTTCCCCGGTGGTGTTGTGCATGGGGTGTGTTTGGAACATTTTGTCACCGGCCGACTCCAAAATTCAGCTGTTCCCCATCTCAGCCCAGAAAGCAGGTAGAACAACTTTTGTGGTGTCTTTCAGATGCCTACCGGAGCAATGTAAAAACTACCAGGAGAACTCCTGTCTGGCACCTTCCCCGGTGGAGTTGTGCAGGGGGTGTGTTTGGAACATTTTGTCACCGGCCGACTCCAAAATTCAGCGGTTCCCCATCTCAGCCCAGAAAGCAGGTAGAACAACTTTTGTGGTGCCTTTCAGCTGCCTACCGGAGCAATGTAAAAACTACCAGGAGAACTCCTGTCTGGCACCTTCCCCGGTGGAGTTGTGCAGGGGGTGTGTTTGGAACATTTTGTCACCAGCCGAGTCCAAAATTCAGCGGTTCCCCATCTCAGCCCACAAAGCAGGTACAACAACTTTTCTTGTGCCTTTCAGCTGCCTACCAAGGTAGTGTAAAAACTACCAAGAGAACTCCTGTCTGGCACCTTCCGTGGTGGAGTTGTGCATGGGGTGTGTTTGGAACATTTTGTCACCGGCCGAGTCCAAAATTCAGCGGTTCCCCATCTCAGCCCAGAAAGCAGGAAGAACAACTTTTGTGGTGCCTTTCAGATGCCTACCAAGGTAGTGTAAAAACTACCAAGAGAACTCCTGTCTGGCACCTTCCCCGGTGGAGTTGTGCATGGGGTGTGTTTGGAACATTTTGTCACCAGCCGAGTCCAAAATTCAGCGTTTCCCCATCTCAGCCCAGAAAGCAGGTAGAACAACTTTTGTGGTGTCTTTCAGATGCCTACCAAGGTAGTGTAAAAACTACTAAGAGAACTCCTGTCTGGCACCTTCCCCGGTGGAGTTGTGCATGGGGTGTGTTTGGAACATTTTGTCACCGGCCGAGTCCAAAATTCAGCGATTCCCCATCTCAGCCCAGAAAGCAGGTAGAACAACTTTTGTGGTGCCTTTCAGCTGCCTACCAAGGTAGTGTAAAAACTACCAAGAGAACTCCTTTCTGGCACCTTCCGCGGTGGAGTTGTGCATGGGGTGTGTTTGGAACATTTTGTCACCGGCCGAGTCCAAAATTCAGCGGTTCCCCATCTCAGCCCAGAAAGCAGGTAGAACAACTTTTGTGGTGCCTTTCAGCTGCCTACCGGAGCAATGTAAAAACTACCAGGAGAACTCCTGTCTGGCACCTTCCCCGGTGGAGTTGTGCATGGGGTGTGTTTGGAACATTTTGTCACCAGCCGAGTCCAAAATTCAGCGGTTCCCCATCTCAGCCCAGAAAGCAGGTACAACAACTTTTCTTGTGCCTTTCAGATGCCTACCAAGGTAGTGTAAATCTACCAAAAGAATTCGTTCCTGGCACCTTCCCCGGTGGAGTTGTGCATGGGGTGTCTGTGGAACATTTTGTCACCGGCCGAGTCCAAAATTCAGCGGTTCCCCATCTCAGCCCACAAAGCAGGTAGAACAACTTTTGTGGTGTCTTTCAGATGCCTACCGGAGCAATGTAAAAACTACCAGGAGAACTCCTGTCTGGCACCTTCCCCGGTGGAGTTGTGCATGGGGTGTGTTTGGAACATTTTGTCACCAGCCGAGTCCAAAATTCAGCTGTTCCCCATCTCAGCCCAGAAAGCAGGTAGAACAACTTTTGTGGTGTCTTTCAGATGCCTACCAAGGTAGTGTAAAAACTACCAGGAGAACTCCTGTCTGGCACCTTCCCCGGTGGAGTTGTGCATGGGGTGTGTTTGGAACATTTTGTCACCAGCCGACTCCAAAATTCAGCGTTTCCCCATCTCAGCCCAGAAAGCAGGTAGAACAACTTTTGTGGTGTCTTTCAGATGCCTACCAAGGTAGTGTAAAAACTACCAGGAGAACTCCTGTCTGGCACCTTCCGTGGTGGAGTTGTGCATGGGGTGTGTTTGGAACATTTTGTCAACGGCCGACTCCAAAATTCAGCGGTTCCCCATCTCAGCCCAGAAAGCAGGTAGAACAACTTTTGTGGTGTCTTTCAGATGCCTACCGGAGCAATGTAAAAACTACCAGGAGAACTCCTGTCTGGCACCTTCCCCGGTGGAGTTGTGCAGGGGGTGTGTTTGGAACATTTTGTCACCAGCCGAGTCCAAAATACAGCGTTTCCCCATCTCAGCCCAGAAAGCAGGTAGAACAACTTTTGTGGTGTCTTTCAGATGCCTGCCGGAGCAATGTAAAAACTACCAGGAGAACTCCTGTCTGGCACCTTCCCCGGTGGAGTTGTGCATGGGGTGTGTTTGGAACATTTTGTCACCGGCCGAGTCCAAAATTCAGCGATTCCCCATCTCAGCCCAGAAAGCAGGTAGAACAACTTTTGTGGTGTCTTTCAGATGCCTACCGGAGCAATGTAAAAACTACCAGGAGAACTCCTGTCTGGCACCTTCCCCGGTGGAGTTGTGCATGGGGTGTGTTTGGAACATTTTGTCACCAGCCGACTCCAAAATTCAGCGGTTCCCCATCTCAGCCCAGAAAGCAGGTAGAACAACTTTTGTGGTGTCTTTCAGATGCCTACCGGAGCAATGTAAAAACTACCAGGAGAACTCCTGTCTGGCACCTTCCCCGGTGGAGTTGTGCAGGGGGTGTGTTTGGAACATTTTGTCACCAGCCGAGTCCAAAATTCAGCGGTTCCCTATCTCAGCCCAGAAAGCAGGTAGAACAAGTTTTGTGGTGTCTTTCAGCTGCCTACCAAGGTAGTGTAAAAACTACCAAGAGAACTCCTGTCTGGCACCTTCCCCGGTGGTGTTGTGCATGGGGTGTGTTTGGAACATTTTGTCACCGGCCGAGTCCAAAATTCAGCTGTTCCCCATCTCAGCCCAGAAAGCAGGTAGAACAACTTTTGTGGTGTCTTTCAGCTGCCTACCGGAGCAATGTAAAAACTACCAGGAGAACTCCTGTCTGGCACCTTCCCCGGTGGAGTTGTGCAGGGGGTGTGTTTGGAACATTTTGTCACCGGCCGAGTCCAAAATTCAGCGGTTCCCCATCTCAGCCCAGAAAGCAGGTAGAACAACTTTTGTGGTGCTTTCAGATGCCTACCGGAGCAATGTAAAAACTACCAGGAGAACTCCTGTCTGGCACCTTCCCCGGTGGAGTTGTGCAGGGGGTGTGTTTGGAACATTTTGTCACCAGCCGAGTCCAAAATTCAGCGGTTCCCCATCTCAGCCCACAAAGCAGGTACAACAACTTTTCTTGTGCCTTTCAGCTGCCTACCAAGGTAGTGTAAAAACTACCAAGAGAACTCCTGTCTGGCACCTTCCCCGGTGGTGTTGTGCATGGGGTGTGTTTGGAACATTTTGTCACCGGCCGAGTCCAAAATTCAGCGATTCCCCATCTCAGCCCAGAAAGCAGGTAGAACAACTTTTGTGGTGTCTTTCAGATGCCTACCGGAGCAATGTAAAAACTACCAGGAGAACTCCTGTCTGGCACCTTCCCCGGTGGAGTTGTGCAGGGGGTGTGTTTGGAACATTTTGTCACCAGCCGAGTCCAAAATTCAGCGGTTCCCCATCTCAGCCCAGAAAGCAGGTAGAACAACTTTTGTGGTGCCTTTCAGCTGCCTACCGGAGCAATGTAAAAACTACCAGGAGAACTCCTGTCTGGCACCTTCCCCGGTGGAGTTGTGCAGGGGGTGTGTTTGGAACATTTTGTCACCAGCCGAGTCCAAAATTCAGCGGTTCCCCATCTCAGCCCACAAAGCAGGTACAACAACTTTTCTTGTGCCTTTCAGCTGCCTACCAAGGTAGTGTAAAAACTACCAAGAGAACTCCTGTCTGGCACCTTCCCCGGTGGTGTTGTGCATGGGGTGTGTTTGGAACATTTTGTCACCGGCCGAGTCCAAAATTCAGCTGTTCCCCATCTCAGCCCAGAAAGCAGGTAGAACAACTTTTGTGGTGTCTTTCAGATGCCTACCGGAGCAATGTAAAAACTACCAACAGAACTCCTGTCTGGCACCTTCCCCGGTGGAGTTGTGCATGGGGTGTGTTTGGAACATTTTGTCACCAGCCGAGTCCAAAATTCAGCTGTTCCCCATCTCAGCCCAGAAAGCAGGTAGAACAACTTTTGTGGTGTCTTTCAGATGCCTACCAAGGTAGTGTAAAAACTACCAGGAGAACTCCTGTCTGGCACCTTCCCCGGTGGAGTTGTGCATGGGGTGTGTTTGGAACATTTTGTCACCAGCCGACTCCAAAATTCAGCGTTTCCCCATCTCAGCCCAGAAAGCAGGTAGAACAACTTTTGTGGTGTCTTTCAGATGCCTACCAAGGTAGTGTAAAAACTACCAGGAGAACTCCTGTCTGGCACCTTCCCCGGTGGAGTTGTGCATGGGGTGTGTTTGGAACATTTTGTCACCGGCCGAGTCCAAAATTCAGCGATTCCCCATCTCAGCCCAGAAAGCAGGTAGAACAACTTTTGTGGTGTCTTTCAGATGCCTACCGGAGCAATGTAAAAACTACCAGGAGAACTCCTGTCTGGCACCTTCCCCGGTGGAGTTGTGCAGGGGGTGTGTTTGGAACATTTTGTCACCGGCCGAGTCCAAAATTCAGCGGTTCCCCATCTCAGCCCAGAAAGCAGGTAGAACAACTTTTGTGGTGCCTTTCAGCTGCCTACCGGAGCAATGTAAAAACTACCAGGAGAACTCCTGTCTGGCACCTTCCCCGGTGGAGTTGTGCAGGGGGTGTGTTTGGAACATTTTGTCACCAGCCGAGTCCAAAATTCAGCGGTTCCCCATCTCAGCCCACAAAGCAGGTACAACAACTTTTCTTTTGCCTTTCAGCTGCCTACCAAGGTAGTGTAAAAACTACCAAGAGAACTCCTGTCTGGCACCTTCCCCGGTGGTGTTGTGCATGGGGTGTGTTTGGAACATTTTGTCACCGGCCGAGTCCAAAATTCAGCGGTTCCCTATCTCAGCCCAGAAAGCAGGTAGAACAAGTTTTGTGGTGTCTTTCAGCTGCCTACCAAGGTAGTGTAAAAACTACCAAGAGAACTCCTTTCTGGCACCTTCCCCGGTGGTGTTGTGCATGGGGTGTGTTTGGAACATTTTGTCACCGGCCGACTCCAAAATTCAGCTGTTCCCCATCTCAGCCCAGAAAGCAGGTAGAACAACTTTTGTGGTGTCTTTCAGATGCCTACCGGAGCAATGTAAAAACTACCAGGAGAACTCCTGTCTGGCACCTTCCCCGGTGGAGTTGTGCAGGGGGTGTGTTTGGAACATTTTGTCACCGGCCGACTCCAAAATTCAGCGGTTCCCCATCTCAGCCCAGAAAGCAGGTAGAACAACTTTTGTGGTGCCTTTCAGCTGCCTACCGGAGCAATGTAAAAACTACCAGGAGAACTCCTGTCTGGCACCTTCCCCGGTGGAGTTGTGCAGGGGGTGTGTTTGGAACATTTTGTCACCAGCCGAGTCCAAAATTCAGCGGTTCCCCATCTCAGCCCACAAAGCAGGTACAACAACTTTTCTTGTGCCTTTCAGATGCCTACCAAGGTAGTGTAAAAACTACCAAGAGAACTCCTGTCTGGCACCTTCCCCGGTGGTGTTGTGCATGGGGTGTGTTTGGAACATTTTGTCACCGGCCGAGTCCAAAATTCAGCTGTTCCCCATCTCAGCCCAGAAAGCAGGTAGAACAACTTTTGTGGTGTCTTTCAGATGCCTACCGGAGCAATGTAAAAACTACCAGGAGAACTCCTGTCTGGCACCTTCCGTGGTGGAGTTGTGCATGGGGTGTGTTTGGAACATTTTGTCACCAGCCGAGTCCAAAATTCAGCTGTTCCCCATCTCAGCCCAGAAAGCAGGTAGAACAACTTTTGTGGTGTCTTTCAGATGCCTACCAAGGTAGTGTAAAAACTACCAGGAGAACTCCTGTCTGGCACCTTCCCCGGTGGAGTTGTGCATGGGGTGTGTTTGGAACATTTTGTCACCAGCCGACTCCAAAATTCAGCGTTTCCCCATCTCAGCCCAGAAAGCAGGTAGAACAACTTTTGTGATGTCTTTCAGATGCCTACCGGAGCAATGTAAAAACTACCAGGAGAACTCCTGTCTGGCACCTTCCCCGGTGGAGTTGTGCATGGGGTGTGTTTGGAACATTTTGTCACCGGCCGAGTCCAAAATTCAGCGGTTCCCCATCTCAGCCCAGAAAGCAGGTAGAACAACTTTTGTGGTGCCTTTCAGCTGCCTACCGGAGCAATGTAAAAACTACCAGGAGAACTCCTGTCTGGCACCTTCCCCGGTGGAGTTGTGCATGGGGTGTGTTTGGAACATTTTGTCACCAGCCGAGTCCAAAATTCAGCGGTTCCCCATCTCAGCCCACAAAGCAGGTACAACAACTTTTCTTGTGCCTTTCAGATGCCTACCAAGGTAGTGTAAAAACTACCAGGAGAACTCCTTTCTGGCACCTTCCCCGGTGGAGTTGTGCATGGGGTGTCTGTGGAACATTTTGTCACCGGCCGAGTCCAAAATTCAGCGGTTCCCCATCTCAGCCCACAAAGCAGGTAGAACAACTTTTGTGGTGTCTTTCAGATGCCTACCGGAGCAATGTAAAAACTACCAGGAGAACTCCTGTCTGGCACCTTCCCCGGTGGAGTTGTGCATGGGGTGTGTTTGGAACATTTTGTCACCAGCCGAGTCCAAAATTCAGCTGTTCCCCATCTCAGCCCAGAAAGCAGGTAGAACAACTTTTGTGGTGTCTTTCAGATGCCTACCAAGGTAGTGTAAAAACTACCAGGAGAACTCCTGTCTGGCACCTTCCCCGGTGGAGTTGTGCATGGGGTGTGTTTGGAACATTTTGTCACCAGCCGACTCCAAAATTCAGCGATTCCCCATCTCAGCCCAGAAAGCAGGTAGAACAACTTTTGTGGTGTCTTTCAGATGCCTACCAAGGTAGTGTAAAAACTACCAGGAGAACTCCTGTCTGGCACCTTCCGTGGTGGAGTTGTGCATGGGGTGTGTTTGGAACATTTTGTCACCGGCCGAGTCCAAAATTCAGCGATTCCCCATCTCAGCCCAGAAAGCAGGTAGAACAACTTTTGTGGTGTCTTTCAGATGCCTACCGGAGCAATGTAAAAACTACCAGGAGAACTCCTGTCTGGCACCTTCCCCGGTGGAGTTGTGCAGGGGGTGTGTTTGGAACATTTTGTCACCGGCCGAGTCCAAAATTCAGCGGTTCCCCATCTCAGCCCAGAAAGCAGGTAGAACAACTTTTGTGGTGCCTTTCAGCTGCCTACCGGAGCAATGTAAAAACTACCAGGAGAACTCCTGTCTGGCACCTTCCCCGGTGGAGTTGTGCAGGGGGTGTGTTTGGAACATTTTGTCACCAGCCGAGTCCAAAATTCAGCGGTTCCCCATCTCAGCCCACAAAGCAGGTACAACAACTTTTCTTGTGCCTTTCAGCTGCCTACCAAGGTAGTGTAAAAACTACCAAGAGAACTCCTGTCTGGCACCTTCCGTGGTGGAGTTGTGCATGGGGTGTGTTTGGAACATTTTGTCACCGGCCGAGTCCAAAATTCAGCTGTTCCCCATCTCAGCCCAGAAAGCAGGTAGAACAACTTTTGTGGTGTCTTTCAGATGCCTACCGGAGCAATGTAAAAACTACCAGGAGAACTCCTGTCTGGCACCTTCCGTGGTGGAGTTGTGCATGGGGTGTGTTTGGAACATTTTGTCACCAGCCGAGTCCAAAATTCAGCTGTTCCCCATCTCAGCCCAGAAAGCAGGTAGAACAACTTTTGTGGTGTCTTTCAGATGCCTACCAAGGTAGTGTAAAAACTACCAGGAGAACTCCTGTCTGGCACCTTCCCCGGTGGAGTTGTGCATGGGGTGTGTTTGGAACATTTTGTCACCAGCCGACTCCAAAATTCAGCGTTTCCCCATCTCAGCCCACAAAGCAGGTAGAACAACTTTTGTGGTGTCTTTCAGATGCCTACCGGAGCAATGTAAAAACTACCAGGAGAACTCCTGTCTGGCACCTTCCCCGGTGGAGTTGTGCATGGGGTGTGTTTGGAACATTTTGTCACCGGCCGAGTCCAAAATTCAGCGGTTCCCCATCTCAGCCCAGAAAGCAGGTAGAACAACTTTTGTGGTGCCTTTCAGCTGCCTACCGGAGCAATTTAAAAACTACCAGGAGAACTCCTGTCTGGCACCTTCCCCGGTGGAGTTGTGCATGGGGTGTGTTTGGAACATTTTGTCACCAGCCGAGTCCAAAATTCAGCGGTTCCCCATCTCAGCCCACAAAGCAGGTACAACAACTTTTCTTGTGCCTTTCAGATGCCTACCAAGGTAGTGTAAATCTACCAAAAGAATTCGTTCCTGGCACCTTCCCCGGTGGAGTTGTGCATGGGGTGTCTGTGGAACATTTTGTCACCGGCCGAGTCCAAAATTCAGCGGTTCCCCATCTCAGCCCACAAAGCAGGTAGAACAACTTTTGTGGTGTCTTTCAGATGCCTACCGGAGCAATGTAAAAACTACCAGGAGAACTCCTGTCTGGCACCTTCCCCGGTGGAGTTGTGCAGGGGGTGTGTTTGGAACATTTTGTCACCAGCCGAGTCCAAAATTCAGCGGTTCCCCATCTCAGCCCAGAAAGCAGGTAGAACAACTTTTGTGGTGCCTTTCAGCTGCCTACCGGAGCAATGTAAAAACTACCAGGAGAACTCCTGTCTGGCACCTTCCCCGGTGGAGTTGTGCAGGGGGTGTGTTTGGAACATTTTGTCACCAGCCGAGTCCAAAATTCAGCGGTTCCCCATCTCAGCCCACAAAGCAGGTACAACAACTTTTCTTGTGCCTTTCAGCTGCCTACCAAGGTAGTGTAAAAACTACCAAGAGAACTCCTGTCTGGCACCTTCCCCGGTGGTGTTGTGCATGGGGTGTGTTTGGAACATTTTGTCACCGGCCGAGTCCAAAATTCAGCTGTTCCCCATCTCAGCCCAGAAAGCAGGTAGAACAACTTTTGTGGTGTCTTTCAGATGCCTACCGGAGCAATGTAAAAACTACCAGGAGAACTCCTGTCTGGCACCTTCCGTGGTGGAGTTGTGCATGGGGTGTGTTTGGAACATTTTGTCACCAGCCGAGTCTAAAATTCAGCTGTTCCCCATCTCAGCCCAGAAAGCAGGTAGAACAACTTTTGTGGTGTCTTTCAGATGCCTACCAAGGTAGTGTAAAAACTACCAGGAGAACTCCTGTCTGGCACCTTCCCCGGTGGAGTTGTGCATGGGGTGTGTTTGGAACATTTTGTCACCAGCCGACTCCAAAATTCAGCGTTTCCCCATCTCAGCCCAGAAAGCAGGTAGAACAACTTTTGTGGTGTCTTTCAGATGCCTACCGGAGCAATGTAAAAACTACCAGGAGAACTCCTGTCTGGCACCTTCCCCGGTGGAGTTGTGCATGGGGTGTGTTTGGAACATTTTGTCACCGGCCGAGTCCAAAATTCAGCGGTTCCCCATCTCAGCCCAGAAAGCAGGTAGAACAACTTTTGTGGTGCCTTTCAGCTGCCTACCGGAGCAATGTAAAAACTACCAGGAGAACTCCTGTCTGGCACCTTCCCCGGTGGAGTTGTGCATGGGGTGTGTTTGGAACATTTTGTCACCAGCCGAGTCCAAAATTCAGCGGTTCCCCATCTCACCCCACAAAGCAGGTACAACAACTTTTCTTGTGCCTTTCAGATGCCTACCAAGGTAGTGTAAATCTACCAAAAGAATTCGTTCCTGGCACCTTCCCCGGTGGAGTTGTGCATGGGGTGTCTGTGGAACATTTTGTCACCGGCCGAGTCCAAAATTCAGCGGTTCCCCATCTCAGCCCAGAAAGCAGGTAGAACAACTTTTGTGGTGTCTTTCAGATGCCTACCGGAGCAATGTAAAAACTACCAGGAGAACTCCTGTCTGGCACCTTCCCCGGTGGAGTTGTGCATGGGGTGTGTTTGGAACATTTTGTCACCAGCCGAGTCCAAAATTCAGCTGTTCCCCATCTCAGCCCAGAAAGCAGGTAGAACAACTTTTGTGGTGTCTTTCAGATGCCTACCAAGGTAGTGTAAAAACTACCAGGAGAACTCCTGTCTGGCACCTTCCCCGGTGGAGTTGTGCATGGGGTGTGTTTGGAACATTTTGTCACCAGCCGACTCCAAAATTCAGCGTTTCCCCATCTCAGCCCAGAAAGCAGGTAGAACAACTTTTGTGGTGTCTTTCAGATGCCTACCAAGGTAGTGTAAAAACTACCAGGAGAACTCCTGTCTGGCACCTTCCCCGGTGGAGTTGTGCATGGGGTGTGTTTGGAACATTTTGTCACCGGCCGAGTCCAAAATTCAGCGGTTCCCCATCTCAGCCCAGAAAGCAGGTAGAACAACTTTTGTGGTGCCTTTCAGCTGCCTACCGGAGCAATGTAAAAACTACCAGGAGAACTCCTGTCTGGCACCTTCCCCGGTGGAGTTGTGCAGGGGGTGTGTTTGGAACATTTTGTCACCAGCCGAGTCCAAAATTCAGCGGTTCCCCATCTCAGCCCACAAAGCAGGTACAACAACTTTTCTTTTGCCTTTCAGCTGCCTACCAAGGTAGTGTAAAAACTACCAAGAGAACTCCTGTCTGGCACCTTCCCCGGTGGTGTTGTGCATGGGGTGTGTTTGGAACATTTTGTCACCGGCCGAGTCCAAAATTCAGCGGTTCCCTATCTCAGCCCAGAAAGCAGGTAGAACAAGTTTTGTGGTGTCTTTCAGCTGCCTACCAAGGTAGTGTAAAAACTACCAAGAGAACTCCTTTCTGGCACCTTCCCCGGTGGTGTTGTGCATGGGGTGTGTTTGGAACATTTTGTCACCGGCCGAGTCCAAAATTCAGCTGTTCCCCATCTCAGCCCAGAAAGCAGGTAGAACAACTTTTGTGGTGTCTTTCAGATGCCTACCGGAGCAATGTAAAAACTACCAGGAGAACTCCTGTCTGGCACCTTCCCCGGTGGAGTTGTGCAGGGGGTGTGTTTGGAACATTTTGTCACCGGCCGACTCCAAAATTCAGCGGTTCCCCATCTCAGCCCAGAAAGCAGGTAGAACAACTTTTGTGGTGCCTTTCAGCTGCCTACCGGAGCAATGTAAAAACTACCAGGAGAACTCCTGTCTGGCACCTTCCCCGGTGGAGTTGTGCAGGGGGTGTGTTTGGAACATTTTGTCACCAGCCGAGTCCAAAATTCAGCGGTTCCCCATCTCAGCCCACAAAGCAGGTACAACAACTTTTGTGGTGTCTTTCAGCTGCCTACCAAGGTAGTGTAAAAACTACCAGGAGAACTCCTGTCTGGCACCTTCCCCGGTGGAGTTGTGCATGGGGTGTGTTTGGAACATTTTGTCACCGGCCGAGTCCAAAATTCAGCTGTTCCCCATCTCAGCCCAGAAAGCAGGTAGAACAACTTTTGTGGTGTCTTTCAGATGCCTACCGGAGCAATGTAAAAACTACCAGGAGAACTCCTGTCTGGCACCTTCCCCGGTGGAGTTGTGCATGGGGTGTGTTTGGAACATTTTGTCACCAGCCGAGTCCAAAATTCAGCTGTTCCCCATCTCAGCCCAGAAAGCAGGTAGAACAACTTTTGTGGTGTCTTTCAGATGCCTACCAAGGTAGTGTAAAAACTACCAGGAGAACTCCTGTCTGGCACCTTCCCCGGTGGAGTTGTGCATGGGGTGTGTTTGGAACATTTTGTCACCAGCCGACTCCAAAATTCAGCGTTTCCCCATCTCAGCCCAGAAAGCAGGTAGAACAACTTTTGTGGTGTCTTTCAGATGCCTACCGGAGCAATGTAAAAACTACCAGGAGAACTCCTGTCTGGCACCTTCCCCGGTGGAGTTGTGCATGGGGTGTGTTTGGAACATTTTGTCACCGGCCGAGTCCAAAATTCAGCGGTTCCCCATCTCAGCCCAGAAAGCAGGTAGAACAACTTTTGTGGTGCCTTTCAGATGCCTACCGGAGCAATGTAAAAACTACCAGGAGAACTCCTGTCTGGCACCTTCCCCGGTGGAGTTGTGCATGGGGTGTGTTTGGAACATTTTGTCACCAGCCGAGTCCAAAATTCAGCGGTTCCCCATCTCAGCCCACAAAGCAGGTACAACAACTTTTCTTGTGCCTTTCAGATGCCTACCAAGGTAGTGTAAATCTACCAAAAGAATTCGTTCCTGGCACCTTCCCCGGTGGAGTTGTGCATGGGGTGTGTTTGGAACATTTTGTCACCAGCCGACTCCAAAATTCAGCTGTTCCCCATCTCAGCCCAGAAAGCAGGTAGAACAACTTTTGTGGTGTCTTTCAGATGCCTACCGGAGCAATGTAAAAACTACCAGGAGAACTCCTGTCTGGCACCTTCCCCGGTGGAGTTGTGCATGGGGTGTGTTTGGAACATTTTGTCACCGGCCGAGTCCAAAATTCAGCGGTTCCCCATCTCAGCCCAGAAAGCAGGTAGAACAACTTTTCTTGTGCCTTTCAGATGCCTACCAAGGTAGTGTAAATCTACCAAAAGAATTCGTTCCTGGCCCCTTCCCCGGTGGAGTTGTGCATGGGGTGTCTGTGGAACATTTTGTCACCGGCCGAGTCCAAAATTCAGCGGTTCCCCATCTCAGCCCACAAAGCAGGTAGAACAACTTTTGTGGTGTCTTTCAGATGCCTACCGGAGCAATGTAAAAACTACCAGGAGAACTCCTGTCTGGCACCTTCCCCGGTGGAGTTGTGCATGGGGTGTGTTTGGAACATTTTGTCACCAGCCGAGTCCAAAATTCAGCTGTTCCCCATCTCAGCCCAGAAAGCAGGTAGAACAACTTTTGTGGTGTCTTTCAGATGCCTACCAAGGTAGTGTAAAAACTACCAGGAGAACTCCTGTCTGGCACCTTCCCCGGTGGAGTTGTGCATGGGGTGTGTTTGGAACATTTTGTCACCAGCCGACTCCAAAATTCAGCGTTTCCCCATCTCAGCCCAGAAAGCAGGTAGAACAACTTTTGTGGTGTCTTTCAGATGCCTACAAAGGTAGTGTAAAAACTACCAGGAGAACTCCTGTCTGGCACCTTCCCCGGTGGAGTTGTGCATGGGGTGTGTTTGGAACATTTTGTCACCGGCCGAGTCCGAAATTCAGCGGTTCCCCATCTCAGCCCAGAAAGCAGGAAGAACAACTTTTGTGGTGTCTTTCAGATGCCTACCAAGGTAGTGTAAAAACTACCAGGAGAACTCCTGTCTGGCACCTTCCGTGGTGGAGTTGTGCATGGGGTGTGTTTGGAACATTTTGTCACCGGCCGAGTCCAAAATTCAGCGGTTCCCCATCTCAGCCCAGAAAGCAGGTAGAACAACTTTTGTGGTGCCTTTCAGCTGCCTACCAAGGTAGTGTAAAAACTACCAAGAGAACTCCTGTCTGGCACCTTCCCCGGTGGTGTTGTGCATGGGGTGTGTTTGGAACATTTTGTCACCGGCCGAGTCCAAAATTCAGCTGTTCCCCATCTCAGCCCAGAAAGCAGGTAGAACAACTTTTGTGGTGTCTTTCAGATGCCTACCGGAGCAATGTAAAAACTACCAGGAGAACTCCTGTCTGGCACCTTCCGTGGTGGAGTTGTGCATGGGGTGTGTTTGGAACATTTTGTCACCAGCCGAGTCCAAAATTCAGCTGTTCCCCATCTCAGCCCAGAAAGCAGGTAGAACAACTTTTGTGGTGTCTTTCAGATGCCTACCAAGGTAGTGTAAAAACTACCAGGAGAACTCCTGTCTGGCACCTTCCCCGGTGGAGTTGTGCATGGGGTGTGTTTGGAACATTTTGTCACCAGCCGACTCCAAAATTCAGTGTTTCCCCATCTCAGCCCAGAAAGCAGGTAGAACAACTTTTGTGGTGTCTTTCAGATGCCTACCGGAGCAATGTAAAAACTACCAGGAGAACTCCTGTCTGGCACCTTCCCCGGTGGAGTTGTGCATGGGGTGTGTTTGGAACATTTTGTCACCGGCCGAGTCCAAAATTCAGCGGTTCCCCATCTCAGCCCAGAAAGCAGGTAGAACAACTTTTGTGGTGCCTTTCAGCTGCCTACCAAGGTAGTGTAAAAACTACCAAGAGAACTCCTGTCTGGCACCTTCCCCGGTGGTGTTGTGCATGGGGTGTGTTTGGAACATTTTGTCACCGGCCGAGTCCAAAATTCAGCTGTTCCCCATCTCAGCCCAGAAAGCAGGTAGAACAACTTTTGTGGTGTCTTTCAGATGCCTACCGGAGCAATGTAAAAACTACCAGGAGAACTCCTGTCTGGCACCTTCCGTGGTGGAGTTGTGCATGGGGTGTGTTTGGAACATTTTGTCACCAGCCGAGTCCAAAATTCAGCTGTTCCCCATCTCAGCCCAGAAAGCAGGTAGAACAACTTTTGTGGTGTCTTTCAGATGCCTACCAAGGTAGTGTAAAAACTACCAGGAGAACTCCTGTCTGGCACCTTCCCCGGTGGAGTTGTGCATGGGGTGTGTTTGGAACATTTTGTCACCAGCCGACTCCAAAATTCAGCGTTTCCCCATCTCAGCCCAGAAAGCAGGTAGAACAACTTTTGTGGTGTCTTTCAGATGCCTACAAAGGCAGTGTAAAAACTACCATGAGAACTCCTGTCTGGCACCTTCCCCGGTGGAGTTGTGCATGGGGTGTGTTTGGAACATTTTGTCACCGGCCGAGTCCAAAATTCAGCGGTTCCCCATCTCAGCCCAGAAAGCAGGTAGAACAACTTTTGTGGTGCCTTTCAGCTGCCTACCGGAGCAATGTAAAAACTACCAGGAGAACTCCTGTCTGGCACCTTCCCCGGTGGAGTTGTGCATGGGGTGTGTTTGGAACATTTTGTCACCAGCCGAGTCCAAAATTCAGCGGTTCCCCATCTCAGCCCACAAAGCAGGTACAACAACTTTTCTTGTGCCTTTCAGATGCCTACCAAGGTAGTGTAAATCTACCAAAAGAATTCGTTCCTGGCACCTTCCCCGGTGGAGTTGTGCATGGGGTGTCTGTGGAACATTTTGTCACCGGCCGAGTCCAAAATTCAGCGGTTCCCCATCTCAGCCCACAAAGCAGGTAGAACAACTTTTGTGGTGTCTTTCAGATGCCTACCGGAGCAATGTAAAAACTACCAGGAGAACTCCTGTCTGGCACCTTCCCCGGTGGAGTTGTGCATGGGGTGTGTTTGGAACATTTTGTCACCAGCCGAGTCCAAAATTCAGCTGTTCCCCATCTCAGCCCAGAAAGCAGGTAGAACATCTTTTGTGGTGTCTTTCAGATGCCTACCAAGGTAGTGTAAAAACTACCAGGAGAACTCCTGTCTGGCACCTTCCCCGGTGGAGTTGTGCATGGGGTGTGTTTGGAACATTTTGTCACCAGCCGACTCCAAAATTCAGCGATTCCCCATCTCAGCCCAGAAAGCAGGTAGAACAACTTTTGTGGTGTCTTTCAGATGCCTACCGGAGCAATGTAAAAACTACCAGGAGAACTCCTGTCTGGCACCTTCCCCGGTGGAGTTGTGCAGGGGGTGTGTTTGGAACATTTTGTCACCAGCCGAGTCCAAAATTCAGCGTTTCCCCATCTCAGCCCAGAAAGCAGGTAGAACAACTTTTGTGGTGTCTTTCAGATGCCTACCGGAGCAATGTAAAAACTACCAGGAGAACTCCTGTCTGGCACCTTCCCCGGTGGAGTTGTGCATGGGGTGTGTTTGGAACATTTTGTCACCGGCCGAGTCCAAAATTCAGCGGTTCCCCATCTCAGCCCAGAAAGCAGGTAGAACAACTTTTGTGGTGCCTTTCAGCTGCCTACCGGAGCAATGTAAAAACTACCAGGAGAACTCCTGTCTGGCACCTTCCCCGGTGGAGTTGTGCATGGGGTGTGTTTGGAACATTTTGTCACCGGCCGAGTCCAAAATTCAGCGGTTCCCCATCTCAGCCCACAAAGCAGGTACAACAACTTTTCTTGTGCCTTTCAGATGCCTACCAAGGTAGTGTAAATCTACCAAAAGAATTCGTTCCTGGCACCTTCCCCGGTGGAGTTGTGCATGGGGTGTCTGTGGAACATTTTGTCACCGGCCGAGTCCAAAATTCAGCGGTTCCCCATCTCAGCCCACAAAGCAGGTAGAACAACTTTTGTGGTGTCTTTCAGATGCCTACCGGAGCAATGTAAAAACTACCAGGAGAACTCCTGTCTGGCACCTTCCCCGGTGGAGTTGTGCATGGGGTGTGTTTGGAACATTTTGTCACCAGCCGAGTCCAAAATTCAGCTGTTCCCCATCTCAGCCCAGAAAGCAGGTAGAACAACTTTTGTGGTGTCTTTCAGATGCCTACCAAGGTAGTGTAAAAACTACCAGGAGAACTCCTGTCTGGCACCTTCCCCGGTGGAGTTGTGCATGGGGTGTGTTTGGAACATTTTGTCACCAGCCGACTCCAAAATTCAGCGTTTCCCCATCTCAGCCCAGAAAGCAGGTAGAACAACTTTTGTGGTGTCTTTCAGATGCCTACCAAGGTAGTGTAAAAACTACCAGGAGAACTCCTGTCTGGCACCTTCCGTGGTGGAGTTGTGCATGGGGTGTGTTTGGAACATTTTGTCACCGGCCGAGTCCGAAATTCAGCGATTCCCCATCTCAGCCCAGAAAGCAGGTAGAACAACTTTTGTGGTGTCTTTCAGATGCCTACCAAGGTAGTGTAAAAACTACCAGGAGAACTCCTGTCTGGCACCTTCCGTGGTGGAGTTGTGCATGGGGTGTGTTTGGAACATTTTGTCACCGGCCGAGTCCAAAATTCAGCGGTTCCCCATCTCAGCCCAGAAAGCAGGTAGAACAACTTTTGTGGTGCCTTTCAGCTGCCTACCAAGGTAGTGTAAAAACTACCAAGAGAACTCCTTTCTGGCACCTTCCCCGGTGGAGTTGTGCATGGGGTGTGTTTGGAACATTTTGTCACCAGCCGAGTCCAAAATTCAGCGGTTCCCTATCTCAGCCCAGAAAGCAGGTAGAACAACTTTTGTGGTGCCTTTCAGCTGCCTACCAAGGTAGTGTAAAAACTACCAAGAGAACTCCTGTCTGGCACCTTCCCCGGTGGAGTTGTGCATGGGGTGTGTTTGGAACATTTTGTCACCGGCCGACTCCAAAATTCAGCGGTTCCCCATCTCAGCCCAGAAAGCAGGCAGAACAACTTTTGTGGTGTCTTTCAGATGCCTACCAAGGTAGTGTAAAAACTACCAGGAGAACTCCTGTCTGGCACCTTCCCCGGTGGAGTTGTGCATGGGGTGTGTTTGGAACATTTTGTCACCGGCCGAGTCCAAAATTCAGCGATTCCCCATCTCAGCCCAGAAAGCAGGTAGAACAACTTTTGTGGTGTCTTTCAGATGCCTACCGGAGCAATGTAAAAACTACCAGGAGAACTCCTGTCTGGCACCTTCCCCGGTGGAGTTGTGCAGGGGGTGTGTTTGGAACATTTTGTCACCGGCCGAGTCCAAAATTCAGCGATTCCCCATCTCAGCCCAGAAAGCAGGTAGAACAACTTTTGTGGTGTCTTTCAGATGCCTACAAAGGCAGTGTAAAAACTACCAGGAGAACTCCTGTCTGGCACCTTCCCCGGTGGAGTTGTGCAGGGGGTGTGTTTGGAACATTTTGTCACCAGCCGAGTCCAAAATTCAGCGGTTCCCCATCTCAGCCCAGAAAGCAGGTAGAACAACTTTTGTGGTGTCTTTCAGATGCCTACAAAGGCAGTGTAAAAACTACCATGAGAACTCCTGTCTGGCACCTTCCCCGGTGGAGTTGTGCATGGGGTGTGTTTGGAACATTTTGTCACCGGCCGAGTCCAAAATTCAGCGGTTCCCCATCTCAGCCCAGAAAGCAGGTAGAACAACTTTTGTGGTGTCTTTCAGATGCCTACAAAGGCAGTGTAAAAACTACCAGGAGAACTCCTGTCTGGCACCTTCCCCGGTGGAGTTGTGCATGGGGTGTGTTTGGAACATTTTGTCACCGGCCGAGTCCAAAATTCAGCGATTCCCCATCTCAGCCCAGAAAGCAGGTAGAACAACTTTTGTGGTGTCTTTCAGATGCCTACAAAGGCAGTGTAAAAACTACCAGGAGAACTCCTGTCTGGCACCTTCCCCGGTGGAGTTGTGCATGGGGTGTGTTTGGAACATTTTGTCACCAGCCGAGTCCAAAATTCAGCGGTTCCCCATCTCAGCCCAGAAAGCAGGTAGAACAACTTTTGTGGTGTCTTTCAGATGCCTACCGGAGCAATGTAAAAACTACCAGGAGAACTCCTGTCTGGCACCTTCCCCGGTGGAGTTGTGCAGGGGGTGTGTTTGGAACATTTTGTCACCAGCCGACTCCAAAATTCAGCATTTCCCCATCTCAGCCCAGAAAGCAGGTACAACAACTTTTCTTGTGCCTTTCAGCTGCCTACCAAGGTAGTGTAAATCTACCAAAAGAATTCGTTCCTGGCACCTTCCCCGGTGGAGTTGTGCATGGGGTGTCTGTGGAACATTTTGTCACCGGCCGAGTCCAAAATTCAGCGGTTCCCCATCTCAGCCCACAAAGCAGGTAGAACAACTTTTGTGGTGTCTTTCAGATGCCTACAAAGGCAGTGTAAAAACTACCAGGAGAACTCCTGTCTGGCACCTTCCCCGGTGGAGTTGGGCATGGGGTGTGTTTGGAACATTTTGTCACCAGCCGAGTCCAAAATTCAGCTGTTCCCCATCTCAGCCCAGAAAGCAGGTAGAACAAGTTTTGTGGTGTCTTTCAGATGCCTACCAAGGTAGTGTAAAAACTACCAGGAGAACTCCTGTCTGGCACCTTCCCCGGTGGAGTTGTGCATGGGGTGTGTTTGGAACATTTTGTCACCAGCCGACTCCAAAATTCAGCGTTTCCCCATCTCAGCCCAGAAAGCAGGTAGAACAACTTTTGTGGTGCCTTTCAGATGCCTACCAAGGTAGTGTAAAAACTACCAAGAGAACTCCTGTCTGGCACCTTCCGTGGTGGAGTTGTGCAGGGGGTGTGTTTGGAACATTTTGTCACCGGCCGAGTCCAAAATTCAGCGATTCCCCATCTCAGCCCAGAAAGCAGGTAGAACAACTTTTGTGGTGCCTTTCAGCTGCCTACCGGGGTAGTGTAAAAACTACCAACAGAACTCGTTTCTGGCACCTTCCTCGGTGGAGTTGTGCATGGGGTGTGTTTGGAACATTTTGTCACCAGCCGACTCCAAAATTCAGCGTTTCCCCATCTCAGCCCAGAAAGCAGGTAGAACAACTTTTGTGGTGTCTTTCAGATGCCTACCAAGGTAGTGTAAAAACTACGAAGAGAACTCCTGTCTGGCACCTTCCCCGGTGGAGTTGTGCAGGGGGTGTGTTTGGAACATTTTGTCACCCGCCAAGTCCAAAATTCAGCGTTTCCCCATCTCAGCCCAGAAAGCAGGTAGAACAACTTTTGTGGTTCCTTTCAGCTGCCTACCAAGGTAGTGTAAAAACTACCAGGAGAACTCCTTTCTGGCACCTTCCGTGGTGGAGTTGTGCAGGGGGTGTGTTTGGAACATTTTGTCACCGGCCGACTCCAAAATTCAGCGGTTCCCCATCTCAGCCCACAAAGCAGGTACAACAACTTTTCTTGTGCCTTTCAGCTGCCTACCAAGGTAGTGTAAAAACTACCAAAAGAATTCGTTCCTGGCACCTTCCCCGGTGGAGTTGTGCATGGGGTGTGTTTGGAACATTTTGTCACCGGCCGAGTCCAAAATTCAGCGGTTCCCCATCTCAGCCCAGAAAGCAGGTAGAACAACTTTTGTGGTGCCTTTCAGCTGCCTACCAAGGTAGTGTAAAAACTACCAGGAGAACTCCTGTCTGGCACCTTCCGTGGTGGAGTTGTGCAGGGGGTGTGTTTGGAACATTTTGTCACCAGCCGAGTCCAAAATTCAGCGATTCCCCATCTCAGCCCAGAAAGCAGGTAGAACAACTTTTGTGGTGCCTTTCAGCTGCCTACCGGGGTAGTGTAAAAACTACCAGGAGAACTCGTTTCTGGCACCTTCCTCGGTGGAGTTGTGCAGGGGGTGTGTTTGGAACATTTTGTCACCAGCCGACTCCAAAATTCAGCGTTTCCCCATCTCAGCCCAGAAAGCAGGTAGAACAACTTTTGTGGTGTCTTTCAGATGCCTACCAAGGTAGTGTAAAAACTACCAGGAGAACTCCTGTCTGGCACCTTCCCCGGTGGAGTTGTGCAGGGGGTGTGTTTGGAACATTTTGTCACCCGCCAAGTCCAAAATTCAGCGTTTCCCCATCTCAGCCCAGAAAGCAGGTAGAACAACTTTTGTGGTTCCTTTCAGCTGCCTACCAAGGTAGTGTAAAAACTACCAGGAGAACTCCTTTCTGGCACCTTCCGTGGTGGAGTTGTGCAGGGGGTGTGTTTGGAACATTTTGTCACCGGCCGACTCCAAAATTCAGCGGTTCCCCATCTCAGCCCACAAAGCAGGTACAACAACTTTTCTTGTGCCTTTCAGCTGCCTACCAAGGTAGTGTAAAAACTACCAAAAGAATTCGTTCCTGGCACCTTCCCCGGTGGAGTTGTGCATGGGGTGTGTTTGGAACATTTTGTCACCGGCCGAGTCCAAAATTCAGCGGTTCCCCATCTCAGCCCAGAAAGCAGGTAGAACAACTTTTGTGGTGTCTTTCAAATGCCTACCAAGGTAGTGTAAAAACTACCAGGAGAACTCCTGTCTGGCACCTTCCCCGGTGGAGTTGTGCATGGGGTGTGTTTGGAACATTTTGTCACCAGCCGAGTCCAAAATTCAGCTGTTCCCCATCTCAGCCCAGAAAGCAGGTAGAACAACTTTTGTGGTGTCTTTCAGATGCCTACCAAGGTAGTGTAAAAACTACCAGGAGAACTCCTGTCTGGCACCTTCCCCGGTGGAGTTGTGCATGGGGTGTGTTTGGAACATTTTGTCACCAGCCGACTCCAAAATTCAGCGTTTCCCCATCTCAGCCCAGAAAGCAGGTAGAACAACTTTTGTGGTGTCTTTCAGATGCCTACCAAGGTAGTGTAAAAACTACCAGGAGAACTCCTGTCTGGCACCTTCCCCGGTGGAGTTGTGCATGGGGTGTGTTTGGAACATTTTGTCACCGGCCGAGTCCAAAATTCAGCGTTTCCCCATCTCAGCCCAGAAAGCAGGTAGAACAACTTTTGTGGTGTCTTTCAGATGCCTACCAAGGTAGTGTAAAAACTACCAGGAGAACTCCTGTCTGGCACCTTCCCCGGTGGAGTTGTGCATGGGGTGTGTTTGGAACATTTTGTCACCGGCCGAGTCCAAAATTCAGCTGTTCCCCATCTCAGCCCAGAAAGCAGGTACAACAACTTTTGTGGTGCCTTTCAGCTGCCTACCAAGGTAGTGTAAAAACTACCAACAGAATTCGTTCCTGGCACCTTCCCCGGTGGAGTTGTGCATGGGGTGTGTTTGGAACATTTTGTCACCGGCCGAGTCCAAAATTCAGCGATTCCCCATCTCAGCCCAGAAAGCAGGTAGAACAACTTTTGTGGTGTCTTTCAGATGCCTACAAAGGCAGTGTAAAAACTACCAGGAGAACTCCTGTCTGGCACCTTCCCCGGTGGAGTTGTGCATGGGGTGTGTTTGGAACATTTTGTCACCGGCCGAGTCCAAAATTCAGCTGTTCCCCATCTCAGCCCAGAAAGCAGGTAGAACAACTTTTGTGGTGTCTTTCAGATGCCTATCGGAGCAATGTAAAAACTACCAGGAGAACTCCTGTCTGGCACCTTCCCCGGTGGAGTTGTGCATGGGGTGTGTTTGGAACATTTTGTCACCGGCCGAGTCCAAAATTCAGCGTTTCCCCATCTCAGCCCAGAAAGCAGGTAGAACAACTTTTGTGGTGCCTTTCAGCTGCCTACCGGAGCAATGTAAAAACTACCAGGAGAACTCCTGTCTGGCACCTTCCCCGGTGGAGTTGTGCATGGGGTGTGTTTGGAACATTTTGTCACCGGCCGAGTCCAAAATTCAGCTGTTCCCCATCTCAGCCCAGAAAGCAGGTACAACAACTTTTGTGGTGCCTTTCAGCTGCCTACCAAGGTAGTGTAAAAACTACCAACAGAATTCGTTCCTGGCACCTTCCCCGGTGGATTTGTGCATGGGGTGTGTTTGGAACATTTTGTCACCGGCCGAGTCCAAAATTCAGCTGTTCCCCATCTCAGCCCAGAAAGCAGGTACAACAACTTTTGTGGTGCCTTTCAGCTGCCTACCAAGGTAGTGTAAAAACCACCAACAGAATTCGTTCCTGGCACCTTCCCCGGTGGAGTTGTGCATGGGGTGTGTTTGGAACATTTTGTCACCAGCCGACTCCAAAATTCAGCGGTTCCCCATCTCAGCCCAGAAAGCAGGTAGAACAACTTTTGTGGTGTCTTTCAGATGCCTACGAAGGTAGTGTAAAAACTACCAAGAGAACTCCTGTCTGGCACCTTCCCCGGTGGAGTTGTGCATGGGGTGTGTTTGGAACATTTTGTCACCAGCCGACTCCAAAATTCAGCGTTTCCCCATCTCAGCCCAGAAAGCAGGTAGAACAACTTTTGTGGTGTCTTTCAGATGCCTACCAAGGTAGTGTAAAAACTACCAGGAGAACTCCTGTCTGGCACCTTCCCCGGTGGAGTTGTGCATGGGGTGTGTTTGGAACATTTTGTCACCGGCCGAGTCCAAAATTCAGCGATTCCCCATCTCAGCCCAGAAAGCAGGTAGAACAACTTTTGTGGTGTCTTTCAGCTGCCTACCAAGGTAGTGTAAAAACTACCAGGAGAACTCCTGTCTGGCACCTTCCCCGGTGGAGTTGTGCATGGGGTGTGTTTGGAACATTTTGTCACCAGCCGAGTCCAAAATTCAGCGTTTCCCCATCTCAGCCCAGAAAGCAGGTAGAACAACTTTTGTGGTGTCTTTCAGCTGCCTACCAAGGTAGTGTAAAAACTACCAAGGGAACTCCTTTCTGGCACCTTCCCCGGTGGAGTTGTGCATGGGGTGTGTTTGGAACATTTTGTCACCGGCCGAGTCCAAAATTCAGCTGTTCCCCATCTCAGCCCAGAAAGCAGGTACAACAACTTTTGTGGTGCCTTTCAGCTGCCTACCAAGGTAGTGTAAAAACTACCAACAGAATTCGTTCCTGGCACCTTCCCCGGTGGAGTTGTGCATGGGGTGTGTTTGGAACATTTTGTCACCAGCCGACTCCAAAATTCAGCGGTTCCCCATCTCAGCCCAGAAAGCAGGTAGAACAACTTTTGTGGTGTCTTTCAGATGCCTACGAAGGTAGTGTAAAAACTACCAGGAGAACTCCTGTCTGGCACCTTCCCCGGTTGAGTTTTGCATGGGGTGTGTTTGGAACATTTTGTCACCAGCCGACTCCAAAATTCAGCGGTTCCCCATCTCAGCCCAGAAAGCAGGTAGAACAACTTTTGTGGTGTCTTTCAGAGGCCTACCGGAGCAATGTAAAAACTACCAGGAGAACTCCTGTCTGGCACCTTCCCCGGTGGAGTTGTGCATGGGGTGTGTTTGGAACATTTTGTCACCAGCCGAGTCCAAAATTCAGCGTTTCCCCATCTCAGCCCAGAAAGCAGGTAGAACAACTTTTGTGGTGTCTTTCAGATGCCTACCGGAGTAATGTAAAAACTACCAGGAGAACTCCTGTCTGGCACCTTCCCCGGTGGAGTTGTGCAGGGGGTGTGTTTGGAACATTTTGTCACCGGCCGAGTCCAAAATTCAGCGATTCCCCATCTCAGCCCAGAAAGCAGGTAGAACAACTTTTGTGGTGTCTTTCAGATGCCTACAAAGGCAGTGTAAAAACTACCAGGAGAACTCCTGTCTGGCACCTTCCCCGGTGGAGTTGTGCATGGGGTGTGTTTGGAACATTTTGTCACCAGCCGAGTCCAAAATTCAGCGTTTCCCCATCTCAGCCCAGAAAGCAGGTAGAACAACTTTTGTGGTGTCTTTCAGATGCCTACCGGAGCAATGTAAAAACTACCAGGAGAACTCCTGTCTGGCACCTTCCCCGGTGGAGTTGTGCATGGGGTGTGTTTGGAACATTTTGTCACCGGCCGAGTCCAAAATTCAGCGATTCCCCATCTCAGCCCAGAAAGCAGGTAGAACAACTTTTGTGGTGTCTTTCAGATGCCTACAAAGGCAGTGTAAAAACTACCAGGAGAACTCCTGTCTGGCACCTTCCCCGGTGGAGTTGTGCATGGGGTGTGTTTGGAACATTTTGTCACCAGCCGAGTCCAAAATTCAGCGGTTCCCCATCTCAGCCCAGAAAGCAAGTAGAACAACTTTTGTGGTGTCTTTCAGATGCCTACCGGAGCAATGTAAAAACTACCAGGAGAACTCCTGTCTGGCACCTTCCCCGGTGGAGTTGTGCATGGGGTGTGTTTGGAACATTTTGTCACCAGCCGAGTCCAAAATTCAGCGGTTCCTTATCTCAGCCCAGAAAGCAGGTAGAACAACTTTTGTGGTACCTTTCAGCTGCCTACCAAGGTAGTGTAAAAACTACCAGGAGAACTCCTGTCTGGCACCTTCCCCGGTGGTGTTGTGCATGGGGTGTGTTTGGAACATTTTGTCACCGGCCGAGTCCAAAATTCAGCTGTTCCCCATCTCAGCCCAGAAAGCAGGTAGAACAACTTTTGTGGTGTCTTTCAGATGCCTACCGGAGCAATGTAAAAACTACCAGGAGAACTCCTGTCTGGCACCTTCCCCGGTGGAGTTGTGCATGGGGTGTGTTTGGAACATTTTGTCAACGGCCGAGTCCAAAATTCAGCGGTTCCCCATCTCAGCCCAGAAAGCAGGTACAACAACTTTTGTGGTGCCTTTCAGCTGCCTACCGGAGCAATGTAAAAACTACCAGGAGAACTCCTGTCTGGCACCTTCCCCGGTGGAGTTGTGCAGGGGGTGTGTTTGGAACATTTTGTCACCAGCCGACTCCAAAATTCAGCGGTTCCCCATCTCAGCCCACAAAGCAGGTACAACAACTTTTCTTGTGCCTTTCAGCTGCCTACCAAGGTAGTGTAAATCTACCAAAAGAATTCGTTCCTGGCACCTTCCCCGGTGGAGTTGTGCATGGGGTGTGTTTGGAACATTTTGTCACCGGCCGAGTCCAAAATTCAGCGGTTCCCCATCTCAGCCCAGAAAGCAGGTAGAACAACTTTTGTGGTGTCTTTCAGATGCCTACCGGAGCAATGTAAAAACTACCAGGAGAACTCCTGTCTGGCACCTTCCCCGGTGGAGTTGTGCATGGGGTGTGTTTGGAACATTTTGTCACCAGCCGACTCCAAAATTCAGCTGTTCCCCATCTCAGCCCAGAAAGCAGGTAGAACAACTTTTGTGGTGTCTTTCAGATGCCTACCAAGGTAGTGTAAAAATTACCAGGAGAACTCCTGTCTGGCACCTTCCCCGGTGGAGTTGTGCATGGGGTGTGTTTGGAACATTTTGTCACCGGCCGACTCCAAAATTCAGCGTTTCCCCATCTCAGCCCAGAAAGCAGGTAGAACAACTTTTGTGGTGTCTTTCAGATGCCTACCAAGGTATTGTAAAAACTACCAGGAGAACTCCTGTCTGGCACCTTCCGTGGTGGAGTTGTGCATGGGGTGTGTTTGGAACATTTTGTCACCGGCCGAGTCCAAAATTCAGCGATTCCCCATCTCAGCCCAGAAAGCAGGTAGAACAACTTTTGTGGTGTCTTTCAGATGCCTACCAAGGTAGTGTAAAAACTACCAGGAGAACTCCTGTCTGGCACCTTCCGTGGTGGAGTTGTGCATGGGGTGTGTTTGGAACATTTTGTCACCAGCCGAGTCCAAAATTCAGCGTTTCCCCATCTCAGCCCAGAAAGCAGGTAGAACAACTTTTGTGGTGCCTTTCAGCTGCCTACCAAGGTAGTGTAAAAACTACCAAGAGAACTCCTTTCTGGCACCTTCCCCGGTGGAGTTGTGCATGGGGTGTGTTTGGAACATTTTGTCACCAGCCGACTCCAAAATTCAGCGGTTCCCTATCTCAGCCCAGAAAGCAGGTAGAACAACTTTTGTGGTGCCTTTCAGCTGCCTACCAAGGTAGTGTAAAAACTACCAAGAGAACTCCTGTCTGGCACCTTCCCCGGTGGAGTTGTGCATGGGGTGTGTTTGGAACATTTTGTCAACGGCCGACTCCAAAATTCAGCGGTTCCCCATCTCAGCCCAGAAAGCAGGTAGAACAACTTTTGTGGTGTCTTTCAGATGCCTACCGGAGCAATGTAAAAACTACCAGGAGAACTCCTGTCTGGCACCTTCCCCGGTGGAGTTGTGCATGGGGTGTGTTTGGAACATTTTGTCACCGGCCGAGTCCAAAATTCAGCGATTCCCCATCTCAGCCCAGAAAGCAGGTAGAACAACTTTTGTGGTGTCTTTCAGATGCCTACCGGAGCAACGTAAAAACTACCAGGAGAACTCCTGTCTGGCACCTTCCCCGGTGGAGTTGTGCATGGGGTGTGTTTGGAACATTTTGTCACCGGCCGAGTCCAAAATTCAGCGGTTCCCCATCTCAGCCCAGAAAGCAGGTAGAACAACTTTTGTGGTACCTTTCAGCTGCCTACCAAGGTAGTGTAAAAACTACCAAGAGAACTCCTGTCTGGCACCTTCCCCGGTGGTGTTGTGCATGGGGTGTGTTTGGAACATTTTGTGACCGGCCGAGTCCAAAATTCAGCTGTTCCCCATCTCAGCCCAGAAAGCAGGTAGAACAACTTTTGTGGTGTCTTTCAGATGCCTACCGGAGCAATGTAAAAACTACCAGGAGAACTCCTGTCTGGCACCTTCCGTGGTGGTGTTGTGCATGGGGTGTGTTTGGAACATTTTGTCACCAGCCGAGTCCAAAATTCAGCGTTTCCCCATCTCAGCCCAGAAAGCAGGTAGAACAACTTTTGTGGTGTCTTTCAGATGCCTACCGGAGCAATGTAAAAACTACCAGGAGAACTCCTGTCTGGCACCTTCCCCGGTGGAGTTGTGCATGGGGTGTGTTTGGAACATTTTGTCACCGGCCGAGTCCAAAATTCAGCGATTCCCCATCTCAGCCCAGAAAGCAGGTAGAACAACTTTTGTGGTGTCTTTCAGATGCCTACAAAGGCAGTGTAAAAACTACCAGGAGAACTCCTGTCTGGCACCTTCCCCGGTGGAGTTGTGCATGGGGTGTGTTTGGAACATTTTGTCACCAGCCGAGTCCAAAATTCAGCGTTTCCCCATCTCAGCCCAGAAAGCAGGTAGAACAACTTTTGTGGTGTCTTTCAGATGCCTACCGGAGCAATGTAAAAACTACCAGGAGAACTCCTGTCTGGCACCTTCCCCGGTGGAGTTGTGCATGGGGTGTGTTTGGAACATTTTGTCACCAGCCGAGTCCAAAATTCAGCGATTCCCCATCTCAGCCCAGAAAGCAGGTAGAACAACTTTTGTGGTGTCTTTCAGATGCCTACCGGAGCAATGTAAAAACTACCAGGAGAACTCCTGTCTGGCACCTTCCCCGGTGGAGTTGTGCATGGGGTGTGTTTGGAACATTTTGTCACCAGCCGAGTCCAAAATTCAGCGTTTCCCCATCTCAGCCCAGAAAGCAGGTAGAACAACTTTTGTGGTGTCTTTCAGATGCCTACCGGAGCAATGTAAAAACTACCAGGAGAACTCCTGTCTGGCACCTTCCCCGGTGGAGTTGTGCAGGGGGTGTGTTTGGAACATTTTGTCACCGGCCGAGTCCAAAATTCAGCGATTCCCCATCTCAGCCCAGAAAGCAGGTAGAACAACTTTTGTGGTGTCTTTCAGATGCCTACCGGAGCAATGTAAAAACTACCAGGAGAACTCCTGTCTGGCACCTTCCCCGGTGGAGTTGTGCAGGGGGTGTGTTTGGAACATTTTGTCACCAGCCGACTCCAAAATTCAGCGTTTCCCCATCTCAGCCCAGAAAGCAGGTAGAACAACTTTTGTGGTACCTTTCAGCTGCCTACCAAGGTAGTGTAAAAACTACCAGGAGAACTCCTGTCTGGCACCTTCCCCGGTGGTGTTGTGCATGGGGTGTGTTTGGAACATTTTGTCACCGGCCGAGTCCAAAATTCAGCTGTTCCCCATCTCAGCCCAGAAAGCAGGTAGAACAACTTTTGTGGTGTCTTTCAGATGCCTACCGGAGCACTGTAAAAACTACCAGGAGAACTCCTGTCTGGCACCTTCCCCGGTGGAGTTGTGCATGGGGTGTGTTTGGAACATTTTGTCACCGGCCGAGTCCAAAATTCAGCGGTTCCCCATCTCAGCCCAGAAAGCAGGTAGAACAACTTTTGTGGTGCCTTTCAGCTGCCTACCGGAGCAATGTAAAAACTACCAGGAGAACTCCTGTCTGGCACCTTCCCCGGTGGAGTTGTGCAGGGGGTGTGTTTGGAACATTTTGTCACCAGCCGACTCCAAAATTCAGCGCTCCCCATCTCAGCCCACAAAGCAGGTACAACAACTTTTCTTGTGCCTTTCAGCTGCCTACCAAGGTAGTGTAAATCTACCAACAGAATTCGTTCCTGGCACCTTCCCCGGTGGAGTTGTGCATGGGGTGTGTTTGGAACATTTTGTCAACGGCCGACTCCAAAATTCAGCGGTTCCCCATCTCAGCCCACAAAGCAGGTAGAACAACTTTTGTGGTGTCTTTCAGATGCCTACCGGAGCAATGTAAAAACTACCAGGAGAACTCCTGTCTGGCACCTTCCCCGGTGGAGTTGTGCATGGGGTGTGTTTGGAACATTTTGTCACCAGCCGACTCCAAAATTCAGCTGTTCCCCATCTCAGCCCAGAAAGCAGGTAGAACAACTTTTGTGGTGTCTTTCAGATGCCTACCAAGGTAGTGTAAAAACTACCAGGAGAACTCCTGTCTGGCACCTTCCGTGGTGGAGTTGTGCATGGGGTGTGTTTGGAACATTTTGTCACCGGCCGAGTCCAAAATTCAGCGGTTCCCCATCTCAGCCCAGAAAGCAGGTAGAACAACTTTTGTGGTGTCTTTCAGATGCCTACCAAGGTAGTGTAAAAACTACCAGGAGAACTCCTGTCTGGCACCTTCCCCGGTGGAGTTGTGCATGGGGTGTGTTTGGAACATTTTGTCACCAGCCGAGTCCAAAATTCAGCGTTTCCCCATCTCAGCCCAGAAAGCAGGTAGAACAACTTTTGTGGTGCCTTTCAGCTGCCTACCAAGGTAGTGTAAAAACTACCAAGAGAACTCCTTTCTGGCACCTTCCCCGGTGGAGTTGTGCATGGGGTGTGTTTGGAACATTTTGTCACCAGCCGAGTCCAAAATTCAGCGGTTCCCTATCTCAGCCCAGAAAGCAGGTAGAACAACTTTTGTGGTGCCTTTCAGCTGCCTACCAAGGTAGTGTAAAAACTACCAAGAGAACTCCTGTCTGGCACCTTCCCCGGTGGAGTTGTGCATGGGGTGTGTTTGGAACATTTTGTCAACGGCCGACTCCAAAATTCAGCGGTTCCCCATCTCAGCCCAGAAAGCAGGTAGAACAACTTTTGTGGTGTCTTTCAGATGCCTACCGGAGCAATGTAAAAACTACCAGGAGAACTCCTGTCTGGCACCTTCCCCGGTGGAGTTGTGCATGGGGTGTGTTTGGAACATTTTGTCACCAGCCGAGTCCAAAATTCAGCGTTTCCCCATCTCAGCCCAGAAAGCAGGTAGAACAACTTTTGTGGTGTCTTTCAGATGCCTACCAAGGTAGTGTAAAAACTACCAGGAGAACTCCTGTCTGGCACCTTCCGTGGTGGAGTTGTGCATGGGGTGTGTTTGGAACATTTTGTCACCGGCCGAGTCCAAAATTCAGCGATTCCCCATCTCAGCCCAGAAAGCAGGTAGAACAACTTTTGTGGTGTCTTTCAGATGCCTACCGGAGCAATGTAAAAACTACCAGGAGAACTCCTGTCTGGCACCTTCCCCGGTGGAGTTGTGCATGGGGTGTGTTTGGAACATTTTGTCACCAGCCGAGTCCAAAATTCAGCGTTTCCCCATCTCAGCCCAGAAAGCAGGTAGAACAACTTTTGTGGTGCCTTTCAGCTGCCTACCAAGGTAGTGTAAAAACTACCAAGAGAACTCCTTTCTGGCACCTTCCCCGGTGGAGTTGTGCATGGGGTGTGTTTGGAACATTTTGTCACCAGCCGAGTCCAAAATTCAGCGGTTCCCCATCTCAGCCCACAAAGCAGGTAGAACAACTTTTGTGGTGCCTTTCAGCTGCCTACCAAGGTAGTGTAAAAACTACCAAGAGAACTCCTGTCTGGCACCTTCCCCGGTGGAGTTGTGCATGGGGTGTGTTTGGAACATTTTGTCAACGGCCGACTCCAAAATTCAGCGGTTCCCCATCTCAGCCCAGAAAGCAGGTAGAACAACTTTTGTGGTGTCTTTCAGATGCCTACCGGAGCAATGTAAAAACTACCAGGAGAACTCCTGTCTGGCACCTTCCCCGGTGGAGTTGTGCAGGGGGTGTGTTTGGAACATTTTGTCACCAGCCGAGTCCAAAATTCAGCGTTTCCCCATCTCAGCCCAGAAAGCAGGTAGAACAACTTTTGTGGTGTCTTTCAGATGCCTACCGGAGCAATGTAAAAACTACCAGGAGAACTCCTGTCTGGCACCTTCCCCGGTGGAGTTGTGCATGGGGTGTGTTTGGAACATTTTGTCACCGGCCGAGTCCAAAATTCAGCGATTCCCCATCTCAGCCCAGAAAGCAGGTAGAACAACTTTTGTGGTGTCTTTCAGATGCCTACCGGAGCAATGTAAAAACTACCAGGAGGACTCCTGTCTGGCACCTTCCCCGGTGGAGTTGTGCATGGGGTGTGTTTGGAACATTTTGTCACCGGCCGAGTCCAAAATTCAGCGATTCCCCATCTCAGCCCAGAAAGCAGGTAGAACAACTTTTGTGGTGTCTTTCAGATGCCTACCGGAGCAATGTAAAAACTACCAGGAGAACTCCTGTCTGGCACCTTCCCCGGTGGAGTTGTGCATGGGGTGTGTTTGGAACATTTTGTCACCAGCCGAGTCCAAAATTCAGCGTTTCCCCATCTCAGCCCAGAAAGCAGGTAGAACAACTTTTGTGGTGTCTTTCAGATGCCTACCGGAGCAATGTAAAAACTACCAGGAGAACTCCTGTCTGGCACCTTCCCCGGTGGAGTTGTGCATGGGGTGTGTTTGGAACATTTTGTCACCGGCCGAGTCCAAAATTCAGCGATTCCCCATCTCAGCCCAGAAAGCAGGTAGAACAACTTTTGTGGTGTCTTTCAGATGCCTACCAAGGTAGTGTAAAAACTACCAGGAGAACTCCTGTCTGGCACCTTCCCCGGTGGAGTTGTGCATGGGGTGTGTTTGGAACATTTTGTCACCGGCCGACTCCAAAATTCAGCGATTCCCCATCTCAGCCCAGAAAGCAGGTAGAACAACTTTTGTGGTGTCTTTCAGATGCCTACCAAGGTAGTGTAAAAACTACCAGGAGAACTCCTGTCTGGCACCTTCCCCGGTGGAGTTGTGCATGGGGTGTGTTTGGAACATTTTGTCAGCAGCCGACTCCAAAATTCAGCGTTTCCCCATCTCAGCCCAGAAAGCAGGTAGAACAACTTTTGTGGTGTCTTTCAGCTGCCTACCAAGGTAGTGTAAAAACTACCAAGGGAACTCCTTTCTGGCACCTTCCCCGGTGGAGTTGTGCATGGGGTGTGTTTGGAACATTTTGTCACCGGCCGAGTCCAAAATTCAGCGGTTCCCCATCTCAGCCCAGAAAGCAGGTAGAACAACTTTTGTGGTGTCTTTCAGATGCCTACCGGAGCAATGTAAAAACTACCAGGAGAACTCCTGTCTGGCACCTTCCCCGGTGGAGTTGTGCATGGGGTGTGTTTGGAACATTTTGTCACCGGCCGAGTCCAAAATTCAGCGATTCCCCATCTCAGCCCAGAAAGCAGGTAGAACAACTTTTGTGGTGTCTTTCAGATGCCTACCAAGGTAGTGTAAAAACTACCAAGAGAATTCCTGTCTGGCACCTTCCCCGGTGGAGTTGTGCATGGGGTGTGTTTGGAACATTTTGTCACCAGCCGACTCCAAAATTCAGCGTTTCCCCATCTCAGCCCAGAAAGCAGGTAGAACAACTTTTGTGGTGTCTTTCAGATGCCTACCAAGGTAGTGTAAAAACTACCAGGAGAACTCCTGTCTGGCACCTTCCCCGGTGGAGTTGTGCATGGGGTGTGTTTGGAACATTTTGTCACCGGCCGACTCCAAAATTCAGCGATTCCCCATCTCAGCCCAGAAAGCAGGTAGAACAACTTTTGTGGTGTCTTTCAGATGCCTACCAAGGTAGTGTAAAAACTACCAGGAGAACTCCTGTCTGGCACCTTCCCCGGTGGAGTTGTGCATGGGGTGTGTTTGGAACATTTTGTCACCAGCCGACTCCAAAATTCAGCGTTTCCCCATCTCAGCCCAGAAAGCAGGTAGAACAACTTTTGTGGTGTCTTTCAGCTGCCTACCAAGGTAGTGTAAAAACTACCAAGGGAACTCCTTTCTGGCACCTTCCCCGGTGGAGTTGTGCATGGGGTGTGTTTGGAACATTTTGTCACCAGCCGAGTCCAAAATTCAGCTGTTCCCCATCTCAGCCCAGAAAGCAGGTACAACAACTTTTGTGGTGCCTTTCAGCTGCCTACCAAGGTAGTGTAAAAACTACCAAGAGAACTCCTGTCTGGCACCTTCCCCGGTGGAGTTGTGCATGGGGTGTGTTTGGAACATTTTGTCACCGGCCGACTCCAAAATTCAGCGTTTCCCCATCTCAGCCCAGAAAGCAGGTAGAACAACTTTTGTGGTGTCTTTCAGATGCCTACCGGAGCAATGTAAAAACTACCAGGAGAACTCCTGTCTGGCACCTTCCCCGGTGGAGTTGTGCAGGGGGTGTGTTTGGAACATTTTGTCACCAGCCGAGTCCAAAATTCAGTGTTTCCCCATCTCAGCCCACAAAGCAGGTACAACAACTTTTGTGGTGTCTTTCAGATGCCTACCGGAGCAATGTAAAAACTACCAGGAGAACTCCTGTCTGGCACCTTCCCCGGTGGAGTTGTGCATGGGGTGTGTTTGGAACATTTTGTCACCAGCCGAGTCCAAAATTCAGCGGTTCCCCATCTCAGCCCAGAAAGCAGGTAGAACAACTTTTGTGGTGTCTTTCAGATGCCTACAAAGGCAGTGTAAAAACTACCAGGAGAACTCCTGTCTGGCACCTTCCCCGGTGGAGTTGTGCATGGGGTGTGTTTGGAACATTTTGTCACCAGCCGAGTCCAAAATTCAGCGTTTCCCCATCTCAGCCCAGAAAGCAGGTAGAACAACTTTTGTGGTGTCTTTCAGATGCCTACCGGAGCAATGTAAAAACTACCAGGAGAACTCCTGTCTGGCACCTTCCCCGGTGGAGTTGTGCATGGGGTGTGTTTGGAACATTTTGTCACCAGCCGAGTCCAAAATTCAGCGATTCCCCATCTCAGCCCAGAAAGCAGGTAGAACAACTTTTGTGGTGTCTTTCAGATGCCTACAAAGGCAGTGTAAAAACTACCAGGAGAACTCCTGTCTGGCACCTTCCCCGGTGGAGTTGTGCAGGGGGTGTGTTTGGAACATTTTGTCACCAGCCGACTCCAAAATTCAGCGGTTCCCCATCTCAGCCCAGAAAGCAGGTAGAACAACTTTTGTGGTGTCTTTCAGATGCCTACCGGAGCAATGTAAAAACTACCAGGAGAACTCGTTTCTTGCACCTTCCCCGGTGGAGTTGTGCAGGGGGTGTGTTTGGAACATTTTGTCACCAGCCGAGTCCAAAATTCAGCGGTTCCCTATCTCAGCCCAGAAAGCAGGTAGAACAACTTTTGTGGTACCTTTCAGCTGCCTACCAAGGTAGTGTAAAAACTACCAAGAGAACTCCTGTCTGGCACCTTCCCCGGTGGTGTTGTGCATGGGGTGTGTTTGGAACATTTTGTCACCGGCCGAGTCCAAAATTCAGCTGTTCCCCATCTCAGCCCAGAAAGCAGGTAGAACAACTTTTGTGGTGTCTTTCAGATGCCTACCGGAGCAATGTAAAAACTACCAGGAGAACTCCTGTCTGGCACCTTCCCCGGTGGTGTTGTGCAGGGGGTGTGTTTGGAACATTTTGTCACCGGCCGAGTCCAAAATTCAGCGGTTCCCCATCTCAGCCCAGAAAGCAGGTAGAACAACTTTTCTTGTGCCTTTCAGCTGCCTACCAAGGTAGTGTAAAAACTAACAACAGAATTCGTTCCTGGCACCTTCCCCGGTGGAGTTGTGCAGGGGGTGTGTTTGGAACATTTTGTCACCAGCCGACTCCAAAATTCAGCGGTTCCCCATCTCAGCCCACAAAGCAGGTACAACAACTTTTCTTGTGCCTTTCCGCTGCCTACCAAGGTAGTGTAAATCTACCAACAGAATTCGTTCCTGGCACCTTCCCCGGTGGAGTTGTGCATGGGGTGTGTTTGGAACATTTTGTCACCGGCCGAGTCCAAAATTCAGCGGTTCCCCATCTCAGCCCACAAAGCAGGTAGAACAACTTTTGTGGTGTCTTTCAGATGCCTACCGGAGCAATGTAAAAACTACCAGGAGAACTCCTGTCTGGCACCTTCCCCGGTGGAGTTGTGCATGGGGTGTGTTTGGAACATTTTGTCACCAGCCGAGTCCAAAATTCAGCGTTTCCCCATCTCAGCCCAGAAAGCAGGTAGAACATCTTTTGTGGTGTCTTTCAGATGCCTACCGGAGCAATGTAAAAACTACCAGGAGGACTCCTGTCTGGCACCTTCCCCGGTGGAGTTGTGCATGGGGTGTGTTTGGAACATTTTGTCACCGGCCGAGTCCAAAATTCAGCGATTCCCCATCTCAGCCCAGAAAGCAGGTAGAACAACTTTTGTGGTGTCTTTCAGATGCCTACCGGAGCAATGTAAAAACTACCAGGAGAACTCCTGTCTGGCACCTTCCCCGGTGGAGTTGTGCATGGGGTGTGTTTGGAACATTTTGTCACCAGCCGAGTCCAAAATTCAGCGGTTCCCCATCTCAGCCCAGAAAGCAGGTAGAACAACTTTTGTGGTGTCTTTCAGATGCCTACCGGAGCAATGTAAAAACTACCAGGAGAACTCCTGTCTGGCACCTTCCCCGGTGGAGTTGTGCATGGGGTGTGTTTGGAACATTTTGTCACCGGCCGAGTCCAAAATTCAGCGATTCCCCATCTCAGCCCAGAAAGCAGGTAGAACAACTTTTGTGGTGTCTTTCAGATGCCTACGAAGGTAGTGTAAAAACTACCAAGAGAACTCCTGTCTGGCACCTTCCCCGGTGGAGTTGTGCATGGGGTGTGTTTGGAACATTTTGTCACCAGCCGACTCCAAAATTCAGCGTTTCCCCATCTCAGCCCAGAAAGCAGGTAGAACAACTTTTGTGGTGTCTTTCAGATGCCTACCAAGGTAGTGTAAAAACTACCAGGAGAACTCCTGTCTGGCACCTTCCCCGGTGGAGTTGTGCATGGGGTGTGTTTGGAACATTTTGTCACCGGCCGAGTCCAAAATTCAGCGATTCCCCATCTCAGCCCAGAAAGCAGGTAGAACAACTTTTGTGGTGTCTTTCAGATGCCTACCAAGGTAGTGTAAAAACTACCAGGAGAACTCCTGTCTGGCACCTTCCCCGGTGGAGTTGTGCATGGGGTGTGTTTGGAACATTTTGTCACCAGCCGACTCCAAAATTCAGCGTTTCCCCATCTCAGCCCACAAAGCAGGTACAACAACTTTTCTTGTGCCTTTCCGCTGCCTACCAAGGTAGTGTAAATCTACCAACAGAATTCGTTCCTGGCACCTTCCCCGGTGGAGTTGTGCATGGGGTGTGTTTGGAACATTTTGTCACCGGCCGAGTCCAAAATTCAGCGGTTCCCCATCTCAGCCCACAAAGCAGGTAGAACAACTTTTGTGGTGTCTTTCAGATGCCTACCGGAGCAATGTAAAAACTACCAGGAGAACTCCTGTCTGGCACCTTCCCCGGTGGAGTTGTGCATGGGGTGTGTTTGGAACATTTTGTCACCAGCCGAGTCCAAAATTCAGCGATTCCCCATCTCAGCCCAGAAAGCAGGTAGAACCGGTTTTATGGTGCCTTTCAGCTGCCTACCGGGGTAGTGTAAAAACTACCAACAGAACTCGTTTCTGGCACCTTCCCCGGTGGAGTTGTGCATGGGGTGTGTTTGGAACATTTTGTCACCAGCCGAGTCCAAAATTCAGCGATTCCCCATCTCAGCCCAGAAAGCAGGTAGAACAAGTTTTGTGGTGTCTTTCAGATGCCTACCGGGGTAGTGTAAAAACTACCAACAGAACTCGTTTCTGGCACCTTCCCCGGTGGAGTTGTGCATGGGGTGTGTTTGGAACATTTTGTCACCAGCCGACTCCAAAATTCAGCGGTTCCCCATCTCAGCCCAGAAAGCAGGTAGAACAACTTTTGTGGTGTCTTTCAGATGCCTACCAGAGCAATGTAAAAACTACCAGGAGAACTCCTGTCTGGCACCTTCCCCGGTGGAGTTGTGCATGGGGTGTGTTTGGAACATTTTGTCACCGGCCGAGTCCAAAATTCAGCGATTCCCCATCTCAGCCCAGAAAGCAGGTAGAACAACTTTTGTGGTGTCTTTCAGATGCCTACGAAGGTAGTGTAAAAACTACCAAGAGAACTCCTGTCTGGCACCTTCCCCGGTGGAGTTGTGCATGGGGTGTGTTTGGAACATTTTGTCACCAGCCGACTCCAAAATTCAGCGTTTCCCCATCTCAGCCCAGAAAGCAGGTAGAACAACTTTTGTGGTGTCTTTCAGATGCCTACCAAGGTAGTGTAAAAACTACCAGGAGAACTCCTGTCTGGCACCTTCCCCGGTGGAGTTGTGCATGGGGTGTGTTTGGAACATTTTGTCACCGGCCGAGTCCAAAATTCAGCGATTCCCCATCTCAGCCCAGAAAGCAGGTAGAACAACTTTTGTGGTGTCTTTCAGATGCCTACCAAGGTAGTGTAAAAACTACCAGGAGAACTCCTGTCTGGCACCTTCCCCGGTGGAGTTGTGCATGGGGTGTGTTTGGAACATTTTGTCACCAGCCGAGTCCAAAATTCAGCGTTTCCCCATCTCAGCCCAGAAAGCAGGTAGAACAACTTTTGTGGTGTCTTTCAGCTGCCTACCAAGGTAGTGTAAAAACTACCAAGGGAACTCCTTTCTGGCACCTTCCCCGGTGGAGTTGTGCATGGGGTGTCTGTGGAACATTTTGTCACCGGCCGAGTCCAAAATTCAGCTGTTCCCCATCTCAGCCCAGAAAGCAGGTACAAGAACTTTTGTGGTGCCTTTCAGCTGCCTACCAAGGTAGTGTAAAAACTACCAACAGAATTCGTTCCTGGCACCTTGCCCGGTGGAGTTGTGCATGGGGTGTGTTTGGAACATTTTGTCACCAGCCGACTCCAAAATTCAGCGGTTCCCCATCTCAGCCCAGAAAGCAGGTAGAACAACTTTTGTGGTGTCTTTCAGATGCCTACGAAGGTAGTGTAAAAACTACCAGGAGAACTCCTGTCTGGCACCTTCCCCGGTTGAGTTTTGCATGGGGTGTGTTTGGAACATTTTGTCACCAGCCGAGTCCAAAATTCAGCGGTTCCCCATCTCAGCCCAGAAAGCAGGTAGAACAACTTCTGTGGTGTCTTTCAGATGCCTACCAAGGTAGTGTAAAAACTACCAGGAGAACTCCTGTCTGGCACCTTCCCCGGTGGAGTTGTGCAGGGGGTGTGTTTGGAACATTTTGTCACCAGCCGACTCCAAAATTCAGCGTTTCCCCATCTCAGCCCAGAAAGCAGGTAGAACAACTTTTGTGGTGTCTTTCAGATGCCTACCAAGGTAGTGTAAAAACTACCAGGAGAACTCCTGTCTGGCACCTTCCCCGGTGGAGTTGTGCATGGGGTGTGTTTGGAACATTTTGTCACCGGCCGAGTCCAAAATTCAGCGATTCCCCATCTCAGCCCAGAAAGCAGGTAGAACAACTTTTGTGGTGTCTTTCAGATGCCTACCAAGGTAGTGTAAAAACTACCAGGAGAACTCCTGTCTGGCACCTTCCCCGGTGGAGTTGTGCAGGGGGTGTGTTTGGAACATTTTGTCACCGGCCGAGTCCAAAATTCAGCGATTCCCCATCTCAGCCCAGAAAGCAGGTAGAACAACTTTTGTGGTGTCTTTCAGATGCCTACCGGAGCAATGTAAAAACTACCAGGAGAACTCCTGTCTGGCACCTTCCCCGGTGGAGTTGTGCAGGGGGTGTGTTTGGAACATTTTGTCACCAGCCGAGTCCAAAATTCAGCGGTTCCTTATCTCAGCCCAGAAAGCAGGTAGAACAACTTTTGTGGTACCTTTCAGCTGCCTACCAAGGTAGTGTAAAAACTACCAGGAGAACTCCTGTCTGGCACCTTCCCCGGTGGTGTTGTGCATGGGGTGTGTTTGGAACATTTTGTCACCGGCCGAGTCCAAAATTCAGCTGTTCCCCATCTCAGCCCAGAAAGCAGGTAGAACAACTTTTGTGGTGTCTTTCAGATGCCTACCGGAGCAATGTAAAAACTACCAGGAGAACTCCTGTCTGGCACCTTCCCCGGTGGAGTTGTGCATGGGGTGTGTTTGGAACATTTTGTCACCGGCCGAGTCCAAAATTCAGCGGTTCCCCATCTCAGCCCAGAAAGCAGGTAGAACAACTTTTGTGGTGCCTTTCAGCTGCCTACCGGAGCAATGTAAAAACTACCAGGAGAACTCCTGTCTGGCACCTTCCCCGGTGGAGTTGTGCAGGGGGTGTGTTTGGAACATTTTGTCACCAGCCGACTCCAAAATTCAGCGGTTCCCCATCTCAGCCCACAAAGCAGGTACAACAACTTTTCTTGTGCCTTTCAGCTGCCTACCAAGGTAGTGTAAATCTACCAAAAGAATTCGTTCCTGCCACCTTCCCCGGTGGAGTTGTGCAGGGGGTGTCTGTGGAACATTTTGTCACCGGCCGAGTCCAAAATTCAGCGGTTCCCCATCTCAGCCCACAAAGCAGGTAGAACAACTTTTGTGGTGTCTTTCAGATGCCTACCGGAGCAATGTAAAAACTACCAGGAGAACTCCTGTCTGGCACCTTCCCCGGTGGAGTTGTGCATGGGGTGTGTTTGGAACATTTTGTCACCAGCCGACTCCAAAATTCAGCTGTTCCCCATCTCAGCCCAGAAAGCAGGTAGAACAACTTTTGTGGTGTCTTTCAGATGCCTACCAAGGTAGTGTAAAAATTACCAGGAGAACTCCTGTCTGGCACCTTCCCCGGTGGAGTTGTGCATGGGGTGTGTTTGGAACATTTTGTCACCGGCCGACTCCAAAATTCAGCGTTTCCCCATCTCAGCCCAGAAAGCAGGTAGAACAACTTTTGAGGTGTCTTTCAGATGCCTACCAAGGTATTGTAAAAACTACCAGGAGAACTCCTGTCTGGCACCTTCCCCGGTGGAGTTGTGCATGGGGTGTGTTTGGAACATTTTGTCACCGGCCGAGTCCGAAATTCAGCGATTCCCCATCTCAGCCCAGAAAGCAGGTAGAACAACTTTTGTGGTGTCTTTCAGATGCCTACCAAGGTAGTGTAAAAACTACCAGGAGAACTCCTGTCTGGCACCTTCCGTGGTGGAGTTGTGCATGGGGTGTGTTTGGAACATTTTGTCACCAGCCGAGTCCAAAATTCAGCGTTTCCCCATCTCAGCCCAGAAAGCAGGTAGAACAACTTTTGTGGTGCCTTTCAGCTGCCTACCAAGGTAGTGTAAAAACTACCAAGAGAACTCCTTTCTGGCACCTTCCCCGGTGGAGTTGTGCATGGGGTGTGTTTGGAACATTTTGTCACCAGCCGACTCCAAAATTCAGCGGTTCCCTATCTCAGCCCAGAAAGCAGGTAGAACAACTTTTGTGGTGCCTTTCAGCTGCCTACCAAGGTAGTGTAAAAACTACCAAGAGAACTCCTGTCTGGCACCTTCCCCGGTGGAGTTGTGCATGGGGTGTGTTTGGAACATTTTGTCAACGGCCGACTCCAAAATTCAGCGGTTCCCCATCTCAGCCCAGAAAGCAGGTAGAACAACTTTTGTGGTGTCTTTCAGATGCCTACCGGAGCAATGTAAAAACTACCAGGAGAACTCCTGTCTGGCACCTTCCCCGGTGGAGTTGTGCATGGGGTGTGTTTGGAACATTTTGTCACCGGCCGAGTCCAAAATTCAGCGATTCCCCATCTCAGCCCAGAAAGCAGGTAGAACAACTTTTGTGGTGTCTTTCAGATGCCTACCGGAGCAATGTAAAAACTACCAGGAGAACTCCTGTCTGGCACCTTCCCCGGTGGAGTTGTGCATGGGGTGTGTTTGGAACATTTTGTCACCGGCCGAGTCCAAAATTCAGCGGTTCCCCATCTCAGCCCAGAAAGCAGGTAGAACAACTTTTGTGGTGTCTTTCAGATGCCTACAAAGGCAGTGTAAAAACTACCAGGAGAACTCCTGTCTGGCACCTTCCCCGGTGGAGTTGTGCATGGGGTGTGTTTGGAACATTTTGTCACCAGCCGAGTCCAAAATTCAGCGGTTCCCCATCTCAGCCCAGAAAGCAGGTAGAACAACTTTTGTGGTGTCTTTCAGATGCCTACCGGAGCAATGTAAAAACTACCAGGAGAACTCCTGTCTGGCACCTTCCGTGGTGGAGTTGTGCAGGGGGTGTGTTTGGAACATTTTGTCACCAGCCGAGTCCAAAATTCAGCGGTTCCCTATCTCAGCCCAGAAAGCAGGTAGAACAACTTTTGTGGTACCTTTCAGCTGCCTACCAAGGTAGTGTAAAAACTACCAAGAGAACTCCTGTCTGGCACCTTCCCCGGTGGTGTTGTGCATGGGGTGTGTTTGGAACATTTTGTCACCGGCCGAGTCCAAAATTCAGCTGTTCCCCATCTCAGCCCAGAAAGCAGGTAGAACAACTTTTGTGGTGTCTTTCAGATGCCTACCGGAGCAATGTAAAAACTACCAGGAGAACTCCTGTCTGGCACCTTCCCCGGTGGAGTTGTGCAGGGGATGTGTTTGGAACATTTTGTCACCAGCCGAGTCCAAAATTCAGCGTTTCCCCATCTCAGCCCAGAAAGCAGGTAGAACAACTTTTGTGGTGTCTTTCAGATGCCTACCGGAGCAATGTAAAAACTACCAGGAGAACTCCTGTCTGGCACCTTCCCCGGTGGAGTTGTGCATGGGGTGTGTTTGGAACATTTTGTCACCGGCCGAGTCCAAAATTCAGCGATTCCCCATCTCAGCCCAGAAAGCAGGTAGAACAACTTTTGTGGTGTCTTTCAGATGCCTACAAAGGCAGTGTAAAAACTACCAGGAGAACTCCTGTCTGGCACCTTCCCCGGTGGAGTTGTGCATGGGGTGTGTTTGGAACATTTTGTCACCAGCCGAGTCCAAAATTCAGCGTTTCCCCATCTCAGCCCAGAAAGCAGGTAGAACAACTTTTGTGGTGTCTTTCAGATGCCTACCGGAGCAATGTAAAAACTACCAGGAGAACTCCTGTCTGGCACCTTCCCCGGTGGAGTTGTGCATGGGGTGTGTTTGGAACATTTTGTCACCAGCCGAGTCCAAAATTCAGCGATTCCCCATCTCAGCCCAGAAAGCAGGTAGAACAACTTTTGTGGTGTCTTTCAGATGCCTACCAGAGCAATGTAAAAACTACCAGGAGAACTCCTGTCTGGCACCTTCCCCGGTGGAGTTGTGCATGGGGTGTGTTTGGAACATTTTGTCACCAGCCGAGTCCAAAATTCAGCGTTTCCCCATCTCAGCCCAGAAAGCAGGTAGAACAACTTTTGTGGTGTCTTTCAGATGCCTACCGGAGCAATGTAAAAACTACCAGGAGAACTCCTGTCTGGCACCTTCCCCGGTGGAGTTGTGCATGGGGTGTCTGTGGAACATTTTGTCACCAGCCGAGTCCAAAATTCAGCGGTTCCTTATGTCAGCCCAGAAAGCAGGTAGAACAACTTTTGTGGTACCTTTCAGCTGCCTACCAAGGTAGTGTAAAAACTACCAGGAGAACTCCTGTCTGGCACCTTCCCCGGTGGTGTTGTGCATGGGGTGTGTTTGGAACATTTTGTCACCGGCCGAGTCCAAAATTCAGCTGTTCCCCATCTCAGCCCAGAAAGCAGGTAGAACAACTTTTGTGGTGTCTTTCAGATGCCTACCGGAGCACTGTAAAAACTACCAGGAGAACTCCTGTCTGGCACCTTCCCCGGTGGAGTTGTGCATGGGGTGTGTTTGGAACATTTTGTCACCGGCCGAGTCCAAAATTCAGCGGTTCCCCATCTCAGCCCACAAAGCAGGTACAACAACTTTTGTGGTGCCTTTCAGCTGCCTACCGGAGCAATGTAAAAACTACCAGGAGAACTCCTGTCTGGCACCTTCCCCGGTGGAGTTGTGCAGGGGGTGTGTTTGGAACATTTTGTCACCAGCCAACTCCAAAATTCAGCGCTCCCCATCTCAGCCCACAAAGCAGGTACAACAACTTTTCTTGTGCCTTTCAGCTGCCTACCAAGGTAGTGTAAAAACTACCAAAAGAATTCGTTCCTGGCACCTTCCCCGGTGGAGTTGTGCAGGGGGTGTGTTTGGAACATTTTGTCAACGGCCGACTCCAAAATTCAGCGGTTCCCCATCTCAGCCCACAAAGCAGGTAGAACAACTTTTGTGGTGTCTTTTAGATGCCTACCGGAGCAATGTAAAAACTACCAGGAGAACTCCTGTCTGGCACCTTCCCCGGTGGAGTTGTGCATGGGGTGTGTTTGGAACATTTTGTCACCAGCCGACTCCAAAATTCAGCTGTTCCCCATCTCAGCCCAGAAAGCAGGTAGAACAACTTTTGTGGTGTCTTTCAGATGCCTACCAAGGTAGTGTAAAAACTACCAGGAGAACTCCTGTCTGGCACCTTCCCCGGTGGAGTTGTGCATGGGGTGTGTTTGGAACATTTTGTCACCGGCCGAGTCCAAAATTCAGCGATTCCCCATCTCAGCCCAGAAAGCAGGTAGAACAACTTTTGTGGTGCCTTTCAGCTGCCTACCAAGGTAGTGTAAAAACTACCAGGAGAACTCCTGTCTGGCACCTTCCCCGGTGGAGTTGTGCATGGGGTGTGTTTGGAACATTTTGTCAACGGCCGACTCCAAAATTCAGCGGTTCCCCATCTCAGCCCAGAAAGCAGGTAGAACAACTTTTGTGGTGTCTTTCAGATGCCTACCGGAGCAATGTAAAAACTACCAGGAGAATTCCTGTCTGGCACCTTCCCCGGTGGAGTTGTGCATGGGGTGTGTTTGGAACATTTTGTCACCAGCCGAGTCCAAAATTCAGCGTTTCCCCATCTCAGCCCAGAAAGCAGGTAGAACAACTTTTGTGGTGTCTTTCAGATGCCTACCAAGGTAGTGTAAAAACTACCAAGAGAACTCCTGTCTGGCACCTTCCCCGGTGGAGTTGTGCATGGGGTGTGTTTGGAACATTTTGTCACCGGCCGAGTCCAAAATTCAGCGATTCCCCATCTCAGCCCAGAAAGCAGGTAGAACAACTTTTGTGGTGTCTTTCAGATGCCTACCAAGGTAGTGTAAAAACTACCAGGAGAACTCCTGTCTGGCACCTTCCGTGGTGGAGTTGTGCATGGGGTGTGTTTGGAACATTTTGTCACCAGCCGAGTCCAAAATTCAGCGTTTCCCCATCTCAGCCCAGAAAGCAGGTAGAACAACTTTTGTGGTGCCTTTCAGCTGCCTACCAAGGTAGTGTAAAAACTACCAAGAGAACTCCTTTCTGGCACCTTCCCCGGTGGAGTTGTGCATGGGGTGTGTTTGGAACATTTTGTCACCAGCCGAGTCCAAAATTCAGCGGTTCCCTATCTCAGCCCAGAAAGCAGGTAGAACAACTTTTGTGGTGCCTTTCAGCTGCCTACCAAGGTAGTGTAAAAACTACCAAGAGAACTCCTGTCTGGCACCTTCCCCGGTGGAGTTGTGCATGGGGTGTGTTTGGAACATTTTGTCAACGGCCGACTCCAAAATTCAGCGGTTCCCCATCTCAGCCCAGAAAGCAGGTAGAACAACTTTTGTGGTGTCTTTCAGATGCCTACCGGAGCAATGTAAAAACTACCAGGAGAACTCCTGTCTGGCACCTTCCCCGGTGGAGTTGTGCAGGGGGTGTGTTTGGAACATTTTGTCACCAGCCGAGTCCAAAATTCAGCGTTTCCCCATCTCAGCCCAGAAAGCAGGTAGAACAACTTTTGTGGTGTCTTTCAGATGCCTACCGGAGCAATGTAAAAACTACCAGGAGAACTCCTGTCTGGCACCTTCCCCGGTGGAGTTGTGCATGGGGTGTGTTTGGAACATTTTGTCACCGGCCGAGTCCAAAATTCAGCGATTCCCCATCTCAGCCCAGAAAGCAGGTAGAACAACTTTTGTGGTGTCTTTCAGATGCCTACCGGAGCAATGTAAAAACTACCAGGAGAACTCCTGTCTGGCACCTTCCCCGGTGGAGTTGTGCATGGGGTGTGTTTGGAACATTTTGTCACCGGCCGAGTCCAAAATTCAGCGGTTCCCCATCTCAGCCCAGAAAGCAGGTAGAACAACTTTTGTGGTGTCTTTCAGATGCCTACAAAGGCAGTGTAAAAACTACCAGGAGAACTCCTGTCTGGCACCTTCCCCGGTGGAGTTGTGCATGGGGTGTGTTTGGAACATTTTGTCACCAGCCGAGTCCAAAATTCAGCGGTTCCCCATCTCAGCCCAGAAAGCAGGTAGAACAACTTTTGTGGTGTCTTTCAGATGCCTACCGGAGCAATGTAAAAACTACCAGGAGAACTCCTGTCTGGCACCTTCCCCGGTGGAGTTGTGCATGGGGTGTGTTTGGAACATTTTGTCACCAGCCGAGTCCAAAATTCAGCGGTTCCCTATCTCAGCCCAGAAAGCAGGTAGAACAACTTTTGTGGTACCTTTCAGCTGCCTACCAAGGTAGTGTAAAAACTACCAAGAGAACTCCTGTCTGGCACCTTCCCCGGTGGTGTTGTGCATGGGGTGTGTTTGGAACATTTTGTCACCGGCCGAGTTCAAAATTCAGCTGTTCCCCATCTCAGCCCAGAAAGCAGGTAGAACAACTTTTGTGGTGTCTTTCAGATGCCTACCGGAGCAATGTAAAAACTACCAGGAGAACTCCTGTCTGGCACCTTCCCCGGTGGAGTTGTGCAGGGGGTGTGTTTGGAACATTTTGTCACCAGCCGAGTCCAAAATTCAGTGTTTCCCCATCTCAGCCCAGAAAGCAGGTAGAACAACTTTTGTGGTGTCTTTCAGATGCCTACCAGAGCAATGTAAAAACTACCAGGAGAACTCCTGTCTGGCACCTTCCCCGGTGGAGTTGTGCATGGGGTGTGTTTGGAACATTTTGTCACCAGCCGAGTCCAAAATTCAGCGATTCCCCATCTCAGCCCAGAAAGCAGGTAGAACAACTTTTGTGGTGTCTTTCAGATGCCTACAAAGGCAGTGTAAAAACTACCAGGAGAACTCCTGTCTGGCACCTTCCCCGGTGGAGTTGTGCATGGGGTGTGTTTGGAACATTTTGTCACCAGCCGAGTCCAAAATTCAGCGTTTCCCCATCTCAGCCCAGAAAGCAGGTAGAACAACTTTTGTGGTGTCTTTCAGATGCCTACCGGAGCAATGTAAAAACTACCAGGAGAACTCCTGTCTGGCACCTTCCCCGGTGGAGTTGTGCATGGGGTGTGTTTGGAACATTTTGTCACCAGCCGAGTCCAAAATTCAGCGATTCCCCATCTCAGCCCAGAAAGCAGGTAGAACAACTTTTGTGGTGTCTTTCAGATGCCTACAAAGGCAGTGTAAAAACTACCAGGAGAACTCCTGTCTGGCACCTTCCCCGGTGGAGTTGTGCATGGGGTGTGTTTGGAACATTTTGTCACCAGCCGACTCCAAAATTCAGCGGTTCCCCATCTCAGCCCAGAAAGCAGGTAGAACAACTTTTGTGGTGTCTTTCAGATGCCTACCGGAGCAATGTAAAAACTACCAGGAGAACTCGTTTCTTGCACCTTCCCCGGTGGAGTTGTGCAGGGGGTGTGTTTGGAACATTTTGTCACCAGCCGAGTCCAAAATTCAGCGGTTCCCTATCTCAGCCCAGAAAGCAGGTAGAACAACTTTTGTGGTACCTTTCAGCTGCCTACCAAGGTAGTGTAAAAACTACCAAGAGAACTCCTGTCTGGCACCTTCCCCGGTGGTGTTGTGCATGGGGTGTGTTTGGAACATTTTGTCACCGGCCGAGTCCAAAATTCAGCTGTTCCCCATCTCAGCCCAGAAAGCAGGTAGAACAACTTTTGTGGTGTCTTTCAGATGCCTACCGGAGCAATGTAAAAACTACCAGGAGAACTCCTGTCTGGCACCTTCCCCGGTGGTGTTGTGCAGGGGGTGTGTTTGGAACATTTTGTCACCGGCCGAGTCCAAAATTCAGCGGTTCCCCATCTCAGCCCAGAAAGCAGGTAGAACAACTTTTGTGGTGCCTTTCAGCTGCCTACCAAGGTAGTGTAAAAACTAACAACAGAATTCGTTCCTGGCACCTTCCCCGGTGGAGTTGTGCAGGGGGTGTGTTTGGAACATTTTGTCACCAGCCGACTCCAAAATTCAGCGGTTCCCCATCTCAGCCCACAAAGCAGGTACAACAACTTTTCTTGTGCCTTTCCGCTGCCTACCAAGGTAGTGTAAATCTACCAACAGAATTCGTTCCTGGCACCTTCCCCGGTGGAGTTGTGCATGGGGTGTGTTTGGAACATTTTGTCACCAGCCGAGTCCAAAATTCAGCGGTTCCCCATCTCAGCCCACAAAGCAGGTAGAACAACTTTTGTGGTGTCTTTCAGATGCCTACCGGAGCAATGTAAAAACTACCAGGAGAACTCCTGTCTGGCACCTTCCCCGGTGGAGTTGTGCATGGGGTGTGTTTGGAACATTTTGTCACCAGCCGAGTCCAAAATTCAGCGTTTCCCCATCTCAGCCCAGAAAGCAGGTAGAACAACTTTTGTGGTGTCTTTCAGATGCCTACCGGAGCAATGTAAAAACTACCAGGAGGACTCCTGTCTGGCACCTTCCCCGGTGGAGTTGTGCATGGGGTGTGTTTGGAACATTTTGTCACCGGCCGAGTCCAAAATTCAGCGATTCCCCATCTCAGCCCAGAAAGCAGGTAGAACAACTTTTGTGGTGTCTTTCAGATGCCTACAAAGGCAGTGTAAAAACTACCAGGAGAACTCCTGTCTGGCACCTTCCCCGGTGGAGTTGTGCATGGGGTGTGTTTGGAACATTTTGTCACCAGCCGAGTCCAAAATTCAGCGGTTCCCCATCTCAGCCCAGAAAGCAGGTAGAACAACTTTTGTGGTGCCTTTCAGATGCCTACCGGAGCAATGTAAAAACTACCAGGAGAACTCCTGTCTGGCACCTTCCCCGGTGGAGTTGTGCATGGGGTGTGTTTGGAACATTTTGTCACCAGCCGACTCCAAAATTCAGCGGTTCCCCATCTCAGCCCAGAAAGCAGGTAGAACAACTTTTGTGGTACCTTTCAGCTGCCTACCAAGGTAGTGTAAAAACTACCAAGAGAACTCCTGTCTGGCACCTTCCCCGGTGGTGTTGTGCATGGGGTGTGTTTGGAACATTTTGTCACCGGCCGAGTCCAAAATTCAGCGGTTCCCCATCTCAGCCCAGAAAGCAGGTAGAACAACTTTTGTGGTGTCTTTTAGATGCCTACCAAGGTACTGTAAAAACTACCAAGAGAACTCCTGTCTGGCACCTTCCCCGGTGGTGTTGTGCATGGGGTGTGTTTGGAACATTTTGTCACCGGCCGAGTCCAAAATTCAGCTGTTCCCCATCTCAGCCCAGAAAGCAGGTAGAACAACTTTTGTGGTGTCTTTCAGATGCCTACCGGAGCAATGTAAAAACTACCAGGAGAACTCCTGTCTGGCACCTTCCCCGGTGGAGTTGTGCATGGGGTGTGTTTGGAACATTTTGTCACCGGCCGAGTCCAAAATTCAGCGATTCCCCATCTCAGCCCAGAAAGCAGGTAGAACAACTTTTGTGGTGTCTTTCAGATGCCTACAAAGGCAGTGTAAAAACTACCAGGAGAACTCCTGTCTGGCACCTTCCCCGGTGGAGTTGTGCATGCGGTGTGTTTGGAACATTTTGTCACCAGCCGACTCCAAAATTCAGCGTTTCCCCATCTCAGCCCACAAAGCAGGTAGAACAACTTTTGTGGTGTCTTTCAGATGCCTACCGGAGCAATGTAAAAACTACCAGGAGAACTCCTGTCTGGCACCTTCCCCGGTGGAGTTGTGCATGGGGTGTGTTTGGAACATTTTGTCACCAGCCGAGTCCAAAATTCAGCGATTCCCCATCTCAGCCCAGAAAGCAGGTAGAACAACTTTTGTGGTGTCTTTCAGATGCCTACAAAGGCAGTGTAAAAACTACCAGGAGAACTCCTGTCTGGCACCTTCCCCGGTGGAGTTGTGCATGGGGTGTGTTTGGAACATTTTGTCACCAGCCGAGTCCAAAATTCAGCGGTTCCCCATCTCAGCCCAGAAAGCAGGTAGAACAACTTTTGTGGTGTCTTTCAGATGCCTACCGGAGCAATGTAAAAACTACCAGGAGAACTCGTTTCTTGCACCTTCCCCGGTGGAGTTGTGCAGGGGGTGTGTTTGGAACATTTTGTCACCAGCCGAGTCCAAAATTCAGCGGTTCCCTATCTCAGCCCAGAAAGCAGGTAGAACAACTTTTGTGGTACCTTTCAGCTGCCTACCAAGGTAGTGTAAAAACTACCAAGAGAACTCCTGTCTGGCACCTTCCCCGGTGGTGTTGTGCATGGGGTGTGTTTGGAACATTTTGTCACCGGCCGAGTCCAAAATTCAGCTGTTCCCCATCTCAGCCCAGAAAGCAGGTAGAACAACTTTTGTGGTGTCTTTCAGATGCCTACCGGAGCAATGTAAAAACTACCAGGAGAACTCCTGTCTGGCACCTTCCCCGGTGGTGTTGTGCAGGGGGTGTGTTTGGAACATTTTGTCACCAGCCGACTCCAAAATTCAGCGGTTCCCCATCTCAGCCCACAAAGCAGGTACAACAACTTTTCTTGTGCCTTTCAGCTGCCTACCAAGGTAGTGTAAAAACTACCAACAGTATTCGTTCCTGGCACCTTCCCCGGTGGAGTTGTGCATGGGGTGTGTTTGGAACATTTTGTCACCGGCCGAGTCCAAAATTCAGCGGTTCCCCATCTCAGCCCACAAAGCAGGTAGAACAACTTTTGTGGTGTCTTTCAGATGCCTACCGGAGCAATGTAAAAACTACCAGGAGAACTCCTGTCTGGCACCTTCCCCGGTGGAGTTGTGCATGGGGTGTGTTTGGAACATTTTGTCACCAGCCGAGTCCAAAATTCAGCGTTTCCCCATCTCAGCCCAGAAAGCAGGTAGAACAACTTTTGTGGTGTCTTTCAGATGCCTACCGGAGCAATGTAAAAACTACCAGGAGGACTCCTGTCTGGCACCTTCCCCGGTGGAGTTGTGCATGGGGTGTGTTTGGAACATTTTGTCACCGGCCGAGTCCAAAATTCAGCGATTCCCCATCTCAGCCCAGAAAGCAGGTAGAACAACTTTTGTGGTGTCTTTCAGATGCCTACCGGAGCAATGTAAAAACTACCAGGAGAACTCCTGTCTGGCACCTTCCCCGGTGGAGTTGTGCATGGGGTGTGTTTGGAACATTTTGTCACCGGCCGAGTCCAAAATTCAGCGATTCCCCATCTCAGCCCAGAAAGCAGGTAGAACAACTTTTGTGGTGTCTTTCAGATGCCTACAAAGGCAGTGTAAAAACTACCAGGAGAACTCCTGTCTGGCACCTTCCCCGGTGGAGTTGTGCATGGGGTGTGTTTGGAACATTTTGTCACCAGCCGAGTCCAAAATTCAGCGGTTCCCCATCTCAGCCCAGAAAGCAGGTAGAACAACTTTTGTGGTGTCTTTCAGATGCCTACCGGAGCAATGTAAAAACTACCAGGAGAACTCCTGTCTGGCACCTTCCCCGGTGGAGTTGTGCAGGGGGTGTGTTTGGAACATTTTGTCACCAGCCGAGTCCAAAATTCAGCGGTTCCCCATCTCAGCCCAGAAAGCAGGTAGAACAACTTTTGTGGTGTCTTTTAGATGCCTACCAAGGTACTGTAAAAACTACCAAGAGAACTCCTGTCTGGCACCTTCCCCGGTGGTGTTGTGCATGGGGTGTGTTTGGAACATTTTGTCACCGGCCGAGTCCAAAATTCAGCTGTTCCCCATCTCAGCCCAGAAAGCAGGTAGAACAACTTTTGTGGTGTCTTTCAGATGCCTACCGGAGCAATGTAAAAACTACCAGGAGAACTCCTGTCTGGCACCTTCCCCGGTGGAGTTGTGCAGGGGGTGTGTTTGGAACATTTTGTCACCGGCCGAGTCCAATATTCAGCGGTTCCCCATCTCAGCCCAGAAAGCAGGTAGAACAACTTTTGTGGTGCCTTTCAGCTGCCTACCGGAGCAATGTAAAAACTACCAGGAGAACTCCTGTCTGGCACCTTCCCCGGTGGAGTTGTGCAGGGGGTGTGTTTGGAACATTTTGTCACCAGCCGACTCCAAAATTCAGTGGTTCCCCATCTCAGCCCACAAAGCAGGTACAACAACTTTTCTTGTGCCTTTCCGCTGCCTACCAAGGTAGTGTAAATCTACCAACAGAATTCGTTCCTGGCACCTTCCCCGGTGGAGTTGTGCATGGGGTGTGTTTGGAACATTTTGTCACCGGCCGAGTCCAAAATTCAGCGATTCCCCATCTCAGCCCAGAAAGCAGGTAGAACAACTTTTGTGGTGTCTTTCAGATGCCTACGAAGGTAGTGTAAAAACTACCAAGAGAACTCCTGTCTGGCACCTTCCCCGGTGGAGTTGTGCATGGGGTGTGTTTGGAACATTTTGTCACCAGCCGACTCCAAAATTCAGCGTTTCCCCATCTCAGCCCAGAAAGCAGGTAGAACAACTTTTGTGGTGTCTTTCAGATGCCTACCAAGGTAGTGTAAAAACTACCAGGAGAACTCCTGTCTGGCACCTTCCCCGGTGGAGTTGTGCATGGGGTGTGTTTGGAACATTTTGTCACCGGCCGACTCCAAAATTCAGCGATTCCCCATCTCAGCCCAGAAAGCAGGTAGAACAACTTTTGTGGTGTCTTTCAGATGCCTACCAAGGTAGTGTAAAAACTACCAGGAGAACTCCTGTCTGGCACCTTCCCCGGTGGAGTTGTGCATGGGGTGTGTTTGGAACATTTTGTCACCAGCCGACTCCAAAATTCAGCGGTTCCCCATCTCAGCCCACAAAGCAGGTACAACAACTTTTCTTGTGCCTTTCCGCTGCCTACCAAGGTAGTGTAAATCTACCAACAGAATTCGTTCCTGGCACCTTCCCCGGTGGAGTTGTGCATGGGGTGTGTTTGGAACATTTTGTCACCAGCCGAGTCCAAAATTCAGCGGTTCCCCATCTCAGCCCACAAAGCAGGTAGAACAACTTTTGTGGTGTCTTTCAGATGCCTACCGGAGCAATGTAAAAACTACCAGGAGAACTCCTGTCTGGCACCTTCCCCGGTGGAGTTGTGCATGGGGTGTGTTTGGAACATTTTGTCACCAGCCGAGTCCAAAATTCAGCGGTTCCTTATGTCAGCCCAGAAAGCAGGTAGAACAACTTTTGTGGTACCTTTCAGCTGCCTACCAAGGTAGTGTAAAAACTACCAGGAGAACTCCTGTCTGGCACCTTCCCCGGTGGTGTTGTGCATGGGGTGTGTTTGGAACATTTTGTCACCGGCCGAGTCCAAAATTCAGCTGTTCCCCATCTCAGCCCAGAAAGCAGGTAGAACAACTTTTGTGGTGTCTTTCAGATGCCTACCGGAGCACTGTAAAAACTACCAGGAGAACTCCTGTCTGGCACCTTCCCCGGTGGAGTTGTGCATGGGGTGTGTTTGGAACATTTTGTCACCGGCCGAGTCCAAAATTCAGCGGTTCCCCATCTCAGCCCACAAAGCAGGTACAACAACTTTTGTGGTGCCTTTCAGCTGCCTACCGGAGCAATGTAAAAACTACCAGGAGAACTCCTGTCTGGCACCTTCCCCGGTGGAGTTGTGCAGGGGGTGTGTTTGGAACATTTTGTCACCAGCCAACTCCAAAATTCAGCGCTCCCCATCTCAGCCCACAAAGCAGGTACAACAACTTTTCTTGTGCCTTTCAGCTGCCTACCAAGGTAGTGTAAAAACTACCAAAAGAATTCGTTCCTGGCACCTTCCCCGGTGGAGTTGTGCAGGGGGTGTGTTTGGAACATTTTGTCAACGGCCGACTCCAAAATTCAGCGGTTCCCCATCTCAGCCCACAAAGCAGGTAGAACAACTTTTGTGGTGTCTTTTAGATGCCTACCGGAGCAATGTAAAAACTACCAGGAGAACTCCTGTCTGGCACCTTCCCCGGTGGAGTTGTGCATGGGGTGTGTTTGGAACATTTTGTCACCAGCCGACTCCAAAATTCAGCTGTTCCCCATCTCAGCCCAGAAAGCAGGTAGAACAACTTTTGTGGTGTCTTTCAGATGCCTACCAAGGTAGTGTAAAAACTACCAGGAGAACTCCTGTCTGGCACCTTCCCCGGTGGAGTTGTGCATGGGGTGTGTTTGGAACATTTTGTCACCGGCCGAGTCCAAAATTCAGCGATTCCCCATCTCAGCCCAGAAAGCAGGTAGAACAACTTTTGTGGTGCCTTTCAGCTGCCTACCAAGGTAGTGTAAAAACTACCAGGAGAACTCCTGTCTGGCACCTTCCCCGGTGGAGTTGTGCATGGGGTGTGTTTGGAACATTTTGTCAACGGCCGACTCCAAAATTCAGCGGTTCCCCATCTCAGCCCAGAAAGCAGGTAGAACAACTTTTGTGGTGTCTTTCAGATGCCTACCGGAGCAATGTAAAAACTACCAGGAGAACTCCTGTCTGGCACCTTCCCCGGTGGAGTTGTGCATGGGGTGTGTTTGGAACATTTTGTCACCAGCCGAGTCCAAAATTCAGCGTTTCCCCATCTCAGCCCATAAAGCAGGTAGAACAACTTTTGTGGTGTCTTTCAGATGCCTACCAAGGTAGTGTAAAAACTACCAAGAGAACTCCTGTCTGGCACCTTCCCCGGTGGAGTTGTGCATGGGGTGTGTTTGGAACATTTTGTCACCGGCCGAGTCCAAAATTCAGCGATTCCCCATCTCAGCCCAGAAAGCAGGTAGAACAACTTTTGTGGTGTCTTTCAGATGCCTACCAAGGTAGTGTAAAAACTACCAGGAGAACTCCTGTCTGGCACCTTCCGTGGTGGAGTTGTGCATGGGGTGTGTTTGGAACATTTTGTCACCAGCCGAGTCCAAAATTCAGCGTTTCCCCATCTCAGCCCAGAAAGCAGGTAGAACAACTTTTGTGGTGCCTTTCAGCTGCCTACCAAGGTAGTGTAAAAACTACCAAGAGAACTCCTTTCTGGCACCTTCCCCGGTGGAGTTGTGCATGGGGTGTGTTTGGAACATTTTGTCACCAGCCGAGTCCAAAATTCAGCGGTTCCCTATCTCAGCCCAGAAAGCAGGTAGAACAACTTTTGTGGTGCCTTTCAGCTGCCTACCAAGGTAGTGTAAAAACTACCAAGAGAACTCCTGTTTGGCACCTTCCCCGGTGGAGTTGTGCATGGGGTGTGTTTGGAACATTTTGTCAACGGCCGACTCCAAAATTCAGCGGTTCCCCATCTCAGCCCAGAAAGCAGGTAGAACAACTTTTGTGGTGTCTTTCAGATGCCTACCGGAGCAATGTAAAAACTACCAGGAGAACTCCTGTCTGGCACCTTCCGTGGTGGAGTTGTGCAGGGGGTGTGTTTGGAACATTTTGTCACCAGCCGAGTCCAAAATTCAGCGTTTCCCCATCTCAGCCCAGAAAGCAGGTAGAACAACTTTTGTGGTGTCTTTCAGATGCCTACCGGAGCAATGTAAAAACTACCAGGAGAACTCCTGTCTGGCACCTTCCCCGGTGGAGTTGTGCATGGGGTGTGTTTGGAACATTTTGTCACCGGCCGAGTCCAAAATTCAGCGGTTCCCCATCTCAGCCCAGAAAGCAGGTAGAACAACTTTTGTGGTGTCTTTCAGATGCCTACAAAGGCAGTGTAAAAACTACCAGGAGAACTCCTGTCTGGCACCTTCCCCGGTGGAGTTGTGCATGGGGTGTGTTTGGAACATTTTGTCACCAGCCGAGTCCAAAATTCAGCGGTTCCCCATCTCAGCCCAGAAAGCAGGTAGAACAACTTTTGTGGTGTCTTTCAGATGCCTACCGGAGCAATGTAAAAACTACCAGGAGAACTCCTGTCTGGCACCTTCCCCGGTGGAGTTGTGCATGGGGTGTGTTTGGAACATTTTGTCACCAGCCGAGTCCAAAATTCAGCGGTTCCCTATCTCAGCCCAGAAAGCAGGTAGAACAACTTTTGTGGTACCTTTCAGCTGCCTACCAAGGTAGTGTAAAAACTACCAAGAGAACTCCTGTCTGGCACCTTCCCCGGTGGTGTTGTGCATGGGGTGTGTTTGGAACATTTTGTCACCGGCCGAGTTCAAAATTCAGCTGTTCCCCATCTCAGCCCAGAAAGCAGGTAGAACAACTTTTGTGGTGTCTTTCAGATGCCTACCGGAGCAATGTAAAAACTACCAGGAGAACTCCTGTCTGGCACCTTCCCCGGTGGAGTTGTGCAGGGGGTGTGTTTGGAACATTTTGTCACCAGCCGAGTCCAAAATTCAGTGTTTCCCCATCTCAGCCCAGAAAGCAGGTAGAACAACTTTTGTGGTGTCTTTCAGATGCCTACCAGAGCAATGTAAAAACTACCAGGAGAACTCCTGTCTGGCACCTTCCCCGGTGGAGTTGTGCATGGGGTGTGTTTGGAACATTTTGTCACCAGCCGAGTCCAAAATTCAGCGATTCCCCATCTCAGCCCAGAAAGCAGGTAGAACAACTTTTGTGGTGTCTTTCAGATGCCTACAAAGGCAGTGTAAAAACTACCAGGAGAACTCCTGTCTGGCACCTTCCCCGGTGGAGTTGTGCATGGGGTGTGTTTGGAACATTTTGTCACCAGCCGAGTCCAAAATTCAGCGTTTCCCCATCTCAGCCCAGAAAGCAGGTAGAACAACTTTTGTGGTGTCTTTCAGATGCCTACCGGAGCAATGTAAAAACTACCAGGAGAACTCCTGTCTGGCACCTTCCCCGGTGGAGTTGTGCATGGGGTGTGTTTGGAACATTTTGTCACCAGCCGAGTCCAAAATTCAGCGATTCCCCATCTCAGCCCAGAAAGCAGGTAGAACAACTTTTGTGGTGTCTTTCAGATGCCTACAAAGGCAGTGTAAAAACTACCAGGAGAACTCCTGTCTGGCACCTTCCCCGGTGGAGTTGTGCATGGGGTGTGTTTGGAACATTTTGTCACCAGCCGACTCCAAAATTCAGCGGTTCCCCATCTCAGCCCAGAAAGCAGGTAGAACAACTTTTGTGGTGCCTTTCAGATGCCTACCGGAGCAATGTAAAAACTACCAGGAGAACTCGTTTCTTGCACCTTCCCCGGTGGAGTTGTGCAGGGGGTGTGTTTGGAACATTTTGTCACCAGCCGAGTCCAAAATTCAGCGGTTCCCTATCTCAGCCCAGAAAGCAGGTAGAACAACTTTTGTGGTACCTTTCAGCTGCCTACCAAGGTAGTGTAAAAACTACCAAGAGAACTCCTGTCTGGCACCTTCCCCGGTGGTGTTGTGCATGGGGTGTGTTTGGAACATTTTGTCACCGGCCGAGTCCAAAATTCAGCTGTTCCCCATCTCAGCCCAGAAAGCAGGTAGAACAACTTTTGTGGTGTCTTTCAGATGCCTACCGGAGCAATGTAAAAACTACCAGGAGAACTCCTGTCTGGCACCTTCCCCGGTGGTGTTGTGCAGGGGGTGTGTTTGGAACATTTTGTCACCGGCCGAGTCCAAAATTCAGCGGTTCCCCATCTCAGCCCAGAAAGCAGGTAGAACAACTTTTGTGGTGCCTTTCAGCTGCCTACCAAGGTAGTGTAAAAACTAACAACAGAATTCGTTCCTGGCACCTTCCCCGGTGGAGTTGTGCAGGGGGTGTGTTTGGAACATTTTGTCACCAGCCGACTCCAAAATTCAGCGGTTCCCCATCTCAGCCCACAAAGCAGGTACAACAACTTTTCTTGTGCCTTTCCGCTGCCTACCAAGGTAGTGTAAATCTACCAACAGAATTCGTTCCTGGCACCTTCCCCGGTGGAGTTGTGCATGGGGTGTGTTTGGAACATTTTGTCACCAGCCGAGTCCAAAATTCAGCGGTTCCCCATCTCAGCCCACAAAGCAGGTAGAACAACTTTTGTGGTGTCTTTCAGATGCCTACCGGAGCAATGTAAAAACTACCAGGAGAACTCCTGTCTGGCACCTTCCCCGGTGGAGTTGTGCATGGGGTGTGTTTGGAACATTTTGTCACCAGCCGAGTCCAAAATTCAGCGTTTCCCCATCTCAGCCCAGAAAGCAGGTAGAACAACTTTTGTGGTGTCTTTCAGATGCCTACCGGAGCAATGTAAAAACTACCAGGAGGACTCCTGTCTGGCACCTTCCCCGGTGGAGTTGTGCATGGGGTGTGTTTGGAACATTTTGTCACCGGCCGAGTCCAAAATTCAGCGATTCCCCATCTCAGCCCAGAAAGCAGGTAGAACAACTTTTGTGGTGTCTTTCAGATGCCTACCGGAGCAATGTAAAAACTACCAGGAGAACTCCTGTCTGGCACCTTCCCCGGTGGAGTTGTGCATGGGGTGTGTTTGGAACATTTTGTCACCAGCCGAGTCCAAAATTCAGCGTTTCCCCATCTCAGCCCAGAAAGCAGGTAGAACAACTTTTGTGGTGTCTTTCAGATGCCTACCGGAGCAATGTAAAAACTACCAGGAGAACTCCTGTCTGGCACCTTCCCCGGTGGAGTTGTGCATGGGGTGTGTTTGGAACATTTTGTCACCGGCCGAGTCCAAAATTCAGCGATTCCCCATCTCAGCCCAGAAAGCAGGTAGAACAACTTTTGTGGTGTCTTTCAGATGCCTACAAAGGCAGTGTAAAAACTACCAGGAGAACTCCTGTCTGGCACCTTCCCCGGTGGAGTTGTGCATGGGGTGTGTTTGGAACATTTTGTCACCAGCCGAGTCCAAAATTCAGCGGTTCCCCATCTCAGCCCAGAAAGCAGGTAGAACAACTTTTGTGGTGCCTTTCAGATGCCTACCGGAGCAATGTAAAAACTACCAGGAGAACTCCTGTCTGGCACCTTCCCCGGTGGAGTTGTGCATGGGGTGTGTTTGGAACATTTTGTCACCAGCCGACTCCAAAATTCAGCGGTTCCCCATCTCAGCCCAGAAAGCAGGTAGAACAACTTTTGTGGTACCTTTCAGCTGCCTACCAAGGTAGTGTAAAAACTACCAAGAGAACTCCTGTCTGGCACCTTCCCCGGTGGTGTTGTGCATGGGGTGTGTTTGGAACATTTTGTCACCGGCCGAGTCCAAAATTCAGCGGTTCCCCATCTCAGCCCAGAAAGCAGGTAGAACAACTTTTGTGGTGTCTTTTAGATGCCTACCAAGGTACTGTAAAAACTACCAAGAGAACTCCTGTCTGGCACCTTCCCCGGTGGTGTTGTGCATGGGGTGTGTTTGGAACATTTTGTCACCGGCCGAGTCCAAAATTCAGCTGTTCCCCATCTCAGCCCAGAAAGCAGGTAGAACAACTTTTGTGGTGTCTTTCAGATGCCTACCGGAGCAATGTAAAAACTACCAGGAGAACTCCTGTCTGGCACCTTCCCCGGTGGAGTTGTGCATGGGGTGTGTTTGGAACATTTTGTCACCGGCCGAGTCCAAAATTCAGCGATTCCCCATCTCAGCCCAGAAAGCAGGTAGAACAACTTTTGTGGTGTCTTTCAGATGCCTACAAAGGCAGTGTAAAAACTACCAGGAGAACTCCTGTCTGGCACCTTCCCCGGTGGAGTTGTGCATGCGGTGTGTTTGGAACATTTTGTCACCAGCCGACTCCAAAATTCAGCGTTTCCCCATCTCAGCCCACAAAGCAGGTAGAACAACTTTTGTGGTGTCTTTCAGATGCCTACCGGAGCAATGTAAAAACTACCAGGAGAACTCGTTTCTTGCACCTTCCCCGGTGGAGTTGTGCAGGGGGTGTGTTTGGAACATTTTGTCACCAGCCGAGTCCAAAATTCAGCGGTTCCCTATCTCAGCCCAGAAAGCAGGTAGAACAACTTTTGTGGTACCTTTCAGCTGCCTACCAAGGTAGTGTAAAAACTACCAAGAGAACTCCTGTCTGGCACCTTCCCCGGTGGTGTTGTGCATGGGGTGTGTTTGGAACATTTTGTCACCGGCCGAGTCCAAAATTCAGCTGTTCCCCATCTCAGCCCAGAAAGCAGGTAGAACAACTTTTGTGGTGTCTTTCAGATGCCTACCGGAGCAATGTAAAAACTACCAGGAGAACTCCTGTCTGGCACCTTCCCCGGTGGTGTTGTGCAGGGGGTGTGTTTGGAACATTTTGTCACCAGCCGACTCCAAAATTCAGCGGTTCCCCATCTCAGCCCACAAAGCAGGTACAACAACTTTTCTTGTGCCTTTCAGCTGCCTACCAAGGTAGTGTAAAAACTACCAACAGTATTCGTTCCTGGCACCTTCCCCGGTGGAGTTGTGCATGGGGTGTGTTTGGAACATTTTGTCACCGGCCGAGTCCAAAATTCAGCGGTTCCCCATCTCAGCCCACAAAGCAGGTAGAACAACTTTTGTGGTGTCTTTCAGATGCCTACCGGAGCAATGTAAAAACTACCAGGAGAACTCCTGTCTGGCACCTTCCCCGGTGGAGTTGTGCATGGGGTGTGTTTGGAACATTTTGTCACCAGCCGAGTCCAAAATTCAGCGTTTCCCCATCTCAGCCCAGAAAGCAGGTAGAACAACTTTTGTGGTGTCTTTCAGATGCCTACCGGAGCAATGTAAAAACTACCAGGAGGACTCCTGTCTGGCACCTTCCCCGGTGGAGTTGTGCATGGGGTGTGTTTGGAACATTTTGTCACCGGCCGAGTCCAAAATTCAGCGATTCCCCATCTCAGCCCAGAAAGCAGGTAGAACAACTTTTGTGGTGTCTTTCAGATGCCTACCGGAGCAATGTAAAAACTACCAGGAGAACTCCTGTCTGGCACCTTCCCCGGTGGAGTTGTGCATGGGGTGTGTTTGGAACATTTTGTCACCGGCCGAGTCCAAAATTCAGCGATTCCCCATCTCAGCCCAGAAAGCAGGTAGAACAACTTTTGTGGTGTCTTTCAGATGCCTACAAAGGCAGTGTAAAAACTACCAGGAGAACTCCTGTCTGGCACCTTCCCCGGTGGAGTTGTGCATGGGGTGTGTTTGGAACATTTTGTCACCGGCCGAGTCCAAAATTCAGCGGTTCCCCATCTCAGCCCAGAAAGCAGGTAGAACAACTTTTGTGGTGTCTTTCAGATGCCTACCGGAGCAATGTAAAAACTACCAGGAGAACTCCTGTCTGGCACCTTCCCCGGTGGAGTTGTGCAGGGGGTGTGTTTGGAACATTTTGTCACCAGCCGAGTCCAAAATTCAGCGGTTCCCCATCTCAGCCCAGAAAGCAGGTAGAACAACTTTTGTGGTGTCTTTTAGATGCCTACCAAGGTACTGTAAAAACTACCAAGAGAACTCCTGTCTGGCACCTTCCCCGGTGGTGTTGTGCATGGGGTGTGTTTGGAACATTTTGTCACCGGCCGAGTCCAAAATTCAGCTGTTCCCCATCTCAGCCCAGAAAGCAGGTAGAACAACTTTTGTGGTGTCTTTCAGATGCCTACCGGAGCAATGTAAAAACTACCAGGAGAACTCCTGTCTGGCACCTTCCCCGGTGGAGTTGTGCAGGGGGTGTGTTTGGAACATTTTGTCACCGGCCGAGTCCAATATTCAGCGGTTCCCCATCTCAGCCCAGAAAGCAGGTAGAACAACTTTTGTGGTGCCTTTCAGCTGCCTACCGGAGCAATGTAAAAACTACCAGGAGAACTCCTGTCTGGCACCTTCCCCGGTGGAGTTGTGCAGGGGGTGTGTTTGGAACATTTTGTCACCAGCCGACTCCAAAATTCAGTGGTTCCCCATCTCAGCCCACAAAGCAGGTACAACAACTTTTCTTGTGCCTTTCCGCTGCCTACCAAGGTAGTGTAAATCTACCAACAGAATTCGTTCCTGGCACCTTCCCCGGTGGAGTTGTGCATGGGGTGTGTTTGGAACATTTTGTCACCGGCCGAGTCCAAAATTCAGCGATTCCCCATCTCAGCCCAGAAAGCAGGTAGAACAACTTTTGTGGTGTCTTTCAGATGCCTACGAAGGTAGTGTAAAAACTACCAAGAGAACTCCTGTCTGGCACCTTCCCCGGTGGAGTTGTGCATGGGGTGTGTTTGGAACATTTTGTCACCAGCCGACTCCAAAATTCAGCGTTTCCCCATCTCAGCCCAGAAAGCAGGTAGAACAACTTTTGTGGTGTCTTTCAGATGCCTACCAAGGTAGTGTAAAAACTACCAGGAGAACTCCTGTCTGGCACCTTCCCCGGTGGAGTTGTGCATGGGGTGTGTTTGGAACATTTTGTCACCGGCCGACTCCAAAATTCAGCGATTCCCCATCTCAGCCCAGAAAGCAGGTAGAACAACTTTTGTGGTGTCTTTCAGATGCCTACCAAGGTAGTGTAAAAACTACCAGGAGAACTCCTGTCTGGCACCTTCCCCGGTGGAGTTGTGCATGGGGTGTGTTTGGAACATTTTGTCACCAGCCGAGTCCAAAATTCAGCGTTTCCCCATCTCAGCCCAGAAAGCAGGTAGAACAACTTTTGTGGTGTCTTTCAGCTGCCTACCAAGGTAGTGTAAAAACTACCAAGGGAACTCCTTTCTGGCACCTTCCCCGGTGGAGTTGTGCATGGGGTGTGTTTGGAACATTTTGTCACCGGCCGAGTCCAAAATTCAGCTGTTCCCCATCTCAGCCCAGAAAGCAGGTACAACAACTTTTGTGGTGCCTTTCAGCTGCCTACCAAGGTAGTGTAAAAACTACCAACAGAATTCGTTCCTGGCACCTTCCCCGGTGGAGTTGTGCATGGGGTGTGTTTGGAACATTTTGTCACCAGCCGAGTCCAAAATTCAGCGGTTCCCCATCTCAGCCCAGAAAGCAGGTAGAACAACTTTTGTGGTGTCTTTCAGATGCCTACGAAGGTAGTGTAAAAACTACCAGGAGAACTCCTGTCTGGCACCTTCCCCGGTTGAGTTTTGCATGGGGTGTGTTTGGAACATTTTGTCACCAGCCGACTCCAAAATTCAGCGGTTCCCCATCTCAGCCCAGAAAGCAGGTAGAACAACTTCTGTGGTGTCTTTCAGATGCCTACCAAGGTAGTGTAAAAACTACCAGGAGAACTCCTGTCTGGCACCTTCCCCGGTGGAGTTGTGCATGGGGTGTGTTTGGAACATTTTGTCACCAGCCGACTCCAAAATTCAGCGTTTCCCCATCTCAGCCCAGAAAGCAGGTAGAACAACTTTTGTGGTGTCTTTCAGATGCCTACCAAGGTAGTGTAAAAACTACCAGGAGAACTCCTGTCTGGCACCTTCCGTGGTGGAGTTGTGCATGGGGTGTGTTTGGAACATTTTGTCACCGGCCGAGTCCAAAATTCAGCGATTCCCCATCTCAGCCCAGAAAGCAGGTAGAACAACTTTTGTGGTGCCTTTCAGCTGCCTACCAAGGTAGTGTAAAAACTACCAAGAGAACTCTTTTCTGGCACCTTCCCCGGTGGAGTTGTGCATGGGGTGTGTTTGGAACATTTTGTCACCAGCCGAGTCCAAAATTCAGCGGTTCCCTATCTCAGCCCAGAAAGCAGGTAGAACAACTTTTGTGGTGCCTTTCAGCTGCCTACCAAGGTAGTGTAAAAACTACCAAGAGAACTCCTGTCTGGCACCTTCCCCGGTGGAGTTGTGCATGGGGTGTGTTTGGAACATTTTGTCACCGGCCGACTCCAAAATTCAGCGGTTCCCCATCTCAGCCCAGAAAGCAGGTAGAACAACTTTTGTGGTGTCTTTCAGAGGCCTACCGGAGCAATGTAAAAACTACCAGGAGAACTCCTGTCTGGCACCTTCCCCGGTGGAGTTGTGCAGGGGGTGTGTTTGGAACATTTTGTCACCAGCCGAGTCCAAAATTCAGTGTTTCCCCATCTCAGCCCAGAAAGCAGGTAGAACAACTTTTGTGGTGTCTTTCAGATGCCTACCGGAGCAATGTAAAAACTACCAGGAGAACTCCTGTCTGGCACCTTCCCCGGTGGAGTTGTGCATGGGGTGTGTTTGGAACATTTTGTCACCGGCCGAGTCCAAAATTCAGCGATTCCCCATCTCAGCCCAGAAAGCAGGTAGAACAACTTTTGTGGTGTCTTTCAGATGCCTACAAAGGCAGTGTAAAAACTACCAGGAGAACTCCTGTCTGGCACCTTCCCCGGTGGAGTTGTGCATGGGGTGTGTTTGGAACATTTTGTCACCAGCCGAGTCCAAAATTCAGCGGTTCCCCATCTCAGCCCAGAAAGCAGGTAGAACAACTTTTGTGGTGTCTTTCAGATGCCTACCGGAGCAATGTAAAAACTACCAGGAGAACTCCTGTCTGGCACCTTCCCCGGTGGAGTTGTGCATGGGGTGTGTTTGGAACATTTTGTCACCGGCCGAGTCCAAAATTCAGCGATTCCCCATCTCAGCCCAGAAAGCAGGTAGAACAACTTTTGTGGTGTCTTTCAGATGCCTACCGGAGCAATGTAAAAACTAACAGGAGAACTCCTGTCTGGCACCTTCCCCGGTGGAGTTGTGCAGGGGGTGTGTTTGGAACATTTTGTCACCAGCCGAGTCCAAAATTCAGCGGTTCCTTATCTCAGCCCAGAAAGCAGGTAGAACAACTTTTGTGGTACCTTTCAGCTGCCTACCAAGGTAGTGTAAAAACTACCAGGAGAACTCCTGTCTGGCACCTTCCCCGGTGGTGTTGTGCATGGGGTGTGTTTGGAACATTTTGTCACCGGCCGAGTCCAAAATTCAGCTGTTCCCCATCTCAGCCCAGAAAGCAGGTAGAACAACTTTTGTGGTGTCTTTCAGATGCCTACCGGAGCAATGTAAAAACTACCAGGAGAACTCCTGTCTGGCACCTTCCCCGGTGGAGTTGTGCATGGGGTGTGTTTGGAACATTTTGTCACCGGCCGAGTCCAAAATTCAGCGGTTCCCCATCTCAGCCCAGAAAGCAGGTAGAACAACTTTTGTGGTGCCTTTCAGCTGCCTACCGGAGCAATGTAAAAACTACCAGGAGAACTCCTGTCTGGCACCTTCCCCGGTGGAGTTGTGCAGGGGGTGTGTTTGGAACATTTTGTCACCAGCCGACTCCAAAATTCAGCGGTTCCCCATCTCAGCCCACAAAGCAGGTACAACAACTTTTCTTGTGCCTTTCAGCTGCCTACCAAGGTAGTGTAAATCTACCAAAAGAATTCGTTCCTGGCACCTTCCCCGGTGGAGTTGTGCAGGGGGTGTCTGTGGAACATTTTGTCACCGGCCGAGTCCAAAATTCAGCGGTTCCCCATCTCAGCCCACAAAGCAGGTAGAACAACTTTTGTGGTGTCTTTCAGATGCCTACCGGAGCAATGTAAAAACTACCAGGAGAACTCCTGTCTGGCACCTTCCCCGGTGGAGTTGTGCATGGGGTGTGTTTGGAACATTTTGTCACCAGCCGACTCCAAAATTCAGCTGTTCCCCATCTCAGCCCAGAAAGCAGGTAGAACAACTTTTGTGGTGTCTTTCAGATGCCTACCAAGGTAGTGTAAAAATTACCAGGAGAACTCCTGTCTGGCACCTTCCCCGGTGGAGTTGTGCAGGGGGTGTGTTTGGAACATTTTGTCACCGGCCGACTCCAAAATTCAGCGTTTCCCCATCTCAGCCCAGAAAGCAGGTAGAACAACTTTTGAGGTGTCTTTCAGATGCCTACCAAGGTATTGTAAAAACTACCAGGAGAACTCCTGTCTGGCACCTTCCGTGGTGGAGTTGTGCATGGGGTGTGTTTGGAACATTTTGTCACCGGCCGAGTCCGAAATTCAGCGATTCCCCATCTCAGCCCAGAAAGCAGGTAGAACAACTTTTGTGGTGTCTTTCAGATGCCTACCAAGGTAGTGTAAAAACTACCAGGAGAACTCCTGTCTGGCACCTTCCGTGGTGGAGTTGTGCATGGGGTGTGTTTGGAACATTTTGTCACCAGCCGAGTCCAAAATTCAGCGTTTCCCCATCTCAGCCCAGAAAGCAGGTAGAACAACTTTTGTGGTGCCTTTCAGCTGCCTACCAAGGTAGTGTAAAAACTACCAAGAGAACTCCTTTCTGGCACCTTCCCCGGTGGAGTTGTGCATGGGGTGTGTTTGGAACATTTTGTCACCAGCCGACTCCAAAATTCAGCGGTTCCCTATCTCAGCCCAGAAAGCAGGTAGAACAACTTTTGTGGTGCCTTTCAGCTGCCTACCAAGGTAGTGTAAAAACTACCAGGAGAACTCCTGTCTGGCACCTTCCCCGGTGGAGTTGTGCATGGGGTGTGTTTGGAACATTTTGTCAACGGCCGACTCCAAAATTCAGCGGTTCCCCATCTCAGCCCAGAAAGCAGGTAGAACAACTTTTGTGGTGTCTTTCAGATGCCTACCGGAGCAATGTAAAAACTACCAGGAGAACTCCTGTCTGGCACCTTCCCCGGTGGAGTTGTGCATGGGGTGTGTTTGGAACATTTTGTCACCGGCCGAGTCCAAAATTCAGCGATTCCCCATCTCAGCCCAGAAAGCAGGTAGAACAACTTTTGTGGTGTCTTTCAGATGCCTACCGGAGCAATGTAAAAACTACCAGGAGAACTCCTGTCTGGCACCTTCCCCGGTGGAGTTGTGCAGGGGGTGTGTTTGGAACATTTTGTCACCGGCCGAGTCCAAAATTCAGCGGTTCCCCATCTCAGCCCAGAAAGCAGGTAGAACAACTTTTGTGGTGTCTTTCAGATGCCTACAAAGGCAGTGTAAAAACTACCAGGAGAACTCCTGTCTGGCACCTTCCCCGGTGGAGTTGTGCATGGGGTGTGTTTGGAACATTTTGTCACCAGCCGAGTCCAAAATTCAGCGTTTCCCCATCTCAGCCCAGAAAGCAGGTAGAACAACTTTTGTGGTGTCTTTCAGATGCCTACCGGAGCAATGTAAAAACTACCAGGAGAACTCCTGTCTGGCACCTTCCCCGGTGGAGTTGTGCAGGGGGTGTGTTTGGAACATTTTGTCACCAGCCGAGTCCAAAATTCAGCGGTTCCCTATCTCAGCCCAGAAAGCAGGTAGAACAACTTTTGTGGTGTCTTTCAGACGCCTACCGGAGCAATGTAAAAACTACCAGGAGAACTCCTGTCTGGCACCTTCCCCGGTGGAGTTGTGCATGGGGTGTGTTTGGAACATTTTGTCACCAGCCGAGTCCAAAATTCAGCGTTTCCCCATCTCAGCCCAGAAAGCAGGTAGAACAACTTTTGTGGTGTCTTTCAGATGCCTACCGGAGCAATGTAAAAACTACCAGGAGAACTCCTGTCTGGCACCTTCCCCGGTGGAGTTGTGCATGGGGTGTGTTTGGAACATTTTGTCACCGGCCGAGTCCAAAATTCAGCGATTCCCCATCTCAGCCCAGAAAGCAGGTAGAACAACTTTTGTGGTGTCTTTCAGATGCCTACCGGAGCAATGTAAAAACTACCAGGAGAACTCCTGTCTGGCACCTTCCCCGGTGGAGTTGTGCATGGGGTGTGTTTGGAACATTTTGTCACCAGCCGACTCCAAAATTCAGCGGTTCCTTATCTCAGCCCAGAAAGCAGGTAGAACAACTTTTGTGGTACCTTTCAGCTGCCTACCAAGGTAGTGTAAAAACTACCAGGAGAACTCCTGTCTGGCACCTTCCCCGGTGGTGTTGTGCATGGGGTGTGTTTGGAACATTTTGTCACCGGCCGAGTCCAAAATTCAGCTGTTCCCCATCTCAGCCCAGAAAGCAGGTAGAACAACTTTTGTGGTGTCTTTCAGATGCCTACCGGAGCACTGTAAAAACTACCAGGAGAACTCCTGTCTGGCACCTTCCCCGGTGGAGTTGTGCATGGGGTGTGTTTGGAACATTTTGTCACCGGCCGAGTCCAAAATTCAGCGGTTCCCCATCTCAGCCCAGAAAGCAGGTAGAACAACTTTTGTGGTGCCTTTCAGCTGCCTACCGGAGCAATGTAAAAACTACCAGGAGAACTCCTGTCTGGCACCTTCCCCGGTGGAGTTGTGCAGGGGGTGTGTTTGGAACATTTTGTCTCCAGCCAACTCCAAAATTCAGCGCTCCCCATCTCAGCCCACAAAGCAGGTACAACAACTTTTCTTGTGCCTTTCAGCTGCCTACCAAGGTAGTGTAAATCTACCAAAAGAATTCGTTCCTGGCACCTTCCCCGGTGGAGTTGTGCATGGGGTGTGTTTGGAACATTTTGTCAACGGCCGACTCCAAAATTCAGCGGTTCCCCATCTCAGCCCACAAAGCAGGTAGAACAACTTTTGTGGTGTCTTTTAGATGCCTACCGGAGCAATGTAAAAACTACCAGGAGAACTCCTGTCTGGCACCTTCCCCGGTGGAGTTGTGCATGGGGTGTGTTTGGAACATTTTGTCACCAGCCGAGTCCAAAATTCAGCTGTTCCCCATCTCAGCCCAGAAAGCAGGTAGAACAACTTTTGTGGTGTCTTTCAGATGCCTACCAAGGTAGTGTAAAAACTACCAGGAGAACTCCTGTCTGGCACCTTCCGTGGTGGAGTTGTGCATGGGGTGTGTTTGGAACATTTTGTCACCGGCCGAGTCCAAAATTCAGCGATTCCCCATCTCAGCCCAGAAAGCAGGTAGAACAACTTTTGTGGTGTCTTTCAGATGCCTACCAAGGTAGTGTAAAAACTACCAGGAGAACTCCTGTCTGGCACCTTCCGTGGTGGAGTTGTGCATGGGGTGTGTTTGGAACATTTTTTCACCAGCCGAGTCCAAAATTCAGCGTTTCCCCATCTCAGCCCAGAAAGCAGGTAGAACAACTTTTGTGGTGCCTTTCAGCTGCCTACCAAGGTAGTGTAAAAACTACCAAGAGAACTCCTTTCTGGCACCTTCCCCGGTGGAGTTGTGCATGGGGTGTGTTTGGAACATTTTGTCACCAGCCGAGTCCAAAATTCAGCGGTTCCCTATCTCAGCCCAGAAAGCAGGTAGAACAACTTTTGTGGTGCCTTTCAGCTGCCTACCAAGGTAGTGTAAAAACTACCAAGAGAACTCCTGTCTGGCACCTTCCCCGGTGGAGTTGTGCATGGGGTGTGTTTGGAACATTTTGTCAACGGCCGACTCCAAAATTCAGCGGTTCCCCATCTCAGCCCAGAAAGCAGGTAGAACAACTTTTGTGGTGTCTTTCAGATGCCTACCGGAGCAATGTAAAAACTACCAGGAGAACTCCTGTCTGGCACCTTCCCCGGTGGAGTTGTGCATGGGGTGTGTTTGGAACATTTTGTCACCAGCCGAGTCCAAAATTCAGCGTTTCCCCATCTCAGCCCAGAAAGCAGGTAGAACAACTTTTGTGGTGTCTTTCAGATGCCTACCAAGGTAGTGTAAAAACTACCAGGAGAACTCCTGTCTGGCACCTTCCGTGGTGGAGTTGTGCATGGGGTGTGTTTGGAACATTTTGTCACCGGCCGAGTCCAAAATTCAGCGATTCCCCATCTCAGCCCAGAAAGCAGGTAGAACAACTTTTGTGGTGTCTTTCAGATGCCTACCAAGGTAGTGTAAAAACTACCAGGAGAACTCCTGTCTGGCACCTTCCGTGGTGGAGTTGTGCATGGGGTGTGTTTGGAACATTTTGTCACCAGCCGAGTCCAAAATTCAGCGGTTCCCCATCTCAGCCCAGAAAGCAGGTAGAACAACTTTTGTGGTGCCTTTCAGCTGCCTACCAAGGTAGTGTAAAAACTACCAAGAGAACTCCTTTCTGGCACCTTCCCCGGTGGAGTTGTGCATGGGGTGTGTTTGGAACATTTTGTCACCAGCCGAGTCCAAAATTCAGCGGTTCCCTATCTCAGCCCAGAAAGCAGGTAGAACAACTTTTGTGGTGCCTTTCAGATGCCTACCAAGGTAGTGTAAAAACTACCAAGAGAACTCCTGTCTGGCACCTTCCCCGGTGGAGTTGTGCATGGGGTGTGTTTGGAACATTTTGTCAACGGCCGACTCCAAAATTCAGCGGTTCCCCATCTCAGCCCAGAAAGCAGGTAGAACAACTTTTGTGGTGTCTTTCAGATGCCTACCGGAGCAATGTAAAAACTACCAGGAGAACTCCTGTCTGGCACCTTCCCCGGTGGAGTTGTGCAGGGGGTGTGTTTGGAACATTTTGTCACCAGCCGAGTCCAAAATTCAGCGGTTCCCCATCTCAGCCCAGAAAGCAGGTAGAACAACTTTTGTGGTGTCTTTCAGATGCCTACCGGAGCAATGTAAAAACTACCAGGAGAACTCCTGTCTGGCACCTTCCCCGGTGGAGTTGTGCATGGGGTGTGTTTGGAACATTTTGTCACCAGCCGAGTCCAAAATTCAGCGGTTCCCCATCTCAGCCCAGAAAGCAGGTAGAACAACTTTTGTGGTGTCTTTCAGATGCCTACCGGAGCAATGTAAAAACTACCAGGAGAACTCCTGTCTGGCACCTTCCCCGGTGGAGTTGTGCATGGGGTGTGTTTGGAACATTTTGTCACCAGCCGAGTCCAAAATTCAGCGGTTCCCTATCTCAGCCCAGAAAGCAGGTAGAACAACTTTTGTGGTACCTTTCAGCTGCCTACCAAGGTAGTGTAAAAACTACCAAGAGAACTCCTGTCTGGCACCTTCCCCGGTGGTGTTGTGCATGGGGTGTGTTTGGAACATTTTGTCACCGGCCGAGTTCAAAATTCAGCTGTTCCCCATCTCAGCCCAGAAAGCAGGTAGAACAACTTTTGTGGTGTCTTTCAGATGCCTACCGGAGCAATGTAAAAACTACCAGGAGAACTCCTGTCTGGCACCTTCCCCGGTGGAGTTGTGCAGGGGGTGTGTTTGGAACATTTTGTCACCAGCCGAGTCCAAAATTCAGTGTTTCCCCATCTCAGCCCAGAAAGCAGGTAGAACAACTTTTGTGGTGTCTTTCAGATGCCTACCAGAGCAATGTAAAAACTACCAGGAGAACTCCTGTCTGGCACCTTCCCCGGTGGAGTTGTGCATGGGGTGTGTTTGGAACATTTTGTCACCAGCCGAGTCCAAAATTCAGCGATTCCCCATCTCAGCCCAGAAAGCAGGTAGAACAACTTTTGTGGTGTCTTTCAGATGCCTACAAAGGCAGTGTAAAAACTACCAGGAGAACTCCTGTCTGGCACCTTCCCCGGTGGAGTTGTGCATGGGGTGTGTTTGGAACATTTTGTCACCAGCCGAGTCCAAAATTCAGCGTTTCCCCATCTCAGCCCAGAAAGCAGGTAGAACAACTTTTGTGGTGTCTTTCAGATGCCTACCGGAGCAATGTAAAAACTACCAGGAGAACTCCTGTCTGGCACCTTCCCCGGTGGAGTTGTGCATGGGGTGTGTTTGGAACATTTTGTCACCAGCCGAGTCCAAAATTCAGCGATTCCCCATCTCAGCCCAGAAAGCAGGTAGAACAACTTTTGTGGTGTCTTTCAGATGCCTACAAAGGCAGTGTAAAAACTACCAGGAGAACTCCTGTCTGGCACCTTCCCCGGTGGAGTTGTGCATGGGGTGTGTTTGGAACATTTTGTCACCAGCCGACTCCAAAATTCAGCGGTTCCCCATCTCAGCCCAGAAAGCAGGTAGAACAACTTTTGTGGTGTCTTTCAGATGCCTACCGGAGCAATGTAAAAACTACCAGGAGAACTCGTTTCTTGCACCTTCCCCGGTGGAGTTGTGCAGGGGGTGTGTTTGGAACATTTTGTCACCAGCCGAGTCCAAAATTCAGCGGTTCCCTATCTCAGCCCAGAAAGCAGGTAGAACAACTTTTGTGGTACCTTTCAGCTGCCTACCAAGGTAGTGTAAAAACTACCAAGAGAACTCCTGTCTGGCACCTTCCCCGGTGGTGTTGTGCATGGGGTGTGTTTGGAACATTTTGTCACCGGCCGAGTCCAAAATTCAGCTGTTCCCCATCTCAGCCCAGAAAGCAGGTAGAACAACTTTTGTGGTGTCTTTCAGATGCCTACCGGAGCAATGTAAAAACTACCAGGAGAACTCCTGTCTGGCACCTTCCCCGGTGGTGTTGTGCAGGGGGTGTGTTTGGAACATTTTGTCACCGGCCGAGTCCAAAATTCAGCGGTTCCCCATCTCAGCCCAGAAAGCAGGTAGAACAACTTTTGTGGTGCCTTTCAGCTGCCTACCAAGGTAGTGTAAAAACTAACAACAGAATTCGTTCCTGGCACCTTCCCCGGTGGAGTTGTGCAGGGGGTGTGTTTGGAACATTTTGTCACCAGCCGACTCCAAAATTCAGCGGTTCCCCATCTCAGCCCACAAAGCAGGTACAACAACTTTTCTTGTGCCTTTCCGCTGCCTACCAAGGTAGTGTAAATCTACCAACAGAATTCGTTCCTGGCACCTTCCCCGGTGGAGTTGTGCATGGGGTGTGTTTGGAACATTTTGTCACCGGCCGAGTCCAAAATTCAGCGGTTCCCCATCTCAGCCCACAAAGCAGGTAGAACAACTTTTGTGGTGTCTTTCAGATGCCTACCGGAGCAATGTAAAAACTACCAGGAGAACTCCTGTCTGGCACCTTCCCCGGTGGAGTTGTGCATGGGGTGTGTTTGGAACATTTTGTCACCAGCCGAGTCCAAAATTCAGCGTTTCCCCATCTCAGCCCAGAAAGCAGGTAGAACAACTTTTGTGGTGTCTTTCAGATGCCTACCGGAGCAATGTAAAAACTACCAGGAGGACTCCTGTCTGGCACCTTCCCCGGTGGAGTTGTGCATGGGGTGTGTTTGGAACATTTTGTCACCGGCCGAGTCCAAAATTCAGCGATTCCCCATCTCAGCCCAGAAAGCAGGTAGAACAACTTTTGTGGTGTCTTTCAGATGCCTACCGGAGCAATGTAAAAACTACCAGGAGAACTCCTGTCTGGCACCTTCCCCGGTGGAGTTGTGCATGGGGTGTGTTTGGAACATTTTGTCACCAGCCGACTCCAAAATTCAGCGGTTCCCCATCTCAGCCCAGAAAGCAGGTAGAACAACTTTTGTGGTGTCTTTCAGATGCCTACCGGAGCAATGTAAAAACTACCAGGAGAACTCCTGTCTGGCACCTTCCCCGGTGGAGTTGTGCATGGGGTGTGTTTGGAACATTTTGTCACCGGCCGAGTCCAAAATTCAGCGATTCCCCATCTCAGCCCAGAAAGCAGGTAGAACAACTTTTGTGGTGTCTTTCAGATGCCTACAAAGGCAGTGTAAAAACTACCATGAGAACTCCTGTCTGGCACCTTCCCCGGTGGAGTTGTGCATGGGGTGTGTTTGGAACATTTTGTCACCAGCCGAGTCCAAAATTCAGCGGTTCCCCATCTCAGCCCAGAAAGCAGGTAGAACAACTTTTGTGGTGTCTTTCAGATGCCTACCGGAGCAATGTAAAAACTACCAGGAGAACTCCTGTCTGGCACCTTCCCCGGTGGAGTTGTGCATGGGGTGTGTTTGGAACATTTTGTCACCGGCCGAGTCCAAAATTCAGCGATTCCCCATCTCAGCCCAGAAAGCAGGTAGAACAACTTTTGTGGTGTCTTTCAGATGCCTACCGGAGCAATGTAAAAACTACCAGGAGAACTCCTGTCTGGCACCTTCCCCGGTGGAGTTGTGCATGGGGTGTGTTTGGAACATTTTGTCACCAGCCGACTCCAAAATTCAGCGGTTCCTTATCTCAGCCCAGAAAGCAGGTAGAACAACTTTTGTGGTACCTTTCAGCTGCCTACCAAGGTAGTGTAAAAACTACCAGGAGAACTCCTGTCTGGCACCTTCCCCGGTGGTGTTGTGCATGGGGTGTGTTTGGAACATTTTGTCACCGGCCGAGTCCAAAATTCAGCTGTTCCCCATCTCAGCCCAGAAAGCAGGTAGAACAACTTTTGTGGTGTCTTTCAGATGCCTACCGGAGCACTGTAAAAACTACCAGGAGAACTCCTGTCTGGCACCTTCCCCGGTGGAGTTGTGCATGGGGTGTGTTTGGAACATTTTGTCACCGGCCGAGTCCAAAATTCAGCGGTTCCCCATCTCAGCCCAGAAAGCAGGTAGAACAACTTTTGTGGTGCCTTTCAGCTGCCTACCGGAGCAATGTAAAAACTACCAGGAGAACTCCTGTCTGGCACCTTCCCCGGTGGAGTTGTGCAGGGGGTGTGTTTGGAACATTTTGTCTCCAGCCAACTCCAAAATTCAGCGCTCCCCATCTCAGCCCACAAAGCAGGTACAACAACTTTTCTTGTGCCTTTCAGCTGCCTACCAAGGTAGTGTAAATCTACCAAAAGAATTCGTTCCTGGCACCTTCCCCGGTGGAGTTGTGCATGGGGTGTGTTTGGAACATTTTTGTCAACGGCCGACTCCAAAATTCAGCGGTTCCCCATCTCAGCCCACAAAGCAGGTAGAACAACTTTTGTGGTGTCTTTTAGATGCCTACCGGAGCAATGTAAAAACTACCAGGAGAACTCCTGTCTGGCACCTTCCCCGGTGGAGTTGTGCATGGGGTGTGTTTGGAACATTTTGTCACCAGCCGAGTCCAAAATTCAGCTGTTCCCCATCTCAGCCCAGAAAGCAGGTAGAACAACTTTTGTGGTGTCTTTCAGATGCCTACCAAGGTAGTGTAAAAACTACCAGGAGAACTCCTGTCTGGCACCTTCCGTGGTGGAGTTGTGCATGGGGTGTGTTTGGAACATTTTGTCACCGGCCGAGTCCAAAATTCAGCGATTCCCCATCTCAGCCCAGAAAGCAGGTAGAACAACTTTTGTGGTGTCTTTCAGATGCCTACCAAGGTAGTGTAAAAACTACCAGGAGAACTCCTGTCTGGCACCTTCCGTGGTGGAGTTGTGCATGGGGTGTGTTTGGAACATTTTTTCACCAGCCGAGTCCAAAATTCAGCGTTTCCCCATCTCAGCCCAGAAAGCAGGTAGAACAACTTTTGTGGTGCCTTTCAGCTGCCTACCAAGGTAGTGTAAAAACTACCAAGAGAACTCCTTTCTGGCACCTTCCCCGGTGGAGTTGTGCATGGGGTGTGTTTGGAACATTTTGTCACCAGCCGAGTCCAAAATTCAGCGGTTCCCTATCTCAGCCCAGAAAGCAGGTAGAACAACTTTTGTGGTGCCTTTCAGCTGCCTACCAAGGTAGTGTAAAAACTACCAAGAGAACTCCTGTCTGGCACCTTCCCCGGTGGAGTTGTGCATGGGGTGTGTTTGGAACATTTTGTCAACGGCCGACTCCAAAATTCAGCGGTTCCCCATCTCAGCCCAGAAAGCAGGTAGAACAACTTTTGTGGTGTCTTTCAGATGCCTACCGGAGCAATGTAAAAACTACCAGGAGAACTCCTGTCTGGCACCTTCCCCGGTGGAGTTGTGCATGGGGTGTGTTTGGAACATTTTGTCACCAGCCGAGTCCAAAATTCAGCGTTTCCCCATCTCAGCCCAGAAAGCAGGTAGAACAACTTTTGTGGTGTCTTTCAGATGCCTACCAAGGTAGTGTAAAAACTACCAGGAGAACTCCTGTCTGGCACCTTCCGTGGTGGAGTTGTGCATGGGGTGTGTTTGGAACATTTTGTCACCGGCCGAGTCCAAAATTCAGCGATTCCCCATCTCAGCCCAGAAAGCAGGTAGAACAACTTTTGTGGTGTCTTTCAGATGCCTACCAAGGTAGTGTAAAAACTACCAGGAGAACTCCTGTCTGGCACCTTCCGTGGTGGAGTTGTGCATGGGGTGTGTTTGGAACATTTTGTCACCAGCCGAGTCCAAAATTCAGCGGTTCCCCATCTCAGCCCAGAAAGCAGGTAGAACAACTTTTGTGGTGCCTTTCAGCTGCCTACCAAGGTAGTGTAAAAACTACCAAGAGAACTCCTTTCTGGCACCTTCCCCGGTGGAGTTGTGCATGGGGTGTGTTTGGAACATTTTGTCACCAGCCGAGTCCAAAATTCAGCGGTTCCCTATCTCAGCCCAGAAAGCAGGTAGAACAACTTTTGTGGTGCCTTTCAGATGCCTACCAAGGTAGTGTAAAAACTACCAAGAGAACTCCTGTCTGGCACCTTCCCCGGTGGAGTTGTGCATGGGGTGTGTTTGGAACATTTTGTCAACGGCCGACTCCAAAATTCAGCGGTTCCCCATCTCAGCCCAGAAAGCAGGTAGAACAACTTTTGTGGTGTCTTTCAGATGCCTACCGGAGCAATGTAAAAACTACCAGGAGAACTCCTGTCTGGCACCTTCCCCGGTGGAGTTGTGCAGGGGGTGTGTTTGGAACATTTTGTCACCAGCCGAGTCCAAAATTCAGCGGTTCCCCATCTCAGCCCAGAAAGCAGGTAGAACAACTTTTGTGGTGTCTTTCAGATGCCTACCGGAGCAATGTAAAAACTACCAGGAGAACTCCTGTCTGGCACCTTCCCCGGTGGAGTTGTGCATGGGGTGTGTTTGGAACATTTTGTCACCAGCCGAGTCCAAAATTCAGCGGTTCCCCATCTCAGCCCAGAAAGCAGGTAGAACAACTTTTGTGGTGTCTTTCAGATGCCTACCGGAGCAATGTAAAAACTACCAGGAGAACTCCTGTCTGGCACCTTCCCCGGTGGAGTTGTGCATGGGGTGTGTTTGGAACATTTTGTCACCAGCCGAGTCCAAAATTCAGCGGTTCCCTATCTCAGCCCAGAAAGCAGGTAGAACAACTTTTGTGGTACCTTTCAGCTGCCTACCAAGGTAGTGTAAAAACTACCAAGAGAACTCCTGTCTGGCACCTTCCCCGGTGGTGTTGTGCATGGGGTGTGTTTGGAACATTTTGTCACCGGCCGAGTTCAAAATTCAGCTGTTCCCCATCTCAGCCCAGAAAGCAGGTAGAACAACTTTTGTGGTGTCTTTCAGATGCCTACCGGAGCAATGTAAAAACTACCAGGAGAACTCCTGTCTGGCACCTTCCCCGGTGGAGTTGTGCAGGGGGTGTGTTTGGAACATTTTGTCACCAGCCGAGTCCAAAATTCAGTGTTTCCCCATCTCAGCCCAGAAAGCAGGTAGAACAACTTTTGTGGTGTCTTTCAGATGCCTACCAGAGCAATGTAAAAACTACCAGGAGAACTCCTGTCTGGCACCTTCCCCGGTGGAGTTGTGCATGGGGTGTGTTTGGAACATTTTGTCACCAGCCGAGTCCAAAATTCAGCGATTCCCCATCTCAGCCCAGAAAGCAGGTAGAACAACTTTTGTGGTGTCTTTCAGATGCCTACAAAGGCAGTGTAAAAACTACCAGGAGAACTCCTGTCTGGCACCTTCCCCGGTGGAGTTGTGCATGGGGTGTGTTTGGAACATTTTGTCACCAGCCGAGTCCAAAATTCAGCGTTTCCCCATCTCAGCCCAGAAAGCAGGTAGAACAACTTTTGTGGTGTCTTTCAGATGCCTACCGGAGCAATGTAAAAACTACCAGGAGAACTCCTGTCTGGCACCTTCCCCGGTGGAGTTGTGCATGGGGTGTGTTTGGAACATTTTGTCACCAGCCGAGTCCAAAATTCAGCGATTCCCCATCTCAGCCCAGAAAGCAGGTAGAACAACTTTTGTGGTGTCTTTCAGATGCCTACAAAGGCAGTGTAAAAACTACCAGGAGAACTCCTGTCTGGCACCTTCCCCGGTGGAGTTGTGCATGGGGTGTGTTTGGAACATTTTGTCACCAGCCGACTCCAAAATTCAGCGGTTCCCCATCTCAGCCCAGAAAGCAGGTAGAACAACTTTTGTGGTGTCTTTCAGATGCCTACCGGAGCAATGTAAAAACTACCAGGAGAACTCGTTTCTTGCACCTTCCCCGGTGGAGTTGTGCAGGGGGTGTGTTTGGAACATTTTGTCACCAGCCGAGTCCAAAATTCAGCGGTTCCCTATCTCAGCCCAGAAAGCAGGTAGAACAACTTTTGTGGTACCTTTCAGCTGCCTACCAAGGTAGTGTAAAAACTACCAAGAGAACTCCTGTCTGGCACCTTCCCCGGTGGTGTTGTGCATGGGGTGTGTTTGGAACATTTTGTCACCGGCCGAGTCCAAAATTCAGCTGTTCCCCATCTCAGCCCAGAAAGCAGGTAGAACAACTTTTGTGGTGTCTTTCAGATGCCTACCGGAGCAATGTAAAAACTACCAGGAGAACTCCTGTCTGGCACCTTCCCCGGTGGTGTTGTGCAGGGGGTGTGTTTGGAACATTTTGTCACCGGCCGAGTCCAAAATTCAGCGGTTCCCCATCTCAGCCCAGAAAGCAGGTAGAACAACTTTTGTGGTGCCTTTCAGCTGCCTACCAAGGTAGTGTAAAAACTAACAACAGAATTCGTTCCTGGCACCTTCCCCGGTGGAGTTGTGCAGGGGGTGTGTTTGGAACATTTTGTCACCAGCCGACTCCAAAATTCAGCGGTTCCCCATCTCAGCCCACAAAGCAGGTACAACAACTTTTCTTGTGCCTTTCCGCTGCCTACCAAGGTAGTGTAAATCTACCAACAGAATTCGTTCCTGGCACCTTCCCCGGTGGAGTTGTGCATGGGGTGTGTTTGGAACATTTTGTCACCGGCCGAGTCCAAAATTCAGCGGTTCCCCATCTCAGCCCACAAAGCAGGTAGAACAACTTTTGTGGTGTCTTTCAGATGCCTACCGGAGCAATGTAAAAACTACCAGGAGAACTCCTGTCTGGCACCTTCCCCGGTGGAGTTGTGCATGGGGTGTGTTTGGAACATTTTGTCACCAGCCGAGTCCAAAATTCAGCGTTTCCCCATCTCAGCCCAGAAAGCAGGTAGAACAACTTTTGTGGTGTCTTTCAGATGCCTACCGGAGCAATGTAAAAACTACCAGGAGGACTCCTGTCTGGCACCTTCCCCGGTGGAGTTGTGCATGGGGTGTGTTTGGAACATTTTGTCACCGGCCGAGTCCAAAATTCAGCGATTCCCCATCTCAGCCCAGAAAGCAGGTAGAACAACTTTTGTGGTGTCTTTCAGATGCCTACCGGAGCAATGTAAAAACTACCAGGAGAACTCCTGTCTGGCACCTTCCCCGGTGGAGTTGTGCATGGGGTGTGTTTGGAACATTTTGTCACCAGCCGACTCCAAAATTCAGCGGTTCCCCATCTCAGCCCAGAAAGCAGGTAGAACAACTTTTGTGGTGTCTTTCAGATGCCTACCGGAGCAATGTAAAAACTACCAGGAGAACTCCTGTCTGGCACCTTCCCCGGTGGAGTTGTGCATGGGGTGTGTTTGGAACATTTTGTCACCGGCCGAGTCCAAAATTCAGCGATTCCCCATCTCAGCCCAGAAAGCAGGTAGAACAACTTTTGTGGTGTCTTTCAGATGCCTACAAAGGCAGTGTAAAAACTACCATGAGAACTCCTGTCTGGCACCTTCCCCGGTGGAGTTGTGCATGGGGTGTGTTTGGAACATTTTGTCACCAGCCGAGTCCAAAATTCAGCGGTTCCCCATCTCAGCCCAGAAAGCAGGTAGAACAACTTTTGTGGTGTCTTTCAGATGCCTACCGGAGCAATGTAAAAACTACCAGGAGAACTCCTGTCTGGCACCTTCCCCGGTGGAGTTGTGCATGGGGTGTGTTTGGAACATTTTGTCACCAGCCGACTCCAAAATTCAGCGGTTCCCCATCTCAGCCCAGAAAGCAGGTAGAACAACTTTTGTGGTACCTTTCAGCTGCCTACCAAGGTAGTGTAAAAACTACCAAGAGAACTCCTGTCTGGCACCTTCCCCGGTGGTGTTGTGCATGGGGTGTGTTTGGAACATTTTGTCACCGGCCGAGTCCAAAATTCAGCTGTTCCCCATCTCAGCCCAGAAAGCAGGTAGAACAACTTTTGTGGTGTCTTTCAGATGCCTACCGGAGCAATGTAAAAACTACCAGGAGAACTCCTGTCTGGCACCTTCCCCGGTGGAGTTGTGCAGGGGGTGTGTTTGGAACATTTTGTCACCAGCCGAGTCCAAAATTCAGCGTTTCCCCATCTCAGCCCAGAAAGCAGGTAGAACAACTTTTGTGGTGTCTTTCAGATGCCTACCGGAGCAATGTAAAAACTACCAGGAGAACTCCTGTCTGGCACCTTCCCCGGTGGAGTTGTGCATGGGGTGTGTTTGGAACATTTTGTCACCGGCCGAGTCCAAAATTCAGCGATTCCCCATCTCAGCCCAGAAAGCAGGTAGAACAACTTTTGTGGTGTCTTTCAGATGCCTACAAAGGCAGTGTAAAAACTACCAGGAGAACTCCTGTCTGGCACCTTCCCCGGTGGAGTTGTGCATGCGGTGTGTTTGGAACATTTTGTCACCAGCCGACTCCAAAATTCAGCGTTTCCCCATCTCAGCCCACAAAGCAGGTAGAACAACTTTTGTGGTGTCTTTCAGATGCCTACCGGAGCAATGTAAAAACTACCAGGAGAACTCCTGTCTGGCACCTTCCCCGGTGGAGTTGTGCATGGGGTGTGTTTGGAACATTTTGTCACCAGCCGAGTCCAAAATTCAGCGATTCCCCATCTCAGCCCAGAAAGCAGGTAGAACAACTTTTGTGGTGTCTTTCAGATGCCTACAAAGGCAGTGTAAAAACTACCAGGAGAACTCCTGTCTGGCACCTTCCCCGGTGGAGTTGTGCATGGGGTGTGTTTGGAACATTTTGTCACCGGCCGAGTCCAAAATTCAGCGTTTCCCCATCTCAGCCCAGAAAGCAGGTAGAACAACTTTTGTGGTGTCTTTCAGATGCCTACCGGAGCAATGTAAAAACTACCAGGAGAACTCCTGTCTGGCACCTTCCCCGGTGGTGTTGTGCAGGGGGTGTGTTTGGAACATTTTGTCACCGGCCGAGTCCAAAATTCAGCGGTTCCCCATCTCAGCCCAGAAAGCAGGTAGAACAACTTTTCTTGTGCCTTTCAGCTGCCTACCAAGGTAGTGTAAAAACTAACAACAGAATTCGTTCCTGGCACCTTCCCCGGTGGAGTTGTGCAGGGGGTGTGTTTGGAACATTTTGTCACCAGCCGACTCCAAAATTCAGCGGTTCCCCATCTCAGCCCACAAAGCAGGTACAACAACTTTTCTTGTGCCTTTCAGCTGCCTACCAAGGTAGTGTAAAAACTACCAACAGAATTCGTTCCTGGCACCTTCCCCGGTGGAGTTGTGCATGGGGTGTGTTTGGAACATTTTGTCACCGGCCGAGTCCAAAATTCAGCGGTTCCCCATCTCAGCCCACAAAGCAGGTAGAACAACTTTTGTGGTGTCTTTCAGATGCCTACCGGAGCAATGTAAAAACTACCAGGAGAACTCCTGTCTGGCACCTTCCCCGGTGGAGTTGTGCATGGGGTGTGTTTGGAACATTTTGTCACCAGCCGAGTCCAAAATTCAGCGTTTCCCCATCTCAGCCCAGAAAGCAGGTAGAACAACTTTTGTGGTGTCTTTCAGATGCCTACCGGAGCAATGTAAAAACTACCAGGAGGACTCCTGTCTGGCACCTTCCCCGGTGGAGTTGTGCATGGGGTGTGTTTGGAACATTTTGTCACCGGCCGAGTCCAAAATTCAGCGATTCCCCATCTCAGCCCAGAAAGCAGGTAGAACAATTTTTGTGGTGTCTTTCAGATGCCTACCGGAGCAATGTAAAAACTACCAGGAGAACTCCTGTCTGGCACCTTCCCCGGTGGAGTTGTGCATGGGGTGTGTTTGGAACATTTTGTCACCGGCCGAGTCCAAAATTCAGCGATTCCCCATCTCAGCCCAGAAAGCAGGTAGAACAACTTTTGTGGTGTCTTTCAGATGCCTACAAAGGCAGTGTAAAAACTACCAGGAGAACTCCTGTCTGGCACCTTCCCCGGTGGAGTTGTGCATGGGGTGTGTTTGGAACATTTTGTCACCAGCCGAGTCCAAAATTCAGCGGTTCCCCATCTCAGCCCAGAAAGCAGGTAGAACAACTTTTGTGGTGTCTTTCAGATGCCTACCGGAGCAATGTAAAAACTACCAGGAGAACTCCTGTCTGGCACCTTCCCCGGTGGAGTTGTGCAGGGGGTGTGTTTGGAACATTTTGTCACCAGCCGAGTCCAAAATTCAGCTGTTCCCCATCTCAGCCCAGAAAGCAGGTAGAACAACTTTTGTGGTGTCTTTTAGATGCCTACCAAGGTAGTGTAAAAACTACCAAGAGAACTCCTGTCTGGCACCTTCCCCGGTGGTGTTGTGCATGGGGTGTGTTTGGAACATTTTGTCACCGGCCGAGTCCAAAATTCAGCTGTTCCCCATCTCAGCCCAGAAAGCAGGTAGAACAACTTTTGTGGTGTCTTTCAGATGCCTACCGGAGCAATGTAAAAACTACCAGGAGAACTCCTGTCTGGCACCTTCCCCGGTGGAGTTGTGCAGGGGGTGTGTTTGGAACATTTTGTCACCGGCCGAGTCCAATATTCAGCGGTTCCCCATCTCAGCCCAGAAAGCAGGTACAACAACTTTTCTTGTGCCTTTCCGCTGCCTACCAAGGTAGTGTAAATCTACCAACAGAATTCGTTCCTGGCACCTTCCCCGGTGGAGTTGTGCATGGGGTGTGTTTGGAACATTTTGTCACCGGCCGAGTCCAAAATTCAGCGTTTCCCCATCTCAGCCCACAAAGCAGGTAGAACAACTTTTGTGGTGTCTTTCAGATGCCTACCGGAGCAATGTAAAAACTACCAACAGAACTCGTTTCTGGCACCTTCCTCGGTGGAGTTGTGCATGGGGTGTGTTTGGAACATTTTGTCACCAGCCGACTCCAAAATTCAGCGTTTCCCCATCTCAGCCCAGAAAGCAGGTAGAACAACTTTTGTGGTGCCTTTCAGCTGCGTACCAAGGTAGTGTAAAAACTACCAAGAGAACTCCTTTCTGGCACCTTCCGTGGTGGAGTTGTGCAGGGGGTGTGTTTGGAACATTTTGTCACCGGCCGACTCCAAAATTCAGCGGTTCCCCATCTCAGCCCACAAAGCAGGTAGAACAACTTTTCTTGTGCCTTTCAGCTGCCTACCAAGGTAGTGTAAAAACTACCAAAAGAATTCGTTCCTGGCACCTTCCCCGGTGGAGTTGTGCATGGGGTGTGTTTGGAACATTTTGTCACCGGCCGAGTCCAAAATTCAGCGGTTCCCCATCTCAGCCCAGAAAGCAGGTAGAACAACTTTTGTGGTGTCTTTCAAATGCCTACCAAGGTAGTGTAAAAACTACCAGGAGAACTCCTGTCTGGCACCTTCCCCGGTGGAGTTGTGCATGGGGTGTGTTTGGAACATTTTGTCACCAGCCGAGTCCAAAATTCAGCCGTTCCCCATCTCAGCCCACAAAGCAGGTACAACAACTTTTCTTGTGCCTTTCAGCTGCCTACCAAGGTAGTGTAAAAACTACCAGGAGAACTCCTGTCTGGCACCTTCCCCGGTGGAGTTGTGCAGGGGGTGTGTTTGGAACATTTTGTCACCCGCCAAGTCCAAAATTCAGCGTTTCCCCATCTCAGCCCAGAAAGCAGGTAGAACAACTTTTGTGGTGCCTTTCAGATGCCTACCAAGGTAGTGTAAAAACTACCAGGAGAACTCCTTTCTGGCACCTTCCGTGGTGGAGTTGTGCAGGGGGTGTGTTTGGAACATTTTGTCACCGGCCGACTCCAAAGTTCAGCGGTTCCCCATCTCAGCCCACAAAGCAGGTACAACAACTTTTCTTGTGCCTTTCAGCTGCCTACCAAGGTAGTGTAAAAACTACCAAAAGAATTCGTTCCTGGCACCTTCCCCGGTGGAGTTGTGCATGGGGTGTGTTTGGAACATTTTGTCACCGGCCGAGTCCAAAATTCAGCTGTTCCCCATCTCAGCCCAGAAAGCAGGTAGAACAAGTTTTGTGGTGTCTTTCAAATGCCTACCAAGGTAGTGTAAAAACTACCAGGAGAACTCCTGTCTGGCACCTTCCCCGGTGGAGTTGTGCATGGGGTGTGTTTGGAACATTTTGTCCCCAGCCGAGTCCAAAATTCAGCGTTTCCCCATCTCAGCCCAGAAAGCAGGTAGAACAACTTTTGTGGTGCCTTTCAGCTGCCTACCAAGGTAGTGTAAAAACTACCAAGAGAACTCCTGTCTGGCACCTTCCGTGGTGGAGTTGTGCAGGGGGTGTGTTTGGAACATTTTGTCACCGGCCGACTCCAAAATTCAGCGGTTCCTTATCTCAGCCCAGAAAGCAGGTAGAACAACTTTTGTGGTGCCTTTCAGCTGCCTACCGGGGTAGTGTAAAAACTACCAACAGAACTCGTTTCTGGCACCTTCCTCGGTGGAGTTGTGCAGGGGGTGTGTTTGGAACATTTTGTCACCAGCCGACTCCAAAATTCAGCGTTTCCCCATCTCAGCCCAGAAAGCAGGTAGAACAACTTTTGTGGTGCCTTTCAGCTGCCTACCAAGGTAGTGTAAAAACTACCAAGAGAACTCCTGTCTGGCACCTTCCGTGGTGGAGTTGTGCAGGGGGTGTGTTTGGAACATTTTGTCACCGGCCGACTCCAAAATTCAGCGATTCCCCATCTCAGCCCAGAAAGCAGGTAGAACAACTTTTGTGGTGCCTTTCAGCTGCCTACCGGGGTAGTGTAAAAACTACCAAGAGAACTCGTTTCTGGCACCTTCCTCGGTGGAGTTGTGCATGGGGTGTGTTTGGAACATTTTGTCACCAGCCGACTCCAAAATTCAGCGTTTCCCCATCTCAGCCCAGAAAGCAGGTAGAACAACTTTTGTGGTGTCTTTCAGATGCCTACCAAGGTAGTGTAAAAACTACCAGGAGAACTCCTGTCTGGCACCTTCCCCGGTGGAGTTGTGCAGGGGGTGTGTTTGGAACATTTTGTCACCAGCCGAGTCCAAAATTCAGCGTTTCCCCATCTCAGCCCAGAAAGCAGGTAGAACAACTTTTGTGGTGTCTTTCAGATGCCTACCGGAGCAATGTAAAAACTACCAGGAGAACTCCTGTCTGGCACCTTCCGTGGTGGAGTTGTGCAGGGGGTGTGTTTGGAACATTTTGTCACCGGCCGACTCCAAAATTCAGCGGTTCCCCATCTCAGCCCAGAAAGCAGGTAGAACAACTTTTGTGGTGTCTTTTAGATGCCTACCAAGGTAGTGTAAAAACTACCAAAAGAATTCGTTCCTGGCACCTTCCCCGGTGGAGTTGTGCATGGGGTGTGTTTGGAACATTTTGTCACCGGCCGACTCCAAAATTCAGCGGTTCCCCATCTCAGCCCAGAAAGCAGGTAGAACAACTTTTGTGGTGTCTTTCAAATGCCTACCAAGGTAGTGTAAAAACTACCAGGAGAACTCCTGTCTGGCACCTTCCCCGGTGGAGTTGTGCATGGGGTGTGTTTGGAACATTTTGTCACCAGCCGAGTCCAAAATTCAGCCGTTCCCCATCTCAGCCCACAAAGCAGGTACAACAACTTTTCTTGTGCCTTTCAGCTGCCTACCAAGGTAGTGTAAAAACTACCAGGAGAACTCCTGTCTGGCACCTTCCCCGGTGGAGTTGTGCATGGGGTGTGTTTGGAACATTTTGTCACCAGCCGAGTCCAAAATTCAGCGTTTCCCCATCTCAGCCCAGAAAGCAGGTAGAACAACTTTTGTGGTGTCTTTCAGATGCCTACCAAGGTAGTGTAAAAACTACCAGGAGAACTCCTGTCTGGCACCTTCCGTGGTGGAGTTGTGCAGGGGGTGTGTTTGGAACATTTTGTCACCGGCCGAGTCCAAAATTCAGCGATTCCCCATCTCAGCCCAGAAAGCAGGTAGAACAACTTTTGTGGTGTCTTTCAGATGCCTACCAAGGTAGTGTAAAAACTACCAGGAGAACTCCTGTCTGGCACCTTCCCCGGTGGAGTTGTGCATGGGGTGTGTTTGGAACATTTTGTCACCAGCCGAGTCCAAAATTCAGCGTTTCCCCATCTCAGCCCAGAAAGCAGGTAGAACAACTTTTGTGTTGCCTTTTAGCTGCCTACCAAGGTAGTGTAAAAACTACCAAGGGAACTCCTTTCTGGCACCTTCCCCGGTGGAGTTGTGCATGGGGTGTCTGTGGAACATTTTGTCACCGGCCGAGTCCAAAATTCAGCTGTTCCCCATCTCAGCCCAGAAAGCAGGTACAACAACTTTTCTTGTGCCTTTCAGCTGCCTACCAAGGTAGTGTAAAAACTACCAACAGAATTCGTTCCTGGCACCTTCCCCGGTGGAGTTGTGCAGGGGGTGTGTTTGGAACATTTTGTCACCAGCCGACTCCAAAATTCAGCGGTTCCCCATCTCAGCCCAGAAAGCAGGTAGAACAACTTTTGTGGTGTCTTTCAGATGCCTACCAAGGTAGTGTAAAAACTACCTGGAGAACTCCTGTCTGGCACCTTCCCCGGTGGAGTTGTGCATGGGGTGTGTTTGGAACATTTTGTCACCAGCCGAGTCCAAAATTCAGCGGTTCCCCATCTCAGCCCAGAAAGCAGGTAGAACAACTTTTCTTGTGCCTTTCAGCTGCCTACCAAGGTAGTGTAAAAACTACCAACAGAACTCGTTTCTGGCACCTTCCCCGGTGGAGTTGTGCATGGGGTGTGTTTGGAACATTTTGTCACCGGCCGAGTCCAAAATTCAGCGTTTCCCCATCTCAGCCCAGAAAGCAGGTAGAACAACTTTTGTGGTGCCTTTCAGCTGCCTACCGGGGTAGTGTAAAAACTACCAACAGAACTCGTTTCTGGCACCTTCCTCGGTGGAGTTGTGCATGGGGTGTGTTTGGAACATTTTGTCACCAGCCGACTCCAAAATTCAGCGTTTCCCCATCTCAGCCCAGAAAGCAGGTAGAACAACTTTTGTGGTGTCTTTCAGATGCCTACCAAGGTAGTGTAAAAACTACCAGGAGAACTCCTGTCTGGCACCTTCCACGGTGGAGTTGTGCAGGGGGTGTGTTTGGAACATTTTGTCACCAGCCGAGTCCAAAATTCAGCGGTTCCCCATCTCAGCCCAGAAAGCAGGTAGAACAACTTTTGTGGTGTCTTTCAGATGCCTACCGGAGCAATGTAAAAACTACCAGGAGAACTCCTGTCTGGCACCTTCCCCGGTGGAGTTGTGCAGGGGGTGTGTTTGGAACATTTTGTCACCAGCCGAGTCCAAAATTCAGCTGTTCCCCATCTCAGCCCAGAAAGCAGGTAGAACAACTTTTGTGGTGTCTTTTAGATGCCTACCAAGGTAGTGTAAAAACTACCAAGAGAACTCCTGTCTGGCACCTTCCCCGGTGGTGTTGTGCATGGGGTGTGTTTGGAACATTTTGTCACCGGCCGAGTCCAAAATTCAGCTGTTCCCCATCTCAGCCCAGAAAGCAGGTAGAACAACTTTTGTGGTGTCTTTCAGATGCCTACCGGAGCAATGTAAAAACTACCAGGAGAACTCCTGTCTGGCACCTTCCCCGGTGGAGTTGTGCAGGGGGTGTGTTTGGAACATTTTGTCACCGGCCGAGTCCAATATTCAGCGGTTCCCCATCTCAGCCCAGAAAGCAGGTACAACAACTTTTCTTGTGCCTTTCCGCTGCCTACCAAGGTAGTGTAAATCTACCAACAGAATTCGTTCCTGGCACCTTCCCCGGTGGAGTTGTGCATGGGGTGTGTTTGGAACATTTTGTCACCGGCCGAGTCCAAAATTCAGCGTTTCCCCATCTCAGCCCACAAAGCAGGTAGAACAACTTTTGTGGTGTCTTTCAGATGCCTACCGGAGCAATGTAAAAACTACCAACAGAACTCGTTTCTGGCACCTTCCTCGGTGGAGTTGTGCATGGGGTGTGTTTGGAACATTTTGTCACCAGCCGACTCCAAAATTCAGCGTTTCCCCATCTCAGCCCAGAAAGCAGGTAGAACAACTTTTGTGGTGCCTTTCAGCTGCGTACCAAGGTAGTGTAAAAACTACCAAGAGAACTCCTTTCTGGCACCTTCCGTGGTGGAGTTGTGCAGGGGGTGTGTTTGGAACATTTTGTCACCGGCCGACTCCAAAATTCAGCGGTTCCCCATCTCAGCCCACAAAGCAGGTAGAACAACTTTTCTTGTGCCTTTCAGCTGCCTACCAAGGTAGTGTAAAAACTACCAAAAGAATTCGTTCCTGGCACCTTCCCCGGTGGAGTTGTGCATGGGGTGTGTTTGGAACATTTTGTCACCGGCCGAGTCCAAAATTCAGCGGTTCCCCATCTCAGCCCAGAAAGCAGGTAGAACAACTTTTGTGGTGTCTTTCAAATGCCTACCAAGGTAGTGTAAAAACTACCAGGAGAACTCCTGTCTGGCACCTTCCCCGGTGGAGTTGTGCATGGGGTGTGTTTGGAACATTTTGTCACCAGCCGAGTCCAAAATTCAGCCGTTCCCCATCTCAGCCCACAAAGCAGGTACAACAACTTTTCTTGTGCCTTTCAGCTGCCTACCAAGGTAGTGTAAAAACTACCAGGAGAACTCCTGTCTGGCACCTTCCCCGGTGGAGTTGTGCAGGGGGTGTGTTTGGAACATTTTGTCACCCGCCAAGTCCAAAATTCAGCGTTTCCCCATCTCAGCCCAGAAAGCAGGTAGAACAACTTTTGTGGTGCCTTTCAGATGCCTACCAAGGTAGTGTAAAAACTACCAGGAGAACTCCTTTCTGGCACCTTCCGTGGTGGAGTTTTGCAGGGGGTGTGTTTGGAACATTTTGTCACCGGCCGACTCCAAAGTTCAGCGGTTCCCCATCTCAGCCCACAAAGCAGGTACAACAACTTTTCTTGTGCCTTTCAGCTGCCTACCAAGGTAGTGTAAAAACTACCAAAAGAATTCGTTCCTGGCACCTTCCCCGGTGGAGTTGTGCATGGGGTGTGTTTGGAACATTTTGTCACCGGCCGAGTCCAAAATTCAGCTGTTCCCCATCTCAGCCCAGAAAGCAGGTAGAACAAGTTTTGTGGTGTCTTTCAAATGCCTACCAAGGTAGTGTAAAAACTACCAGGAGAACTCCTGTCTGGCACCTTCCCCGGTGGAGTTGTGCATGGGGTGTGTTTGGAACATTTTGTCCCCAGCCGAGTCCAAAATTCAGCGTTTCCCCATCTCAGCCCAGAAAGCAGGTAGAACAACTTTTGTGGTGCCTTTCAGCTGCCTACCAAGGTAGTGTAAAAACTACCAAGAGAACTCCTGTCTGGCACCTTCCGTGGTGGAGTTGTGCAGGGGGTGTGTTTGGAACATTTTGTCACCGGCCGACTCCAAAATTCAGCGGTTCCTTATCTCAGCCCAGAAAGCAGGTAGAACAACTTTTGTGGTGCCTTTCAGCTGCCTACCGGGGTAGTGTAAAAACTACCAACAGAACTCGTTTCTGGCACCTTCCTCGGTGGAGTTGTGCAGGGGGTGTGTTTGGAACATTTTGTCACCAGCCGACTCCAAAATTCAGCGTTTCCCCATCTCAGCCCAGAAAGCAGGTAGAACAACTTTTGTGGTGCCTTTCAGCTGCCTACCAAGGTAGTGTAAAAACTACCAAGAGAACTCCTGTCTGGCACCTTCCGTGGTGGAGTTGTGCAGGGGGTGTGTTTGGAACATTTTGTCACCGGCCGAGTCCAAAATTCAGCGATTCCCCATCTCAGCCCAGAAAGCAGGTAGAACAACTTTTGTGGTGCCTTTCAGCTGCCTACCGGGGTAGTGTAAAAACTACCAACAGAACTCGTTTCTGGCACCTTCCTCGGTGGAGTTGTGCATGGGGTGTGTTTGGAACATTTTGTCACCAGCCGACTCCAAAATTCAGCGTTTCCCCATCTCAGCCCAGAAAGCAGGTAGAACAACTTTTGTGGTGCCTTTCAGCTGCGTACCAAGGTAGTGTAAAAACTACCAAGAGAACTCCTGTCTGGCACCTTCCGTGGTGGAGTTGTGCATGGGGTGTGTTTGGAACATTTTGTCACCAGCCGACTCCAAAATTCAGCGTTTCCCCATCTCAGCCCAGAAAGCAGGTAGAACAACTTTTGTGGTGTCTTTCAGATGCCTACCAAGGTAGTGTAAAAACTACCAGGAGAACTCCTGTCTGGCACCTTCCCCGGTGGAGTTGTGCAGGGGGTGTGTTTGGAACATTTTGTCACCCGCCAAGTCCAAAATTCAGCGTTTCCCCATCTCAGCCCAGAAAGCAGGTAGAACAACTTTTGTGGTTCCTTTCAGCTGCCTACCAAGGTAGTGTAAAAACTACCAGGAGAACTCCTTTCTGGCACCTTCCGTGGTGGAGTTGTGCAGGGGGTGTGTTTGGAACATTTTGTCACCGGCCGACTCCAAAATTCAGCGGTTCCCCATCTCAGCCCACAAAGCAGGTAGAACAACTTTTCTTGTGCCTTTCAGCTGCCTACCAAGGTAGTGTAAAAACTACCAAAAGAATTCGTTCCTGGCACCTTCCCCGGTGGAGTTGTGCATGGGGTGTGTTTGGAACATTTTGTCACCGGCCGAGTCCAAAATTCAGCGGTTCCCCATCTCAGCCCAGAAAGCAGGTAGAACAACTTTTGTGGTGTCTTTCAAATGCCTACCAAGGTAGTGTAAAAACTACCAGGAGAACTCCTGTCTGGCACCTTCCCCGGTGGAGTTGTGCATGGGGTGTGTTTGGAACATTTTGTCACCAGCCGAGTCCAAAATTCAGCCGTTCCCCATCTCAGCCCACAAAGCAGGTACAACAACTTTTCTTGTGCCTTTCAGCTGCCTACCAAGGTAGTGTAAAAACTACCAGGAGAACTCCTGTCTGGCACCTTCCCCGGTGGAGTTGTGCATGGGGTGTGTTTGGAACATTTTGTCACCAGCCGAGTCCAAAATTCAGCGTTTCCCCATCTCAGCCCAGAAAGCAGGTAGAACAACTTTTGTGGTGTCTTTCAGATGCCTACCAAGGTAGTGTAAAAACTACCAGGAGAACTCCTGTCTGGCACCTTCCGTGGTGGAGTTGTGCAGGGGGTGTGTTTGGAACATTTTGTCACCGGCCGAGTCCAAAATTCAGCGATTCCCCATCTCAGCCCAGAAAGCAGGTAGAACAACTTTTGTGGTGTCTTTCAGATGCCTACCAAGGTAGTGTAAAAACTACCAGGAGAACTCCTGTCTGGCACCTTCCCCGGTGGAGTTGTGCATGGGGTGTGTTTGGAACATTTTGTCACCAGCCGAGTCCAAAATTCAGCGTTTCCCCATCTCAGCCCAGAAAGCAGGTAGAACAACTTTTGTGTTGCCTTTTAGCTGCCTACCAAGGTAGTGTAAAAACTACCAAGGGAACTCCTTTCTGGCACCTTCCCCGGTGGAGTTGTGCATGGGGTGTCTGTGGAACATTTTGTCACCGGCCGAGTCCAAAATTCAGCTGTTCCCCATCTCAGCCCAGAAAGCAGGTACAACAACTTTTCTTGTGCCTTTCAGCTGCCTACCAAGGTAGTGTAAAAACTACCAACAGAATTCGTTCCTGGCACCTTCCCCGGTGGAGTTGTGCAGGGGGTGTGTTTGGAACATTTTGTCACCAGCCGACTCCAAAATTCAGCGGTTCCCCATCTCAGCCCAGAAAGCAGGTAGAACAACTTTTGTGGTGTCTTTCAGATGCCTACCAAGGTAGTGTAAAAACTACCTGGAGAACTCCTGTCTGGCACCTTCCCCGGTGGAGTTGTGCATGGGGTGTGTTTGGAACATTTTGTCACCAGCCGAGTCCAAAATTCAGCGGTTCCCCATCTCAGCCCAGAAAGCAGGTAGAACAACTTTTCTTGTGCCTTTCAGCTGCCTACCAAGGTAGTGTAAAAACTACCAACAGAACTCGTTTCTGGCACCTTCCCCGGTGGAGTTGTGCATGGGGTGTGTTTGGAACATTTTGTCACCGGCCGAGTCCAAAATTCAGCGTTTCCCCATCTCAGCCCAGAAAGCAGGTAGAACAACTTTTGTGGTGCCTTTCAGCTGCCTACCGGGGTAGTGTAAAAACTACCAACAGAACTCGTTTCTGGCACCTTCCTCGGTGGAGTTGTGCATGGGGTGTGTTTGGAACATTTTGTCACCAGCCGACTCCAAAATTCAGCGTTTCCCCATCTCAGCCCAGAAAGCAGGTAGAACAACTTTTGTGGTGTCTTTCAGATGCCTACCAAGGTAGTGTAAAAACTACCAGGAGAACTCCTGTCTGGCACCTTCCCCGGTGGAGTTGTGCAGGGGGTGTGTTTGGAACATTTTGTCACCCGCCAAGTCCAAAATTCAGCGTTTCCCCATCTCAGCCCAGAAAGCAGGTAGAACAACTTTTGTGGTTCCTTTCAGCTGCCTACCAAGGTAGTGTAAAAACTACCAGGAGAACTCCTTTCTGGCACCTTCCGTGGTGGAGTTGTGCAGGGGGTGTGTTTGGAACATTTTGTCACCGGCCGACTCCAAAATTCAGCGGTTCCCCATCTCAGCCCACAAAGCAGGTAGAACAACTTTTCTTGTGCCTTTCAGCTGCCTACCAAGGTAGTGTAAAAACTACCAAAAGAATTCGTTCCTGGCACCTTCCCCGGTGGAGTTGTGCATGGGGTGTGTTTGGAACATTTTGTCACCGGCCGAGTCCAAAATTCAGCGGTTCCCCATCTCAGCCCAGAAAGCAGGTAGAACAACTTTTGTGGTGTCTTTCAAATGCCTACCAAGGTAGTGTAAAAACTACCAGGAGAACTCCTGTCTGGCACCTTCCCCGGTGGAGTTGTGCATGGGGTGTGTTTGGAACATTTTGTCACCAGCCGAGTCCAAAATTCAGCCGTTCCCCATCTCAGCCCACAAAGCAGGTACAACAACTTTTCTTGTGCCTTTCAGCTGCCTACCAAGGTAGTGTAAAAACTACCAGGAGAACTCCTGTCTGGCACCTTCCCCGGTGGAGTTGTGCAGGGGGTGTGTTTGGAACATTTTGTCACCCGCCAAGTCCAAAATTCAGCGTTTCCCCATCTCAGCCCAGAAAGCAGGTAGAACAACTTTTGTGGTGCCTTTCAGATGCCTACCAAGGTAGTGTAAAAACTACCAGGAGAACTCCTTTCTGGCACCTTCCGTGGTGGAGTTGTGCAGGGGGTGTGTTTGGAACATTTTGTCACCGGCCGACTCCAAAGTTCAGCGGTTCCCCATCTCAGCCCACAAAGCAGGTACAACAACTTTTCTTGTGCCTTTCAGCTGCCTACCAAGGTAGTGTAAAAACTACCAAAAGAATTCGTTCCTGGCACCTTCCCCGGTGGAGTTGTGCATGGGGTGTGTTTGGAACATTTTGTCACCGGCCGAGTCCAAAATTCAGCTGTTCCCCATCTCAGCCCAGAAAGCAGGTAGAACAAGTTTTGTGGTGTCTTTCAAATGCCTACCAAGGTAGTGTAAAAACTACCAGGAGAACTCCTGTCTGGCACCTTCCCCGGTGGAGTTGTGCATGGGGTGTGTTTGGAACATTTTGTCCCCAGCCGAGTCCAAAATTCAGCGTTTCCCCATCTCAGCCCAGAAAGCAGGTAGAACAACTTTTGTGGTGCCTTTCAGCTGCCTACCAAGGTAGTGTAAAAACTACCAAGAGAACTCCTGTCTGGCACCTTCCGTGGTGGAGTTGTGCAGGGGGTGTGTTTGGAACATTTTGTCACCGGCCGACTCCAAAATTCAGCGGTTCCTTATCTCAGCCCAGAAAGCAGGTAGAACAACTTTTGTGGTGCCTTTCAGATGCCTACCAAGGTAGTGTAAAAACTACCAACAGAACTCGTTTCTGGCACCTTCCTCGGTGGAGTTGTGCATGGGGTGTGTTTGGAACATTTTGTCACCAGCCGACTCCAAAATTCAGCGTTTCCCCATCTCAGCCCAGAAAGCAGGTACAACAACTTTTGTGGTGCCTTTCAGCTGCCTACCAAGGTAGTGTAAAAACTACCAAGAGAACTCCTGTCTGGCACCTTCCGTGGTGGAGTTGTGCAGGGGGTGTGTTTGGAACATTTTGTCACCGGCCGAGTCCAAAATTCAGCGATTCCCCATCTCAGCCCAGAAAGCAGGTAGAACAACTTTTGTGGTGCCTTTCAGCTGCCTACCGGGGTAGTGTAAAAACTACCAACAGAACTCGTTTCTGGCACCTTCCTCGGTGGAGTTGTGCATGGGGTGTGTTTGGAACATTTTGTCACCAGCCGACTCCAAAATTCAGCGTTTCCCCATCTCAGCCCAGAAAGCAGGTAGAACAACTTTTGTGGTGCCTTTCAGCTGCGTACCAAGGTAGTGTAAAAACTACCAAGAGAACTCCTGTCTGGCACCTTCCGTGGTGGAGTTGTGCAGGGGGTGTGTTTGGAACATTTTGTCACCGGCCGACTCCAAAATTCAGCGATTCCCCATCTCAGCCCAGAAAGCAGGTAGAACAACTTTTGTGGTGCCTTTCAGCTGCCTACCGGGGTAGTGTAAAAACTACCAACAGAACTCGTTTCTGGCACCTTCCTCGGTGGAGTTGTGCATGGGGTGTGTTTGGAACATTTTGTCACCAGCCGACTCCAAAATTCAGCGTTTCCCCATCTCAGCCCAGAAAGCAGGTAGAACAACTTTTGTGGTGTCTTTCAGATGCCTACCAAGGTAGTGTAAAAACTACCAGGAGAACTCCTGTCTGGCACCTTCCCCGGTGGAGTTGTGCAGGGGGTGTGTTTGGAACATTTTGTCACCCGCCAAGTCCAAAATTCAGCGTTTCCCCATCTCAGCCCAGAAAGCAGGTAGAACAACTTTTGTGGTTCCTTTCAGCTGCCTACCAAGGTAGTGTAAAAACTACCAGGAGAACTCCTTTCTGGCACCTTCCGTGGTGGAGTTGTGCAGGGGGTGTGTTTGGAACATTTTGTCACCGGCCGACTCCAAAATTCAGCGGTTCCCCATCTCAGCCCACAAAGCAGGTAGAACAACTTTTCTTGTGCCTTTCAGCTGCCTACCAAGGTAGTGTAAAAACTACCAAAAGAATTCGTTCCTGGCACCTTCCCCGGTGGAGTTGTGCATGGGGTGTGTTTGGAACATTTTGTCACCGGCCGAGTCCAAAATTCAGCGGTTCCCCATCTCAGCCCAGAAAGCAGGTAGAACAACTTTTGTGGTGTCTTTCAAATGCCTACCAAGGTAGTGTAAAAACTACCAGGAGAACTCCTGTCTGGCACCTTCCCCGGTGGAGTTGTGCATGGGGTGTGTTTGGAACATTTTGTCACCAGCCGAGTCCAAAATTCAGCCGTTCCCCATCTCAGCCCACAAAGCAGGTACAACAACTTTTCTTGTGCCTTTCAGCTGCCTACCAAGGTAGTGTAAAAACTACCAGGAGAACTCCTGTCTGGCACCTTCCCCGGTGGAGTTGTGCAGGGGGTGTGTTTGGAACATTTTGTCACCCGCCAAGTCCAAAATTCAGCGTTTCCCCATCTCAGCCCAGAAAGCAGGTAGAACAACTTTTGTGGTGCCTTTCAGATGCCTACCAAGGTAGTGTAAAAACTACCAGGAGAACTCCTTTCTGGCACCTTCCGTGGTGGAGTTGTGCAGGGGGTGTGTTTGGAACATTTTGTCACCGGCCGACTCCAAAATTCAGCGGTTCCTTATCTCAGCCCAGAAAGCAGGTAGAACAACTTTTGTGGTGCCTTTCAGATGCCTACCAAGGTAGTGTAAAAACTACCAACAGAACTCGTTTCTGGCACCTTCCTCGGTGGAGTTGTGCATGGGGTGTGTTTGGAACATTTTGTCACCAGCCGACTCCAAAATTCAGCGTTTCCCCATCTCAGCCCAGAAAGCAGGTACAACAACTTTTGTGGTGCCTTTCAGCTGCCTACCAAGGTAGTGTAAAAACTACCAAGAGAACTCCTGTCTGGCACCTTCCGTGGTGGAGTTGTGCAGGGGGTGTGTTTGGAACATTTTGTCACCGGCCGAGTCCAAAATTCAGCGATTCCCCATCTCAGCCCAGAAAGCAGGTAGAACAACTTTTGTGGTGCCTTTCAGCTGCCTACCGGGGTAGTGTAAAAACTACCAACAGAACTCGTTTCTGGCACCTTCCTCGGTGGAGTTGTGCATGGGGTGTGTTTGGAACATTTTGTCACCAGCCGACTCCAAAATTCAGCGTTTCCCCATCTCAGCCCAGAAAGCAGGTAGAACAACTTTTGTGGTGCCTTTCAGCTGCGTACCAAGGTAGTGTAAAAACTACCAAGAGAACTCCTGTCTGGCACCTTCCGTGGTGGAGTTGTGCAGGGGGTGTGTTTGGAACATTTTGTCACCGGCCGACTCCAAAATTCAGCGATTCCCCATCTCAGCCCAGAAAGCAGGTAGAACAACTTTTGTGGTGCCTTTCAGCTGCCTACCGGGGTAGTGTAAAAACTACCAACAGAACTCGTTTCTGGCACCTTCCTCGGTGGAGTTGTGCATGGGGTGTGTTTGGAACATTTTGTCACCAGCCGACTCCAAAATTCAGCGTTTCCCCATCTCAGCCCAGAAAGCAGGTAGAACAACTTTTGTGGTGTCTTTCAGATGCCTACCAAGGTAGTGTAAAAACTACCAGGAGAACTCCTGTCTGGCACCTTCCCCGGTGGAGTTGTGCAGGGGGTGTGTTTGGAACATTTTGTCACCCGCCAAGTCCAAAATTCAGCGTTTCCCCATCTCAGCCCAGAAAGCAGGTAGAACAACTTTTGTGGTTCCTTTCAGCTGCCTACCAAGGTAGTGTAAAAACTACCAGGAGAACTCCTTTCTGGCACCTTCCGTGGTGGAGTTGTGCAGGGGGTGTGTTTGGAACATTTTGTCACCGGCCGACTCCAAAATTCAGCGGTTCCCCATCTCAGCCCACAAAGCAGGTAGAACAACTTTTCTTGTGCCTTTCAGCTGCCTACCAAGGTAGTGTAAAAACTACCAAAAGAATTCGTTCCTGGCACCTTCCCCGGTGGAGTTGTGCATGGGGTGTGTTTGGAACATTTTGTCACCGGCCGAGTCCAAAATTCAGCGGTTCCCCATCTCAGCCCAGAAAGCAGGTAGAACAACTTTTGTGGTGTCTTTCAAATGCCTACCAAGGTAGTGTAAAAACTACCAGGAGAACTCCTGTCTGGCACCTTCCCCGGTGGAGTTGTGCATGGGGTGTGTTTGGAACATTTTGTCACCAGCCGAGTCCAAAATTCAGCCGTTCCCCATCTCAGCCCACAAAGCAGGTACAACAACTTTTCTTGTGCCTTTCAGCTGCCTACCAAGGTAGTGTAAAAACTACCAGGAGAACTCCTGTCTGGCACCTTCCCCGGTGGAGTTGTGCAGGGGGTGTGTTTGGAACATTTTGTCACCCGCCAAGTCCAAAATTCAGCGTTTCCCCATCTCAGCCCAGAAAGCAGGTAGAACAACTTTTGTGGTGCCTTTCAGATGCCTACCAAGGTAGTGTAAAAACTACCAGGAGAACTCCTTTCTGGCACCTTCCGTGGTGGAGTTGTGCAGGGGGTGTGTTTGGAACATTTTGTCACCGGCCGACTCCAAAGTTCAGCGGTTCCCCATCTCAGCCCACAAAGCAGGTACAACAACTTTTCTTGTGCCTTTCAGCTGCCTACCAAGGTAGTGTAAAAACTACCAAAAGAATTCGTTCCTGGCACCTTCCCCGGTGGAGTTGTGCATGGGGTGTGTTTGGAACATTTTGTCACCGGCCGAGTCCAAAATTCAGCTGTTCCCCATCTCAGCCCAGAAAGCAGGTAGAACAAGTTTTGTGGTGTCTTTCAAATGCCTACCAAGGTAGTGTAAAAACTACCAGGAGAACTCCTGTCTGGCACCTTCCCCGGTGGAGTTGTGCATGGGGTGTGTTTGGAACATTTTGTCCCCAGCCGAGTCCAAAATTCAGCGTTTCCCCATCTCAGCCCAGAAAGCAGGTAGAACAACTTTTGTGGTGCCTTTCAGCTGCCTACCAAGGTAGTGTAAAAACTACCAAGAGAACTCCTGTCTGGCACCTTCCGTGGTGGAGTTGTGCAGGGGGTGTGTTTGGAACATTTTGTCACCGGCCGACTCCAAAATTCAGCGGTTCCTTATCTCAGCCCAGAAAGCAGGTAGAACAACTTTTGTGGTGCCTTTCAGATGCCTACCAAGGTAGTGTAAAAACTACCAACAGAACTCGTTTCTGGCACCTTCCTCGGTGGAGTTGTGCATGGGGTGTGTTTGGAACATTTTGTCACCAGCCGACTCCAAAATTCAGCGTTTCCCCATCTCAGCCCAGAAAGCAGGTACAACAACTTTTGTGGTGCCTTTCAGCTGCCTACCAAGGTAGTGTAAAAACTACCAAGAGAACTCCTGTCTGGCACCTTCCGTGGTGGAGTTGTGCAGGGGGTGTGTTTGGAACATTTTGTCACCGGCCGAGTCCAAAATTCAGCGATTCCCCATCTCAGCCCAGAAAGCAGGTAGAACAACTTTTGTGGTGCCTTTCAGCTGCCTACCGGGGTAGTGTAAAAACTACCAACAGAACTCGTTTCTGGCACCTTCCTCGGTGGAGTTGTGCATGGGGTGTGTTTGGAACATTTTGTCACCAGCCGACTCCAAAATTCAGCGTTTCCCCATCTCAGCCCAGAAAGCAGGTAGAACAACTTTTGTGGTGCCTTTCAGCTGCGTACCAAGGTAGTGTAAAAACTACCAAGAGAACTCCTGTCTGGCACCTTCCGTGGTGGAGTTGTGCAGGGGGTGTGTTTGGAACATTTTGTCACCGGCCGACTCCAAAATTCAGCGATTCCCCATCTCAGCCCAGAAAGCAGGTAGAACAACTTTTGTGGTGCCTTTCAGCTGCCTACCGGGGTAGTGTAAAAACTACCAACAGAACTCGTTTCTGGCACCTTCCTCGGTGGAGTTGTGCATGGGGTGTGTTTGGAACATTTTGTCACCAGCCGACTCCAAAATTCAGCGTTTCCCCATCTCAGCCCAGAAAGCAGGTAGAACAACTTTTGTGGTGTCTTTCAGATGCCTACCAAGGTAGTGTAAAAACTACCAGGAGAACTCCTGTCTGGCACCTTCCCCGGTGGAGTTGTGCAGGGGGTGTGTTTGGAACATTTTGTCACCCGCCAAGTCCAAAATTCAGCGTTTCCCCATCTCAGCCCAGAAAGCAGGTAGAACAACTTTTGTGGTTCCTTTCAGCTGCCTACCAAGGTAGTGTAAAAACTACCAGGAGAACTCCTTTCTGGCACCTTCCGTGGTGGAGTTGTGCAGGGGGTGTGTTTGGAACATTTTGTCACCGGCCGACTCCAAAATTCAGCGGTTCCCCATCTCAGCCCACAAAGCAGGTAGAACAACTTTTCTTGTGCCTTTCAGCTGCCTACCAAGGTAGTGTAAAAACTACCAAAAGAATTCGTTCCTGGCACCTTCCCCGGTGGAGTTGTGCATGGGGTGTGTTTGGAACATTTTGTCACCGGCCGAGTCCAAAATTCAGCGGTTCCCCATCTCAGCCCAGAAAGCAGGTAGAACAACTTTTGTGGTGTCTTTCAAATGCCTACCAAGGTAGTGTAAAAACTACCAGGAGAACTCCTGTCTTGCACCTTCCCCGGTGGAGTTGTGCATGGGGTGTGTTTGGAACATTTTGTCACCAGCCGACTCCAAAATTCAGCCGTTCCCCATCTCAGCCCACAAAGCAGGTACAACAACTTTTCTTGTGCCTTTCAGCTGCCTACCAAGGTAGTGTAAAAACTACCAGGAGAACTCCTGTCTGGCACCTTCCCCGGTGGAGTTGTGCATGGGGTGTGTTTGGAACATTTTGTCACCAGCCGAGTCCAAAATTCAGCGTTTCCCCATCTCAGCCCAGAAAGCAGGTAGAACAACTTTTGTGGTGTCTTTCAGATGCCTACCAAGGTAGTGTAAAAACTACCAGGAGAACTCCTGTCTGGCACCTTCCGTGGTGGAGTTGTGCAGGGGGTGTGTTTGGAACATTTTGTCACCGGCCGAGTCCAAAATTCAGCGATTCCCCATCTCAGCCCAGAAAGCAGGTAGAACAACTTTTGTGGTGTCTTTCAGATGCCTACCAAGGTAGTGTAAAAACTACCAGGAGAACTCCTGTCTGGCACCTTCCCCGGTGGAGTTGTGCATGGGGTGTGTTTGGAACATTTTGTCACCAGCCGAGTCCAAAATTCAGCGTTTCCCCATCTCAGCCCAGAAAGCAGGTAGAACAACTTTTGTGTTGCCTTTCAGCTGCCTACCAAGGTAGTGTAAAAACTACCAAGGGAACTCCTTTCTGGCACCTTCCCCGGTGGAGTTGTGCATGGGGTGTCTGTGGAACATTTTGTCACCGGCCGAGTCCAAAATTCAGCTGTTCCCCATCTCAGCCAAGAAAGCAGGTACAACAACTTTTCTTGTGCCTTTCAGCTGCCTACCAAGGTAGTGTAAAAACTACCAACAGAATTCGTTCCTGGCACCTTCCCCGGTGGAGTTGTGCAGGGGGTGTGTTTGGAACATTTTGTCACCAGCCGACTCCAAAATTCAGCGGTTCCCCATCTCAGCCCAGAAAGCAGGTAGAACAACTTTTGTGGTGTCTTTCAGATGCCTACCAAGGTAGTGTGAAAACTACCTGGAGAACTCCTGTCTGGCACCTTCCCCGGTGGAGTTGTGCATGGGGTGTGTTTGGAACATTTTGTCACCAGCCGAGTCCAAAATTCAGCGTTTCCCCATCTCAGCCCAGAAAGCAGGTAGAACAACTTTTGTGGTGTCTTTCAGATGCCTACCAAGGTAGTGTAAAAACTACCAGGAGAACTCCTGTCTGGCACCTTCCCCGGTGGAGTTGTGCAGGGGGTGTGTTTGGAACATTTTGTCACCGGCCGAGTCCAAAATTCAGCGATTCCCCATCTCAGCCCAGAAAGCAGGTAGAACAACTTTTGTGGTGTCTTTCAGATGCCTACCAAGGTAGTGTAAAAACTACCAGGAGAACTCCTGTCTGGCACCTTCCCCGGTGGAGTTGTGCATGGGGTGTGTTTGGAACATTTTGTCACCAGCCGAGTCCAAAATTCAGCGTTTCCCCATCTCAGCCCAGAAAGCAGGTAGAACAACTTTTGTGTTGCCTTTCAGCTGCCTACCAAGGTAGTGTAAAAACTACCAAGGGAACTCCTTTCTGGCACCTTCCCCGGTGGAGTTGTGCATGGGGTGTCTGTGGAACATTTTGTCACCGGCCGAGTCCAAAATTCAGCTGTTCCCCATCTCAGCCCAGAAAGCAGGTACAACAACTTTTCTTGTGCCTTTCAGCTGCCTACCAAGGTAGTGTAAAAACTACCAACAGAATTCGTTCCTGGCACCTTCCCCGGTGGAGTTGTGCAGGGGGTGTGTTTGGAACATTTTGTCACCAGCCGACTCCAAAATTCAGCGGTTCCCCATCTCAGCCCAGAAAGCAGGTAGAACAACTTTTGTGGTGTCTTTCAGATGCCTACCAAGGTAGTGTAAAAACTACCTGGAGAACTCCTGTCTGGCACCTTCCCCGGTGGAGTTGTGCATGGGGTGTGTTTGGAACATTTTGTCACCAGCCGAGTCCAAAATTCAGCGGTTCCCCATCTCAGCCCACAAAGCAGGTAGAACAACTTTTGTGGTGTCTTTCAGCTGCCTACCAAGGTAGTGTAAAAACTACCAACAGAACTCGTTTCTGGCACCTTCCCCGGTGGAGTTGTGCATGGGGTGTGTTTGGAACATTTTGTCACCGGCCGAGTCCAAAATTCAGCGATTCCCCATCTCAGCCCAGAAAGCAGGTAGAACAACTTTTGTGGTGTCTTTCAGATGCCTACAAAGGCAGTGTAAAAACTACCAGGAGAACTCCTGTCTGGCACCTTCCCCGGTGGAGTTGTGCATGGGGTGTGTTTGGAACATTTTGTCACCAGCCGACTCCAAAATTCAGCGTTTCCCCATCTCAGCCCACAAAGCAGGTAGAACAACTTTTGTGGTGTCTTTCAGATGCCTACCAAGGTAGTGTAAAAACTACCAGGAGAACTCCTGTCTGGCACCTTCCCCGGTGGAGTTGTGCATGGGGTGTGTTTGGAACATTTTGTCACCCGCCAAGTCCAAAATTCAGCGTTTCCCCATCTCAGCCCAGAAAGCAGGTACAACAACTTTTGTGGTGCCTTTCAGCTGCCTACCAAGGTAGTGTAAAAACTACCAGGAGAACTCCTGTCTGGCACCTTCCCCGGTGGAGTTGTGCATGGGGTGTGTTTGGAACATTTTGTCACCAGCCGAGTCCAAAATTCAGCGATTCCCCATCTCAGCCCAGAAAGCAGGTAGAACAACTTTTGTGGTGCCTTTCAGCTGCCTACCAAGGTAGTGTAAAAACTACTAAGAGAACTCCTTTCTGGCACCTTCCGTGGTGGAGTTGTGCATGGGGTGTGTTTGGAACATTCTGTCACCAGCCGACTCCAAAATTCAGCGGTTCCCCATCTCAGCCCACAAAGCAGGTACAACAACTTTTCTTGTGCCTTTCAGCTGCCTACCAAGGTAGTGTAAAAACTACCAAAAGTATTCGTTCCTGGCACCTTCCCCGGTGGAGTTGTGCATGGGGTGTGTTTGGAACATTTTGTCACCGGCCGACTCCAAAATTCAGCGGTTCCCCATCTCAGCCCAGAAAGCAGGTAGAACAAGTTTTGTGGTGTCTTTCAAATGCCTACCAAGGTAGTGTAAAAACTACCAGGAGAACTCCTGTCTGGCACCTTCCCCGGTGGAGTTGTGCATGGGGTGTGTTTGGAACATTTTGTCACCGGCCGACTCCAAAATTCAGCATTTCCCCATCTCAGCCCAGAAAGCAGGTAGAACAACTTTTGTGGTGTCTTTCAGATGCCTACCGGAGCAATGTAAAAACTACCAGGAGAACTCCTGTCTGGCACCTTCCCCGGTGGAGTTGTGCATGGGGTGTGTTTGGAACATTTTGTCACCGGCCGACTCCAAAATTCAGCGTTTCCCCATCTCAGCCCAGAAAGCAGGTAGAACAACTTCTGTGGTGTCTTTCAGATGCCTACCAAGGTAGTGTAAAAACTACCTGGAGAACTCCTGTCTGGCACCTTCCCCGGTGGAGTTGTGCATGGGGTGTGTTTGGAACATTTTGTCACCGGCCGAGTCCAAAATTCAGCGGTTCCCCATCTCAGCCCAGAAAGCAGGTAGAACAACTTTTGTGGTGTCTTTCAGATGCCTACCAAGGTAGTGTAAAAACTACCAGGAGAACTCCTGTCTGGCACCTTCCCCGGTGGAGTTGTGCATGGGGTGTGTTTGGAACATTTTGTCACCAGCCGACTCCAAAATTCAGCGATTCCCCATCTCAGCCCAGAAAGCAGGTAGAACATCTTTTGTGGTATCTTTCAGATGCCTACCGGAGCAATGTAAAAACTACCAGGAGAACTCCTGTCTGGCACCTTCCCCGGTGGAGTTGTGCATGGGGTGTGTTTGGAACATTTTGTCACCAGCCGAGTCCAAAATTCAGCTGTTCCCCATCTCAGCCCAGAAAGCAGGTAGAACAACTTTTGTGGTGTCTTTCAGATGCCTACCGGATCAATGTAAAAACTACCAGGAGAACTCCTGTCTGGCACCTTCCCCGGTGGAGTTGTGCAGGGGGTGTGTTTGGAACATTTTGCCACCAGCCGACTCCAAAATTCAGCGGTTCCCCATCTCAGCCCACAAAGCAGGTATAACTTCTTTTCTTGTGCCTTTCAGCTGCCTACCTAGGTAGTGTAAAAACTACCAACAGAATTCGTTCCTGGCACCTTCCCCGGTGGAGTTGTGCATGGGGTGTCTGTGAAACATTTTGTCACCGGCCGACTCCAAAATTCAGCGGTTCCCCATCTCAGCCCAGAAAGCAGGTAGAACAACTTTTGTGGTGTCTTTCAGATGCCTACCGGACCAATGTAAAAACTACCAGGAGAACTCCTGTCTGGCACCTTCCCCGGTGGAGTTGTGCAGGGGGTGTGTTTGGAACATTTTGTCACCAGCCGACTCCAAAATTCAGCATTTCCCCATCTCAGCCCAGAAAGCAGGTAGAACAACTTTTGTGGTGTCTTTCAGATGCCTACCAAGGTAGTGTAAAAACTACCAAGAGAACTCCTGTCTGGCACCTTCCCCGGTGGAGTTGTGCATGGGGTGTGTTTGGAACATTTTGTCACCGGCCGAGTCCAAAATTCAGCGATTCCCCATCTCAGCCCAGAAAGCAGGTAGAACAACTTTTGTGGTGTCTTTCAGATGCCTACCAAGGTAGTGTAAAAACTACCAGGAGAACTCCTGTCTGGCACCTTCCCCGGTGGAGTTGTGCATGGGGTGTGTTTGGAACATTTTGTCACCAGCCGAGTCCAAAATTCAGCGTTTCCCCATCTCAGCCCAGAAAGCAGGTAGAACAACTTTTGTGGTGTCTTTCAGCTGCCTACCAAGGTAGTGTAAAAACTACCAGGAGAACTCCTTTCTGGCACCTTCCCCGGTGGAGTTGTGCAGGGGGTGTGTTTGGAACATTTTGTCACCGGCCGAGTCCAAAATTCAGCGGTTCCCCATCTCAGCCCAGAAAGCAGGTAGAACATCTTTTGTGGTATCTTTCAGATGCCTACCGGAGCAATGTAAAAACTACCAGGAGAACTCCTGTCTGGCACCTTCCCCGGTGGAGTTGTGCATGGGGTGTGTTTGGAACATTTTGTCACCAGCCGAGTCCAAAATTCAGCTGTTCCCCATCTCAGCCCAGAAAGCAGGTAGAACAACTTTTGTGGTGTCTTTCAGATGCCTACCTGAGCAATGTAAAAACTACCAGGAGAACTCCTGTCTGGCACCTTCCCCGGTGGAGTTGTGCATGGGGTGTGTTTGGAACATTTTGTCACCAGCCGAGTCCAAAATTCAGCTGTTCCCCATCTCAGCCCAGAAAGCAGGTAGAACAACTTTTGTGGTGTCTTTCAGATGCCTACCTGAGCAATGTAAAAACTACCAGGAGAACTCCTGTCTGGCACCTTCCCCGGTGGAGTTGTGCATGGGGTGTGTTTGGAACATTTTGTCACCAGCCGACTCCAAAATTCAGCGGTTCCCTATCTCAGCCCAGAAAGCAGGTAGAACAACTTTTGTGGTGTCTTTCAGCTGCCTACCAAGGTAGTGTAAAAACTACCAAGAGAACTCCTGTCTGGCACCTTCCCCGGTGGAGTTGTGCATGGGGTGTGTTTGGAACATTTTGTCAACGGCCGAGTCCAAAATTCAGCGGTTCCCCATCTCAGCCCAGAAAGCAGGTAGAACAACTTTTGTGGTGTCTTTCAGATGCCTACCGGAGCAATGTAAAAACTACCAGGAGAACTCCTGTCTGGCACCTTCCGTGGTGGAGTTGTGCATGGGGTGTGTTTGGAACATTTTGTCACCGGCCGAGTCCAAAATTCAGCGTTTCCCCATCTCAGCCCAGAAAGCAGGTAGAACAACTTTTGTGGTGTCTTTCAGATGCCTACCTGAGCAATGTAAAAACTACCAGGAGAACTCCTGTCTGGCACCTTCCCCGGTGGAGTTGTGCATGGGGTGTGTTTGGAACATTTTGTCACCAGCCGAGTCCAAAATTCAGCTGTTCCCCATCTCAGCCCAGAAAGCAGGTAGAACAACTTTTGTGGTGTCTTTCAGATGCCTACCAAGGTAGTGTAAAAACTACCAGGAGAACTCCTGTCTGGCACCTTCCCCGGTGGAGTTGTGCAGGGGGTGTGTTTGGAACATTTTGTCACCAGCCGACTCCAAAATTCAGCGGTTCCCTATCTCAGCCCAGAAAGCAGGTAGAACAACTTTTGTGGTGTCTTTCAGCTGCCTACCAAGGTAGTGTAAAAACTACCAAGAGAACTCCTGTCTGGCACCTTCCCCGGTGGAGTTGTGCAGGGGGGTGTGTTTGGAACATTTTATCACCAGCCGACTCCAAAATTCAGCGGTTCCCCATCTCAGCCCACAAAGCAGGTACAACTTCTTTTCTTGTGCCTTTCAGCTGCCTACCTAGGTAGTGTAAAAACTACCAACAGAATTCGTTCCTGGCACCTTCCCCGGTGGAGTTGTGCATGGGGTGTCTGTGAAACATTTTGTCACCGGCCGACTCCAAAATTCAGCGGTTCCCCATCTCAGCCCAGAAAGCAGGTAGAACAACTTTTGTGGTGTCTTTCAGATGCCTACCGGAGCAATGTAAAAACTTCCAGGAGAACTCCTGTCTGGCACCTTCCCCGGTGGAGTTGTGCAGGGGGTGTGTTTGGAACATTTTATCACCAGCCGAGTCCAAAATTCAACTGTTCCCCATCTCAGCCCAGAAAGCAGGTAGAACAACTTTTGTGGTGTCTTTCAGATGCCTACCAAGGTAGTGTAAAAACTACCAAGAGAACTCCTGTCTGGCACCTTCCCCGGTGGAGTTGTGCATGGGGTGTGTTTGGAACATTTTGTCACCGGCCGAGTCCAAAATTCAGCGATTCCCCATCTCAGCCCAGAAAGCAGGTAGAACAACTTTTGTGGTGTCTTTCAGATGCCTACCAAGGTAGTGTAAAAACTACCAGGAGAACTCCTGTCTGGCACCTTCCCCGGTGGAGTTGTGCATGGGGTGTGTTTGGAACATTTTGTCACCAGCCGACTCCAAAATTCAGCGTTTCCCCATCTCAGCCCAGAAAGCAGGTAGAACAACTTTTGTGGTGTCTTTCAGATGCCTACCAAGGTAGTGTAAAAACTACTAAGAGAACTCCTGTCTGGCACCTTCCCCGGTGGAGTTGTGCAGGGGGTGTGTTTGGAACATTTTGTCACCGGCCGAGTCCAAAATTCAGCGGTTCCCCATCTCAGCCCAGAAAGCAGGTAGAACATCTTTTGTGGTATCTTTCAGATGCCTACCGGAGCAATGTAAAAACTACCAGGAGAACTCCTGTCTGGCACCTTCCCCGGTGGAGTTGTGCATGGGGTGTGTTTGGAACATTTTGTCACCAGCCGAGTCCAAAATTCAGCGGTTCCCCATCTCAGCCCAGAAAGCAGGTAGAACAACTTTTGTGGTGTCTTTCATATGCCTACCTGAGCAATGTAAAAACTACCAGGAGAACTCCTGTCTGGCACCTTCCGTGGTGGAGTTGTGCATGGGGTGTGTTTGGAACATTTTGTCACCAGCCGAGTCCAAAATTCAGCTGTTCCCCATCTCAGCCCAGAAAGCAGGTAGAACAACTTTTGTGGTGTCTTTCAGATGCCTACCTGAGCAATGTAAAAACTACCAGGAGAACTCCTGTCTGGCACCTTCCCCGGTGGAGTTGTGCAGGGGGTGTGTTTGGAACATTTTGTCACCAGCCGACTCCAAAATTCAGCGGTTCCCTATCTCAGCCCAGAAAGCAGGTAGAACAACTTTTGTGGTGTCTTTCAGCTGCCTACCAAGGTAGTGTAAAAACTACCAAGAGAACTCCTGTCTGGCACCTTCCCCGGTGGAGTTGTGCAGGGGGTGTGTTTGGAACATTTTGTCAACGGCCGAGTCCAAAATTCAGCGGTTCCCCATCTCAGCCCAGAAAGCAGGTAGAACAACTTTTGTGGTGTCTTTCAGATGCCTACCGGAGCAATGTAAAAACTACCAGGAGAACTCCTGTCTGGCACCTTCCCCGGTGGAGTTGTGCATGGGGTGTGTTTGGAACATTTTGTCACCGGCCGAGTCCAAAATTCAGCGTTTCCCCATCTCAGCCCAGAAAGCAGGTAGAACAACTTTTGTGGTGTCTTTCAGATGCCTAACGGAGCAATGTAAAAACTACCAGGAGAACTCCTGTCTGGCACCTTCCCCGGTGGAGTTGTGCATGGGGTGTGTTTGGAACATTTTGTCACCCGCCAAGTCCAAAATTCAGCGTTTCCCCATCTCAGCCCAGAAAGCAGGTAGAACAACTTTTGTGGTGTCTTTCAGCTGCCTACCAAGGTAGTGTAAAAACTACTAAGAGAACTCCTGTCTGGCACCTTCCCCGGTGGAGTTGTGCAGGGGGTGTCTTTGGAACATTTTGTCACCGGCCGAGTCCAAAATTCAGCGATTCCCCATCTCAGCCCAGAAAGCAGGTAGAACAACTTCTGTGGTGTCTTTCAAATGCCTACCAAGGTAGTGTAAAAACTACCAGGAGAACTCCTGTCTGGCACCTTCCCCGGTGGAGTTGTGCATGGGGTGTGTTTTGAACATTTTGTCACCAGCCGACTCCAAAATTCAGCGTTTCCCCATCTCAGCCCAGAAAGCAGGTAGAACAACTTTTGTGGTGTCTTTCAGATGCCTACCGGAGCAATGTAAAAACTACCAGGAGAACTCCTGTCTGGCACCTTCCCCGGTGGAGTTGTGCATGGGGTGTGTTTGGAACATTTTGTCAACGGCCGAGTCCAAAATTCAGCGGTTCCCCATCTCAGCCCAGAAAGCAGGTAGAACAACTTTTGTGGTGTCTTTCAGATGCCTACCGGAGCAATGTAAAAACTACCAGGAGAACTCCTGTCTGGCACCTTCCGTGGTGGAGTTGTGCATGGGGTGTGTTTGGAACATTTTGTCACCGGCCGAGTCCAAAATTCAGCGTTTCCCCATCTCAGCCCAGAAAGCAGGTAGAACAACTTTTGTGGTGTCTTTCAGATGCCTACCTGAGCAATGTAAAAACTACCAGGAGAACTCCTGTCTGGCACCTTCCGTGGTGGAGTTGTGCATGGGGTGTGTTTGGAACATTTTGTCACCAGCCGAGTCCAAAATTCAGCTGTTCCCCATCTCAGCCCAGAAAGCAGGTAGAACAACTTTTGTGGTGTCTTTCAGATGCCTACCAAGGTAGTGTAAAAGCTACCAGGAGAACTCCTGTCTGGCACCTTCCCCGGTGGAGTTGTGCAGGGGGTGTGTTTGGAACATTTTGTCACCAGCCGACTCCAAAATTCAGCGGTTCCCTATCTCAGCCCAGAAAGCAGGTAGAACAACTTTTGTGGTGTCTTTCAGCTGCCTACCAAGGTAGTGTAAAAACTACCAAGAGAACTCCTGTCTGGCACCTTCCCCGGTGGAGTTGTGCAGGGGGTGTGTTTGGAACATTTTATCACCAGCCGACTCCAAAATTCAGCGGTTCCCCATCTCAGCCCACAAAGCAGGTACAACTTCTTTTCTTGTGCCTTTCAGCTGCCTACCTAGGTAGTGTAAAAACTACCAACAGAATTCGTTCCTGGCACCTTCCCCGGTGGAGTTGTGCATGGGGTGTCTGTGAAACATTTTGTCACCGGCCGACTCCAAAATTCAGCGGTTCCCCATCTCAGCCCAGAAAGCAGGTAGAACAACTTTTGTGGTGTCTTTCAGATGCCTACCGGAGCAATGTAAAAACTTCCAGGAGAACTCCTGTCTGGCACCTTCCCCGGTGGAGTTGTGCAGGGGGTGTGTTTGGAACATTTTATCACCAGCCGAGTCCAAAATTCAACTGTTCCCCATCTCAGCCCAGAAAGCAGGTAGAACAACTTTTGTGGTGTCTTTCAGATGCCTACCAAGGTAGTGTAAAAACTACCAGGAGAACTCCTGTCTGGCACCTTCCCCGGTGGAGTTGTGCATGGGGTGTGTTTGGAACATTTTGTCACCGGCCGAGTCCAAAATTCAGCGTTTCCCCATCTCAGCCCAGAAAGCAGGTAGAACAACTTTTGTGGTGTCTTTCAGATGCCTACCAAGGTAGTGTAAAAACTACTAAGAGAACTCCTGTCTGGCACCTTCCCCGGTGGAGTTGTGCAGGGGGTGTGTTTGGAACATTTTGTCACCGGCCGAGTCCAAAATTCAGCGGTTCCCCATCTCAGCCCAGAAAGCAGGTAGAACAACTTTTGTGGTGTCTTTCAGATGCCTACCAAGGTAGTGTAAAAACTACTAAGAGAACTCCTGTCTGGCACCTTCCCCGGTGGAGTTGTGCATGGGGTGTGTTTGGAACATTTTGTCACCAGCCGAGTCCAAAATTCAGCGGTTCCCCATCTCAGCCCAGAAAGCAGGTAGAACAACTTTTGTGGTGTCTTTCATATGCCTACCTGAGCAATGTAAAAACTACCAGGAGAACTCCTGTCTGGCACCTTCCGTGGTGGAGTTGTGCATGGGGTGTGTTTGGAACATTTTGTCACCAGCCGAGTCCAAAATTCAGCTGTTCCCCATCTCAGCCCAGAAAGCAGGTAGAACAACTTTTGTGGTGTCTTTCAGATGCCTACCTGAGCAATGTAAAAACTACCAGGAGAACTCCTGTCTGGCACCTTCCCCGGTGGAGTTGTGCAGGGGGTGTGTTTGGAACATTTTGTCACCAGCCGACTCCAAAATTCAGCGGTTCCCTATCTCAGCCCAGAAAGCAGGTAGAACAACTTTTGTGGTGTCTTTCAGCTGCCTACCAAGGTAGTGTAAAAACTACCAAGAGAACTCCTGTCTGGCACCTTCCCCGGTGGAGTTGTGCAGGGGGTGTGTTTGGAACATTTTGTCAACGGCCGAGTCCAAAATTCAGCGGTTCCCCATCTCAGCCCAGAAAGCAGGTAGAACAACTTTTGTGGTGTCTTTCAGATGCCTACCGGAGCAATGTAAAAACTACCAGGAGAACTCCTGTCTGGCACCTTCCCCGGTGGAGTTGTGCATGGGGTGTGTTTGGAACATTTTGTCACCGGCCGAGTCCAAAATTCAGCGTTTCCCCATCTCAGCCCAGAAAGCAGGTAGAACAACTTTTGTGGTGTCTTTCAGATGCCTAACGGAGCAATGTAAAAACTACCAGGAGAACTCCTGTCTGGCACCTTCCCCGGTGGAGTTGTGCATGGGGTGTGTTTGGAACATTTTGTCACCCGCCAAGTCCAAAATTCAGCGTTTCCCCATCTCAGCCCAGAAAGCAGGTAGAACAACTTTTGTGGTGTCTTTCAGCTGCCTACCAAGGTAGTGTAAAAACTACTAAGAGAACTCCTGTCTGGCACCTTCCCCGGTGGAGTTGTGCAGGGGGTGTCTTTGGAACATTTTGTCACCGGCCGAGTCCAAAATTCAGCGATTCCCCATCTCAGCCCAGAAAGCAGGTAGAACAACTTCTGTGGTGTCTTTCAAATGCCTACCAAGGTAGTGTAAAAACTACCAGGAGAACTCCTGTCTGGCACCTTCCCCGGTGGAGTTGTGCATGGGGTGTGTTTGGAACATTTTGTCACCAGCCGACTCCAAAATTCAGCGTTTCCCCATCTCAGCCCAGAAAGCAGGTAGAACAACTTTTGTGGTGTCTTTCAGATGCCTACCGGAGCAATGTAAAAACTACCAGGAGAACTCCTGTCTGGCACCTTCCCCGGTGGTGTTGTGCATGGGGTGTGTTTGGAACATTTTGTCACCGGCCGAGTTCAAAATTCAGCTGTTCCCCATCTCAGCCCAGAAAGCAGGTAGAACAACTTTTGTGGTGTCTTTCAGATGCCTACCGGAGCAATGTAAAAACTACCAGGAGAACTCCTGTCTGGCACCTTCCGTGGTGGAGTTGTGCATGGGGTGTGTTTGGAACATTTTGTCACCAGCCGAGTCCAAAATTCAGCTGTTCCCCATCTCAGCCCAGAAAGCAGGTAGAACAACTTTTGTGGTGTCTTTCAGATGCCTACCTGAGCAATGTAAAAACTACCAGGAGAACTCCTGTCTGGCACCTTCCCCGGTGGAGTTGTGCAGGGGGTGTGTTTGGAACATTTTGTCACCAGCCGACTCCAAAATTCAGCGGTTCCCTATCTCAGCCCAGAAAGCAGGTAGAACAACTTTTGTGGTGTCTTTCAGCTGCCTACCAAGGTAGTGTAAAAACTACCAAGAGAACTCCTGTCTGGCACCTTCCCCGGTGGAGTTGTGCATGGGGTGTGTTTGGAACATTTTGTCACCGGCCGAGTCCAAAATTCAGCGGTTCCCCATCTCAGCCCAGAAAGCAGGTAGAACAACTTTTGTGGTGTCTTTCAGATGCCTACCGGAGCAATGTAAAAACTACCAGGAGAACTCCTGTCTGGCACCTTCCCCGGTGGAGTTGTGCATGGGGTGTGTTTGGAACATTTTGTCACCGGCCGAGTCCAAAATTCAGCGTTTCCCCATCTCAGCCCAGAAAGCAGGTAGAACAACTTTTGTGGTGTCTTTCAGATGCCTACCGGAGCAATGTAAAAACTACCAGGAGAACTCCTGTCTGGCACCTTCCCCGGTGGAGTTGTGCATGGGGTGTGTTTGGAACATTTTGTCACCCGCCAAGTCCAAAATTCAGCGTTTCCCCATCTCAGCCCAGAAAGCAGGTAGAACAACTTTTGTGGTGTCTTTCAGCTGCCTACCAAGGTAGTGTAAAAACTACTAAGAGAACTCCTGTCTGGCACCTTCCCCGGTGGAGTTGTGCAGGGGGTGTCTTTGGAACATTTTGTCACCGGCCGAGTCCAAAATTCAGCGATTCCCCATCTCAGCCCAGAAAGCAGGTAGAACAACTTCTGTGGTGTCTTTCAAATGCCTACCAAGGTAGTGTAAAAACTACCAGGAGAACTCCTGTCTGGCACCTTCCCCGGTGGAGTTGTGCATGGGGTGTGTTTTGAACATTTTGTCACCAGCCGACTCCAAAATTCAGCGTTTCCCCATCTCAGCCCAGAAAGCAGGTAGAACAACTTTTGTGGTGTCTTTCAGATGCCTACCGGAGCAATGTAAAAACTACCAGGAGAACTCCTGTCTGGCACCTTCCCCGGTGGAGTTGTGCATGGGGTGTGTTTGGAACATTTTGTCACCGGCCGACTCCAAAATTCAGCGATTCCCCATCTCAGCCCAGAAAGCAGGTAGAACAACTTTTGTGGTGTCTTTCAGATGCCTACCGGAGCAATGTAAAAACTACCAGGAGAACTCCTGTCTGGCACCTTCCCCGGTGGAGTTGTGCATGGGGTGTGTTTGGAACATTTTGTCACCAGCCGAGTCCAAAATTCAGCGTTTCCCCATCTCAGCCCAGAAAGCAGGTAGAACAACTTTTGTGGTGTCTTTCAGATGCCTACCAAGGTAGTGTAAAAACTACCAGGAGGACTCCTTTCTGGCACCTTCCCCGCTGGAGTTGTGCAGGGGGTGTGTTTGGAACATTTTGTCACCGGCCGAGTCCAAAATTCAGCGATTCCCCATCTCAGCCCAGAAAGCAGGTAGAACAACTTCTGTGGTGTCTTTCAGATGCCTACCAAGGTAGTGTAAAAACTACCAACAGAACTCGTTTCTGGCACCTTCCGTGGTGGAGTTGTGCATGGGGTGTGTTTGGAACATTTTGTCACCAGCCGAGTCCAAAATTCAGCGATTCCCCATCTCAGCCCAGAAAGCAGGTAGAACAACTTTTGTGGTGCCTTTCAGCTGCCTACCAAGGTAATGTAAAAACTACCAAGAGAACTCCTTTCTGGCACCTTCCGTGGTGGAGTTGTGCATGGGGTGTGTTTGGAACATTCTGTCACCAGCCGACTCCAAAATTCAGCGGTTCCCCATCTCAGCCCACAAAGCAGGTACAACAACTTTTCTTGTGCCTTTCAGCTGCCTACCAAGGTAGTGTAAAAACTACCAAAAGAATTCGTTCCTGGCACCTTCCCCGGTGGAGTTGTGCATGGGGTGTGTTTGGAACATTTTGTCACCGGCCGACTCCAAAATTCAGCGGTTCCCCATCTCAGCCCAGAAAGCAGGTAGAACAACTTTTGTGGTGTCTTTCAGATGCCTACCTGAGCAATGTAAAAACTACCAGGAGAACTCCTGTCTGGCACCTTCCCCGGTGGAGTTGTGCAGGGGGTGTGTTTGGAACATTTTGTCACCAGCCGACTCCAAAATTCAGCGGTTCCCTATCTCAGCCCAGAAAGCAGGTAGAACAACTTTTGTGGTGTCTTTCAGCTGCCTACCAAGGTAGTGTAAAAACTACCAAGAGAACTCCTGTCTGGCACCTTCCCCGGTGGAGTTGTGCATGGGGTGTGTTTGGAACATTTTGTCAACGGCCGAGTCCAAAATTCAGCGGTTCCCCATCTCAGCCCAGAAAGCAGGTAGAACAACTTTTGTGGTGTCTTTCAGATGCCTACCGGAGCAATGTAAAAACTACCAGGAGAACTCCTGTCTGGCACCTTCCCCGGTGGAGTTGTGCATGGGGTGTGTTTGGAACATTTTGTCACCGGCCGAGTCCAAAATTCAGCTGTTCCCCATCTCAGCCCAGAAAGCAGGTAGAACAACTTTTGTGGTGTCTTTCAGATGCCTACCGGAGCAATGTAAAAACTACCAGGAGAACTCCTGTCTGGCACCTTCCCCGGTGGAGTTGTGCATGGGGTGTGTTTGGAACATTTTGTCACCGGCCGAGTCCAAAATTCAGCGGTTCCCCATCTCAGCCCAGAAAGCAGGTAGAACATCTTTTGTGGTGTCTTTTAGATGCCTACCAAGGTAGTGTAAAAACTACCAAGAGAACTCCTGTCTGGCACCTTCCGTGGTGGAGTTGTGCATGGGGTGTGTTTGGAACATTTTGTCACCAGCCGACTCCAAAATTCAGCGTTTCCCCATCTCAGCCCACAAAGCAGGAAGAACAACTTTTGTGGTGTCTTTCAGATGCCTACCAAGGTAGTGTAAAAACTACCAGGAGAACTCCTGTCTGGCACCTTCCCCGGTGGAGTTGTGCATGGGGTGTGTTTGGAACATTTTGTCACCAGCCGAGTCCAAAATTCAGCGGTTCCCCATCTCAGCCCAGAAAGCAGGTAGAACATCTTTTGTGGTATCTTTCAGATGCCTACCGGAGCAATGTAAAAACTACCAGGAGAACTCCTGTCTGGCACCTTCCCCGGTGGAGTTGTGCAGGGGGTGTGTTTGGAACATTTTGTCACCGGCCGAGTCCAAAATTTAGCGTTTCCCCATCTCAGCCCAGAAAGCAGGTAGAACAACTTTTGTGGTGTCTTTCAGATGCCTACCAAGGTAGTGTAAAAACTACCAGGAGAACTCCTGTCTGGCACCTTCCCCGGTGGAGTTGTGCATGGGGTGTGTTTGGAACATTTTGTCACCGGCCGAGTCCAAAATTCAGCGATTCCCCATCTCAGCCCAGAAAGCAGGTAGAACAACTTTTGTGGTGTCTTTCAGATGCCTACCGGAGCAATGTAAAAACTACCAGGAGAACTCCTGTCTGGCACCTTCCCCGGTGGAGTTGTGCATGGGGTGTGTTTGGAACATTTTGTCACCAGCCGACTCCAAAATTCAGTGTTTCCCCATCTCAGCCCAGAAAGCAGGTAGAACAACTTTTGTGGTGTCTTTCAGATGCCTACCAAGGTAGTGTAAAAACTACTAAGAGAACTCCTGTCTGGCACCTTCCCCGGTGGAGTTGTGCATGGGGTGTGTTTGGAACATTTTGTCACCGGCCGAGTCCAAAATTCAGCGGTTCCCCATCTCAGCCCAGAAAGCAGGTAGAACAACTTTTGTGGTGTCTTTCAGATGCCTACCGGAGCAATGTAAAAACTACCAGGAGAACTCCTGTCTGGCACCTTCCCCGGTGGAGTTGTGCAGGGGGTGTGTTTGGAACATTTTGTCACCGGCCGAGTCCAAAATTCAGCGGTTCCCCATCTCAGCCCAGAAAGCAGGTAGAACATCTTTTGTGGTATCTTTCAGATGCCTACCGGAGCAATGTAAAAACTACCAGGAGAACTCCTGTCTGGCACCTTCCCCGGTGGAGTTGTGCATGGGGTGTGTTTGGAACATTTTGTCACCAGCCGAGTCCAAAATTCAGCGGTTCCCCATCTCAGCCCAGAAAGCAGGTAGAACAACTTTTGTGGTGTCTTTTAGATGCCTACCAAGGTAGTGTAAAAACTACCAAGAGAACTCCTGTCTGGCACCTTCCCCGGTGGAGTTGTGCAGGGGGTGTGTTTGGAACATTTTGTCACCAGCCGACTCCAAAATTCAGCGGTTCCCCATCTCAGCCCAGAAAGCAGGTAGAACAACTTTTGTGGTGTCTTTCAGATGCCTACCAAGGTAGTGTAAAAACTACCAAGAGAACTCCTGTCTGGCACCTTCCCCGGTGGAGTTGTGCATGGGGTGTGTTTGGAACATTTTGTCACCGGCCGAGTCCAAAATTCAGCGATTCCCCATCTCAGCCCAGAAAGCAGGTAGAACAACTTTTGTGGTGTCTTTCAGATGCCTACCAAGGTAGTGTAAATACTACCAGGAGAACTCCTGTCTGGCACCTTCCCCGGTGGAGTTGTGCATGGGGTGTGTTTGGAACATTTTGTCAACGGCCGACTCCAAAATTCAGCGGTTCCCCATCTCAGCCCAGAAAGCAGGTAGAACAACTTTTCTTGTGCCTTTCAGCTGCCTACCAAGGTAGTGTAAAAACTACCAAGAGAACTCCTGTCTGGCACCTTCCCCGGTGGAGTTGTGCAGGGGGTGTGTTTGGAACATTTTGTCACCGGCCGACTCCAAAATTCAGCGGTTCCCCATCTCAGCCCACAAAGCAGGTACAACAACTTTTCTTGTGCCTTTCAGCTGCCTACCAAGGTAGTGTAAAAACTACCAACAGAATTCGTTCCTGGCACCTTCCCCGGTGGAGTTGTGCATGGGGTGTCTGTGGAACATTTTGTCACCGGCCGACTCCAAAATTCAGCGGTTCCCCATCTCAGCCCAGAAAGCAGGTAGAACAACTTTTGTGGTGTCTTTCAGATGCCTACCGGAGCAATGTAAAAACTACCAGGAGAACTCCTGTCTGGCACCTTCCCCGGTGGAGTTGTGCAGGGGGTGTGTTTGGAACATTTTGTCACCGGCCGAGTCCAAAATTCAGCGTTTCCCCATCTCAGCCCAGAAAGCAGGTAGAACATCTTTTGTGGTATCTTTCAGATGCCTACCGGAGCAATGTAAAAACTACCAGGAGAACTCCTGTCTGGCACCTTCCCCGGTGGAGTTGTGCATGGGGTGTGTTTGGAACATTTTGTCACCAGCCGAGTCCAAAATTCAGCGGTTCCCCATCTCAGCCCAGAAAGCAGGTAGAACAACTTTTGTGGTGTCTTTTAGATGCCTACCAAGGTAGTGTAAAAACTACCAGGAGAACTCCTGTCTGGCACCTTCCCCGGTGGAGTTGTGCATGGGGTGTGTTTGGAACATTTTGTCACCGGCCGACTCCAAAATTCAGCGGTTCCCCATCTCAGCCCAGAAAGCAGGAAGAACAACTTTTGTGGTGCCTTTCAAATGCCTACCAAGGTACTGTAAAAACTACCAAGAGAACTCCTGTCTGGCACCTTCCCCGGTGGAGTTGTGCATGGGGTGTGTTTGGAACATTTTGTCACCAGCCGACTCCAAAATTCAGCGTTTCCCCATCTCAGCCCAGAAAGCAGGTAGAACAACTTTTGTGGTGTCTTTCAGATGCCTACCAAGGTAGTGTAAAAACTACTAAGAGAACTCCTGTCTGGCACCTTCCCCGGTGGAGTTGTGCATGGGGTGTGTTTGGAACATTTTGTCACCGGCCGAGTCCAAAATTCAGCGATTCCCCATCTCAGCCCAGAAAGCAAGTAGAACAACTTTTGTGGTGTCTTTCAGATGCCTACCAAGGTAGTGTAAAAACTACCAGGAGAACTCCTGTCTGGCACCTTCCGTGGTGGAGTTGTGCATGGGGTGTGTTTGGAACATTTTGTCACCAGCCGAGTCCAAAATTCAGCTGTTCCCCATCTCAGCCCAGAAAGCAGGTAGAACAACTTTTGTGGTGTCTTTCAGATGCCTACCTGAGCAATGTAAAAACTACCAGGAGAACTCCTGTCTGGCACCTTCCCCGGTGGAGTTGTGCAGGGGGTGTGTTTGGAACATTTTGTCACCAGCCGACTCCAAAATTCAGCGGTTCCCTATCTCAGCCCAGAAAGCAGGTAGAACAACTTTTGTGGTGTCTTTCAGCTGCCTACCAAGGTAGTGTAAAAACTACCAAGAGAACTCCTGTCTGGCACCTTCCCCGGTGGAGTTGTGCATGGGGTGTGTTTGGAACATTTTGTCAACGGCCGAGTCCAAAATTCAGCGGTTCCCCATCTCAGCCCAGAAAGCAGGTAGAACAACTTTTGTGGTGTCTTTCAGATGCCTACCGGAGCAATGTAAAAACTACCAGGAGAACTCCTGTCTGGCACCTTCCCCGGTGGAGTTGTGCAGGGGGTGTGTTTGGAACATTTTGTCACCGGCCGAGTCCAAAATTCAGCTGTTCCCCATCTCAGCCCAGAAAGCAGGTAGAACAACTTTTGTGGTGTCTTTCAGATGCCTACCGGAGCAATGTAAAAACTACCAGGAGAACTCCTGTCTGGCACCTTCCCCGGTGGAGTTGTGCATGGGGTGTGTTTGGAACATTTTGTCACCGGCCGAGTCCAAAATTCAGCGGTTCCCCATCTCAGCCCAGAAAGCAGGTAGAACATCTTTTGTGGTGTCTTTTAGATGCCTACCAAGGTAGTGTAAAAACTACCAAGAGAACTCCTGTCTGGCACCTTCCGTGGTGGAGTAGTGCATGGGGTGTGTTTGGAACATTTTGTCACCGGCCGACTCCAAAATTCAGCGGTTCCCCATCTCAGCCCAGAAAGCAGGAAGAACAACTTTTGTGGTGTCTTTCAGATGCCTACCAAGGTAGTGTAAAAACTACCAGGAGAACTCCTGTCTGGCACCTTCCCCGGTGGAGTTGTGCATGGGGTGTGTTTGGAACATTTTGTCACCAGCCGACTCCAAAATTCAGCGGTTCCCCATCTCAGCCCAGAAAGCAGGTAGAACAACTTTTGTGGTGTCTTTCAGATGCCTACCAAGGTAGTGTAAAAACTACCAAGAGAACTCCTGTCTGGCACCTTCCCCGGTGGAGTTGTGCATGGGGTGTGTTTGGAACATTTTGTCACCGGCCGACTCCAAAATTCAGCGGTTCCCCATCTCAGCCCAGAAAGCAGGTAGAACAACTTTTGTGGTGTCTTTCAGATGCCTACCAAGGTAGTGTAAAAACTACCATGAGAACTCCTGTCTGGCACCTTCCCCGGTGGAGTTGTGCATGGGGTGTGTTTGGAACATTTTGTCACCAGCCGACTCCAAAATTCAGCGTTTCCCCATCTCAGCCCAGAAAGCAGGTAGAACAACTTTTGTGGTGTCTTTCAGATGCCTACCAAGGTAGTGTAAAAACTACTAAGAGAACTCCTGTCTGGCACCTTCCCCGGTGGAGTTGTGCATGGGGTGTGTTTGGAACATTTTGTCACCGGCCGAGTCCAAAATTCAGCGGTTCCCCATCTCAGCCCAGAAAGCACGTAGAACAACTTTTGTGGTGTCTTTCAGATGCCTACCAAGGTAGTGTAAAAACTACCAAGAGAACTCCTGTCTGGCACCTTCCCCGGTGGAGTTGTGCATGGGGTGTGTTTGGAACATTTTGTCACCGGCCGACTCCAAAATTCAGCGGTTCCCCATCTCAGCCCAGAAAGCAGGTAGAACAACTTTTGTGGTGTCTTTCAGATGCCTACCGGAGCAATGTAAAACTACCAGGAGAACTCCTGTCTGGCACCTTCCCCGGTGGAGTTGTGCAGGGGGTGTGTTTGGAACATTTTGTCACCAGCCGAGTCCAAAATTCAGCGGTTCCCCATCTCAGCCCAGAAAGCAGGTAGAACAACTTTTGTGGTGTCTTTTAGATGCCTACCAAGGTAGTGTAAAAACTACCAAGAGAACTCCTGTCTGGCACCTTCCCCGGTGGAGTTGTGCAGGGGGTGTGTTTGGAACATTTTGTCACCGGCCGAGTCCAAAATTCAGCGGTTCCCCATCTCAGCCCAGAAAGCAGGTAGAACAACTTTTGTGGTGTCTTTCAGATGCCTACCGGAGCAATGTAAAAACTACCAAGAGAACTCCTGTCTGGCACCTTCCCCGGTGGAGTTGTGCAGGGGGTGTGTTTGGAACATTTTGTCACCAGCCGAGTCCAAAATTCAGCGGTTCCCCATCTCAGCCCAGAAAGCAGGTAGAACAACTTTTGTGGTGTCTTTCAGATGCCTACCAAGGTAGTGTAAAAACTACCAAGAGAACTCCTGTCTGGCACCTTCCCCGGTGGAGTTGTGCATGGGGTGTGTTTGGAACATTTTGTCACCGGCCGACTCCAAAATTCAGCGGTTCCCCATCTCAGCCCAGAAAGCAGGTAGAACAACTTTTGTGGTGTCTTTCAGATGCCTACCGGAGCAATGTAAAACTACCAGGAGAACTCCTGTCTGGCACCTTCCCCGGTGGAGTTGTGCAGGGGGTGTGTTTGGAACATTTTGTCACCAGCCGAGTCCAAAATTCAGCGGTTCCCCATCTCAGCCCAGAAAGCAGGTAGAACAACTTTTGTGGTGTCTTTTAGATGCCTACCAAGGTAGTGTAAAAACTACCAAGAGAACTCCTGTCTGGCACCTTCCCCGGTGGAGTTGTGCATGGGGTGTGTTTGGAACATTTTGTCAACGGCCGAGTCCAAAATTCAGCGGTTCCCCATCTCAGCCCAGAAAGCAGGTAGAACAACTTTTGTGGTGTCTTTCAGATGCCTACTGGAGCAATGTAAAAACTACCAAGAGAACTCCTGTCTGGCACCTTCCCCGGTGGAGTTGTGCATGGGGTGTGTTTGGAACATTTTGTCACCAGCCGAGTCCAAAATTCAGCGGTTCCCCATCTCAGCCCAGAAAGCAGGTAGAACAACTTTTGTGGTGTCTTTTAGATGCCTACCAAGGTAGTGTAAAAACTACCAAGAGAACTCCTGTCTGGCACCTTCCCCGGTGGAGTTGTGCATGGGGTGTGTTTGGAACATTTTGTCACCGGCCGACTCCAAAATTCAGCGGTTCCCCATCTCAGCCCAGAAAGCAGGTAGAACAACTTTTGTGGTGTCTTTCAGATGCCTACCGGAGCAATGTAAAACTACCAGGAGAACTCCTGTCTGGCACCTTCCCCGGTGGAGTTGTGCAGGGGGTGTGTTTGGAACATTTTGTCACCAGCCGAGTCCAAAATTCAGCGGTTCCCCATCTCAGCCCAGAAAGCAGGTACAACAACTTTTGTGGTGTCTTTTAGATGCCTACCAAGGTAGTGTAAAAACTACCAAGAGAACTCCTGTCTGGCACCTTCCCCGGTGGAGTTGTGCATGGGGTGTGTTTGGAACATTTTGTCACCGGCCGACTCCAAAATTCAGCGGTTCCCCATCTCAGCCCAGAAAGCAGGTAGAACAACTTTTGTGGTGTCTTTCAGATGCCTACCGGAGCAATGTAAAAACTACCAGGAGAACTCCTGTCTGGCACCTTCCCCGGTGGAGTTGTGCATGGGGTGTGTTTGGAACATTTTGTCACCAGCCGAGTCCAAAATTCAGCGGTTCCCCATCTCAGCCCAGAAAGCAGGTAGAACATCTTTTGTGGTATCTTTCAGATGCCTACCGGATCAATGTAAAAACTACCAGGAGAACTCCTGTCTGGCACCTTCCCCGGTGGAGTTGTGCAGGGGGTGTGTTTGGAACATTTTGTCACCGGCCGAGTCCAAAATTTAGCGTTTCCCCATCTCAGCCCAGAAAGCAGGTAGAACAACTTTTGTGGTGTCTTTCAGATGCCTACCAAGGTAGTGTAAAAACTACCAGGAGAACTCCTGTCTGGCACCTTCCCCGGTGGAGTTGTGCATGGGGTGTGTTTGGAACATTTTGTCACCGGCCGAGTCCAAAATTCAGCGATTCCCCATCTCAGCCCAGAAAGCAGGTAGAACAACTTTTGTGGTGTCTTTCAGATGCCTACCAAGGTAGTGTAAAAACTACCAAGAGAACTCCTGTCTGGCACCTTCCCCGGTGGAGTTGTGCATGGGGTGTGTTTGGAACATTTTGTCACCAGCCGACTCCAAAATTCAGTGTTTCCCCATCTCAGCCCAGAAAGCAGGTAGAACAACTTTTGTGGTGTCTTTCAGATGCCTACCAAGGTAGTGTAAAAACTACTAAGAGAACTCCTGTCTGGCACCTTCCCCGGTGGAGTTGTGCATGGGGTGTGTTTGGAACATTTTGTCACCGGCCGAGTCCAAAATTCAGCGGTTCCCCATTTCAGCCCACAAAGCAGGTAGAACAACTTTTGTGGTGTCTTTCAGATGCCTACCAAGGTAGTGTAAAAACTACCAAGAGAACTCCTGTCTGGCACCTTCCCCGGTGGAGTTGTGCATGGGGTGTGTTTGGAACATTTTGTCACCAGCCGAGTCCAAAATTCAGCGGTTCCCCATCTCAGCCCAGAAAGCAGGTAGAACATCTTTTGTGGTATCTTTCAGATGCCTACTGAATCAATGTAAAAACTACCAGGAGAACTCCTGTCTGGCACCTTCCCCGGTGGAGTTGTGCAGGGGGTGTGTTTGGAACATTTTGCCACCAGCCGACTCCAAAATTCAGCGGTTCCCCATCTCAGCCCAGAAAGCAGGAAGAACAACTTTTGTGGTGCCTTTCAAATGCCTACCAAGGTAGTGTAAAAACTACCAGGAGAACTCCTGTCTGGCACCTTCCCCGGTGGAGTTGTGCATGGGGTGTCTGTGAAACATTTTGTCACCGGCCGAGTCCAAAATTCAGCGTTTCCCCATCTCAGCCCAGAAAGCAGGTAGAACAACTTTTGTGGTGTCTTTCAGATGCCTACCGGAGCAATGTAAAAACTACCAGGAGAACTCCTGTCTGGCACCTTCCCCGGTGGAGTTGTGCAGGGGGTGTGTTTGGAACATTTTATCACCAGCCGAGTCCAAAATTCAGCGGTTCCCCATCTCAGCCCAGAAAGCAGGTAGAACAACTTTTGTGGTGTCTTTCAGCTGCCTACCAAGGTAGTGTAAAAACTACCAAGAGAACTCCTGTCTGGCACCTTCCCCGGTGGAGTTGTGCATGGGGTGTGTTTGGAACATTTTGTCACCGGCCGAGTCCAAAATTCAGCGATTCCCCATCTCAGCCCAGAAAGCAGGTAGAACAACTTTTGTGGTGTCTTTCAGCTGCCTACCAAGGTAGTGTAAAAACTACCAAGAGAACTCCTGTCTGGCACCTTCCCCGGTGGAGTTGTGCATGGGGTGTGTTTGGAACATTTTGTCAACGGCCGACTCCAAAATTCAGCGGTTCCCCATCTCAGCCCACAAAGCAGGTAGAACAACTTTTCTTGTGCCTTTCAGCTGCCTACCAAGGTAGTGTAAAAACTACCAACAGAATTCGTTCCTGGCACCTTCCCCGGTGGAGTTGTGCAGGGGGTGTGTTTGGAACATTTTGTCACCGGCCGACTCCAAAATTCAGCGATTCCCCATCTCAGCCCAGAAAGCAGGTAGAACAACTTTTGTGGTGTCTTTCAGATGCCTACCAAGGTAGTGTAAAAACTACCAGGAGAACTCCTGTCTGGCACCTTCCCCGGTGGAGTTGTGCATGGGGTGTGTTTGGAACATTTTGTCACCAGCCGAGTCCAAAATTCAGCGTTTCCCCATCTCAGCCCAGAAAGCAGGTAGAACAACTTTTGTGGTGTCTTTCAGATGCCTACCAAGGTAGTGTAAAAACTACTAAGAGAACTCCTGTCTGGCACCTTCCCCGGTGGAGTTGTGCATGGGGTGTGTTTGGAACATTTTGTCACCGGCCGAGTCCAAAATTCAGCGATTACCCATCTCAGCCCAGAAAGCAGGTAGAACAACTTTTGTGGTGTCTTTCAGCTGCCTACCAAGGTAGTGTAAAAACTACCAGGAGAACTCCTGTCTGGCACCTTCCGTGGTGGAGTTGTGCATGGGGTGTGTTTGGAACATTTTGTCACCAGCCGAGTCCAAAATTCAGCTGTTCCCCATCTCAGCCCAGAAAGCAGGTAGAACAACTTTTGTGGTGTCTTTCAGATGCCTACCTGAGCAATGTAAAAACTACCAGGAGAACTCCTGTCTGGCACCTTCCCCGGTAGAGTTGTGCAGGGGGTGTGTTTGGAACATTTTGTCACCAGCCGACTCCAAAATTCAGCGGTTCCCTATCTCAGCCCAGAAAGCAGGTAGAACAACTTTTGTGGTGTCTTTCAGCTGCCTACCAAGGTAGTGTAAAAACTACCAAGAGAACTCCTGTCTGGCACCTTCCCCGGTGGAGTTGTGCATGGGGTGTGGTTGGAACATTTTGTCAACGGCCGAGTCCAAAATTCAGCGGTTCCCCATCTCAGCCCAGAAAGCAGGTAGAACAACTTTTGTGGTGTCTTTCAGATGCCTACCGGAGCAATGTAAAAACTACCAGGAGAACTCCTGTCTGGCACCTTCCCCGGTGGAGTTGTGCATGGGGTGTGTTTGGAACATTTTGTCACCGGCCGAGTCCAAAATTCAGCTGTTCCCCATCTCAGCCCAGAAAGCAGGTAGAACAACTTTTGTGGTGTCTTTCAGATGCCTACCGGAGCAATGTAAAAACTACCAGGAGAACTCCTGTCTGGCACCTTCCCCGGTGGAGTTGTGCATGGGGTGTGTTTGGAACATTTTGTCACCGGCCGAGTCCAAAATTCAGCGGTTCCCCATCTCAGCCCAGAAAGCAGGTAGAACATCTTTTGTGGTGTCTTTTAGATGCCTACCAAGGTAGTGTAAAAACTACCAAGAGAACTCCTGTCTGGCACCTTCCGTGGTGGAGTTGTGCATGGGGTGTGTTTGGAACATTTTGTCACCGGCCGACTCCAAAATTCAGCGGTTCCCCATCTCAGCCCAGAAAGCAGGAAGAACAACTTTTGTGGTGTCTTTCAGATGCCTACCAAGGTAGTGTAAAAACTACCAGGAGAACTCCTGTCTGGCACCTTCCCCGGTGGAGTTGTGCATGGGGTGTGTTTGGAACATTTTGTCACCAGCCGACTCCAAAATTCAGCGGTTCCCCATCTCAGCCCAGAAAGCAGGTAGAACAACTTTTGTGGTGTCTTTCAGATGCCTACCAAGGTAGTGTAAAAACTACCAAGAGAACTCCTGTCTGGCACCTTCCCCGGTGGAGTTGTGCATGGGGTGTGTTTGGAACATTTTGTCACCGGCCGAGTCCAAAATTCAGCGATTCCCCATCTCAGCCCAGAAAGCAGGTAGAACAACTTTTGTGGTGTCTTTCAGATGCCTACCTGAGCAATGTAAAAACTACCAGGAGAACTCCTGTCTGGCACCTTCCCCGGTGGAGTTGTGCAGGGGGTGTGTTTGGAACATTTTGTCACCAGCCGACTCCAAAATTCAGCGGTTCCCTATCTCAGCCCAGAAAGCAGGTAGAACAACTTTTGTGGTGTCTTTCAGCTGCCTACCAAGGTAGTGTAAAAACTACCAAGAGAACTCCTGTCTGGCACCTTCCCCGGTGGAGTTGTGCATGGGGTGTGTTTGGAACATTTTGTCAACGGCCGAGTCCAAAATTCAGCGGTTCCCCATCTCAGCCCAGAAAGCAGGTAGAACAACTTTTGTGGTGTCTTTCAGATGCCTACCGGAGCAATGTAAAAACTACCAGGAGAACTCCTGTCTGGCACCTTCCCCGGTGGAGTTGTGCATGGGGTGTGTTTGGAACATTTTGTCACCGGCCGAGTCCAAAATTCAGCTGTTCCCCATCTCAGCCCAGAAAGCAGGTAGAACAACTTTTGTGGTGTCTTTCAGATGCCTACCGGAGCAATGTAAAAACTACCAGGAGAACTCCTGTCTGGCACCTTCCCCGGTGGAGTTGTGCATGGGGTGTGTTTGGAACATTTTGTCACCGGCCGAGTCCAAAATTCAGCGGTTCCCCATCTCAGCCCAGAAAGCAGGTAGAACATCTTTTGTGGTGTCTTTTAGATGCCTACCAAGGTAGTGTAAAAACTACCAAGAGAACTCCTGTCTGGCACCTTCCGTGGTGGAGTTGTGCATGGGGTGTGTTTGGAACATTTTGTCACCGGCCGACTCCAAAATTCAGCGGTTCCCCATCTCAGCCCAGAAAGCAGGAAGAACAACTTTTGTGGTGTCTTTCAGATGCCTACCAAGGTAGTGTAAAAACTACCAGGAGAACTCCTGTCTGGCACCTTCCCCGGTGGAGTTGTGCATGGGGTGTGTTTGGAACATTTTGTCACCAGCCGACTCCAAAATTCAGCGGTTCCCCATCTCAGCCCAGAAAGCAGGTAGAACAACTTTTGTGGTGTCTTTCAGATGCCTACCAAGGTAGTGTAAAAACTACCAAGAGAACTCCTGTCTGGCACCTTCCCCGGTGGAGTTGTGCATGGGGTGTGTTTGGAACATTTTGTCACCGGCCGAGTCCAAAATTCAGCGATTCCCCATCTCAGCCCAGAAAGCAGGTAGAACAACTTTTGTGGTGTCTTTCAGATGCCTACCAAGGTAGTGTAAAAACTACCATGAGAACTCCTGTCTGGCACCTTCCCCGGTGGAGTTGTGCATGGGGTGTGTTTGGAACATTTTGTCACCGGCCGAGTCCAAAATTCAGCGGTTCCCCATCTCAGCCCAGAAAGCAGGTAGAACAACTTTTGTGGTGTCTTTCAGATGCCTACCAAGGTAGTGTAAAAACTACTAAGAGAACTCCTGTCTGGCACCTTCCCCGGTGGAGTTGTGCATGGGGTGTGTTTGGAACATTTTGTCACCGGCCGAGTCCAAAATTCAGCGGTTCCCCATCTCAGCCCAGAAAGCAGGTAGAACAACTTTTGTGGTGTCTTTCAGATGCCTACCAAGGTAGTGTAAAAACTACCAAGAGAACTCCTGTCTGGCACCTTCCCCGGTGGAGTTGTGCATGGGGTGTGTTTGGAACATTTTGTCACCGGCCGACTCCAAAATTCAGCGGTTCCCCATCTCAGCCCAGAAAGCAGGTAGAACAACTTTTGTGGTGTCTTTCAGATGCCTACCGGAGCAATGTAAAACTACCAGGAGAACTCCTGTCTGGCACCTTCCCCGGTGGAGTTGTGCAGGGGGTGTGTTTGGAACATTTTGTCACCAGCCGAGTCCAAAATTCAGCGGTTCCCCATCTCAGCCCAGAAAGCAGGTAGAACAACTTTTGTGGTGTCTTTTAGATGCCTACCAAGGTAGTGTAAAAACTACCAAGAGAACTCCTGTCTGGCACCTTCCCCGGTGGAGTTGTGCATGGGGTGTGTTTGGAACATTTTGTCAACGGCCGAGTCCAAAATTCAGCGGTTCCCCATCTCAGCCCAGAAAGCAGGTAGAACAACTTTTGTGGTGTCTTTCAGATGCCTACTGGAGCAATGTAAAAACTACCAAGAGAACTCCTGTCTGGCACCTTCCCCGGTGGAGTTGTGCAGGGGGTGTGTTTGGAACATTTTGTCACCAGCCGAGTCCAAAATTCAGCGGTTCCCCATCTCAGCCCAGAAAGCAGGTAGAACAACTTTTGTGGTGTCTTTTAGATGCCTACCAAGGTAGTGTAAAAACTACTAAGAGAACTCCTGTCTGGCACCTTCCCCGGTGGAGTTGTGCATGGGGTGTGTTTGGAACATTTTGTCACCGGCCGACTCCAAAATTCAGCGGTTCCCCATCTCAGCCCAGAAAGCAGGTAGAACAACTTTTGTGGTGTCTTTCAGATGCCTACCGGAGCAATGTAAAACTACCAGGAGAACTCCTGTCTGGCACCTTCCCCGGTGGAGTTGTGCAGGGGGTGTGTTTGGAACATTTTGTCACCAGCCGAGTCCAAAATTCAGCGGTTCCCCATCTCAGCCCAGAAAGCAGGTAGAACAACTTTTGTGGTGTCTTTTAGATGCCTACCAAGGTAGTGTAAAAACTACCAAGAGAACTCCTGTCTGGCACCTTCCCCGGTGGAGTTGTGCATGGGGTGTGTTTGGAACATTTTGTCACCGGCCGACTCCAAAATTCAGCGGTTCCCCATCTCAGCCCAGAAAGCAGGTAGAACAACTTTTGTGGTGTCTTTCAGATGCCTACCGGAGCAATGTAAAAACTACCAGGAGAACTCCTGTCTGGCACCTTCCCCGGTGGAGTTGTGCATGGGGTGTGTTTGGAACATTTTGTCACCAGCCGAGTCCAAAATTCAGCGGTTCCCCATCTCAGCCCAGAAAGCAGGTAGAACATCTTTTGTGGTATCTTTCAGATGCCTACCGGATCAATGTAAAAACTACCAGGAGAACTCCTGTCTGGCACCTTCCCCGGTGGAGTTGTGCAGGGGGTGTGTTTGGAACATTTTGTCACCGGCCGAGTCCAAAATTTAGCGTTTCCCCATCTCAGCCCAGAAAGCAGGTAGAACAACTTTTCTGGTGTCTTTCAGATGCCTACCAAGGTAGTGTAAAAACTACCAGGAGAACTCCTGTCTGGCACCTTCCCCGGTGGAGTTGTGCATGGGGTGTGTTTGGAACATTTTGTCAACGGCGAGTCCAAAATTTAGCGTTTCCCCATCTCAGCCCAGAAAGCAGGTAGAACAACTTTTGTGGTGTCTTTCAGCTGCCTACCAAGGTAGTGTAAAAACTACCAGGAGAACTCCTGTCTGGCACCTTCCCCGGTGGAGTTGTGCATGGGGTGTGTTTGGAACATTTTGTCACCAGCCGACTCCAAAATTCAGTGTTTCCCCATCTCAGCCCAGAAAGCAGGTAGAACAACTTTTGTGGTGTCTTTCAGATGCCTACCAAGGTAGTGTAAAAACTACTAAGAGAACTCCTGTCTGGCACCTTCCCCGGTGGAGTTGTGCAGGGGGTGTGTTTGGAACATTTTGTCACCGGCCGAGTCCAAAATTCAGCGGTTCCCCATCTCAGACCACAAAGCAGGTAGAACAACTTTTGTGGTGTCTTTCAGATGCCTACCAAGGTAGTGTAAAAACTACTAAGAGAACTCCTGTCTGGCACCTTCCCCGGTGGAGTTGTGCATGGGGTGTGTTTGGAACATTTTGTCACCAGCCGAGTCCAAAATTCAGCGGTTCCCCATCTCAGCCCAGAAAGCAGGTAGAACATCTTTTGTGGTATCTTTCAGATGCCTACTGAATCAATGTAAAAACTACCAGGAGAACTCCTGTCTGGCACCTTCCCCGGTGGAGTTGTGCAGGGGGTGTGTTTGGAACATTTTGCCACCAGCCGACTCCAAAATTCAGCGGTTCCCCATCTCAGCCCAGAAAGCAGGAAGAACAACTTTTGTGGTGCCTTTCAAATGCCTACCAAGGTAGTGTAAAAACTACCAGGAGAACTCCTGTCTGGCACCTTCCCCGGTGGAGTTGTGCATGGGGTGTCTGTGAAACATTTTGTCACCGGCCGAGTCCAAAATTCAGCGGTTCCCCATCTCAGCCCAGAAAGCAGGTAGAACAACTTTTGTGGTGTCTTTCAGATGCCTACCGGAGCAATGTAAAAACTACCAGGAGAACTCCTGTCTGGCACCTTCCCCGGTGGAGTTGTGCAGGGGGTGTGTTTGGAACATTTTGTCACCAGCCGAGTCCAAAATTCAGCGGTTCCCCATCTCAGCCCAGAAAGCAGGTAGAACAACTTTTGTGGTGTCTTTCAGCTGCCTACCAAGGTAGTGTAAAAACTACGAAGAGAACTCCTGTCTGGCACCTTCCCCGGTGGAGTTGTGCATGGGGTGTGTTTGGAACATTTTGTCACCGGCCGAGTCCAAAATTCAGCGATTCCCCATCTCAGCCCAGAAAGCAGGTAGAACAACTTTTGTGGTGTCTTTCAGCTGCCTACCAAGGTAGTGTAAAAACTACCAACAGAATTCGTTCCTGGCACCTTCCCCGGTGGAGTTGTGCAGGGGGTGTGTTTGGAACATTTTGTCACCGGCCGACTCCAAAATTCAGCGGTTCCCCATCTCAGCCCAGAAAGCAGGTAGAACAACTTTTTTGGTGTCTTTCAGATGCCTACCGGACCAATGTAAAAACTACCAGGAGAACTCCTGTCTGGCACCTTCCCCGGTGGAGTTGTGCATGGGGTGTGTTTGGAACATTTTGTCACCGGCCGACTCCAAAATTCAGCGATTCCCCATCTCAGCCCAGAAAGCAGGTAGAACAACTTTTGTGGTGTCTTTCAGATGCCTACCAAGGTAGTGTAAAAACTACTAAGAGAACTCCTGTCTGGCACCTTCCCCGGTGGAGTTGTGCAGGGGGTGTGTTTGGAACATTTTGTCACCGGCCGAGTCCAAAATTCAGCGGTTCCCCATCTCAGCCCAGAAAGCAGGTAGAACATCTTTTGTGGTATCTTTCAGATGCCTACCGGATCAATGTAAAAACTACCAGGAGAACTCCTGTCTGGCACCTTCCCGGTGGAGTTGTGCAGGGGGTGTGTTTGGAACATTTTGTCACCAGCCGAGTCCAAAATTCAGCGGTTCCCCATCTCAGCCCAGAAAGCAGGTAGAACAACTTTTGTGGTGTCTTTCAGATGCCTACCGGAGCAATGTAAAAACTACCAGGAGAACTCCTGTATGGCACCTTCCCCGGTGGAGTTGTGCAGGGGGTGTGTTTGGAACATTTTATCACCAGCCGAGTCCAAAATTCAGCGGTTCCCCATCTCAGCCCAGAAAGCAGGTAGAACAACTTTTGTGGTGTCTTTCAGCTGCCTACCAAGGTAGTGTAAAAACTACCAGGAGAACTCCTGTCTGGCACCTTCCCCGGTGGAGTTGTGCATGGGGTGTGTTTGGAACATTTTGTCACCAGCCGAGTCCAAAATTCAGCGTTTCCCCATCTCAGCCCAGAAAGCAGGTAGAACAACTTTTGTGGTGCCTTTCAGCTGCCTACCAAGGTAGTGTAAAAACTACCAAGAGAACTCCTGTCTGGCACCTTCCCCGGTGGAGTTGTGCATGGGGTGTGTTTGGAACATTTTGTCAACGGCCGACTCCAAAATTCAGCGGTTCCCCATCTCAGCCCACAAAGCAGGTAGAACAACTTTTCTTGTGCCTTTCAGCTGCCTACCAAGGTAGTGTAAAAACTACCAAGAGAATTCGTTCCTGGCACCTTCCCCGGTGGAGTTGTGCAGGGGGTGTGTTTGGAACATTTTGTCACTAGCCGAGTCCAAAATTCAGCTGTTCCCCATCTCAGCCCAGAAAGCAGGTAGAACAACATTTTTGGTGTCTTTCAGATGCCTACCGGACCAATGTAAAAACTACCAGGAGAACTCCTGTCTGGCACCTTCCCCGGTGGAGTTGTGCATGGGGTGTGTTTGGAACATTTTGTCACCAGCCGACTCCAAAATTCAGTGTTTCCCCATCTCAGCCCAGAAAGCAGGTAGAACAACTTTTGTGGTGTCTTTCAGATGCCTACCAAGGTAGTGTAAAAACTACTAAGAGAACTCCTGTCTGGCACCTTCCCCGGTGGAGTTGTGCATGGGGTGTGTTTGGAACATTTTGTCACCGGCCGAGTCCAAAATTCAGCGGTTCCCCATCTCAGCCCAGAAAGCAGGTAGAACAACTTTTGTGGTGTCTTTCAGATGCCTACCAAGGTAGTGTAAAAACTACCAGGAGAACTCCTGTCTGGCACCTTCCCCGGTGGAGTTGTGCAGGGGGTGTGTTTGGAACATTTTGCCACCAGCCGACTCCAAAATTCAGCGGTTCCCCATCTCAGCCCAGAAAGCAGGTAGAACAACTTTTGTGGTGCCTTTCAGATGCCTACCAAGGTAGTGTAAAAACTACTAAGAGAACTCCTGTCTGGCACCTTCCCCGGTGGAGTTGTGCATGGGGTGTGTTTGGAACATTTTGTCACCAGCCGAGTCCAAAATTCAGCGGTTCCCCATCTCAGCCCAGAAAGCAGGTAGAACATCTTTTGTGGTGCCTTTCAGCTGCCTACCGGATCAATGTAAAAACTACCAGGAGAACTCCTGTCTGGCACCTTCCCCGGTGGAGTTGTGCAGGGGGTGTGTTTGGAACATTTTGTCACCAGCCGAGTCCAAAATTCAGCGGTTCCCCATCTCAGCCCAGAAAGCAGGTAGAACAACTTTTGTGGTGCCTTTCAAATGCCTACCAAGGTAGTGTAAAAACCACCAGGAGAACTCCTGTCTGGCACCTTCCCCGGTGGAGTTGTGCATGGGGTGTCTGTGAAAAATTTTGTCACCGGCCGACTCCAAAAATCAGCGGTTCCCCATCTCAGCCCAGAAAGCAGGTAGAACAACTTTTGTGGTGTCTTTCAGATGCCTACCGGAGCAATGTAAAAACTACCAGGAGAACTCCTGTCTGGCACCTTCCCCGGTGGAGTTGTGCAGGGGGTGTGTTTGGAACATTTTGTCACCGGCCGAGTCCAAAATTCAGCTGTTCCCCATCTCAGCCCAGAAAGCAGGTAGAACAACTTTTGTGGTGTCTTTCAGATGCCTACCAAGGTAGTGTAAAAACTACGAAGAGAACTCCTGTCTGGCACCTTCCCCGGTGGAGTTGTGCATGGGGTGTGTTTGGAACATTTTGTCACCGGCCGACTCCAAAATTCAGCGATTCCCCATCTCAGCCCAGAAAGCAGGTAGAACAACTTTTGTGGTGTCTTTCAGATGCCTACCAAGGTAGTGTAAAAACTACCAGGAGAACTCCTGTCTGGCACCTTCCCCGGTGGAGTTGTGCATGGGGTGTGTTTGGAACATTTTGTCACCAGCCGAGTCCAAAATTCAGCGTTTCCCCATCTCAGCCCAGAAAGCAGGTAGAACAACTTTTGTGGTGTCTTTCAGATGCCTACCAAGGTAGTGTAAAAACTACCAAGAGAACTCCTGTCTGGCACCTTCCCCGGTGGAGTTGTGCATGGGGTGTGTTTGGAACATTTTGTCACCAGCCGAGTCCAAAATTCAGCGGTTCCCCATCTCAGCCCAGAAAGCAGGTAGAACAACTTTTGTGGTGTCTTTCAGATGCCTACCGGAGCAATGTAAAAACTACCAGGAGAACTCCTGTCTGGCACCTTCCCCGGTGGAGTTGTGCATGGGGTGTGTTTGGAACATTTTGTCACCAGCCGAGTCCAAAATTCAGCGTTTCCCCATCTCAGCCCAGAAAGCAGGTAGAACAACTTTTGTGGTGTCTTTTAGATGCCTACCAAGGTAGTGTAAAAACTACCAAGAGAACTCCTGTCTGGCACCTTCCCCGGTGGAGTTGTGCATGGGGTGTGTTTGGAACATTTTGTCACCGGCCGAGTCCAAAATTCAGCGGTTCCCCATCTCAGCCCAGAAAGCAGGTAGAACAACTTTTGTGGTGTCTTTCAGATGCCTACCAAGGTAGTGTAAAAACTACCAGGAGAACTCCTGTCTGGCACCTTCCCCGGTGGAGTTGTGCATGGGGTGTGTTTGGAACATTTTGTCACCGGCCGACTCCAAAATTCAGCGGTTCCCCATCTCAGCCCAGAAAGCAGGAAGAACAACTTTTGTGGTGCCTTTCAAATGCCTACCAAGGTACTGTAAAAACTACCAAGAGAACTCCTGTCTGGCACCTTCCCCGGTGGAGTTGTGCATGGGGTGTGTTTGGAACATTTTGTCACCAGCCGACTCCAAAATTCAGCGTTTCCCCATCTCAGCCCAGAAAGCAGGTAGAACAACTTTTGTGGTGTCTTTCAGCTGCCTACCAAGGTAGTGTAAAAACTACTAAGAGAACTCCTGTCTGGCACCTTCCCCGGTGGAGTTGTGCATGGGGTGTGTTTGGAACATTTTGTCACCGGCCGAGTCCAAAATTCAGCGGTTCCCCATCTCAGCCCAGAAAGCAGGTAGAACAACTTTTGTGGTGTCTTTCAGATGCCTACCAAGGTAGTGTAAAAACTACCAGGAGAACTCCTGTCTGGCACCTTCCCCGGTGGAGTTGTGCATGGGGTGTGTTTGGAACATTTTGTCACCAGCCGAGTCCAAAATTCAGCTGTTCCCCATCTCAGCCCAGAAAGCAGGTAGAACAACTTTTGTGGTGTCTTTCAGATGCCTACCTGAGCAATGTAAAAACTACCAGGAGAACTCCTGTCTGGCACCTTCCCCGGTGGAGTTGTGCAGGGGGTGTGTTTGGAACATTTTGTCACCAGCCGACTCCAAAATTCAGCGGTTCCCTATCTCAGCCCAGAAAGCAGGTAGAACAACTTTTGTGGTGTCTTTCAGATGCCTACCGGAGCAATGTAAAAACTACCAGGAGAACTCCTGTCTGGCACCTTCCGTGGTGGAGTTGTGCATGGGGTGTGTTTGGAACATTTTGTCACCAGCCGAGTCCAAAATTCAGCGGTTCCCCATCTCAGCCCAGAAAGCAGGTAGAACAACTTTTGTGGTGTCTTTCAGATGCCTACCGGAGCAATGTAAAAACTACCAGGAGAACTCCTGTCTGGCACCTTCCCCGGTGGAGTTGTGCATGGGGTGTGTTTGGAACATTTTGTCACCGGCCGAGTCCAAAATTCAGCTGTTCCCCATCTCAGCCCAGAAAGCAGGTAGAACAACTTTTGTGGTGTCTTTCAGATGCCTACCGGAGCAATGTAAAAACTACCAGGAGAACTCCTGTCTGGCACCTTCCCCGGTGGAGTTGTGCATGGGGTGTGTTTGGAACATTTTGTCACCGGCCGAGTCCAAAATTCAGCGGTTCCCCATCTCAGCCCAGAAAGCAGGTAGAACATCTTTTGTGGTGTCTTTTAGATGCCTACCAAGGTAGTGTAAAAACTACCAGGAGAACTCCTGTCTGGCACCTTCCGTGGTGGAGTTGTGCATGGGGTGTGTTTGGAACATTTTGTCACCGGCCGACTCCAAAATTCAGCGGTTCCCCATCTCAGCCCAGAAAGCAGGAAGAACAACTTTTGTGGTGTCTTTCAGATGCCTACCAAGGTAGTGTAAAAACTACCAGGAGAACTCCTGTCTGGCACCTTCCCCGGTGGAGTTGTGCATGGGGTGTGTTTGGAACATTTTGTCACCAGCCGACTCCAAAATTCAGCGGTTCCCCATCTCAGCCCAGAAAGCAGGTAGAACAACTTTTGTGGTGTCTTTCAGATGCCTACCAAGGTAGTGTAAAAACTACCAGGAGAACTCCTGTCTGGCACCTTCCCCGGTGGAGTTGTGCATGGGGTGTGTTTGGAACATTTTGTCAACGGCCGACTCCAAAATTCAGCGGTTCCCCATCTCAGCCCACAAAGCAGGTACAACAACTTTTCTTGTGCCTTTCAGCTGCCTACCAAGGTAGTGTAAAAACTACCAACAGAATTCGTTCCTGGCACCTTCCCCGGTGGAGTTGTGCATGGGGTGTCTGTGGAACATTTTGTCACCGGCCGACTCCAAAATTCAGCGGTTCCCCATCTCAGCCCAGAAAGCAGGTAGAACAACTTTTGTGGTGTCTTTCAGATGCCTACCGGAGCAATGTAAAAACTACCAGGAGAACTCCTGTCTGGCACCTTCCCCGGTGGAGTTGTGCAGGGGGTGTGTTTGGAACATTTTGTCACCAGCCGACTCCAAAATTCAGCGGTTCCCTATCTCAGCCCAGAAAGCAGGTAGAACAACTTTTGTGGTGTCTTTCAGATGCCTACCGGAGCAATGTAAAAACTACCAGGAGAAGTCCTGTCTGGCTCCTTCCGTGGTGGAGTTGTGCATGGGGTGTGTTTGGAACATTTTGTCACCAGCCGACTCCAAAATTCAGCGTTTCCCCATCTCAGCCCAGAAAGCAGGTAGAACAACTTTTGTGGTGTCTTTCAGATGCCTACCAAGGTAGTGTAAAAACTACTAAGAGAACTCCTGTCTGGCACCTTCCCCGGTGGAGTTGTGCATGGGGTGTGTTTGGAACATTTTGTCACCGGCCGAGTCCAAAATTTAGCGATTCCCCATCTCAGCCCAGAAAGCAGGTAGAACAACTTTTGTGGTGTCTTTCAGATGCCTACCAAGGTAGTGTAAAAACTACCAGGAGAACCCCTGTCTGGCACCTTCCCCGGTGGAGTTGTGCATGGGGTGTGTTTGGAACATTTTGTCACCAGCCGAGTCCAAAATTCAGCTGTTCCCCATCTCAGCCCAGAAAGCAGGTAGAACAACTTTTGTGGTGTCTTTCAGATGCCTACCGGAGCAATGTAAAAACTACCAGGAGAACTCCTGTCTGGCACCTTCCCCGGTGGAGTTGTGCAGGGGGTGTGTTTGGAACATTTTGTCACCAGCCGAGTCCAAAATTCAGCGGTTCCCCATCTCAGCCCAGAAAGCAGGTAGAACAACTTTTGTGGTGTCTTTCAGATGCCTACCGGAGCAATGTAAAAACTACCAGGAGAACTCCTGTCTGGCACCTTCCCCGGTGGAGTTGTGCAGGGGGTGTGTTTGGAACATTTTGTCACCGGCCGAGTCCAAAATTCAGCGGTTCCCCATCTCAGCCCAGAAAGCAGGTAGAACATCTTTTGTGGTGTCTTTCAGATGCCTACCGGAGCAATGTAAAAACTACCAGGAGAACTCCTGTCTGGCACCTTCCCCGGTGGAGTTGTGCAGGGGGTGTGTTTGGAACATTTTGTCACCAGCCGAGTCCAAAATTCAGCGGTTCCCCATCTCAGCCCAGAAAGCAGGTAGAACAACTTTTGTGGTGTCTTTTAGATGCCTACCAAGGTAGTGTAAAAACTACCAACAGAACTCGTTTCTGGCACCTTCCCCGGTGGAGTTGTGCATGGGGTGTGTTTGGAACATTTTGTCACCGGCCGACTCCAAAATTCAGCGGTTCCCCATCTCAGCCCAGAAAGCAGGTAGAACAACTTTTGTGGTGTCTTTCAGATGCCTACCGGAGCAATGTAAAAACTACCAGGAGAACTCCTGTCTGGCACCTTCCCCGGTGGAGTTGTGCATGGGGTGTCTTTGGAACATTTTGTCACCAGCCGAGTCCAAAATTCAGCGGTTCCCCATCTCAGCCCAGAAAGCAGGTAGAACAACTTTTGTGGTATCTTTCAGATGCCTACCGGATCAATGTAAAAACTACCAGGAGAACTCCTGTCTGGCACCTTCCCCGGTGGAGTTGTGCAGGGGGTGTGTTTGGAACATTTTGTCACCGGCCGAGTCCAAAATTTAGCGTTTCCCCATCTCAGCCCAGAAAGCAGGTAGAACAACTTTTGTGGTGTCTTTCAGATGCCTACCAAGGTAGTGTAAAAACTACCAGGAGAACTCCTGTCTGGCACCTTCCCCGGTGGAGTTGTGCATGGGGTGTGTTTGGAACATTTTGTCACCGGCCGAGTCCAAAATTCAGCGATTCCCCATCTCAGCCCAGAAAGCAGGTAGAACAACTTTTGTGGTGTCTTTCAGCTGCCTACCAAGGCAGTGTAAAAACTGCCAAGAGAACTCCTGTCTGGCACCTTCCCCGGTGGAGTTGTGCATGGGGTGTGTTTGGAACATTTTGTCACCAGCCGACTCCAAAATTCAGCGGTTCCCCATCTCAGCCCAGAAAGCAGGTAGAACAACTTTTGTGGTGTCTTTCAGATGCCTACCAAGGTAGTGTAAAAACTACTAAGAGAACTCCTGTCTGGCACCTTCCCCGGTGGAGTTGTGCATGGGGTGTTTTTGGAACATTTTGTCACCGGCCGAGTCCAAAATTAGGCGGTTCCACATCTCAGCCCACAAAGCAGGTAGAACAACTTTTGTGGTGTCTTTCAGATGCCTACCGGAGCAATGTAAAAACTACCAGGAGAACTCCTGTCTGGCACCTTCCCCGGTGGAGTTGTGCATGGGGTGTGTTTGGAACATTTTGTCACCAGCCGAGTCCAAAATTCAGCGGTTCCCCATCTCAGCCCAGAAAGCAGGTAGAACATCTTTTGTGGTATCTTTCAGATGCCTACTGGATCAATGTAAAAACTACCAGGAGAACTCCTGTCTGGCACCTTCCCCGGTGGAGTTGTGCAGGGGGTGTGTTTGGAACATTTTGCCACCAGCCGACTCCAAAATTCAGCGGTTCCCCATCTCAGCCCAGAAAGCAGGAAGAACAACTTTTGTGGTGCCTTTCAAATGCCTACCAAGGTAGTGTAAAAACTACCAGGAGAACTCCTGTCTGGCACCTTCCCCGGTGGAGTTGTGCATGGGGTGTCTGTGAAACATTTTGTCACCGGCCGAGTCCAAAATTCAGCGGTTCCCCATCTCAGCCCAGAAAGCAGGTAGAACAACTTTTGTGGTGTCTTTCAGATGCCTACCGGAGCAATGTAAAAACTACCAGGAGAACTCCTGTCTGGCACCTTCCCCGGTGGAGTTGTGCAGGGGGTGTGTTTGGAACATTTTATCACCAGCCGAGTCCAAAATTCAGCGGTTCCCCATCTCAGCCCAGAAAGCAGGTAGAACAACTTTTGTGGTGTCTTTCAGCTGCCTACCAAGGTAGTGTAAAAACTACCAAGAGAACTCCTGTCTGGCACCTTCCCCGGTGGAGTTGTGCAGGGGGTGTGTTTGGAACATTTTGTCACCGGCCGAGTCCAAAATTCAGCGATTCCCCATCTCAGCCCAGAAAGCAGGTAGAACAACTTTTGTGGTGTCTTTCAGCTGCCTACCAAGGTAGTGTAAAAACTACCAAGAGAACTCCTGTCTGGCACCTTCCCCGGTGGAGTTGTGCATGGGGTGTGTTTGGAACATTTTGTCAACGGCCGACTCCAAAATTCAGCGGTTCCCCATCTCATCCCACAAAGCAGGTAGAACAACTTTTGTGGTGTCTTTCAGATGCCTACCGGAGCAATGTAAAAACTACCAGGAGAACTCCTGTCTGGCACCTTCCCCGGTGGAGTTGTGCAGGGGGTGTGTTTGGAACATTTTGTCACCGGCCGAGTCCAAAATTCAGCGGTTCCCCATCTCAGCCCAGAAAGCAGGTAGAACATCTTTTGTGGTATCTTTCAGATGCCTACCGGAGCAATGTAAAAACTACCAGGAGAACTCCTGTCTGGCACCTTCCCCGGTGGAGTTGTGCATGGGGTGTTTTTGGAAAATTTTGTCACCAGCCGAGTCCAAAATTCAGCGGTTCCCCATCTCAGCCCAGAAAGCAGGTAGAACAACTTTTGTGGTGTCTTTTAGATGCCTACCAAGGTAGTGTAAAAACTACCAAGAGAACTCCTGTCTGGCACCTTCCCCGGTGGAGTTGTGCATGGGGTGTGTTTGGAACATTTTGTCACCGGCCGACTCCAAAATTCAGCGGTTCCCCATCTCAGCCCAGAAAGCAGGTAGAACAACTTTTGTGGTGCCTTTCAAATGCCTACCAAGGTACTGTAAAAACTACCAGGAGAACTCCTGTCTGGCACCTTCCCCGGTGGAGTTGTGCATGGGGTGTGTTTGGAACATTTTGTCACCAGCCGACTCCAAAATTCAGCGTTTCCCCATCTCAGCCCAGAAAGCAGGTAGAACAACTTTTGTGGTGTCTTTCAGATGCCTACCAAGGTAGTGTAAAAACTACTAAGAGAACTCCTGTCTGGCACCTTCCCCGGTGGAGTTGTGCATGGGGTGTGTTTGGAACATTTTGTCACCGGCCGAGTCCAAAATTCAGCGATTCCCCATCTCAGCCCAGAAAGCAGGTAGAACAACTTTTGTGGTGTCTTTCAGATGCCTACCAAGGTAGTGTAAAAACTACCAGGAGAACTCCTGTCTGGCACCTTCCCCGGTGGAGTTGTGCATGGGGTGTGTTTGGAACATTTTGTCACCAGCCGAGTCCAAAATTCAGCTGTTCCCCATCTCAGCCCAGAAAGCAGGTAGAACAACTTTTGTGGTGTCTTTCAGATGCCTACCTGAGCAATGTAAAAACTACCAGGAGAACTCCTGTCTGGCACCTTCCCCGGTGGAGTTGTGCAGGGGGTGTGTTTGGAACATTTTGTCACCAGCCGACTCCAAAATTCAGCGGTTCCCTATCTCAGCCCAGAAAGCAGGTAGAACAACTTTTGTGGTGTCTTTCAGATGCCTACCAAGGTAGTGTAAAAACTACCAAGAGAACTCCTGTCTGGCACCTTCCCCGGTGGAGTTGTGCATGGGGTGTGTTTGGAACATTTTGTCAACGGCCGAGTCCAAAATTCAGCGGTTCCCCATCTCAGCCCAGAAAGCAGGTAGAACAACTTTTGTGGTGTCTTTCAGATGCCTACCGGAGCAATGTAAAAACTACCAGGAGAACTCCTGTCTGGCACCTTCCCCGGTGGAGTTGTGCATGGGGTGTGTTTGGAACATTTTGTCACCGGCCGAGTCCAAAATTCAGCTGTTCCCCATCTCAGCCCAGAAAGCAGGTAGAACAACTTTTGTGGTGTCTTTCAGATGCCTACCGGAGCAATGTAAAAACTACCAGGAGAACTCCTGTCTGGCACCTTCCCCGGTGGAGTTGTGCATGGGGTGTGTTTGGAACATTTTGTCACCGGCCGAGTCCAAAATTCAGCGGTTCCCCATCTCAGCCCAGAAAGCAGGTAGAACATCTTTTGTGGTGTCTTTTAGATGCCTACCAAGGTAGTGTAAAAACTACCAAGAGAACTCCTGTCTGGCACCTTCCGTGGTGGAGTTGTGCATGGGGTGTGTTTGGCACATTTTGTCACCGGCCGACTCCAAAATTCAGCGGTTCCCCATCTCAGCCCAGAAAGCAGGAAGAACAACTTTTGTGGTGTCTTTCAGATGCCTACCAAGGTAGTGTAAAAACTACCAGGAGAACTCCTGTCTGGCACCTTCCCCGGTGGAGTTGTGCATGGGGTGTGTTTGGAACATTTTGTCACCAGCCGACTCCAAAATTCAGCGTTTCCCCATCTCAGCCCAGAAAGCAGGTAGAACAACTTTTGTGGTGTCTTTCAGATGCCTACCAAGGTAGTGTAAAAACTACCAGGAGAACTCCTGTCTGGCACCTTCCCCGGTGGAGTTGTGCATGGGGTGTGTTTGGAACATTTTGTCAACGGCCGACTCCAAAATTCAGCGGTTCCCCATCTCAGCCCACAAAGCAGGTACAACAACTTTTCTTGTGCCTTTCAGCTGCCTACCAAGGTAGTGTAAAAACTACCAACAGAATTCGTTCCTGGCACCTTCCCCGGTGGAGTTGTGCAGGGGGTGTCTGTGGAACATTTTGTCACCGGCCGACTCCAAAATTCAGCGGTTCCCCATCTCAGCCCAGAAAGCAGGTAGAACAACTTTTGTGGTGTCTTTCAGATGCCTACCGGAGCAATGTAAAAACTACCAGGAGAACTCCTGTCTGGCACCTTCCCCGGTGGAGTTGTGCAGGGGGTGTGTTTGGAACATTTTGTCACCAGCCGACTCCAAAATTCAGCGGTTCCCTATCTCAGCCCAGAAAGCAGGTAGAACAACTTTTGTGGTGTCTTTCAGATGCCTACCGGAGCAATGTAAAAACTACCAGGAGAAGTCCTGTCTGGCTCCTTCCGTGGTGGAGTTGTGCATGGGGTGTGTTTGGAACATTTTGTCACCAGCCGACTCCAAAATTCAGCGGTTCCCCATCTCAGCCCAGAAAGCAGGTAGAACAACTTTTGTGGTGTCTTTCAGATGCCTACCAAGGTAGTGTAAAAACTACTAAGAGAACTCCTGTCTGGCACCTTCCCCGGTGGAGTTGTGCATGGGGTGTGTTTGGAACACTTTGTCACCGGCCGAGTCCAAAATTTAGCGATTCCCCATCTCAGCCCAGAAAGCAGGTAGAACAACTTTTGTGGTGTCTTTCAGCTGCCTACCAAGGTAGTGTAAAAACTACCAGGAGAACTCCTGTCTGGCACCTTCCCCGGTGGAGTTGTGCATGGGGTGTGTTTGGAACATTTTGTCACCAGCCGAGTCCAAAATTCAGCGGTTCCCCATCTCAGCCCAGAAAGCAGGTAGAACAACTTTTGTGGTGTCTTTCAGATGCCTACCGGAGCAATGTAAAAACTACCAGGAGAACTCCTGTCTGGCACCTTCCCCGGTGGAGTTGTGCAGGGGGTGTGTTTGGAACATTTTGTCACCAGCCGAGTCCAAAATTCAGCGGTTCCCCATCTCAGCCCAGAAAGCAGGTAGAACAACTTTTGTGGTGTCTTTCAGATGCCTACCGGAGCAATGTAAAAACTACCAGGAGAACTCCTGTCTGGCACCTTCCCCGGTGGAGTTGTGCATGGGGTGTGTTTGGAACATTTTGTCACCGGCCGAGTCCAAAATTCAGCGGTTCCCCATCTCAGCCCAGAAAGCAGGTAGAACATCTTTTGTGGTGTCTTTCAGATGCCTACCGGAGCAATGTAAAAACTACCAGGAGAACTCCTGTCTGGCACCTTCCCCGGTGGAGTTGTGCAGGGGGTGTGTTTGGAACATTTTGTCACCAGCCGACTCCAAAATTCAGCGGTTCCCCATCTCAGCCCAGAAAGCAGGTAGAACAACTTTTGTGGTGTCTTTTAGATGCCTACCAAGGTAGTGTAAAAACTACCAGGAGAACTCCTGTCTGGCACCTTCCCCGGTGGAGTTGTGCATGGGGTGTGTTTGGAACATTTTGTCACCGGCCGAGTCCAAAATTCAGCGGTTCCCCATCTCAGCCCAGAAAGCAGGTAGAACATCTTTTGTGGTATCTTTCAGATGCCTACCGGATCAATGTAAAAACTACCAGGAGAACTCCTGTCTGGCACCTTCCCAGGTGGAGTTGTGCAGGGGGTGTGTTTGGAACATTTTGTCACCGGCCGAGTCCAAAATTTAGCGTTTCCCCATCTCAGCCCAGAAAGCAGGTAGAACAACTTTTGTGGTGTCTTTCAGATGCCTACCAAGGTAGTGTAAAAACTACCAGGAGAACTCCTGTCTGGCACCTTCCCCGGTGCAGTTGTGCATGGGGTGTGTTTGGAACATTTTGTCACCGGCCGAGTCCAAAATTCAGCGATTCCCCATCTCAGCCCAGAAAGCAGGTAGAACAACTTTTGTGGTGTCTTTCAGCTGCCTACCAAGGCAGTGTAAAAACTGCCAAGAGAACTCCTGTCTGGCACCTTCCCCGGTGGAGTTGTGCATGGGGTGTGTTTGGAACATTTTGTCACCAGCCGACTCCAAAATTCAGCGGTTCCCCATCTCAGCCCAGAAAGCAGGTAGAACAACTTTTGTGGTGTCTTTCAGATGCCTACCAAGGTAGTGTAAAAACTACTAAGAGAACTCCTGTCTGGCACCTTCCCCGGTGGAGTTGTGCATGGGGTGTGTTTGGAACATTTTGTCACCGGCCGAGTCCAAAATTCAGCGGTTCCCCATCTCAGCCCAGAAAGCAGGTAGAACAACTTTTGTGGTGTCTTTCAGATGCCTACCGGAGCAATGTAAAAACTACCAGGAGAACTCCTGTCTGGCACCTTCCGTGGTGGAGTTGTGCATGGGGTGTGTTTGGAACATTTTGTCACCGGCCGAGTCCAAAATTCAGCGGTTCCCCATCTCAGCCCAGAAAGCAGGTAGAACATCTTTTGTGGTATCTTTCAGATGCCTACTGGATCAATGTAAAAACTACCAGGAGAACTCCTGTCTGGCACCTTCCCCGGTGGAGTTGTGCAGGGGGTGTGTTTGGAACATTTTGTCACCAGCCGACTCCAAAATTCAGCGGTTCCCCATCTCAGCCCAGAAAGCAGGAAGAACAACTTTTGTGGTGCCTTTCAAATGCCTACCAAGGTAGTGTAAAAACTACCAGGAGAACTCCTGTCTGGCACCTTCCCCGGTGGAGTTGTGCATGGGGTGTCTGTGAAACATTTTGTCACCGGCCGAGTCCAAAATTCAGCGGTTCCCCATCTCAGCCCAGAAAGCAGGTAGAACAACTTTTGTGGTGTCTTTCAGATGCCTACTGGAGCAATGTAAAAACTACCAGGAGAACTCCTGTCTGGCACCTTCCCCGGTGGAGTTGTGCAGGGGGTGTGTTTGGAACATTTTATCACCAGCCGAGTCCAAAATTCAGCGGTTCCCCATCTCAGCCCAGAAAGCAGGTAGAACAACTTTTGTGGTGTCTTTCAGATGCCTACCAAGGTAGTGTAAAAACTACCAGGAGAACTCCTGTCTGGCACCTTCCGTGGTGGAGTTGTGCAGGGGGTGTGTTTGGAACATTTTGTCACCGGCCGAGTCCAAAATTCAGCGATTCCCCATCTCAGCCCAGAAAGCAGGTAGAACAACTTTTGTGGTGTCTTTCAGCTGCCTACCAAGGTAGTGTAAAAACTACCAAGAGAACTCCTGTCTGGCACCTTCCGTGGTGGAGTTGTGCATGGGGTGTGTTTGGAACATTTTGTCAACGGCCGACTCCAAAATTCAGCGGTTCCCCATCTCAGCCCACAAAGCAGGTAGAACAACTTTTCTTGTGCCTTTCAGCTGCCTACCAAGGTAGTGTAAAAACTACCAACAGAATTCGTTCCTGGCACCTTCCCCGGTGGAGTTGTGCAGGGGGTGTGTTTGGAACATTTTGTCACCGGCCGACTCCAAAATTCAGCGGTTCCCCATCTCAGCCCAGAAAGCAGGTAGAACAACTTTTGTGGTGTCTTTCAGATGCCTACCGGAGCAATGTAAAAACTACCAGGAGAACTCCTGTCTGACACCTTCCCCGGTGGAGTTGTGCATGGGGTGTGTTTGGAACATTTTGTCACCGGCCGAGTCCAAAATTCAGCGATTCCCCATCTCAGCCCAGAAAGCAGGTAGAACAACTTTTGTGGTGTCTTTCAGATGCCTACCAAGGTAGTGTAAAAACTACCAGGAGAACTCCTGTCTGGCACCTTCCCCGGTGGAGTTGTGCATGGGGTGTGTTTGGAACATTTTGTCACCAGCCGACTCCAAAATTCAGCGGTTCCCCATCTCAGCCCAGAAAGCAGGTAGAACAACTTTTGTGGTGTCTTTCAGATGCCTACCAAGGTAGTGTAAAAACTACCAAGAGAACTCCTGTCTGGCACCTTCCCCGGTGGAGTTGTGCATGGGGTGTGTTTGGAACATTTTGTCACCAGCCGACTCCAAAATTCAGCGTTTCCCCATCTCAGCCCAGAAAGCAGGTAGAACAACTTTTGTGGTGTCTTTCAGATGCCTACCAAGGTAGTGTAAAAACTACTAAGAGAACTCCTGTCTGGCACCTTCCCCGGTGGAGTTGTGCATGGGGTGTGTTTGGAACATTTTGTCACCGGCCGACTCCAAAATTCAGCGGTTCCCCATCTCAGCCCACAAAGCAGGTAGAACAACTTTTGTGGTGTCTTTCAGATGCCTACCAAGGTAGTGTAAAAACTACCAGGAGAACTCCTGTCTGGCACCTTCCGTGGTGGAGTTGTGCAGGGGGTGTGTTTGGAACATTTTGTCACCGGCCGAGTCCAAAATTCAGCGATTCCCCATCTCAGCCCAGAAAGCAGGTAGAACAACTTTTGTGGTGTCTTTCAGCTGCCTACCAAGGTAGTGTAAAAACTACCAAGAGAACTCCTGTCTGGCACCTTCCGTGGTGGAGTTGTGCATGGGGTGTGTTTGGAACATTTTGTCAACGGCCGACTCCAAAATTCAGCGGTTCCCCATCTCAGCCCACAAAGCAGGTAGAACAACTTTTCTTGTGCCTTTCAGCTGCCTACCAAGGTAGTGTAAAAACTACCAACAGAATTCGTTCCTGGCACCTTCCCCGGTGGAGTTGTGCAGGGGGTGTGTTTGGAACATTTTGTCACCGGCCGACTCCAAAATTCAGCGGTTCCCCATCTCAGCCCAGAAAGCAGGTAGAACAACTTTTGTGGTGTCTTTCAGATGCCTACCGGAGCAATGTAAAAACTACCAGGAGAACTCCTGTCTGACACCTTCCCCGGTGGAGTTGTGCATGGGGTGTCTGTGAAACATTTTGTCACCGGCCGACTCCAAAATTCAGCGATTCCCCATCTCAGCCCAGAAAGCAGGTAGAACAACTTTTGTGGTGTCTTTCAGATGCCTACCAAGGTAGTGTAAAAACTACCAGGAGAACTCCTGTCTGGCACCTTCCCCGGTGGAGTTGTGCATGGGGTGTGTTTGGAACATTTTGTCACCAGCCGACTCCAAAATTCAGCGGTTCCCCATCTCAGCCCAGAAAGCAGGTAGAACAACTTTTGTGGTGTCTTTCAGATGCCTACCAAGGTAGTGTAAAAACTACCAAGAGAACTCCTGTCTGGCACCTTCCCCGGTGGAGTTGTGCATGGGGTGTGTTTGGAACATTTTGTCACCAGCCGACTCCAAAATTCAGCGTTTCCCCATCTCAGCCCAGAAAGCAGGTAGAACAACTTTTGTGGTGTCTTTCAGATGCCTACCAAGGTAGTGTAAAAACTACTAAGAGAACTCCTGTCTGGCACCTTCCCCGGTGGAGTTGTGCATGGGGTGTGTTTGGAACATTTTGTCACCGGCCGACTCCAAAATTCAGCGGTTCCCCATCTCAGCCCACAAAGCAGGTAGAACAACTTTTGTGGTGTCTTTCAGATGCCTACCGGAGCAATGTAAAAACTACCAGGAGAACTCCTGTCTGGCACCTTCCCCGGTGGAGTTGTGCATGGGGTGTGTTTGGAACATTTTGTCACCAGCCGAGTCCAAAATTCAGCGGTTCCCCATCTCAGCCCAGAAAGCAGGTAGAACATCTTTTGTGGTATCTTTCAGATGCCTACTGGATCAATGTAAAAACTACCAGGAGAACTCCTGTCTGGCACCTTCCCCGGTGGAGTTGTGCAGGGGGTGTGTTTGGAACATTTTGCCACCAGCCGACTCCAAAATTCAGCGGTTCCCCATCTCAGCCCAGAAAGCAGGAAGAACAACTTTTGTGGTGCCTTTCAAATGCCTACCAAGGTAGTGTAAAAACTACCAGGAGAACTCCTGTCTGGCACCTTCCCCGGTGGAGTTGTGCATGGGGTGTCTGTGAAACATTTTGTCACCGGCCGAGTCCAAAATTCAGCGGTTCCCCATCTCAGCCCAGAAAGCAGGTAGAACAACTTTTGTGGTGTCTTTCAGATGCCTACCGGAGCAATGTAAAAACTACCAGGAGAACTCCTGTCTGGCACCTTCCCCGGTGGAGTTGTGCAGGGGGTGTGTTTGGAACATTTTATCACCGGCCGAGTCCAAAATTCAGCGGTTCCCCATCTCAGCCCAGAAAGCAGGTAGAACAACTTTTGTGGTGTCTTTCAGCTGCCTACCAAGGTAGTGTAAAAACTACCAAGAGAACTCCTGTCTGGCACCTTCCCCGGTGGAGTTGTGCAGGGGGTGTGTTTGGAACATTTTGTCACCGGCCGAGTCCAAAATTCAGCGATTCCCCATCTCAGCCCAGAAAGCAGGTAGAACAACTTTTGTGGTGTCTTTCAGCTGCCTACCAAGGTAGTGTAAAAACTACCAAGAGAACTCCTGTCTGGCACCTTCCCCGGTGGAGTTGTGCATGGGGTGTGTTTGGAACATTTTGTCAACGGCCGACTCCAAAATTCAGCGGTTCCCCATCTCAGCCCACAAAGCAGGTAGAACAACTTTTCTTGTGCCTTTCAGCTGCCTACCAAGGTAGTGTAAAAACTACCAACAGAATTCGTTCCTGGCACCTTCCCCGGTGGAGTTGTGCAGGGGGTGTGTTTGGAACATTTTGTCACCGGCCGACTCCAAAATTCAGCGGTTCCCCATCTCAGCCCAGAAAGCAGGTAGAACAACTTTTTTGGTGTCTTTTAGATGCCTACCAAGGTAGTGTAAAAACTACCAAGAGAACTCCTGTCTGGCACCTTCCCCGGTGGAGTTGTGCATGGGGTGTGTTTGGAACATTTTGTCACCGGCCGACTCCAAAATTCAGCGGTTCCCCATCTCAGCCCAGAAAGCAGGAAGAACAACTTTTGTGGTGTCTTTCAGATGCCTACCAAGGTAGTGTAAAAACTACCAAGAGAACTCCTGTCTGGCACCTTCCGTGGTGGAGTTGTGCATGGGGTGTGTTTGGAACATTTTGTCACCAGCCGACTCCAAAATTCAGCGGTTCCCCATCTCAGCCCAGAAAGCAGGTAGAACAACTTTTGTGGTGTCTTTCAGATGCCTACCAAGGTAGTGTAAAAACTACCAAGAGAACTCCTGTCTGGCACCTTCCCCGGTGGAGTTGTGCATGGGGTGTGTTTGGAACATTTTGTCACCGGCCGAGTCCAAAATTCAGCGATTCCCCATCTCAGCCCAGAAAGCAGGTAGAACAACTTTTGTGGTGTCTTTCAGATGCCTACCAAGGTAGTGTAAAAACTACCAGGAGAACTCCTGTCTGGCACCTTCCCCGGTGGAGTTGTGCATGGGGTGTGTTTGGAACATTTTGTCACCAGCCGACTCCAAAATTCAGCGTTTCCCCATCTCAGCCCAGAAAGCAGGTAGAACAACTTTTGTGGTGTCTTTCAGATGCCTACCAAGGTAGTGTAAAAACTACTAAGAGAACTCCTGTCTGGCACCTTCCCCGGTGGAGTTGTGCATGGGGTGTGTTTGGAACATTTTGTCACCGGCCGAGTCCAAAATTCAGCGGTTCCCCATCTCAGCCCAGAAAGCAGGTAGAACAACTTTTGTGGTGTCTTTCAGATGCCTACCAAGGTAGTGTAAAAACTACCAGGAGAACTCCTGTCTGGCACCTTCCCCGGTGGAGTTGTGCATGGGGTGTGTTTGGAACATTTTGCCACCAGCCGACTCCAAAATTCAGCGGTTCCCCATCTCAGCCCAGAAAGCAGGTAGAACATCTTTTGTGGTGCCTTTCAGATGCCTACCAAGGTAGTGTAAAAACTACTAAGAGAACTCCTGTCTGGCACCTTCCCCGGTGGAGTTGTGCATGGGGTGTGTTTGGAACATTTTGTCACCAGCCGAGTCCAAAATTCAGCGGTTCCCCATCTCAGCCCAGAAAGCAGGTAGAACAACTTTTGTGGTGTCTTTCAGATGCCTACCAAGGTAGTGTAAAAACTACTAAGAGAACTCCTGTCTGGCACCTTCCCCGGTGGAGTTGTGCAGGGGGTGTGTTTGGAACACTTTGTCACCGGCCGAGTCCAAAATTTAGCGATTCCCCATCTCAGCCCAGAAAGCAGGTAGAACAACTTTTGTGGTGTCTTTCAGATGCCTACCAAGGTAGTGTAAAAACTACCAGGAGAACTCCTGTCTGGCACCTTCCCCGGTGGAGTTGTGCATGGGGTGTGTTTGGAACATTTTGTCACCAGCCGAGTCCAAAATTCAGCTGTTCCCCATCTCAGCCCAGAAAGCAGGTAGAACAACTTTTGTGGTGTCTTTCAGATGCCTACCGGAGCAATGTAAAAACTACCAGGAGAACTCCTGTCTGGCACCTTCCCCGGTGGAGTTGTGCAGGGGGTGTGTTTGGAACATTTTGTCACCAGCCGAGTCCAAAATTCAGCGGTTCCCCATCTCAGCCCAGAAAGCAGGTAGAACAACTTTTGTGGTGTCTTTCAGATGCCTACCGGAGCAATGTAAAAACTACCAGGAGAACTCCTGTCTGGCACCTTCCCCGGTGGAGTTGTGCATGGGGTGTGTTTGGAACATTTTGTCACCGGCCGAGTCCAAAATTCAGCGGTTCCCCATCTCAGCCCAGAAAGCAGGTAGAACATCTTTTGTGGTGTCTTTCAGATGCCTACCGGAGCAATGTAAAAACTACCAGGAGAACTCCTGTCTGGCACCTTCCCCGGTGGAGTTGTGCATGGGGTGTGTTTGGAACATTTTGTCACCAGCCGACTCCAAAATTCAGCGTTTCCCCATCTCAGCCCAGAAAGCAGGTAGAACAACTTTTGTGGTGTCTTTCAGATGCCTACCAAGGTAGTGTAAAAACTACTAAGAGAACTCCTGTCTGGCACCTTCCCCGGTGGAGTTGTGCATGGGGTGTGTTTGGAACATTTTGTCACCAGCCGAGTCCAAAATTCAGCGGTTCCCCATCTCAGCCCAGAAAGCAGGTAGAACAACTTTTGTGGTGTCTTTCAGATGCCTACCAAGGTAGTGTAAAAACTACTAAGAGAACTCCTGTCTGGCACCTTCCCCGGTGGAGTTGTGCAGGGGGTGTGTTTGGAACACTTTGTCACCGGCCGAGTCCAAAATTTAGCGATTCCCCATCTCAGCCCAGAAAGCAGGTAGAACAACTTTTGTGGTGTCTTTCAGATGCCTACCAAGGTAGTGTAAAAACTACCAGGAGAACTCCTGTCTGGCACCTTCCCCGGTGGAGTTGTGCATGGGGTGTGTTTGGAACATTTTGTCACCAGCCGAGTCCAAAATTCAGCTGTTCCCCATCTCAGCCCAGAAAGCAGGTAGAACAACTTTTGTGGTGTCTTTCAGATGCCTACCGGAGCAATGTAAAAACTACCAGGAGAACTCCTGTCTGGCACCTTCCCCGGTGGAGTTGTGCAGGGGGTGTGTTTGGAACATTTTGTCACCAGCCGAGTCCAAAATTCAGCGGTTCCCCATCTCAGCCCAGAAAGCAGGTAGAACAACTTTTGTGGTGTCTTTCAGATGCCTACCGGAGCAATGTAAAAACTACCAGGAGAACTCCTGTCTGGCACCTTCCCCGGTGGAGTTGTGCATGGGGTGTGTTTGGAACATTTTGTCACCGGCCGAGTCCAAAATTCAGCGGTTCCCCATCTCAGCCCAGAAAGCAGGTAGAACATCTTTTGTGGTGTCTTTCAGATGCCTACCGGAGCAATGTAAAAACTACCAGGAGAACTCCTGTCTGGCACCTTCCCCGGTGGAGTTGTGCAGGGGGTGTGTTTGGAACATTTTGTCACCAGCCGAGTCCAAAATTCAGCGGTTCCCCATCTCAGCCCAGAAAGCAGGTAGAACAACTTTTGTGGTGTCTTTTAGATGCCTACCAAGGTAGTGTAAAAACTACCAAGAGAACTCCTGTCTGGCACCTTCCCCGGTGGAGTTGTGCATGGGGTGTGTTTGGAACATTTTGTCACCGGCCGAGTCCAAAATTCAGCGGTTCCCCATCTCAGCCCAGAAAGCAGGTAGAACAACTTTTGTGGTGTCTTTCAGATGCCTACCGGAGCAATGTAAAAACTACCAGGAGAACTCCTGTCTGGCACCTTCCCCGGTGGAGTTGTGCAGGGGGTGTGTTTGGAACATTTTGTCACCAGCCGAGTCCAAAATTCAGCGGTTCCCCATCTCAGCCCAGAAAGCAGGTAGAACAACTTTTGTGGTGTCTTTTAGATGCCTACCAAGGTAGTGTAAAAACTACCAAGAGAACTCCTGTCTGGCACCTTCCGTGGTGGAGTTGTGCAGGGGGTGTGTTTGGAACATTTTGTCACCGGCCGACTCCAAAATTCAGCGGTTCCCCATCTCAGCCCAGAAAGCAGGTAGAACAACTTTTGTGGTGTCTTTCAGATGCCTACCAAGGTAGTGTAAAAACTACCAAGAGAACTCCTGTCTGGCACCTTCCCCGGTGGAGTTGTGCATGGGGTGTGTTTGGAACATTTTGTCACCGGCCGAGTCCAAAATTCAGCGGTTCCCCATCTCAGCCCACAAAGCAGGTAGAACAACTTTTGTGGTGTGTTTCAGATGCCTACCGGAGCAATGTAAAAACTACCAGGAGAACTCCTGTCTGGCACCTTCCCCGGTGGAGTTGTGCAGGGGGTGTGTTTGGAACATTTTGTCACCGGCCGAGTCCAAAATTCAGCGGTTCCCCATCTCAGCCCAGAAAGCAGGTAGAACATCTTTTGTGGTATCTTTCAGATGCCTACCGGAGCAATGTAAAAACTACCAGGAGAACTCCTGTCTGGCACCTTCCCCGGTGGAGTTGTGCATGGGGTGTGTTTGGAACATTTTGTCACCAGCCGAGTCCAAAATTCAGCGGTTCCCCATCTCAGCCCAGAAAGCAGGTAGAACAACTTTTGTGGTGTCTTTTAGATGCCTACCAAGGTAGTGTAAAAACTACCAAGAGAACTCCTGTCTGGCACCTTCCCCGGTGGAGTTGTGCAGGGGGTGTGTTTGGAACATTTTGTCACCAGCCGACTCCAAAATTCAGCGGTTCCCCATCTCAGCCCAGAAAGCAGGTAGAACAACTTTTGTGGTGTCTTTCAGATGCCTACCAAGGTAGTGTAAAAACTACCAAGAGAACTCCTGTCTGGCACCTTCCCCGGTGGAGTTGTGCATGGGGTGTGTTTGGAACATTTTGTCACCGGCCGAGTCCAAAATTCAGCGATTCCCCATCTCAGCCCAGAAAGCAGGTAGAACAACTTTTGTGGTGTCTTTCAGCTGCCTACCAAGGTAGTGTAAAAACTACCAGGAGAACTCCTGTCTGGCACCTTCCCCGGTGGAGTTGTGCATGGGGTGTGTTTGGAACATTTTGTCACCGGCCGACTCCAAAATTCAGCGTTTCCCCATCTCAGCCCAGAAAGCAGGTAGAACAACTTTTGTGGTGTCTTTCAGATGCCTACCAAGGTAGTGTAAAAACTACTAAGAGAACTCCTGTCTGGCACCTTCCCCGGTGGAGTTGTGCATGGGGTGTGTTTGGAACATTTTGTCACCGGCCGAGTCCAAAATTCAGCGGTTCCCCATCTCAGCCCAGAAAGCAGGTAGAACAACTTTTGTGGTGTCTTTCAGATGCCTACCGGAGCAATGTAAAAACTACCAGGAGAACTCCTGTCTGGCACCTTCCCCGGTGGAGTTGTGCATGGGGTGTGTTTGGAACATTTTGCCACCAGCCGACTCCAAAATTCAGCGGTTCCCCATCTCAGCCCAGAAAGCAGGTAGAACAACTTTTGTGGTGCCTTTCAGATGCCTACCAAGGTAGTGTAAAAACTACTAAGAGAACTCCTGTCTGGCACCTTCCCCGGTGGAGTTGTGCATGGGGTGTGTTTGGAACATTTTGTCACCAGCCGAGTCCAAAATTCAGCGGTTCCCCATCTCAGCCCAGAAAGCAGGTAGAACAACTTTTGTGGTGTCTTTCAGATGCCTACCAAGGTAGTGTAAAAACTACTAAGAGAACTCCTGTCTGGCACCTTCCCCGGTGGAGTTGTGCAGGGGGTGTGTTTGGAACACTTTGTCACCGGCCGAGTCCAAAATTTAGCGATTCCCCATCTCAGCCCAGAAAGCAGGTAGAACAACTTTTGTGGTGTCTTTCAGATGCCTACCAAGGTAGTGTAAAAACTACCAGGAGAACTCCTGTCTGGCACCTTCCCCGGTGGAGTTGTGCATGGGGTGTGTTTGGAACATTTTGTCACCAGCCGAGTCCAAAATTCAGCTGTTCCCCATCTCAGCCCAGAAAGCAGGTAGAACAACTTTTGTGGTGTCTTTCAGATGCCTACCGGAGCAATGTAAAAACTACCAGGAGAACTCCTGTCTGGCACCTTCCCCGGTGGAGTTGTGCAGGGGGTGTGTTTGGAACATTTTGTCACCAGCCGAGTCCAAAATTCAGCGGTTCCCCATCTCAGCCCAGAAAGCAGGTAGAACAACTTTTGTGGTGTCTTTCAGATGCCTACCGGAGCAATGTAAAAACTACCAGGAGAACTCCTGTCTGGCACCTTCCCCGGTGGAGTTGTGCATGGGGTGTGTTTGGAACATTTTGTCACCGGCCGAGTCCAAAATTCAGCGGTTCCCCATCTCAGCCCAGAAAGCAGGTAGAACATCTTTTGTGGTGTCTTTCAGATGCCTACCGGAGCAATGTAAAAACTACCAGGAGAACTCCTGTCTGGCACCTTCCCCGGTGGAGTTGTGCAGGGGGTGTGTTTGGAACATTTTGTCACCAGCCGAGTCCAAAATTCAGCGTTTCCCCATCTCAGCCCAGAAAGCAGGTAGAACAACTTTTGTGGTGTCTTTTAGATGCCTACCAAGGTAGTGTAAAAACTACCAAGAGAACTCCTGTCTGGCACCTTCCCCGGTGGAGTTGTGCATGGGGTGTGTTTGGAACATTTTGTCACCGGCCGACTCCAAAATTCAGCGGTTCCCCATCTCAGCCCAGAAAGCAGGTAGAACAACTTTTGTGGTGTCTTTCAGATGCCTACCGGAGCAATGTAAAAACTACCAGGAGAACTCCTGTCTGGCACCTTCCCCGGTGGAGTTGTGCATGGGTTGTGTTTGGAACATTTTGTCACCAGCCGAGTCCAAAATTCAGCGGTTCCCCATCTCAGCCCAGAAAGCAGGTAGAACATCTTTTGTGGTATCTTTCAGATGCCTACCGGATCAATGTAAAAACTACCAGGAGAACTCCTGTCTGGCACCTTCCCCGGTGGAGTTGTGCAGGGGGTGTGTTTGGAACATTTTGTCACCGGCCGAGTCCAAAATTTAGCGTTTCCCCATCTCAGCCCAGAAAGCAGGTAGAACAACTTTTGTGGTGTCTTTCAGATGCCTACCAAGGTAGTGTAAAAACTACCAGGAGAACTCCTGTCTGGCACCTTCCCCGGTGGAGTTGTGCATGGGGTGTGTTTGGAACATTTTGTCACCGGCCGAGTCCAAAATTCAGCGATTCCCCATCTCAGCCCAGAAAGCAGGTAGAACAACTTTTGTGGTGTCTTTCAGCTGCCTACCAAGGTAGTGTAAAAACTACCAAGAGAACTCCTGTCTGGCACCTTCCCCGGTGGAGTTGTGCATGGGGTGTGTTTGGAACATTTTGTCACCAGCCGACTCCAAAATTCAGCGGTTCCCCATCTCAGCCCAGAAAGCAGGTAGAACAACTTTTGTGGTGTCTTTCAGATGCCTACCAAGGTAGTGTAAAAACTACCAAGAGAACTCCTGTCTGGCACCTTCCCCGGTGGAGTTGTGCATGGGGTGTGTTTGGAACATTTTGTCACCGGCCGAGTCCAAAATTCAGCGGTTCCCCATCTCAGCCCACAAAGCAGGTAGAACAACTTTTGTGGTGTGTTTCAGATGCCTACCGGAGCAATGTAAAAACTACCAGGAGAACTCCTGTCTGGCACCTTCCCCGGTGGAGTTGTGCAGGGGGTGTGTTTGGAACATTTTGTCACCGGCCGAGTCCAAAATTCAGCGGTTCCCCATCTCAGCCCAGAAAGCAGGTAGAACATCTTTTGTGGTATCTTTCAGATGCCTACCGGAGCAATGTAAAAACTACCAGGAGAACTCCTGTCTGGCACCTTCCCCGGTGGAGTTGTGCATGGGGTGTGTTTGGAACATTTTGTCACCAGCCGAGTCCAAAATTCAGCGGTTCCCCATCTCAGCCCAGAAAGCAGGTAGAACAACTTTTGTGGTGTCTTTTAGATGCCTACCAAGGTAGTGTAAAAACTACCAAGAGAACTCCTGTCTGGCACCTTCCCCGGTGGAGTTGTGCAGGGGGTGTGTTTGGAACATTTTGTCACCAGCCGACTCCAAAATTCAGCGGTTCCCCATCTCAGCCCAGAAAGCAGGTAGAACAACTTTTGTGGTGTCTTTCAGATGCCTACCAAGGTAGTGTAAAAACTACCAAGAGAACTCCTGTCTGGCACCTTCCCCGGTGGAGTTGTGCATGGGGTGTGTTTGGAACATTTTGTCACCGGCCGAGTCCAAAATTCAGCGATTCCCCATCTCAGCCCAGAAAGCAGGTAGAACAACTTTTGTGGTGTCTTTCAGCTGCCTACCAAGGTAGTGTAAAAACTACCAGGAGAACTCCTGTCTGGCACCTTCCCCGGTGGAGTTGTGCATGGGGTGTGTTTGGAACATTTTGTCAACGGCCGAGTCCAAAATTCAGCGGTTCCCCATCTCAGCCCAGAAAGCAGGTAGAACAACTTTTGTGGTGCCTTTCAGCTGCCTACCAAGGTAGTGTAAAAACTACCAAGAGAACTCCTGTCTGGCACCTTCCCCGGTGGAGTTGTGCATGGGGTGTGTTTGGAACATTTTGTCAACGGCCGACTCCAAAATTCAGCGGTTCCCCATCTCAGCCCACAAAGCAGGTACAACAACTTTTCTTGTGCCTTTCAGCTGCCTACCAAGGTAGTGTAAAAACTACCAACAGAATTCGTTCCTGGCACCTTCCCCGGTGGAGTTGTGCATGGGGTGTCTGTGGAACATTTTGTCACCGGCCGAGTCCAAAATTCAGCGGTTCCCCATCTCAGCCCAGAAAGCAGGTAGAACAACTTTTGTGGTGTCTTTCAGATGCCTACCGGAGCAATGTAAAAACTACCAGGAGAACTCCTGTCTGGCACCTTCCCCGGTGGAGTTGTGCAGGGGGTGTGTTTGGAACATTTTGTCACCGGCCGAGTCCAAAATTCAGCGGTTCCCCATCTCAGCCCAGAAAGCAGGTAGAACATCTTTTGTGGTATCTTTCAGATGCCTACCGGAGCAATGTAAAAACTACCAGGAGAACTCCTGTCTGGCACCTTCCCCGGTGGAGTTGTGCATGGGGTGTTTTTGGAACATTTTGTCACCAGCCGAGTCCAAAATTCAGCGTTTCCCCATCTCAGCCCAGAAAGCAGGTAGAACAACTTTTGTGGTGTCTTTTAGATGCCTACCAAGGTAGTGTAAAAACTACCAAGAGAACTCCTGTCTGGCACCTTCCCCGGTGGAGTTGTGCATGGGGTGTGTTTGGAACATTTTGTCACCGGCCGACTCCAAAATTCAGCGGTTCCCCATCTCAGCCCAGAAAGCAGGAAGAACAACTTTTGTGGTGCCTTTCAAATGCCTACCAAGGTACTGTAAAAACTACCAAGAGAACTCCTGTCTGGCACCTTCCCCGGTGGAGTTGTGCATGGGGTGTGTTTGGAACATTTTGTCACCAGCCGACTCCAAAATTCAGCGCTTCCCCATCTCAGCCCAGAAAGCAGGTAGAACAACTTTTGTGGTGTCTTTCAGATGCCTACCAAGGTAGTGTAAAAACTACTAAGAGAACTCCTGTCTGGCACCTTCCCCGGTGGAGTTGTGCATGGGGTGTGTTTGGAACATTTTGTCACCAGCCGAGTCCAAAATTCAGCGATTCCCCATCTCAGCCCAGAAAGCAGGTAGAACAACTTTTGTGGTGTCTTTCAGATGCCTACCAAGGTAGTGTAAAAACTACCAGGAGAACTCCTGTCTGGCACCTTCCCCGGTGGAGTTGTGCATGGGGTGTGTTTGGAACATTTTGTCACCAGCCGAGTCCAAAATTCAGCGGTTCCCCATCTCAGCCCAGAAAGCAGGTAGAACAACTTTTGTGGTGTCTTTCAGATGCCTACCTGAGCAATGTAAAAACTACCAGGAGAACTCCTGTCTGGCACCTTCCCCGGTGGAGTTGTGCAGGGGGTGTGTTTGGAACATTTTGTCACCAGCCGACTCCAAAATTCAGCGGTTCCCTATCTCAGCCCAGAAAGCAGGTAGAACAACTTTTGTGGTGTCTTTCAGCTGCCTACCAAGGTAGTGTAAAAACTACCAAGAGAACTCCTGTCTGGCACCTTCCCCGGTGGAGTTGTGCATGGGGTGTGTTTGGAACATTTTGTCACCGGCCGAGTCCAAAATTCAGCGGTTCCCCATCTCAGCCCAGAAAGCAGGTAGAACAACTTTTGTGGTGTCTTTCAGATGCCTACCGGAGCAATGTAAAAACTACCAGGAGAACTCCTGTCTGGCACCTTCCCCGGTGGAGTTGTGCATGGGGTGTGTTTGGAACATTTTGTCACCGGCCGAGTCCAAAATTCAGCGGTTCCCCATCTCAGCCCAGAAAGCAGGTAGAACAACTTTTGTGGTGTCTTTCAGATGCCTACCGGAGCAATGTAAAAACTACCAGGAGAACTGCTGTCTGGCACCTTCCGTGGTGGAGTTGTGCATGGGGTGTGTTTGGAACATTTTGTCACCGGCCGAGTCCAAAATTCAGCGGTTCCCCATCTCAGCCCAGAAAGCAGGTAGAACATCTTTTGTGGTGTCTTTTAGATGCCTACCAAGGTAGTGTAAAAACTACCAAGAGAACTCCTGTCTGGCACCTTCCGTGGTGGAGTTGTGCATGGGGTGTGTTTGGAACATTTTGTCACCGGCCGACTCCAAAATTCAGCGGTTCCCCATCTCAGCCCAGAAAGCAGGAAGAACAACTTTTGTGGTGTCTTTCAGATGCCTACCAAGGTAGTGTAAAAACTACCAGGAGAACTCCTGTCTGGCACCTTCCCCGGTGGAGTTGTGCATGGGGTGTGTTTGGAACATTTTGTCACCAGCCGACTCCAAAATTCAGCGGTTCCCCATCTCAGCCCAGAAAGCAGGTAGAACAACTTTTGTGGTGTCTTTCAGATGCCTACCAAGGTAGTGTAAAAACTACCAAGAGAACTCCTGTCTGGCACCTTCCCCGGTGGAGTTGTGCATGGGGTGTGTTTGGAACATTTTGTCACCGGCCGAGTCCAAAATTCAGCGATTCCCCATCTCAGCCCAGAAAGCAGGTAGAACAACTTTTGTGGTGTCTTTCAGATGCCTACCAAGGTAGTGTAAAAACTACCAGGAGAACTCCTGTCTGGCACCTTCCCCGGTGGAGTTGTGCATGGGGTGTGTTTGGAACATTTTGTCACCAGCCGAGTCCAAAATTCAGCGTTTCCCCATCTCAGCCCAGAAAGCAGGTAGAACAACTTTTGTGGTGTCTTTCAGATGCCTACCAAGGTAGTGTAAAAACTACTAAGAGAACTCCTGTCTGGCACCTTCCCCGGTGGAGTTGTGCATGGGGTGTGTTTGGAACATTTTGTCACCGGCCGAGTCCAAAATTCAGCGGTTCCCCATCTCAGCCCAGAAAGCAGGTAGAACAACTTTTGTGGTGTCTTTCAGATGCCTACCAAGGTAGTGTAAAAACTACCAGGAGAACTCCTGTCTGGCACCTTCCCCGGTGGAGTTGTGCAGGGGGTGTGTTTGGAACATTTTGCCACCAGCCGACTCCAAAATTCAGCGGTTCCCCATCTCAGCCCAGAAAGCAGGTAGAACAACTTTTGTGGTGCCTTTCAGATGCCTACCAAGGTAGTGTAAAAACTACTAAGAGAACTCCTGTCTGGCACCTTCCCCGGTGGAGTTGTGCATGGGGTGTGTTTGGCACATTTTGTCACCAGCCGAGTCCAAAATTCAGCGGTTCCCCATCTCAGCCCAGAAAGCAGGTAGAACAACTTTTGTGGTGTCTTTCAGATGCCTACCAAGGTAGTGTAAAAACTACTAAGAGAACTCCTGTCTGGCACCTTCCCCAGTGGAGTTGTGCAGGGGGTGTGTTTGGAACACTTTGTCACCGGCCGAGTCCAAAATTTAGCGATTCCCCATCTCAGCCCAGAAAGCAGGTAGAACAACTTTTGTGGTGTCTTTCAGATGCCTACCAAGGTAGTGTAAAAACTACCAGGAGAACTCCTGTCTGGCACCTTCCCCGGTGGAGTTGTGCATGGGGTGTGTTTGGAACATTTTGTCACCAGCCGAGTCCAAAATTCAGCGGTTCCCCATCTCAGCCCAGAAAGCAGGTAGAACAACTTTTGTGGTGTCTTTCAGATGCCTACCGGAGCAATGTAAAAACTACCAGGAGAACTCCTGTCTGGCACCTTCCCCGGTGGAGTTGTGCAGGGGGTGTGTTTGGAACATTTTGTCACCAGCCGAGTCCAAAATTCAGCGGTTCCCCATCTCAGCCCAGAAAGCAGGTAGAACAACTTTTGTGGTGTCTTTCATATGCCTACCAGAGCAATGTAAAAACTACCAGGAGAACTCCTGTCTGGCACCTTCCCCGGTGGAGTTGTGCATGGGGTGTGTTTGGAACATTTTGTCACCGGCCGAGTCCAAAATTCAGCGGTTCCCCATCTCAGCCCAGAAAGCAGGTAGAACATCTTTTGTGGTGTCTTTCAGATGCCTACCGGAGCAATGTAAAAACTACCAGGAGAACTCCTGTCTGGCACCTTCCCCGGTGGAGTTGTGCAGGGGGTGTGTTTGGAACATTTTGTCACCAGCCGAGTCCCAAATTCAGCGGTTCCCCATCTCAGCCCAGAAAGCAGGTAGAACAACTTTTGTGGTGTCTTTTAGATGCCTACCAAGGTAGTGTAAAAACTACCAAGAGAACTCCTGTCTGGCACCTTCCCCGGTGGAGTTGTGCATGGGGTGTGTTTGGAACATTTTGTCACCGGCCGACTCCAAAATTCAGCGGTTCCCCATCTCAGCCCAGAAAGCAGGTAGAACAACTTTTGTGGTGTCTTTCAGATGCCTACCGGAGCAATGTAAAAACTACCAGGAGAACTCCTGTCTGGCACCTTCCCCGGTGGAGTTGTGCAGGGGGTGTGTTTGGAACATTTTGTCACCAGCCGAGTCCAAAATTCAGCGGTTCCCCATCTCAGCCCAGAAAGCAGGTAGAACAACTTTTGTGGTGTCTTTTAGATGCCTACCAAGGTAGTGTAAAAACTACCAAGAGAACTCCTGTCTGGCACCTTCCCCGGTGGAGTTGTGCATGGGGTGTGTTTGGAACATTTTGTCACCGGCCGACTCCAAAATTCAGCGGTTCCCCATCTCAGCCCAGAAAGCAGGTAGAACAACTTTTGTGGTGTCTTTCAGATGCCTACCGGAGCAATGTAAAAACTACCAGGAGAACTCCTGTCTGGCACCTTCCCCGGTGGAGTTGTGCAGGGGGTGTGTTTGGAACATTTTGTCACCAGCCGAGTCCAAAATTCAGCGGTTCCCCATCTCAGCCCAGAAAGCAGGTAGAACATCTTTTGTGGTATCTTTCAGATGCCTACCGGAGCAATGTAAAAACTACCAGGAGAACTCCTGTCTGGCACCTTCCCCGGTGGAGTTGTGCAGGGGGTGTGTTTGGAACATTTTGTCACCGGCCGAGTCCAAAATTTAGCGTTTCCCCATCTCAGCCCAGAAAGCAGGTAGAACAACTTTTGTGGTGTCTTTCAGATGCCTACCAAGGTAGTGTAAAAACTACCAGGAGAACTCCTGTCTGGCACCTTCCCCGGTGGAGTTGTGCATGGGGTGTGTTTGGAACATTTTGTCACCGGCCGAGTCCAAAATTCAGCGATTCCCCATCTCAGCCCAGAAAGCAGGTAGAACAACTTTTGTGGTGTCTTTCAGCTGCCTACCAAGGTAGTGTAAAAACTACCAAGAGAACTCCTGTCTGGCACCTTCCCCGGTGGAGTTGTGCATGGGGTGTGTTTGGAACATTTTGTCACCAGCCGAGTCCAAAATTCAGTGTTTCCCCATCTCAGCCCAGAAAGCAGGTAGAACAACTTTTGTGGTGTCTTTCAGATGCCTACCAAGGTAGTGTAAAAACTACTAAGAGAACTCCTGTCTGGCACCTTCCCCGGTGGAGTTGTGCATGGGGTGTGTTTGGAACATTTTGTCACCGGCCGAGTCCAAAATTCAGCGGTTCCCCATCTCAGCCCACAAAGCAGGTAGAACAACTTTTCTGGTGTCTTTCAGATGCCTACCGGAGCAATGTAAAAACTACCATGAGAACTCCTGTCTGGCACCTTCCCCGGTGGAGTTGTGCATGGGGTGTGTTTGGAACATTTTGTCACCAGCCGAGTCCAAAATTCAGCGGTTCCCCATCTCAGCCCAGAAAGCAGGTAGAACATCTTTTGTGGTATCTTTCAGATGCCTACTGAATCAATGTAAACACTACCAGGAGAACTCCTGTCTGGCACCTTCCCCGGTGGAGTTGTGCAGGGGGTGTGTTTGGAACATTTTGCCACCAGCCGACTCCAAAATTCAGCGGTTCCCCATCTCAGCCCAGAAAGCAGGAAGAACAACTTTTGTGGTGCCTTTCAAATGCCTACCAAGGTAGTGTAAAAACTACCAGGAGAACTCCTGTCTGGCACCTTCCCCGGTGGAGTTGTGCATGGGGTGTCTGTGAAACATTTTGTCACCGGCCGAGTCCAAAATTCAGCGTTTCCCCATCTCAGCCCAGAAAGCAGGTAGAACAACTTTTGTGGTGTCTTTCAGATGCCTACCGGAGCAATGTAAAAACTACCAGGAGAACTCCTGTCTGGCACCTTCCCCGGTGGAGTTGTGCAGGGGGTGTGTTTGGAACATTTTATCACCAGCCGAGTCCAAAATTCAGCTGTTCCCCATCTCAGCCCAGAAAGCAGGTAGTACAACTTTTGTGGTGTCTTTCAGCTGCCTACCAAGGTAGTGTAAAAACTACTAAGAGAACTCCTGTCTGGCACCTTCCCCGGTGGAGTTGTGCATGGGGTGTGTTTGGAACATTTTGTCACCAGCCGAGTCCAAAATTCAGCGATTCCCCATCTCAGCCCAGAAAGCAGGTAGAACAACTTTTGTGGTGTCTTTCAGCTGCCTACCAAGGTAGTGTAAAAACTACCAAGAGAACTCCTGTCTGGCACCTTCCCCGGTGGAGTTGTGCATGGGGTGTGTTTGGAACATTTTGTCAACGGCCGACTCCAAAATTCAGCGGTTCCCCATCTCAGCCCACAAAGCAGGTACAACAACTTTTCTTGTGCCTTTCAGCTGCCTACCAAGGTAGTGTAAAAACTACCAACAGAATTCGTTCCTGGCACCTTCCCCGGTGGAGTTGTGCAGGGGGTGTGTTTGGAACATTTTGTCACCGGCCGACTCCAAAATTCAGCGGTTCCCCATCTCAGCCCAGAAAGCAGGTAGAACAACTTTTCTGGTGTCTTTCAGATGCCTACCGGAGCAATGTAAAAACTACCATGAGAACTCCTGTCTGGCACCCTTCCCCGGTGGAGTTGTGCATGGGGTGTGTTTGGAACATTTTGTCACCAGCCGAGTCCAAAATTCAGCGGTTCCCCATCTCAGCCCAGAAAGCAGGTAGAACAACTTTTTTGGTGTCTTTCAGATGCCTACCGGACCAATGTAAAAACTACCAGGAGAACTCCTGTCTGGCACCTTCCCCGGTGGAGTTGTGCATGGGGTGTGTTTGGAACATTTTGTCACCGGCCGACTCCAAAATTCAGCGATTCCCCATCTCAGCCCAGAAAGCAGGTAGAACAACTTTTGTGGTGTCTTTCAGATGCCTACCAAGGTAGTGTAAAAACTACCAGGAGAACTCCTGTCTGGCACCTTCCCCGGTGGAGTTGTGCATGGGGTGTGTTTGGAACATTTTGTCACCAGCCGACTCCAAAATTCAGCGTTTCCCCATCTCAGCCCAGAAAGCAGGTAGAACAACTTTTGTGGTGTCTTTCAGATGCCTACCAAGGTAGTGTAAAAACTACTAAGAGAACTCCTGTCTGGCACCTTCCCCGGTGGAGTTGTGCATGGGTGTGTTTGGAACATTTTGTCACCGGCCGAGTCCAAAATTCAGCGATTCCCCATCTCAGCCCAGAAAGCAGGTAGAACAACTTTTGTGGTGTCTTTCAGCTGCCTACCAAGGTAGTGTAAAAACCACCAGGAGAACTCCTGTCTGGCACCTTCCCCGGTGGAGTTGTGCAGGGGGTGTGTTTGGAACATTTTGTCACCAGCCGACTCCAAAATTCAGCGTTTCCCCATCTCAGCCCAGAAAGCAGGTAGAACATCTTTTGTGGTATCTTTCAGATGCCTACCGGATCAATGTAAAAACTACCAGGAGAACTCCTGTCTGGCACCTTCCCCGGTGGAGTTGTGCAGGGGGTGTGTTTGGAACATTTTGTCACCGGCCGAGTCCAAAATTCAGCGGTTCCCCATCTCAGCCCAGAAAGCAGGTAGAACAACTTTTGTGGTGTCTTTCAGATGCCTACCGGAGCAATGTAAAAACTACCAGGAGAACTCCTGTCTGGCACCTTCCCCGGTGGAGTTGTGCAGGGGGTGTGTTTGGAACATTTTATCACCAGCCGAGTCCAAAATTCAGCGGTTCCCCATCTCAGCCCAGAAAGCAGGTAGAACAACTTTTGTGGTGTCTTTCAGCTGCCTACCAAGGTAGTGTAAAAACTACCAGGAGAACTCCTGTCTGGCACCTTCCCCGGTGGAGTTGTGCATGGGTGTGTTTGGAACATTTTGTCACCAGCCGAGTCCAAAATTCAGCGTTTCCCCATCTCAGCCCAGAAAGCAGGTAGAACAACTTTTGTGGTGCCTTTCAGCTGCCTACCAAGGTAGTGTAAAAACTACCAAGAGAACTCCTGTCTGGCACCTTCCCCGGTGGAGTTGTGCATGGGGTGTGTTTGGAACATTTTGTCAACGGCCGACTCCAAAATTCAGCGGTTCCCCATCTCAGCCCACAAAGCAGGTAGAACAACTTTTCTTGTGCCTTTCAGCTGCCTACCAGGTAGTGTAAAAACTACCAACAGAATTCGTTCCTGGCACCTTCCCCGGTGGAGTTGTGCAGGGGGTGTGTTTGGAACATTTTGTCACCGGCCGACTCCAAAATTCAGCGGTTCCCCATCTCAGCCCAGAAAGCAGGTAGAACAACATTTTTGGTGTCTTTCAGATGCCTACCGGACCAATGTAAAAACTACCAGGAGAACTCCTGTCTGGCACCTTCCCCGGTGGAGTTGTGCATGGGGTGTGTTGGAACATTTTGTCACCAGCCGAGTCCAAAATTCAGCGTTTCCCCATCTCAGCCCAGAAAGCAGGTAGAACAACTTTTGTGGTGTCTTTCAGATGCCTACCAAGGTAGTGTAAAAACTACCAGGAGAACTCCTGTCTGGCACCTTCCCCGGTGGAGTTGTGCATGGGGTGTGTTTTGGAACATTTTGTCACCGGCCGAGTCCAAAATTCAGCGGTTCCCCATCTCAGCCCAGAAAGCAGGTAGAACAACTTTTGTGGTGTCTTTCAGATGCCTACCAAGGTAGTGTAAAAACTACCAGGAGAACTCCTGTCTGGCACCTTCCCCGGTGGAGTTGTGCAGGGGGTGTGTTTGGAACATTTTGCCACCAGCCGACTCCAAAATTCAGCGGTTCCCCATCTCAGCCCAGAAAGCAGGTAGAACAACTTTTGTGGTGCCTTTCAGATGCCTACCAAGGTAGTGTAAAAACTACTAAGAGAACTCCTGTCTGGCACCTTCCCCGGTGGAGTTGTGCATGGGGTGTGTTTGGAACATTTTGTCACCAGCCGAGTCCAAAATTCAGCGGTTCCCCATCTCAGCCCAGAAAGCAGGTAGAACATCTTTTGTGGTGCCTTTCAGCTGCCTACCGGATCAATGTAAAAACTACCAGGAGAACTCCTGTCTGGCACCTTCCCCGGTGGAGTTGTGCAGGGGGTGTGTTTGGAACATTTTGCCACCAGCCGACTCCAAAATTCAGCGGTTCCCCATCTCAGCCCAGAAAGCAGGTAGAACAACTTTTGTGGTGCCTTTCAAATGCCTACCAAGGTAGTGTAAAAACCACCAGGAGAACTCCTGTCTGGCACCTTCCCCGGTGGAGTTGTGCATGGGGTGTCTGTGAAACATTTTGTCACCGGCCGACTCCAAAAATCAGCGGTTCCCCATCTCAGCCCAGAAAGCAGGTAGAACAACTTTTGTGGTGTCTTTCAGATGCCTACCGGAGCAATGTAAAAACTACCAGGAGAACTCCTGTCTGGCACCTTCCCCGGTGGAGTTGTGCAGGGGGTGTGTTTGGAACATTTTATCACCAGCCGAGTCCAAAATTCAGCTGTTCCCCATCTCAGCCCAGAAAGCAGGTAGAACAACTTTTGTGGTGTCTTTCAGATGCCTACCAAGGTAGTGTAAAAACTACGAAGAGAACTCCTGTCTGGCACCTTCCCCGGTGGAGTTGTGCATGGGGTGTGTTTGGAACATTTTGTCACCGGCCGACTCCAAAATTCAGCGATTCCCCATCTCAGCCCAGAAAGCAGGTAGAACAACTTTTGTGGTGTCTTTCAGATGCCTACCAAGGTAGTGTAAAAACTACCAGGAGAACTCCTGTCTGGCACCTTCCCCGGTGGAGTTGTGCATGGGGTGTGTTTGGAACATTTTGTCACCAGCCGAGTCCAAAATTCAGCGTTTCCCCATCTCAGCCCAGAAAGCAGGTAGAACAACTTTTGTGGTGCCTTTCAGATGCCTACCAAGGTAGTGTAAAAACTACCAAGAGAACTCCTGTCTGGCACCTTCCCCGGTGGAGTTGTGCATGGGGTGTGTTTGGAACATTTTGTCACCGGCCGAGTCCAAAATTCAGCGGTTCCCCATCTCAGCCCAGAAAGCAGGTAGAACAACTTTTGTGGTGTCTTTCAGATGCCTACCGGAGCAATGTAAAAACTACCAGGAGAACTCCTGTCTGGCACCTTCCCCGGTGGAGTTGTGCATGGGGTGTGTTTGGAACATTTTGTCACCAGCCGAGTCCAAAATTCAGCGTTTCCCCATCTCAGCCCAGAAAGCAGGTACAACAACTTTTGTGGTGTCTTTTAGATGCCTACCAAGGTAGTGTAAAAACTACCAAGAGAACTCCTGTCTGGCACCTTCCCCGGTGGAGTTGTGCATGGGGTGTGTTTGGAACATTTTGTCACCGGCCGAGTCCAAAATTCAGCGGTTCCCCATCTCAGCCCAGAAAGCAGGTAGAACAACTTTTGTGGTGTCTTTCAGATGCCTACCAAGGTAGTGTAAAAACTACCAGGAGAACTCCTGTCTGGCACCTTCCCCGGTGGAGTTGTGCATGGGGTGTGTTTGGAACATTTTGTCACCAGCCGAGTCCAAAATTCAGCGTTTCCCCATCTCAGCCCAGAAAGCAGGTAGAACAACTTTTGTGGTGCCTTTCAGATGCCTACCAAGGTAGTGTAAAAACTACCAAGAGAACTCCTGTCTGGCACCTTCCCCGGTGGAGTTGTGCATGGGGTGTGTTTGGAACATTTTGTCAACGGCCGACTCCAAAATTCAGCGTTTCCGCATCTCAGCCCACAAAGCAGGTACAACAAGTTTTCTTGTGCCTTTCAGCTGCCTACCAAGGTAGTGTAAAAACTACCAACAGAATTCGTTCCTGGCACCTTCCCCGGTGGAGTTGTGCAGGGGGTGTGTTTGGAACATTTTGTCACCAGCCGACTCCAAAATTCAGCGGTTCCCCATCTCAGCCCAGAAAGCAGGTAGAACATCTTTTGTGGTATCTTTCAGATGCCTACCGGAGCAATGTAAAAACTACCAGGAGAACTCCTGTCTGGCACCTTCCCCGGTGGAGTTGTGCATGGGGTGTGTTTGGAACATTTTGTCACCAGCCGAGTCCAAAATTCAGCGGTTCCCCATCTCAGCCCAGAAAGCAGGTAGAACAACTTTTGTGGTGTCTTTTAGATGCCTACCAAGGTAGTGTAAAAACTACCAAGAGAATTCGTTCCTGGCACCTTCCCCGGTGGAGTTGTGCATGGGGTGTGTTTGGAACATTTTGTCACCGGCCGACTCCAAAATTCAGCGGTTCCCCATCTCAGCCCAGAAAGCAGGAAGAACAACTTTTGTGGTGCCTTTCAAATGCCTACCAAGGTAGTGTAAAAACTACCAGGAGAACTCCTGTCTGGCACCTTCCCCGGTGGAGTTGTGCAGGGGGTGCGTTTGGAACATTTTATCACCAGCCGAGTCCAAAATTCAGCGGTTCCCCATCTCAGCCCAGAAAGCAGGTAGAACATCTTTTGTGGTGCCTTTCAGCTGCCTACCGGAGCAATGTAAAAACTACCAGGAGAACTCCTGTCTGGCACCTTCCCCGGTGGAGTTGTGCAGGGGGTGTGTTTGGAACATTTTGCCACCTGCCGACTCCAAAATTCAGCGGTTCCCCATCTCAGCCCAGAAAGCAGGTAGAACAACTTTTGTGGTGCCTTTCAAATGCCTACCAAGGTAGTGTAAAAACCACCAGGAGAACTCCTGTCTGGCACCTTCCCCGGTGGAGTTGTGCATGGGGTGTCTGTGAAACATTTTGTCACCGGCCGACTCCAAAAATCAGCGGTTCCCCATCTCAGCCCAGAAAGCAGGTAGAACAACTTTTGTGGTGTCTTTCAGATGCCTACCGGAGCAATGTAAAAACTACCAGGAGAACTCCTGTCTGGCACCTTCCCCGGTGGAGTTGTGCAGGGGGTGTGTTTGGAACATTTTATCACCAGCCGAGTCCAAAATTCAGCTGTTCCCCATCTCAGCCCAGAAAGCAGGTAGAACAACTTTTGTGGTGTCTTTCAGATGCCTACCAAGGTAGTGTAAAAACTACGAAGAGAACTCCTGTCTGGCACCTTCCCCGGTGGAGTTGTGCATGGGGTGTGTTTGGAACATTTTGTCACCGGCCGACTCCAAAATTCAGCGGTTCCCCATCTCAGCCCAGAAAGCAGGTAGAACAACTTTTGTGGTGTCTTTCAGATGCCTACCGGACCAATGTAAAAACTACCAGGAGAACTCCTGTCTGGCACCTTCCCCGGTGGAGTTGTGCAGGGGGTGTGTTTGGAACATTTTGTCACCAGCCGAGTCCAAAATTCAGCGTTTCCCCATCTCAGCCCAGAAAGCAGGTAGAACAACTTTTGTGGTGTCTTTCAGATGCCTACCAAGGTAGTGTAAAAACTACCAAGAGAACTCCTGTCTGGCACCTTCCCCGGTGGAGTTGTGCATGGGGTGTGTTTGGAACATTTTGTCACCAGCCGAGTCCAAAATTCAGCGTTTCCCCATCTCAGCCCAGAAAGCAGGTAGAACAACTTTTGTGGTGTCTTTCAGATGCCTACCGGAGCAATGTAAAAACTACCAAGAGAACTCCTGTCTGGCACCTTCCCCGGTGGAGTTGTGCATGGGGTGTGTTTGGAACATTTTGTCACCAGCCGAGTCCAAAATTCAGCGTTTCCCCATCTCAGCCCAGAAAGCAGGTACAACAACTTTTGTGGTGTCTTTTAGATGCCTACCAAGGTAGTGTAAAAACTACCAAGAGAACTCCTGTCTGGCACCTTCCCCGGTGGAGTTGTGCATGGGGTGTGTTTGGAACATTTTGTCACCGGCCGAGTCCAAAATTCAGCGGTTCCCCATCTCAGCCCAGAAAGCAGGTAGAACAACTTTTGTGGTGTCTTTCAGATGCCTACCAAGGTAGTGTAAAAACTACCAGGAGAACTCCTGTCTGGCACCTTCCCCGGTGGAGTTGTGCATGGGGTGTGTTTGGAACATTTTGTCACCGGCCGACTCCAAAATTCAGCGTTTCCCCATCTCAGCCCAGAAAGCAGGTAGAACAACTTTTGTGGTGTCTTTCAGATGCCTACCAAGGTAGTGTAAAAACTACCAAGAGAACTCCTGTCTGGCACCTTCCCCGGTGGAGTTGTGCATGGGGTGTGTTTGGAACATTTTGTCAACGGCCGACTCCAAAATTCAGCGTTTCCGCATCTCAGCCCACAAAGCAGGTACAACAACTTTTCTTGTGCCTTTCAGCTGCCTACCAAGGTAGTGTAAAAACTACCAACAGAATTCGTTCCTGGCACCTTCCCCGGTGGAGTTGTGCAGGGGGTGTGTTTGGAACATTTTGTCACCGGCCGAGTCCAAAATTCAGCGGTTCCCCATCTCAGCCCAGAAAGCAGGTAGAACATCTTTTGTGGTATCTTTCAGATGCCTACCGGAGCAATGTAAAAACTACCAGGAGAACTCCTGTCTGGCACCTTCCCCGGTGGAGTTGTGCATGGGGTGTGTTTGGAACATTTTGTCACCAGCCGAGTCCAAAATTCAGCGGTTCCCCATCTCAGCCCAGAAAGCAGGTAGAACAACTTTTGTGGTGTCTTTTAGATGCCTACCAAGGTAGTGTAAAAACTACCAAGAGAACTCCTGTCTGGCACCTTCCCCGGTGGAGTTGTGCATGGGGTGTGTTTGGAACATTTTGTCACCGGCCGACTCCAAAATTCAGCGGTTCCCCATCTCAGCCCAGAAAGCAGGAAGAACAACTTTTGTGGTGCCTTTCAAATGCCTACCAAGGTAGTGTAAAAACTACCAGGAGAACTCCTGTCTGGCACCTTCCCCGGTGGAGTTGTGCATGGGGTGTCTGTGAAACATTTTGTCACCGGCCGAGTCCAAAATTCAGCGGTTCCCCATCTCAGCCCAGAAAGCAGGTAGAACAACTTTTGTGGTGTCTTTCAGATGCCTACCGGAGCAATGTAAAAACTACCAGGAGAACTCCTGTCTGGCACCTTCCCCGGTGGAGTTGTGCAGGGGGTGTGTTTGGAACATTTTGTCACCGGCCGAGTCCAAAATTCAGCGGTTCCCCATCTCAGCCCAGAAAGCAGGTAGAACATCTTTTGTGGTATCTTTCAGATGCCTACCGGAGCAATGTAAAAACTACCAGGAGAACTCCTGTCTGGCACCTTCCCCGGTGGAGTTGTGCATGGGGTGTGTTTGGAACATTTTGTCACCAGCCGAGTCCAAAATTCAGCGGTTCCCCATCTCAGCCCAGAAAGCAGGTAGAACAACTTTTGTGGTGTCTTTTAGATGCCTACCAAGGTAGTGTAAAAACTACCAAGAGAACTCCTGTCTGGCACCTTCCCCGGTGGAGTTGTGCATGGGGTGTGTTTGGAACATTTTGTCACCGGCCGACTCCAAAATTCAGCGGTTCCCCATCTCAGCCCAGAAAGCAGGAAGAACAACTTTTGTGGTGCCTTTCAAATGCCTACCAAGGTAGTGTAAAAACTACCAGGAGAACTCCTGTCTGGCACCTTCCCCGGTGGAGTTGTGCATGGGGTGTCTGTGAAACATTTTGTCACCGGCCGAGTCCAAAATTCAGCGGTTCCCCATCTCAGCCCAGAAAGCAGGTAGAACAACTTTTGTGGTGTCTTTCAGATGCCTACCGGAGCAATGTAAAAACTACCAGGAGAACTCCTGTCTGGCACCTTCCCCGGTGGAGTTGTGCAGGGGGTGTGTTTGGAACATTTTATCACCAGCCGAGTCCAAAATTCAGCGGTTCCCCATCTCAGCCCAGAAAGCAGGTAGAACAACTTTTGTGGTGTCTTTCAGATGCCTACCAAGGTAGTGTAAAAACTACCAGGAGAACTCCTGTCTGGCACCTTCCGTGGTGGAGTTGTGCAGGGGGTGTGTTTGGAACATTTTGTCACCGGCCGAGTCCAAAATTCAGCGATTCCCCATCTCAGCCCAGAAAGCAGGTAGAACAACTTTTGTGGTGTCTTTCAGCTGCCTACCAAGGTAGTGTAAAAACTACCAAGAGAACTCCTGTCTGGCACCTTCCCCGGTGGAGTTGTGCATGGGGTGTGTTTGGAACATTTTGTCAACGGCCGACTCCAAAATTCAGCGGTTCCCCATCTCAGCCCACAAAGCAGGTAGAACAACTTTTCTTGTGCCTTTCAGCTGCCTACCAAGGTAGTGTAAAAACTACCAACAGAATTCGTTCCTGGCACCTTCCCCGGTGGAGTTGTGCAGGGGGTGTGTTTGGAACATTTTGTCACCGGCCGACTCCAAAATTCAGCGGTTCCCCATCTCAGCCCAGAAAGCAGGTAGAACAACTTTTTTGGTGTCTTTCAGATGCCTACCGGAGCAATGTAAAAACTACCAGGAGAACTCCTGTCTGGCACCTTCCCCGGTGGAGTTGTGCATGGGGTGTGTTTGGAACATTTTGTCACCGGCCGAGTCCAAAATTCAGCGATTCCCCATCTCAGCCCAGAAAGCAGGTAGAACAACTTTTGTGGTGTCTTTCAGATGCCTACCAAGGTAGTGTAAAAACTACCAGGAGAACTCCTGTCTGGCACCTTCCCCGGTGGAGTTGTGCATGGGGTGTGTTTGGAACATTTTGTCACCAGCCGACTCCAAAATTCAGCGGTTCCCCATCTCAGCCCAGAAAGCAGGTAGAACAACTTTTGTGGTGTCTTTCAGATGCCTACCAAGGTAGTGTAAAAACTACCAAGAGAACTCCTGTCTGGCACCTTCCCCGGTGGAGTTGTGCATGGGGTGTGTTTGGAACATTTTGTCACCGGCCGAGTCCAAAATTCAGCGGTTCCCCATCTCAGCCCACAAAGCAGGTAGAACAACTTTTGTGGTGTCTTTCAGATGCCTACCGGAGCAATGTAAAAACTACCATGAGAACTCCTGTCTGGCACCTTCCCCGGTGGAGTTGTGCATGGGGTGTGTTTGGAACATTTTGTCACCAGCCGAGTCCAAAATTCAGCGGTTCCCCATCTCAGCCCAGAAAGCAGGTAGAACATCTTTTGTGGTGCCTTTCAAATGCCTACCAAGGTAGTGTAAAAACTACCAGGAGAACTCCTGTCTGGCACCTTCCCCGGTGGAGTTGTGCATGGGGTGTCTGTGAAACATTTTGTCACCGGCCGAGTCCAAAATTCAGCGGTTCCCCATCTCAGCCCAGAAAGCAGGTAGAACAACTTTTGTGGTGTCTTTCAGATGCCTACCGGAGCAATGTAAAAACTACCAGGAGAACTCCTGTCTGGCACCTTCCCCGGTGGAGTTGTGCATGGGGTGTGTTTGGAACATTTTGTCACCAGCCGAGTCCAAAATTCAGCGGTTCCCCATCTCAGCCCAGAAAGCAGGTAGAACAACTTTTGTGGTGTCTTTCAGATGCCTACCAAGGTAGTGTAAAAACTACCAAGAGAACTCCTGTCTGGCACCTTCCCCGGTGGAGTTGTGCATGGGGTGTGTTTGGAACATTTTGTCACCGGCCGACTCCAAAATTCAGCGGTTCCCCATCTCAGCCCAGAAAGCAGGAAGAACAACTTTTGTGGTGCCTTTCAAATGCCTACCAAGGTAGTGTAAAAACTACCAGGAGAACTCCTGTCTGGCACCTTCCCCGGTGGAGTTGTGCATGGGGTGTCTGTGAAACATTTTGTCACCGGCCGAGTCCAAAATTCAGCGGTTCCCCATCTCAGCCCAGAAAGCAGGTAGAACAACTTTTGTGGTGTCTTTCAGATGCCTACCGGAGCAATGTAAAAACTACCAGGAGAACTCCTGTCTGGCACCTTCCCCGGTGGAGTTGTGCAGGGGGTGTGTTTGGAACATTTTATCACCAGCCGAGTCCAAAATTCAGCGGTTCCCCATCTCAGCCCAGAAAGCAGGTAGAACAACTTTTGTGGTGTCTTTCAGATGCCTACCAAGGTAGTGTAAAAACTACCAGGAGAACTCCTGTCTGGCACCTTCCGTGGTGGAGTTGTGCAGGGGGTGTGTTTGGAACATTTTGTCACCGGCCGAGTCCAAAATTCAGCGATTCCCCATCTCAGCCCAGAAAGCAGGTAGAACAACTTTTGTGGTGTCTTTCAGCTGCCTACCAAGGTAGTGTAAAAACTACCAAGAGAACTCCTGTCTGGCACCTTCCCCGGTGGAGTTGTGCATGGGGTGTGTTTGGAACATTTTGTCACCGGCCGAGTCCAAAATTCAGCGGTTCCCCATCTCAGCCCACAAAGCAGGTAGAACAACTTTTGTGGTGTCTTTCAGATGCCTACCGGAGCAATGTAAAAACTACCATGAGAACTCCTGTCTGGCACCTTCCCCGGTGGAGTTGTGCATGGGGTGTGTTTGGAACATTTTGTCACCAGCCGAGTCCAAAATTCAGCGGTTCCCCATCTCAGCCCAGAAAGCAGGTAGAACATCTTTTGTGGTGCCTTTCAAATGCCTACCAAGGTAGTGTAAAAACTACCAGGAGAACTCCTGTCTGGCACCTTCCCCGGTGGAGTTGTGCATGGGGTGTCTGTGAAACATTTTGTCACCGGCCGAGTCCAAAATTCAGCGGTTCCCCATCTCAGCCCAGAAAGCAGGTAGAACAACTTTTGTGGTGTCTTTCAGATGCCTACCGGAGCAATGTAAAAACTACCAGGAGAACTCCTGTCTGGCACCTTCCCCGGTGGAGTTGTGCATGGGGTGTGTTTGGAACATTTTGTCACCAGCCGAGTCCAAAATTCAGCGGTTCCCCATCTCAGCCCAGAAAGCAGGTAGAACAACTTTTGTGGTGTCTTTTAGATGCCTACCAAGGTAGTGTAAAAACTACCAAGAGAACTCCTGTCTGGCACCTTCCCCGGTGGAGTTGTGCATGGGGTGTGTTTGGAACATTTTGTCACCGGCCGACTCCAAAATTCAGCGGTTCCCCATCTCAGCCCAGAAAGCAGGAAGAACAACTTTTGTGGTGCCTTTCAAATGCCTACCAAGGTAGTGTAAAAACTACCAGGAGAACTCCTGTCTGGCACCTTCCCCGGTGGAGTTGTGCATGGGGTGTCTGTGAAACATTTTGTCACCGGCCGAGTCCAAAATTCAGCGGTTCCCCATCTCAGCCCAGAAAGCAGGTAGAACAACTTTTGTGGTGTCTTTCAGATGCCTACCGGAGCAATGTAAAAACTACCAGGAGAACTCCTGTCTGGCACCTTCCCCGGTGGAGTTGTGCAGGGGGTGTGTTTGGAACATTTTATCACCAGCCGAGTCCAAAATTCAGCGGTTCCCCATCTCAGCCCAGAAAGCAGGTAGAACAACTTTTGTGGTGTCTTTCAGATGCCTACCAAGGTAGTGTAAAAACTACCAGGAGAACTCCTGTCTGGCACCTTCCGTGGTGGAGTTGTGCAGGGGGTGTGTTTGGAACATTTTGTCACCGGCCGAGTCCAAAATTCAGCGATTCCCCATCTCAGCCCAGAAAGCAGGTAGAACAACTTTTGTGGTGTCTTTCAGCTGCCTACCAAGGTAGTGTAAAAACTACCAAGAGAACTCCTGTCTGGCACCTTCCCCGGTGGAGTTGTGCATGGGGTGTGTTTGGAACATTTTGTCAACGGCCGACTCCAAAATTCAGCGGTTCCCCATCTCAGCCCACAAAGCAGGTAGAACAACTTTTCTTGTGCCTTTCAGCTGCCTACCAAGGTAGTGTAAAAACTACCAACAGAATTCGTTCCTGGCACCTTCCCCGGTGGAGTTGTGCAGGGGGTGTGTTTGGAACATTTTGTCACCGGCCGACTCCAAAATTCAGCGGTTCCCCATCTCAGCCCAGAAAGCAGGTAGAACAACTTTTTTGGTGTCTTTCAGATGCCTACCGGAGCAATGTAAAAACTACCAGGAGAACTCCTGTCTGGCACCTTCCCCGGTGGAGTTGTGCATGGGGTGTGTTTGGAACATTTTGTCACCGGCCGAGTCCAAAATTCAGCGATTCCCCATCTCAGCCCAGAAAGCAGGTAGAACAACTTTTGTGGTGTCTTTCAGATGCCTACCAAGGTAGTGTAAAAACTACCAGGAGAACTCCTGTCTGGCACCTTCCCCGGTGGAGTTGTGCATGGGGTGTGTTTGGAACATTTTGTCACCAGCCGACTCCAAAATTCAGCGGTTCCCCATCTCAGCCCAGAAAGCAGGTAGAACAACTTTTGTGGTGTCTTTCAGATGCCTACCAAGGTAGTGTAAAAACTACCAAGAGAACTCCTGTCTGGCACCTTCCCCGGTGGAGTTGTGCATGGGGTGTGTTTGGAACATTTTGTCACCGGCCGAGTCCAAAATTCAGCGGTTCCCCATCTCAGCCCACAAAGCAGGTAGAACAACTTTTGTGGTGTCTTTCAGATGCCTACCGGAGCAATGTAAAAACTACCATGAGAACTCCTGTCTGGCACCTTCCCCGGTGGAGTTGTGCATGGGGTGTGTTTGGAACATTTTGTCACCAGCCGAGTCCAAAATTCAGCGGTTCCCCATCTCAGCCCAGAAAGCAGGTAGAACATCTTTTGTGGTGCCTTTCAAATGCCTACCAAGGTAGTGTAAAAACTACCAGGAGAACTCCTGTCTGGCACCTTCCCCGGTGGAGTTGTGCATGGGGTGTCTGTGAAACATTTTGTCACCGGCCGAGTCCAAAATTCAGCGGTTCCCCATCTCAGCCCAGAAAGCAGGTAGAACAACTTTTGTGGTGTCTTTCAGATGCCTACCGGAGCAATGTAAAAACTACCAGGAGAACTCCTGTCTGGCACCTTCCCCGGTGGAGTTGTGCAGGGGGTGTGTTTGGAACATTTTATCACCAGCCGAGTCCAAAATTCAGCGGTTCCCCATCTCAGCCCAGAAAGCAGGTAGAACAACTTTTGTGGTGTCTTTCAGCTGCCTACCAAGGTAGTGTAAAAACTACCAAGAGAACTCCTGTCTGGCACCTTCCCCGGTGGAGTTGTGCAGGGGGTGTGTTTGGAACATTTTGTCACCGGCCGAGTCCAAAATTCAGCGGTTCCCCATCTCAGCCCACAAAGCAGGTAGAACAACTTTTCTTGTGCCTTTCAGCTGCCTACCAAGGTAGTGTAAAAACTACCAACAGAATTCGTTCCTGGCACCTTCCGTGGTGGAGTTGTGCAGGGGGTGTGTTTGGAACATTTTGTCACCGGCCGACTCCAAAATTCAGCGGTTCCCCATCTCAGCCCAGAAAGCAGGTAGAACAACTTTTTTGGTGTCTTTTAGATGCCTACCAAGGTAGTGTAAAAACTACCAAGAGAACTCCTGTCTGGCACCTTCCCCGGTGGAGTTGTGCATGGGGTGTGTTTGGAACATTTTGTCACCGGCCGACTCCAAAATTCAGCGGTTCCCCATCTCAGCCCAGAAAGCAGGAAGAACAACTTTTGTGGTGTCTTTCAGATGCCTACCAAGGTAGTGTAAAAATTACCAGGAGAACTCCTGTCTGGCACCTTCCCCGGTGGAGTTGTGCATGGGGTGTGTTTGGAACATTTTGTCACCAGCCGAGTCCAAAATTCAGCGGTTCCCCATCTCAGCCCAGAAAGCAGGTAGAACAACTTTTGTGGTGTCTTTCAGATGCCTACCAAGGTAGTGTAAAAACTACCAAGAGAACTCCTGTCTGGCACCTTCCCCGGTGGAGTTGTGCATGGGGTGTGTTTGGAACATTTTGTCACCGGCCGAGTCCAAAATTCAGCGATTCCCCATCTCAGCCCAGAAAGCAGGTAGAACAACTTTTGTGGTGTCTTTCAGATGCCTACCAAGGTAGTGTAAAAACTACCATGAGAACTCCTGTCTGGCACCTTCCCCGGTGGAGTTGTGCATGGGGTGTGTTTGGAACATTTTGTCACCAGCCGAGTCCAAAATTCAGCTGTTCCCCATCTCAGCCCAGAAAGCAGGTAGAACAACTTTTGTGGTGTCTTTCAGATGCCTACCGGAGCAATGTAAAAACTACCAGGAGAACCCCTGTCTGGCACCTTCCCCGGTGGAGTTGTGCAGGGGGTGTGTTTGGAACATTTTGTCACCAGCCGAGTCCAAAATTCAGCGGTTCCCCATCTCAGCCCAGAAAGCAGGTAGAACAACTTTTGTGGTGTCTTTCAGATGCCTACCGGAGCAATGTAAGAACTACCAGGAGAACTCCTGTCTGGCACCTTCCCCGGTGGAGTTGTGCATGGGGTGTGTTTGGAACATTTTGTCACCGGCCGAGTCCAAAATTCAGCGGTTCCCCATCTCAGCCCACAAAGCAGGTAGAACAACTTTTCTTGTGCCTTTCAGCTGCCTACCAAGGTAGTGTAAAAACTACCAACAGAATTCGTTCCTGGCACCTTCCGTGGTGGAGTTGTGCAGGGGGTGTGTTTGGAACATTTTGTCACCGGCCGACTCCAAAATTCAGCGGTTCCCCATCTCAGCCCAGAAAGCAGGTAGAACAACTTTTTTGGTGTCTTTTAGATGCCTACCAAGGTAGTGTAAAAACTACCAAGAGAACTCCTGTCTGGCACCTTCCCCGGTGGAGTTGTGCATGGGGTGTGTTTGGAACATTTTGTCACCGGCCGACTCCAAAATTCAGCGGTTCCCCATCTCAGCCCAGAAAGCAGGAAGAACAACTTTTGTGGTGTCTTTCAGATGCCTACCAAGGTAGTGTAAAAATTACCAGGAGAACTCCTGTCTGGCACCTTCCCCGGTGGAGTTGTGCATGGGGTGTGTTTGGAACATTTTGTCACCAGCCGAGTCCAAAATTCAGCGGTTCCCCATCTCAGCCCAGAAAGCAGGTAGAACAACTTTTGTGGTGTCTTTCAGATGCCTACCAAGGTAGTGTAAAAACTACCAAGAGAACTCCTGTCTGGCACCTTCCCCGGTGGAGTTGTGCATGGGGTGTGTTTGGAACATTTTGTCACCGGCCGAGTCCAAAATTCAGCGATTCCCCATCTCAGCCCAGAAAGCAGGTAGAACAACTTTTGTGGTGTCTTTCAGATGCCTACCAAGGTAGTGTAAAAACTACCATGAGAACTCCTGTCTGGCACCTTCCCCGGTGGAGTTGTGCATGGGGTGTGTTTGGAACATTTTGTCACCAGCCGAGTCCAAAATTCAGCTGTTCCCCATCTCAGCCCAGAAAGCAGGTAGAACAACTTTTGTGGTGTCTTTCAGATGCCTACCGGAGCAATGTAAAAACTACCAGGAGAACTCCTGTCTGGCACCTTCCCCGGTGGAGTTGTGCAGGGGGTGTGTTTGGAACATTTTGTCACCAGCCGAGTCCAAAATTCAGCGGTTCCCCATCTCAGCCCAGAAAGCAGGTAGAACAACTTTTGTGGTGTCTTTCAGATGCCTACCGGAGCAATGTAAAAACTACCAGGAGAACTCCTGTCTGGCACCTTCCCCGGTGGAGTTGTGCATGGGGTGTGTTTGGAACATTTTGTCACCGGCCGAGTCCAAAATTCAGCGGTTCCCCATCTCAGCCCAGAAAGCAGGTAGAACATCTTTTGTGGTGTCTTTCAGATGCCTACCGGAGCAATGTAAAAACTACCAGGAGAACTCCTGTCTGGCACCTTCCCCGGTGGAGTTGTGCAGGGGGTGTGTTTGGAACATTTTGTCACCAGCCGAGTCCAAAATTCAGCGGTTCCCCATCTCAGCCCAGAAAGCAGGTAGAACAACTTTTGTGGTGTCTTTTAGATGCCTACCAAGGTAGTGTAAAAACTACCAAGAGAACTCCTGTCTGGCACCTTCCCCGGTGGAGTTGTGCATGGGGTGTGTTTGGAACATTTTGTCACCGGCCGACTCCAAAATTCAGCGGTTCCCCATCTCAGCCCAGAAAGCAGGTAGAACAACTTTTGTGGTGTCTTTCAGATGCCTACTGGAGCAATGTAAAAACTACCAGGAGAACTCCTGTCTGGCACCTTCCCCGGTGGAGTTGTGCAGGGGGTGTGTTTGGAACATTTTGTCACCAGCCGAGTCCAAAATTCAGCGGTTCCCCATCTCAGCCCAGAAAGCAGGTAGAACAACTTTTGTGGTGTCTTTTAGATGCCTACCAAGGTAGTGTAAAAACTACCAAGAGAACTCCTGTCTGGCACCTTCCCCGGTGGAGTTGTGCATGGGGTGTGTTTGGAACATTTTGTCACCGGCCGACTCCAAAATTCAGCGGTTCCCCATCTCAGCCCAGAAAGCAGGTAGAACAACTTTTGTGGTTTCTTTCAGATGCCTACCGGAGCAATGTAAAAACTACCAGGAGAACTCCTGTCTGGCACCTTCCCCGGTGGAGTTGTGCATGGGGTGTGTTTGGAACATTTTGTCACCAGCCGAGTCCAAAATTCAGCGGTTCCCCATCTCAGCCCAGAAAGCAGGTAGAACATCTTTTGTGGTATCTTTCAGATGCCTACCGGATCAATGTAAAAACTACCAGGAGAACTCCTGTCTGGCACCTTCCCCGGTGGAGTTGTGCAGGGGGTGTGTTTGGAACATTTTGTCACCGGCCGAGTCCAAAATTTAGCGTTTCCCCATCTCAGCCCAGAAAGCAGGTAGAACAACTTTTGTGGTGTCTTTCAGATGCCTACCAAGGTAGTGTAAAAACTACCAGGAGAACTCCTGTCTGGCACCTTCCCCGGTGGAGTTGTGCATGGGGTGTGTTTGGAACATTTTGTCACCGGCCGAGTCCAAAATTCAGCGATTCCCCATCTCAGCCCAGAAAGCAGGTAGAACAACTTTTGTGGTGTCTTTCAGATGCCTACCAAGGTAGTGTAAAAACTACCAAGAGAACTCCTGTCTGGCACCTTCCCCGGTGGAGTTGTGCATGGGGTGTGTTTGGAACATTTTGTCACCAGCCGACTCCAAAATTCAGTGTTTCCCCATCTCAGCCCAGAAAGCAGGTAGAACAACTTTTGTGGTGTCTTTCAGATGCCTACCAAGGTAGTGTAAAAACTACTAAGAGAACTCCTGTCTGGCACCTTCCCCGGTGGAGTTGTGCATGGGGTGTGTTTGGAACATTTTGTCACCGGCCGAGTCCAAAATTCAGCGGTTCCCCATCTCAGCCCACAAAGCAGGTAGAACAACTTTTGTGGTGTCTTTCAGATGCCTACCGGAGCAATGTAAAAACTACCAGGAGAACTCCTGTCTGGCACCTTCCCCGGTGGAGTTGTGCAGGGGGTGTGTTTGGAACATTTTGTCACCGGCCGAGTCCAAAATTCAGCGGTTCCCCATCTCAGCCCACAAAGCAGGTAGAACATCTTTTGTGGTATCTTTCAGATGCCTACCGGAGCAATGTAAAAACTACCAGGAGAACTCCTGTCTGGCACCTTCCCCGGTGGAGTTGTGCATGGGGTGTGTTTGGAACATTTTGTCACCAGCCGAGTCCAAAATTCAGCGGTTCCCCATCTCAGCCCAGAAAGCAGGTAGAACAACTTTTGTGGTGTCTTTTAGATGCCTACCAAGGTAGTGTAAAAACTACCAAGAGAACTCCTGTCTGGCACCTTCCCGGTGGAGTTGTGCAGGGGGTGTGTTTGGAACATTTTGTCACCAGCCGACTCCAAAATTCAGCGGTTCCCCATCTCAGCCCAGAAAGCAGGTAGAACAACTTTTGTGGTGTCTTTCAGATGCCTACCAAGGTAGTGTAAAAACTACCAAGAGAACTCCTGTCTGGCACCTTCCCCGGTGGAGTTGTGCATGGGGTGTGTTTGGAACATTTTGTCACCGGCCGAGTCCAAAATTCAGCGGTTCCCCATCTCAGCCCACAAAGCAGGTAGAACATCTTTTGTGGTATCTTTCAGATGCCTACCGGAGCAATGTAAAAACTACCAGGAGAACTCCTGTCTGGCACCTTCCCCGGTGGAGTTGTGCATGGGGTGTTTTTGGAACATTTTGTCACCAGCCGAGTCCAAAATTCAGCGGTTCCCCATCTCAGCCCAGAAAGCAGGTAGAACAACTTTTGTGGTGTCTTTTAGATGCCTACCAAGGTAGTGTAAAAACTACCAAGAGAACTCCTGTCTGGCACCTTCCCCGGTGGAGTTGTGCATGGGGTGTGTTTGGAACATTTTGTCACCGGCCGACTCCAAAATTCAGCGGTTCCCCATCTCAGCCCAGAAAGCAGGAAGAACAAGTTTTGTGGTGCCTTTCAAATGCCTACCAAGGTACTGTAAAAACTACCAAGAGAACTCCTGTCTGGCACCTTCCCCGGTGGAGTTGTGCATGGGGTGTGTTTGGAACATTTTGTCACCAGCCGACTCCAAAATTCAGCGTTTCCCCATCTCAGCCCAGAAAGCAGGTAGAACAACTTTTGTGGTGTCTTTCAGATGCCTACCAAGGTAGTGTAAAAACTACTAAGAGAACTCCTGTCTGGCACCTTCCCCGGTGGAGTTGTGCATGGGGTGTGTTTGGAACATTTTGTCACCGGCCGAGTCCAAAATTCAGCGATTCCCCATCTCAGCCCAGAAAGCAGGTAGAACAACTTTTGTGGTGTCTTTCAGATGCCTACCAAGGTAGTGTAAAAACTACCAGGAGAACTCCTGTCTGGCACCTTCCGTGGTGGAGTTGTGCATGGGGTGTGTTTGGAACATTTTGTCACCAGCCGACTCCAAAATTCAGCTGTTCCCCATCTCAGCCCAGAAAGCAGGTAGAACAACTTTTGTGGTGTCTTTCAGATGCCTACCTGAGCAATGTAAAAACTACCAGGAGAACTCCTGTCTGGCACCTTCCCCGGTGGAGTTGTGCAGGGGGTGTGTTTGGAACATTTTGTCACCAGCCGACTCCAAAATTCAGCGGTTCCCTATCTCAGCCCAGAAAGCAGGTAGAACAACTTTTGTGGTGTCTTTCAGCTGCCTACCAAGGTAGTGTAAAAACTACCAAGAGAACTCCTGTCTGGCACCTTCCCCGGTGGAGTTGTGCATGGGGTGTGTTTGGAACATTTTGTCAACGGCCGAGTCCAAAATTCAGCGGTTCCCCATCTCAGCCCAGAAAGCAGGTAGAACAACTTTTGTGGTGTCTTTCAGATGCCTACCGGAGCAATGTAAAAACTACCGGGAGAACTCCTGTCTGGCACCTTCCCCGGTGGAGTTGTGCATGGGGTGTGTTTGGAACATTTTGTCACCGGCCGAGTCCAAAATTCAGCTGTTCCCCATCTCAGCCCAGAAAGCAGGTAGAACAACTTTTGTGGTGTCTTTCAGATGCCTACTGGAGCAATGTAAAAACTACCAGGAGAACTCCTGTCTGGCACCTTCCATGGTGGAGTTGTGCATGGGGTGTGTTTGGAACATTTTGTCAACGGCCGAGTCCAAAATTCAGCGGTTCCCCATCTCAGCCCAGAAAGCAGGTAGAACAACTTTTGTGGTGTCTTTCAGATGCCTACCGGAGCAATGTAAAAACTACCAGGAGAACTCCTGTCTGGCACCTTCCCCGGTGGAGTTGTGCATGGGGTGTGTTTGGAACATTTTGTCACCGGCCGAGTCCAAAATTCAGCTGTTCCCCATCTCAGCCCAGAAAGCAGGTAGAACAACTTTTGTGGTGTCTTTCAGATGCCTACCGGAGCAATGTAAAAACTACCAGGAGAACTCCTGTCTGGCACCTTCCGTGGTGGAGTTGTGCATGGGGTGTGTTTGGAACATTTTGTCACCGGCCGAGTCCAAAATTCAGCGGTTCCCCATCTCAGCCCAGAAAGCAGGTAGAACATCTTTTGTGGTGTCTTTTAGATGCCTACCAAGGTAGTGTAAAAACTACCAAGAGAACTCCTGTCTGGCACCTTCCGTGGTGGAGTTGTGCATGGGGTGTTTTTGGAACATTTTGTCACCGGCCGACTCCAAAATTCAGCGGTTCCCCATCTCAGCCCAGAAAGCAGGAAGAACAACTTTTGTGGTGTCTTTCAGATGCCTACCAAGGTAGTGTAAAAACTACCAGGAGAACTCCTGTCTGGCACCTTCCCCGGTGGAGTTGTGCATGGGGTGTGTTTGGAACATTTTGTCACCAGCCGACTCCAAAATTCAGCGGTTCCCCATCTCAGCCCAGAAAGCAGGTAGAACAACTTTTGTGGTGTCTTTCAGATGCCTACCAAGGTAGTGTAAAAACTACCAAGAGAACTCCTGTCTGGCACCTTCCCCGGTGGAGTTGTGCATGGGGTGTGTTTGGAACATTTTGTCACCGGCCGAGTCCAAAATTCAGCGTTTCCCCATCTCAGCCCAGAAAGCAGGTAGAACAACTTTTGTGGTGTCTTTCAGATGCCTACCAAGGTAGTGTAAAAACTACCATGAGAACTCCTGTCTGGCACCTTCCCCGGTGGAGTTGTGCATGGGGTGTGTTTGGAACATTTTGTCACCAGCCGAGTCCAAAATTCAGCGGTTCCCCATCTCAGCCCAGAAAGCAGGTAGAACAACTTTTGTGGTGTCTTTCAGATGCCTACCAAGGTAGTGTAAAAACTACCAAGAGAACTCCTGTCTGGCACCTTCCCCGGTGGAGTTGTGCAGGGGGTGTGTTTGGAACATTTTGTCACCGGCCGAGTCCAAAATTCAGCGGTTCCCCATCTCAGCCCACAAAGCAGGTAGAACAACTTTTCTTGTGCCTTTCAGCTGCCTACCAAGGTAGTGTAAAAACTACCAACAGAATTCGTTCCTGGCACCTTCCCCGGTGGAGTTGTGCAGGGGGTGTGTTTGGAACATTTTGTCACCGGCCGACTCCAAAATTCAGCGGTTCCCCATCTCAGCCCAGAAAGCAGGTAGAACAACTTTTTTGGTGTCTTTTAGATGCCTACCAAGGTAGTGTAAAAACTACCAAGAGAACTCCTGTCTGGCACCTTCCCCGGTGGAGTTGTGCATGGGGTGTGTTTGGAACATTTTGTCACCGGCCGACTCCAAAATTCAGCGGTTCCCCATCTCAGCCCAGAAAGCAGGTAGAACAACTTTTGTGGTGTCTTTCAGATGCCTACCAAGGTAGTGTAAAAACTACCAAGAGAACTCCTGTCTGGCACCTTCCCCGGTGGAGTTGTGCATGGGGTGTGTTTGGAACATTTTGTCACCGGCCGAGTCCAAAATTCAGCGATTCCCCATCTCAGCCCAGAAAGCAGGTAGAACAACTTTTGTGGTGTCTTTCAGATGCCTACCAAGGTAGTGTAAAAACTACCATGAGAACTCCTGTCTGGCACCTTCCCCGGTGGAGTTGTGCATGGGGTGTGTTTGGAACATTTTGTCACCAGCCGAGTCCAAAATTCAGCTGTTCCCCATCTCAGCCCAGAAAGCAGGTAGAACAACTTTTGTGGTGTCTTTCAGATGCCTACCGGAGCAATGTAAAAACTACCAGGAGAACTCCTGTCTGGCACCTTCCCCGGTGGAGTTGTGCAGGGGGTGTGTTTGGAACATTTTGTCACCAGCCGAGTCCAAAATTCAGCGGTTCCCCATCTCAGCCCAGAAAGCAGGTAGAACAACTTTTGTGGTGTCTTTCAGATGCCTACCGGAGCAATGTAAAAACTACCAGGAGAACTCCTGTCTGGCACCTTCCCCGGTGGAGTTGTGCATGGGGTGTGTTTGGAACATTTTGTCACCGGCCGAGTCCAAAATTCAGCGGTTCCCCATCTCAGCCCAGAAAGCAGGTAGAACATCTTTTGTGGTGTCTTTCAGATGCCTACCGGAGCAATGTAAAAACTACCAGGAGAACTCCTGTCTGGCACCTTCCCCGGTGGAGTTGTGCAGGGGGTGTGTTTGGAACATTTTGTCACCAGCCGAGTCCAAAATTCAGCGTTTCCCCATCTCAGCCCAGAAAGCAGGTAGAACAACTTTTGTGGTGTCTTTTAGATGCCTACCAAGGTAGTGTAAAAACTACCAAGAGAACTCCTGTCTGGCACCTTCCCCGGTGGAGTTGTGCATGGGGTGTGTTTGGAACATTTTGTCACCGGCCGACTCCAAAATTCAGCGGTTCCCCATCTCAGCCCAGAAAGCAGGTAGAACAACTTTTGTGGTGTCTTTCAGATGCCTACCGGAGCAATGTAAAAACTACCAGGAGAACTCCTGTCTGGCACCTTCCCCGGTGGAGTTGTGCAGGGGGTGTGTTTGGAACATTTTGTCACCAGCCGAGTCCAAAATTCAGCGGTTCCCCATCTCAGCCCAGAAAGCAGGTAGAACAACTTTTGTGGTGTCTTTTAGATGCCTACCAAGGTAGTGTAAAAACTACCAAGAGAACTCCTGTCTGGCACCTTCCCCGGTGGAGTTGTGCATGGGGTGTGTTTGGAACATTTTGTCACCGGCCGACTCCAAAATTCAGCGGTTCCCCATCTCAGCCCAGAAAGCAGGTAGAACAACTTTTGTGGTGTCTTTCAGATGCCTACCGGAGCAATGTAAAAACTACCAGGAGAACTCCTGTCTGGCACCTTCCCCGGTGGAGTTGTGCATGGGGTGTGTTTGGAACATTTTGTCACCAGCCGAGTCCAAAATTCAGCGGTTCCCCATCTCAGCCCAGAAAGCAGGTAGAACATCTTTTGTGGTATCTTTCAGATGCCTACCGGATCAATGTAAAAACTACCAGGAGAACTCCTGTCTGGCACCTTCCCCAGTGGAGTTGTGCAGGGGGTGTGTTTGGAACATTTTGTCACCGGCCGAGTCCAAAATATAGCGTTTCCCCATCTCAGCCCAGAAAGCAGGTAGAACAACTTTTGTGGTGTCTTTCAGATGCCTACCAAGGTAGTGTAAAAACTACCAGGAGAACTCCTGTCTGGCACCTTCCCCGGTGGAGTTGTGCATGGGGTGTGTTTGGAACATTTTGTCACCGGCCGAGTCCAAAATTCAGCGATTCCCCATCTCAGCCCAGAAAGCAGGTAGAACAACTTTTGTGGTGTCTTTCAGCTGCCTACCAAGCTAGTGTAAAAACTACCAAGAGAACTCCTGTCTGGCACCTTCCCCGGTGGAGTTGTGCATGGGGTGTGTTTGGAACATTTTGTCACCAGCCGAGTCCAAAATTCAGCGGTTCCCCATCTCAGCCCAGAAAGCAGGTAGAACAACTTTTGTGGTGTCTTTTAGATGCCTACCAAGGTAGTGTAAAAACTACCAAGAGAACTCCTGTCTGGCACCTTCCCCGGTGGAGTTGTGCAGGGGGTGTGTTTGGAACATTTTGTCACCAGCCGACTCCAAAATTCAGCGGTTCCCCATCTCAGCCCAGAAAGCAGGTAGAACAACTTTTGTGGTGTCTTTCAGATGCCTACCAAGGTAGTGTAAAAACTACCAAGAGAACTCCTGTCTGGCACCTTCCCCGGTGGAGTTGTGCATGGGGTGTGTTTGGAACATTTTGTCACCGGCCGAGTCCAAAATTCAGCGGTTCCCCATCTCAGCCCACAAAGCAGGTAGAACATCTTTTGTGGTATCTTTCAGATGCCTACCGGAGCAATGTAAAAACTACCAGGAGAACTCCTGTCTGGCACCTTCCCCGGTGGAGTTGTGCATGGGGTGTTTTTGGAACATTTTGTCACCAGCCGAGTCCAAAATTCAGCGGTTCCCCATCTCAGCCCAGAAAGCAGGTAGAACAACTTTTGTGGTGTCTTTTAGATGCCTACCAAGGTAGTGTAAAAACTACCAAGAGAACTCCTGTCTGGCACCTTCCCCGGTGGAGTTGTGCATGGGGTGTGTTTGGAACATTTTGTCACCGGCCGACTCCAAAATTCAGCGGTTCCCCATCTCAGCCCAGAAAGCAGGAAGAACAAGTTTTGTGGTGCCTTTCAAATGCCTACCAAGGTACTGTAAAAACTACCAAGAGAACTCCTGTCTGGCACCTTCCCCGGTGGAGTTGTGCATGGGGTGTGTTTGGAACATTTTGTCACCAGCCGACTCCAAAATTCAGCGTTTCCCCATCTCAGCCCAGAAAGCAGGTAGAACAACTTTTGTGGTGTCTTTCAGATGCCTACCAAGGTAGTGTAAAAACTACTAAGAGAACTCCTGTCTGGCACCTTCCCCGGTGGAGTTGTGCATGGGGTGTGTTTGGAACATTTTGTCACCGGCCGAGTCCAAAATTCAGCGATTCCCCATCTCAGCCCAGAAAGCAGGTAGAACAACTTTTGTGGTGTCTTTCAGATGCCTACCAAGGTAGTGTAAAAACTACCAGGAGAACTCCTGTCTGGCACCTTCCGTGGTGGAGTTGTGCATGGGGTGTGTTTGGAACATTTTGTCACCAGCCGAGTCCAAAATTCAGCTGTTCCCCATCTCAGCCCAGAAAGCAGGTAGAACAACTTTTGTGGTGTCTTTCAGATGCCTACCTGAGCAATGTAAAAACTACCAGGAGAACTCCTGTCTGGCACCTTCCCCGGTGGAGTTGTGCAGGGGGTGTGTTTGGAACATTTTGTCACCGGCCGACTCCAAAATTCAGCGGTTCCCCATCTCAGCCCAGAAAGCAGGTAGAACAACTTTTTTGGTGTCTTTTAGATGCCTACCAAGGTAGTGTAAAAACTACCAAGAGAACTCCTGTCTGGCACCTTCCCCGGTGGAGTTGTGCATGGGGTGTGTTTGGAACATTTTGTCACCGGCCGACTCCAAAATTCAGCGGTTCCCCATCTCAGCCCAGAAAGCAGGTAGAACAACTTTTGTGGTGTCTTTCAGATGCCTACCAAGGTAGTGTAAAAACTACCAAGAGAACTCCTGTCTGGCACCTTCCCCGGTGGAGTTGTGCATGGGGTGTGTTTGGAACATTTTGTCACCGGCCGAGTCCAAAATTCAGCGATTCCCCATCTCAGCCCAGAAAGCAGGTAGAACAACTTTTGTGGTGTCTTTCAGATGCCTACCAAGGTAGTGTAAAAACTACCATGAGAACTCCTGTCTGGCACCTTCCCCGGTGGAGTTGTGCATGGGGTGTGTTTGGAACATTTTGTCACCAGCCGAGTCCAAAATTCAGCTGTTCCCCATCTCAGCCCAGAAAGCAGGTAGAACAACTTTTGTGGTGTCTTTCAGATGCCTACCGGAGCAATGTAAAAACTACCAGGAGAACTCCTGTCTGGCACCTTCCCCGGTGGAGTTGTGCAGGGGGTGTGTTTGGAACATTTTGTCACCAGCCGAGTCCAAAATTCAGCGGTTCCCCATCTCAGCCCAGAAAGCAGGTAGAACAACTTTTGTGGTGTCTTTCAGATGCCTACCGGAGCAATGTAAAAACTACCAGGAGAACTCCTGTCTGGCACCTTCCCCGGTGGAGTTGTGCATGGGGTGTGTTTGGAACATTTTGTCACCGGCCGAGTCCAAAATTCAGCGGTTCCCCATCTCAGCCCAGAAAGCAGGTAGAACATCTTTTGTGGTGTCTTTCAGATGCCTACCGGAGCAATGTAAAAACTACCAGGAGAACTCCTGTCTGGCACCTTCCCCGGTGGAGTTGTGCAGGGGGTGTGTTTGGAACATTTTGTCACCAGCCGAGTCCAAAATTCAGCGTTTCCCCATCTCAGCCCAGAAAGCAGGTAGAACAACTTTTGTGGTGTCTTTTAGATGCCTACCAAGGTAGTGTAAAAACTACCAAGAGAACTCCTGTCTGGCACCTTCCCCGGTGGAGTTGTGCATGGGGTGTGTTTGGAACATTTTGTCACCGGCCGACTCCAAAATTCAGCGGTTCCCCATCTCAGCCCAGAAAGCAGGTAGAACAACTTTTGTGGTGTCTTTCAGATGCCTACCGGAGCAATGTAAAAACTACCAGGAGAACTCCTGTCTGGCACCTTCCCCGGTGGAGTTGTGCAGGGGGTGTGTTTGGAACATTTTGTCACCAGCCGAGTCCAAAATTCAGCGGTTCCCCATCTCAGCCCAGAAAGCAGGTAGAACAACTTTTGTGGTGTCTTTTAGATGCCTACCAAGGTAGTGTAAAAACTACCAAGAGAACTCCTGTCTGGCACCTTCCCCGGTGGAGTTGTGCATGGGGTGTGTTTGGAACATTTTGTCACCGGCCGACTCCAAAATTCAGCGGTTCCCCATCTCAGCCCAGAAAGCAGGTAGAACAACTTTTGTGGTGTCTTTCAGATGCCTACCGGAGCAATGTAAAAACTACCAGGAGAACTCCTGTCTGGCACCTTCCCCGGTGGAGTTGTGCATGGGGTGTGTTTGGAACATTTTGTCACCAGCCGAGTCCAAAATTCAGCGGTTCCCCATCTCAGCCCAGAAAGCAGGTAGAACATCTTTTGTGGTATCTTTCAGATGCCTACCGGATCAATGTAAAAACTACCAGGAGAACTCCTGTCTGGCACCTTCCCCAGTGGAGTTGTGCAGGGGGTGTGTTTGGAACATTTTGTCACCGGCCGAGTCCAAAATATAGCGTTTCCCCATCTCAGCCCAGAAAGCAGGTAGAACAACTTTTGTGGTGTCTTTCAGATGCCTACCAAGGTAGTGTAAAAAACTACCAGGAGAACTCCTGTCTGGCACCTTCCCCGGTGGAGTTGTGCATGGGGTGTGTTTGGAACATTTTGTCACCGGCCGAGTCCAAAATTCAGCGATTCCCCATCTCAGCCCAGAAAGCAGGTAGAACAACTTTTGTGGTGTCTTTCAGCTGCCTACCAAGCTAGTGTAAAAACTACCAAGAGAACTCCTGTCTGGCACCTTCCCCGGTGGAGTTGTGCATGGGGTGTGTTTGGAACATTTTGTCACCAGCCGAGTCCAAAATTCAGCGGTTCCCCATCTCAGCCCAGAAAGCAGGTAGAACAACTTTTGTGGTGTCTTTTAGATGCCTACCAAGGTAGTGTAAAAACTACCAAGAGAACTCCTGTCTGGCACCTTCCCCGGTGGAGTTGTGCAGGGGGTGTGTTTGGAACATTTTGTCACCAGCCGACTCCAAAATTCAGCGGTTCCCCATCTCAGCCCAGAAAGCAGGTAGAACAACTTTTGTGGTGTCTTTCAGATGCCTACCAAGGTAGTGTAAAAACTACCAAGAGAACTCCTGTCTGGCACCTTCCCCGGTGGAGTTGTGCATGGGGTGTGTTTGGAACATTTTGTCACCGGCCGAGTCCAAAATTCAGCGGTTCCCCATCTCAGCCCACAAAGCAGGTAGAACATCTTTTGTGGTATCTTTCAGATGCCTACCGGAGCAATGTAAAAACTACCAGGAGAACTCCTGTCTGGCACCTTCCCCGGTGGAGTTGTGCATGGGGTGTTTTTGGAACATTTTGTCACCAGCCGAGTCCAAAATTCAGCGGTTCCCCATCTCAGCCCAGAAAGCAGGTAGAACAACTTTTGTGGTGTCTTTTAGATGCCTACCAAGGTAGTGTAAAAACTACCAAGAGAACTCCTGTCTGGCACCTTCCCCGGTGGAGTTGTGCATGGGGTGTGTTTGGAACATTTTGTCACCGGCCGACTCCAAAATTCAGCGGTTCCCCATCTCAGCCCAGAAAGCAGGAAGAACAAGTTTTGTGGTGCCTTTCAAATGCCTACCAAGGTACTGTAAAAACTACCAAGAGAACTCCTGTCTGGCACCTTCCCCGGTGGAGTTGTGCATGGGGTGTGTTTGGAACATTTTGTCACCAGCCGACTCCAAAATTCAGCGTTTCCCCATCTCAGCCCAGAAAGCAGGTAGAACAACTTTTGTGGTGTCTTTCAGATGCCTACCAAGGTAGTGTAAAAACTACTAAGAGAACTCCTGTCTGGCACCTTCCCCGGTGGAGTTGTGCATGGGGTGTGTTTGGAACATTTTGTCACCGGCCGAGTCCAAAATTCAGCGATTCCCCATCTCAGCCCAGAAAGCAGGTAGAACAACTTTTGTGGTGTCTTTCAGATGCCTACCAAGGTAGTGTAAAAACTACCAGGAGAACTCCTGTCTGGCACCTTCCGTGGTGGAGTTGTGCATGGGGTGTGTTTGGAACATTTTGTCACCAGCCGAGTCCAAAATTCAGCTGTTCCCCATCTCAGCCCAGAAAGCAGGTAGAACAACTTTTGTGGTGTCTTTCAGATGCCTACCTGAGCAATGTAAAAACTACCAGGAGAACTCCTGTCTGGCACCTTCCCCGGTGGAGTTGTGCAGGGGGTGTGTTTGGAACATTTTGTCACCAGCCGACTCCAAAATTCAGCGGTTCCCTATCTCAGCCCAGAAAGCAGGTAGAACAACTTTTGTGGTGTCTTTCAGCTGCCTACCAAGGTAGTGTAAAAACTACCAAGAGAACTCCTGTCTGGCACCTTCCCCGGTGGAGTTGTGCATGGGGTGTGTTTGGAACATTTTGTCAACGGCCGAGTCCAAAATTCAGCGGTTCCCCATCTCAGCCCAGAAAGCAGGTAGAACAACTTTTGTGGTGTCTTTCAGATGCCTACCGGAGCAATGTAAAAACTACCGGGAGAACTCCTGTCTGGCACCTTCCCCGGTGGAGTTGTGCATGGGGTGTGTTTGGAACATTTTGTCACCGGCCGAGTCCAAAATTCAGCTGTTCCCCATCTCAGCCCAGAAAGCAGGTAGAACAACTTTTGTGGTGTCTTTCAGATGCCTACTGGAGCAATGTAAAAACTACCAGGAGAACTCCTGTCTGGCACCTTCCGTGGTGGAGTTGTGCATGGGGTGTGTTTGGAACATTTTGTCAACGGCCGAGTCCAAAATTCAGCGGTTCCCCATCTCAGCCCAGAAAGCAGGTACAACAACTTTTGTGGTGTCTTTTAGATGCCTACCGGAGCAATGTAAAAACTACCAGGAGAACTCCTGTCTGGCACCTTCCGTGGTGGAGTTGTGCATGGGGTGTGTTTGGAACATTTTGTCACCGGCCGAGTCCAAAATTCAGCTGTTCCCCATCTCAGCCCAGAAAGCAGGTAGAACAACTTTTGTGGTGTCTTTCAGATGCCTACCGGAGCAATGTAAAAACTACCAGGAGAACTCCTGTCTGGCACCTTCCGTGGTGGAGTTGTGCATGGGGTGTGTTTGGAACATTTTGTCACCGGCCGAGTCCAAAATTCAGCGTTTCCCCATCTCAGCCCAGAAAGCAGGTAGAACATCTTTTGTGGTGTCTTTCAGATGCCTACCAAGGTAGTGTAAAAACTACCAGGAGAACTCCTGTCTGGCACCTTCCCCGGTGGAGTTGTGCATGGGGTGTGTTTGGAACATTTTGTCACCGGCCGAGTCCAAAATTCAGCGATTCCCCATCTCAGCCCAGAAAGCAGGTAGAACAACTTTTGTGGTGTCTTTCAGCTGCCTACCAAGCTAGTGTAAAAACTACCAAGAGAACTCCTGTCTGGCACCTTCCCCGGTGGAGTTGTGCATGGGGTGTGTTTGGAACATTTTGTCACCAGCCGAGTCCAAAATTCAGCGGTTCCCCATCTCAGCCCAGAAAGCAGGTAGAACAACTTTTGTGGTGTCTTTTAGATGCCTACCAAGGTAGTGTAAAAACTACCAAGAGAACTCCTGTCTGGCACCTTCCCCGGTGGAGTTGTGCAGGGGGTGTGTTTGGAACATTTTGTCACCAGCCGACTCCAAAATTCAGCGGTTCCCCATCTCAGCCCAGAAAGCAGGTAGAACAACTTTTGTGGTGTCTTTCAGATGCCTACCAAGGTAGTGTAAAAACTACCAAGAGAACTCCTGTCTGGCACCTTCCCCGGTGGAGTTGTGCATGGGGTGTGTTTGGAACATTTTGTCACCGGCCGAGTCCAAAATTCAGCGGTTCCCCATCTCAGCCCACAAAGCAGGTAGAACATCTTTTGTGGTATCTTTCAGATGCCTACCGGAGCAATGTAAAAACTACCAGGAGAACTCCTGTCTGGCACCTTCCCCGGTGGAGTTGTGCATGGGGTGTTTTTGGAACATTTTGTCACCAGCCGAGTCCAAAATTCAGCGGTTCCCCATCTCAGCCCAGAAAGCAGGTAGAACAACTTTTGTGGTGTCTTTTAGATGCCTACCAAGGTAGTGTAAAAACTACCAAGAGAACTCCTGTCTGGCACCTTCCCCGGTGGAGTTGTGCATGGGGTGTGTTTGGAACATTTTGTCACCGGCCGACTCCAAAATTCAGCGGTTCCCCATCTCAGCCCAGAAAGCAGGAAGAACAAGTTTTGTGGTGCCTTTCAAATGCCTACCAAGGTACTGTAAAAACTACCAAGAGAACTCCTGTCTGGCACCTTCCCCGGTGGAGTTGTGCATGGGGTGTGTTTGGAACATTTTGTCACCAGCCGACTCCAAAATTCAGCGTTTCCCCATCTCAGCCCAGAAAGCAGGTAGAACAACTTTTGTGGTGTCTTTCAGATGCCTACCAAGGTAGTGTAAAAACTACTAAGAGAACTCCTGTCTGGCACCTTCCCCGGTGGAGTTGTGCATGGGGTGTGTTTGGAACATTTTGTCACCGGCCGAGTCCAAAATTCAGCGATTCCCCATCTCAGCCCAGAAAGCAGGTAGAACAACTTTTGTGGTGTCTTTCAGATGCCTACCAAGGTAGTGTAAAAACTACCAAGAGAACTCCTGTCTGGCACCTTCCGTGGTGGAGTTGTGCATGGGGTGTGTTTGGAACATTTTGTCACCAGCCGAGTCCAAAATTCAGCTGTTCCCCATCTCAGCCCAGAAAGCAGGTAGAACAACTTTTGTGGTGTCTTTCAGATGCCTACCTGAGCAATGTAAAAACTACCAGGAGAACTCCTGTCTGGCACCTTCCCCGGTGGAGTTGTGCAGGGGGTGTGTTTGGAACATTTTGTCACCAGCCGACTCCAAAATTCAGCGGTTCCCTATCTCAGCCCAGAAAGCAGGTAGAACAACTTTTGTGGTGTCTTTCAGCTGCCTACCAAGGTAGTGTAAAAACTACCAAGAGAACTCCTGTCTGGCACCTTCCCCGGTGGAGTTGTGCATGGGGTGTGTTTGGAACATTTTGTCAACGGCCGAGTCCAAAATTCAGCGGTTCCCCATCTCAGCCCAGAAAGCAGGTAGAACAACTTTTGTGGTGTCTTTCAGATGCCTACCGGAGCAATGTAAAAACTACCGGGAGAACTCCTGTCTGGCACCTTCCCCGGTGGAGTTGTGCATGGGGTGTGTTTGGAACATTTTGTCACCGGCCGAGTCCAAAATTCAGCTGTTCCCCATCTCAGCCCAGAAAGCAGGTAGAACAACTTTTGTGGTGTCTTTCAGATGCCTACTGGAGCAATGTAAAAACTACCAGGAGAACTCCTGTCTGGCACCTTCCGTGGTGGAGTTGTGCATGGGGTGTGTTTGGAACATTTTGTCAAAGGCCGAGTCCAAAATTCAGCGGTTCCCCATCTCAGCCCAGAAAGCAGGTAGAACAACTTTTGTGGTGTCTTTCAGATGCCTACCGGAGCAATGTAAAAACTACCAGGAGAACTCCTGTCTGGCACCTTCCGTGGTGGAGTTGTGCATGGGGTGTGTTTGGAACATTTTGTCACCGGCCGAGTCCAAAATTCAGCTGTTCCCCATCTCAGCCCAGAAAGCAGGTAGAACAACTTTTGTGGTGTCTTTCAGATGCCTACCGGAGCAATGTAAAAACTACCAGGAGAACTCCTGTCTGGCACCTTCCGTGGTGGAGTTGTGCATGGGGTGTGTTTGGAACATTTTGTCACCGGCCGAGTCCAAAATTCAGCGGTTCCCCATCTCAGCCCAGAAAGCAGGTAGAACATCTTTTGTGGTGTCTTTTAGATGCCTACCAAGGTAGTGTAAAAACTACCAAGAGAACTCCTGTCTGGCACCTTCCGTGGTGGAGTTGTGCATGGGGTGTTTTTGGAACATTTTGTCACCGGCCGAGTCCAAAATTCAGCGGTTCCCCATCTCAGCCCAGAAAGCAGGAAGAACAACTTTTGTGGTGTCTTTCAGATGCCTACCGGAGCAATGTAAAAACTACCAGGAGAACTCCTGTCTGGCACCTTCCCCGGTGGAGTTGTGCATGGGGTGTGTTTGGAACATTTTGTCACCAGCCGACTCCAAAATTCAGCGGTTCCCCATCTCAGCCCAGAAAGCAGGTAGAACAACTTTTGTGGTGTCTTTCAGATGCCTACCAAGGTAGTGTAAAAACTACCAAGAGAACTCCTGTCTGGCACCTTCCCCGGTGGAGTTGTGCATGGGGTGTGTTTGGAACATTTTGTCACCGGCCGAGTCCAAAATTCAGCGTTTCCCCATCTCAGCCCAGAAAGCAGGTAGAACAACTTTTGTGGTGTCTTTCAGATGCCTACCAAGGTAGTGTAAAAACTACCATGAGAACTCCTGTCTGGCACCTTCCCCGGTGGAGTTGTGCATGGGGTGTGTTTGGAACATTTTGTCACCAGCCGACTCCAAAATTCAGCGGTTCCCCATCTCAGCCCAGAAAGCAGGTAGAACAACTTTTGTGGTGTCTTTCAGATGCCTACCAAGGTAGTGTAAAAACTACTAAGAGAACTCCTGTCTGGCACCTTCCCCGGTGGAGTTGTGCATGGGGTGTGTTTGGAACATTTTGTCACCGGCCGAGTCCAAAATTCAGCGGTTCCCCATCTCAGCCCAGAAAGCAGGTAGAACAACTTTTGTGGTGTCTTTCAGATGCCTACCAAGGTAGTGTAAAAACTACCAGGAGAACTCCTGTCTGGCCCCTTCCCCGGTGGAGTTGTGCAGGGGGTGTGTTTGGAACATTTTGCCACCAGCCGACTCCAAAATTCAGCGGTTCCCCATCTCAGCCCAGAAAGCAGGTAGAACAACTTTTGTGGTGCCTTTCAGATGCCTACCAAGGTAGTGTAAAAACTACTAAGAGAACTCCTGTCTGGCACCTTCCCCGGTGGAGTTGTGCATGGGGTGTGTTTGGAACATTTTGTCACCAGCCGAGTCCAAAATTCAGCGGTTCCCCATCTCAGCCCAGAAAGCAGGTAGAACAACTTTTGTGGTGTCTTTCAGATGCCTACCAAGGTAGTGTAAAAACTACTAAGAGAACTCCTGTCTGGCACCTTCCCCAGTGGAGTTGTGCAGGGGGTGTGTTTGGAACACTTTGTCACCGGCCGAGTCCAAAATTTAGCGATTCCCCATCTCAGCCCAGAAAGCAGGTAGAACAACTTTTGTGGTGTCTTTCAGATGCCTACCGGAGCAATGTAAAAACTACCAGGAGAACTCCTGTCTGGCACCTTCCGTGGTGGAGTTGTGCATGGGGTGTGTTTGGAACATTTTGTCACCAGCCGAGTCCAAAATTCAGCGGTTCCCCATCTCAGCCCAGAAAGCAGGTAGAACAACTTTTGTGGTGTCTTTCAGATGCCTACCGGAGCAATGTAAAAACTACCAGGAGAACTCCTGTCTGGCACCTTCCCCGGTGGAGTTGTGCAGGGGGTGTGTTTGGAACATTTTGTCACCAGCCGAGTCCAAAATTCAGCGGTTCCCCATCTCAGCCCAGAAAGCAGGTAGAACAACTTTTGTGGTGTCTTTCAGATGCCTACCGGAGCAATGTAAAAACTACCAGGAGAACTCCTGTCTGGCACCTTCCCCGGTGGAGTTGTGCATGGGGTGTGTTTGGAACATTTTGTCACCGGCCGAGTCCAAAATTCAGCGGTTCCCCATCTCAGCCCAGAAAGCAGGTAGAACATCTTTTGTGGTGTCTTTCAGATGCCTACCGGAGCAATGTAAAAACTACCAGGAGAACTCCTGTCTGGCACCTTCCCCGGTGGAGTTGTGCAGGGGGTGTGTTTGGAACATTTTGTCACCAGCCGAGTCCAAAATTCAGCGGTTCCCCATCTCAGCCCAGAAAGCAGGTAGAACAACTTTTGTGGTGTCTTTTAGATGCCTACCAAGGTAGTGTAAAAACTACCAAGAGAACTCCTGTCTGGCACCTTCCCCGGTGGAGTTGTGCATGGGGTGTGTTTGGAACATTTTGTCACCGGCCGACTCCAAAATTCAGCGGTTCCCCATCTCAGCCCAGAAAGCAGGTAGAACAACTTTTGTGGTGTCTTTCAGATGCCTACCGGAGCAATGTAAAAACTACCAGGAGAACTCCTGTCTGGCACCTTCCCCGGTGGAGTTGTGCAGGGGGTGTGTTTGGAACATTTTGTCACCAGCCGAGTCCAAAATTCAGCGGTTCCCCATCTCAGCCCAGAAAGCAGGTAGAACAACTTTTGTGGTGTCTTTCAGATGCCTACCAAGGTAGTGTAAAAACTACCAAGAGAACTCCTGTCTGGCACCTTCCCCGGTGGAGTTGTGCATGGGGTGTGTTTGGAACATTTTGTCACCGGCCGAGTCCAAAATTCAGCGGTTCCCCATCTCAGCCCAGAAAGCAGGTAGAACAACTTTTGTGGTGTCTTTCAGATGCCTACCGGAGCAATGTAAAAACTACCAGGAGAACTCCTGTCTGGCACCTTCCCCGGTGGAGTTGTGCAGGGGGTGTGTTTGGAACATTTTGTCACCAGCCGACTCCAAAATTCAGCGGTTCCCCATCTCAGCCCAGAAAGCAGGTAGAACATCTTTTGTGGTATCTTTCAGATGCCTACCGGATCAATGTAAAAACTACCAGGAGAACTCCTGTCTGGCACCTTCCCCGGTGGAGTTGTGCAGGGGGTGTGTTTGGAACATTTTGTCACCGGCCGAGTCCAAAATTTAGCGTTTCCCCATCTCAGCCCAGAAAGCAGGTAGAACAACTTTTGTGGTGTCTTTCAGATGCCTACCAAGGTAGTGTAAAAACTACCAGGAGAACTCCTGTCTGGCACCTTCCCCGGTGGAGTTGTGCATGGGGTGTGTTTGGAACATTTTGTCACCGGCCGAGTCCAAAATTCAGCGATTCCCCATCTCAGCCCAGAAAGCAGGTAGAACAACTTTTGTGGTGTCTTTCAGATGCCTACCAAGGTAGTGTAAAAACTACCAAGAGAACTCCTGTCTGGCACCTTCCCCGGTGGAGTTGTGCATGGGGTGTGTTTGGAACATTTTGTCACCAGCCGAGTCCAAAATTCAGTGTTTCCCCATCTCAGCCCAGAAAGCAGGTAGAACAACTTTTGTGGTGTCTTTCAGATGCCTACCAAGGTAGTGTAAAAACTACTAAGAGAACTCCTGTCTGGCACCTTCCCCGGTGGAGTTGTGCATGGGGTGTGTTTGGAACATTTTGTCACCGGCCGAGTCCAAAATTCAGCGGTTCCCCATCTCAGCCCAGAAAGCAGGTAGAACAACTTTTGTGGTGTCTTTCAGATGCCTACCGGAGCAATGTAAAAACTACCAGGAGAACTCCTGTCTGGCACCTTCCCCGGTGGAGTTGTGCATGGGGTGTGTTTGGAACATTTTGTCACCAGCCGAGTCCAAAATTCAGCGGTTCCCCATCTCAGCCCAGAAAGCAGGTAGAACATCTTTTGTGGTATCTTTCAGATGCCTACTGAATCAATGTAAACACTACCAGGAGAACTCCTGTCTGGCACCTTCCCCGGTGGAGTTGTGCAGGGGGTGTGTTTGGAACATTTTGCCACCAGCCGACTCCAAAATTCAGCGGTTCCCCATCTCAGCCCAGAAAGCAGGAAGAACAACTTTTGTGGTGCCTTTCAAATGCCTACCAAGGTAGTGTAAAAACACCAGGAGAACTCCTGTCTGGCACCTTCCCCGGTGGAGTTGTGCATGGGGTGTCTGTGAAACATTTTGTCACCGGCCGAGTCCAAAATTCAGCGTTTCCCCATCTCAGCCCAGAAAGCAGGTAGAACAACTTTTGTGGTGTCTTTCAGATGCCTACCGGAGCAATGTAAAAACTACCAGGAGAACTCCTGTCTGGCACCTTCCCCGGTGGAGTTGTGCAGGGGGTGTGTTTGGAACATTTTATCACCAGCCGAGTCCAAAATTCAGTGGTTCCCCATCTCAGCCCAGAAAGCAGGTAGAACAACTTTTGTGGTGTCTTTCAGCTGCCTACCAAGGTAGTGTAAAAACTACCAAGAGAACTCCTGTCTGGCACCTTCCCCGGTGGAGTTGTGCATGGGGTGTGTTTGGAACATTTTGTCACCAGCCGAGTCCAAAATTCAGCGATTCCCCATCTCAGCCCAGAAAGCAGGTAGAACAACTTTTGTGGTGCCTTTCAGCTGCCTACCAAGGTAGTGTAAAAACTACCAAGAGAACTCCTGTCTGGCACCTTCCCCGGTGGAGTTGTGCATGGGGTGTGTTTGGAACATTTTGTCAACGGCCGACTCCAAAATTCAGCGGTTCCCCATCTCAGCCCACAAAGCAGGTAGAACAACTTTTCTTGTGCCTTTCAGCTGCCTACCAAGGTAGTGTAAAAACTACCAACAGAATTCGTTCCTGGCACCTTCCCCGGTGGAGTTGTGCAGGGGGTGTGTTTGGAACATTTTGTCACCGGCCGACTCCAAAATTCAGCGGTTCCCCATCTCAGCCCAGAAAGCAGGTAGAACAACTTTTTTGGTGTCTTTCAGATGCCTACCGGAGCAATGTAAAAACTACCAGGAGAACTCCTGTCTGGCACCTTCCCCGGTGGAGTTGTGCATGGGGTGTGTTTGGAACATTTTGTCACCGGCCGACTCCAAAATTCAGCGATTCCCCATCTCAGCCCAGAAAGCAGGTAGAACAACTTTTGTGGTGTCTTTCAGATGCCTACCAAGGTAGTGTAAAAACTACCAGGAGAACTCCTGTCTGGCACCTTCCCCGGTGGAGTTGTGCAGGGGGTGTGTTTGGAACATTTTGTCACCAGCCGACTCCAAAATTCAGCGTTTCCCCATCTCAGCCCAGAAAGCAGGTAGAACAACTTTTGTGGTGTCTTTCAGATGCCTACCAAGGTAGTGTAAAAACTACTAAGAGAACTCCTGTCTGGCACCTTCCCCGGTGGAGTTGTGCATGGGGTGTGTTTGGAACATTTTGTCACCGGCCGAGTCCAAAATTCAGCGATTCCCCATCTCAGCCCAGAAAGCAGGTAGAACAACTTTTGTGGTGTCTTTCAGCTGCCTACCAAGGTAGTGTAAAAACTACCAGGAGAACTCCTGTCTGGCACCTTCCCCGGTGGAGTTGTGCAGGGGGTGTGTTTGGAACATTTTGTCACCAGCCGACTCCAAAATTCAGCGGTTCCCCATCTCAGCCCAGAAAGCAGGTAGAACATCTTTTGTGGTATCTTTCAGATGCCTACCGGATCAATGTAAAAACTACCAGGAGAACTCCTGTCTGGCACCTTCCCCGGTGGAGTTGTGCAGGGGGTGTGTTTGGAACATTTTGTCACCGGCCGAGTCCAAAATTCAGCGGTTCCCCATCTCAGCCCAGAAAGCAGGTAGAACAACTTTTCTTGTGCCTTTCAGCTGCCTACCAAGGTAGTGTAAAAACTACCAACAGAATTCGTTCCTGGCACCTTCCCCGGTGGAGTTGTGCAGGGGGTGTGTTTGGAACATTTTGTCACCGGCCGACTCCAAAATTCAGCGGTTCCCCATCTCAGCCCAGAAAGCAGGTAGAACAACATTTTTGGTGTCTTTCAGATGCCTACCGGACCAATGTAAAAACTACCAGGAGAACTCCTGTCTGGCACCTTCCCCGGTGGAGTTGTGCATGGGGTGTGTTTGGAACATTTTGTCACCAGCCGACTCCAAAATTCAGCGTTTCCCCATCTCAGCCCAGAAAGCAGGTAGAACAACTTTTGTGGTGTCTTTCAGATGCCTACCAAGGTAGTGTAAAAACTACTAAGAGAACTCCTGTCTGGCACCTTCCCCGGTGGAGTTGTGCATGGGGTGTGTTTGGAACATTTTGTCACCGGCCGAGTCCAAAATTCAGCGGTTCCCCATCTCAGCCCAGAAAGCAGGTAGAACAACTTTTGTGGTGTCTTTCAGATGCCTACCAAGGTAGTGTAAAAACTACCAGGAGAACTCCTGTCTGGCACCTTCCCCGGTGGAGTTGTGCAGGGGGTGTGTTTGGAACATTTTGCCACCAGCCGACTCCAAAATTCAGCGGTTCCCCATCTCAGCCCAGAAAGCAGGTAGAACAACTTTTGTGGTGCCTTTCAGATGCCTACCAAGGTAGTGTAAAAACTACTAAGAGAACTCCTGTCTGGCACCTTCCCCGGTGGAGTTGTGCATGGGGTGTGTTTGGAACATTTTGTCACCAGCCGAGTCCAAAATTCAGCGGTTCCCCATCTCAGCCCAGAAAGCAGGTAGAACATCTTTTGTGGTGCCTTTCAGCTGCCTACCGGATCAATGTAAAAACTACCAGGAGAACTCCTGTCTGGCACCTTCCCCGGTGGAGTTGTGCATGGGGTGTGTTTGGAACATTTTGCCACCAGCCGACTCCAAAATTCAGCGGTTCCCCATCTCAGCCCAGAAAGCAGGTAGAACAACTTTTGTGGTGCCTTTCAAATGCCTACCAAGGTAGTGTAAAAACCACCAGGAGAACTCCTGTCTGGCACCTTCCCCGGTGGAGTTGTGCATGGGGTGTCTGTGAAACATTTTGTCACCGGCCGACTCCAAAAATCAGCGGTTCCCCATCTCAGCCCAGAAAGCAGGTAGAACAACTTTTGTGGTGTCTTTCAGATGCCTACCGGAGCAATGTAAAAACTACCAGGAGAACTCCTGTCTGGCACCTTCCCCGGTGGAGTTGTGCAGGGGGTGTGTTTGGAACATTTTATCACCAGCCGAGTCCAAAATTCAGCTGTTCCCCATCTCAGCCCAGAAAGCAGGTAGAACAACTTTTGTGGTGTCTTTCAGATGCCTACCAAGGTAGTGTAAAAACTACCAAGAGAACTCCTGTCTGGCACCTTCCCCGGTGGAGTTGTGCAGGCGGTGTGTTTGGAACATTTTGTCACCGGCCGACTCCAAAATTCAGCGATTCCCCATCTCAGCCCAGAAAGCAGGTAGAACAACTTTTGTGGTGTCTTTCAGATGCCTACCAAGGTAGTGTAAAAACTACCAGGAGAACTCCTGTCTGGCACCTTCCCCGGTGGAGTTGTGCATGGGGTGTGTTTGGAACATTTTGTCACCAGCCGAGTCCAAAATTCAGCGTTTCCCCATCTCAGCCCAGAAAGCAGGTAGAACAACTTTTGTGGTGCCTTTCAGCTGCCTACCAAGGTAGTGTAAAAACTACCAAGAGAACTCCTGTCTGGCACCTTCCCCGGTGGAGTTGTGCATGGGGTGTGTTTGGAACATTTTGTCACCGGCCGACTCCAAAATTCAGCGTTTCCCCATCTCAGCCCAGAAAGCAGGTAGAACAACTTTTCTTGTGCCTTTCAGCTGCCTACCAAGGTAGTGTAAAAACTACCAAAAGAATTCGTTCCTGGCACCTTCCCCGGTGGAGTTGTGCAGGGGGTGTGTTTGGAACATTTTGTCTACCGGCCGACTCCAAAATTCAGCGGTTCCCCATCTCAGCCCAGAAAGCAGGTAGAACAACATTTTTGGAGTCTTTCAGATGCCTACCGGACCAATGTAAAAACTACCAGGAGAACTCCTGTCTGGCACCTTCCCCGGTGGAGTTGTGCATGGGGTGTGTTTGGAACATTTTGTCACCAGCCGACTCCAAAATTCAGCGTTTCCCCATCTCAGCCCAGAAAGCAGGTAGAACAACTTTTGTGGTGTCTTTCAGATGCCTACCAAGGTAGTGTAAAAACTACTAAGAGAACTCCTGTCTGGCACCTTCCCCGGTGGAGTTGTGCATGGGGTGTGTTTGGAACATTTTGTCACCGGCCGAGTCCAAAATTCAGCGTTTCCCCATCTCAGCCCAGAAAGCAGGTAGAACAACTTTTGTGGTGTCTTTCAGATGCCTACCAAGGTAGTGTAAAAACTACCAGGAGAACTCCTGTCTGGCACCTTCCCCGGTGGAGTTGTGCAGGGGGTGTGTTTGGAACATTTTGTCACCAGCCGACTCCAAAATTCAGCGGTTCCCCATCTCAGCCCAGAAAGCAGGTAGAACAACTTTCGTGGTGTCTTTCAGATGCCTACCAAGGTAGTGTAAAAACTACTAAGAGAACTCCTGTCTGGCACCTTCCCCGGTGGAGTTGTGCATGGGGTGTGTTTGGAACATTTTGTCACCAGCCGAGTCCAAAATTCAGCGGTTCCCCATCTCAGCCCAGAAAGCAGGTAGAATATCTTTTGTGGTGCCTTTCAGCTGCCTACCGGATCAATGTAAAAACTACCAGGAGAACTCCTGTCTGGCACCTTCCCCGGTGGAGTTGTGCAGGGGGTGTGTTTGGAACATTTTGTCACCAGCCGACTCCAAAATTCAGCGGTTCCCCATCTCAGCCCAGAAAGCAGGTAGAACAACTTTTGTGGTGCCTTTCAGATGCCTACCGGAGCAATGTAAAAACTACCAGGAGAACTCCTGTCTGGCACCTTCCCCGGTGGAGTTGTGCAGGGGGTGTGTTTGGAACATTTTATCACCAGCCGAGTCCAAAATTCAGCTGTTCCCCATCTCAGCCCAGAAAGCAGGTAGAACAACTTTTGTGGTGTCTTTCAGATGCCTACCAAGGTAGTGTAAAAACTACGAAGAGAACTCCTGTCTGGCACCTTCCCCGGTGGAGTTGTGCATGGGGTGTGTTTGGAACATTTTGTCACCGGCCGACTCCAAAATTCAGCGATTCCCCATCTCAGCCCAGAAAGCAGGTAGAACAACTTTTGTGGTGTCTTTCAGATGCCTACCAAGGTAGTGTAAAAACTACCAGGAGAACTCCTGTCTGGCACCTTCCCCGGTGGAGTTGTGCATGGGGTGTGTTTGGAACATTTTGTCACCAGCCGAGTCCAAAATTCAGCGTTTCCCCATCTCAGCCCAGAAAGCAGGTAGAACAACTTTTGTGGTGTCTTTCAGATGCCTACCAAGGTAGTGTAAAAACTACCAGGAGAACTCCTGTCTGGCACCTTCCCCGGTGGAGTTGTGCATGGGGTGTGTTTGGAACATTTTGTCACCAGCCGAGTCCAAAATTCAGCGTTTCCCCATCTCAGCCCACAAAGCAGGTAGAACAACTTTTGTGGTGTCTTTTAGATGCCTACCAAGGTAGTGTAAAAACTACCAAGAGAACTCCTGTCTGGCACCTTCCCCGGTGGAGTTGTGCATGGGGTGTGTTTGGAACATTTTGTCACCGGCCGAGTCCAAAATTCAGCGGTTCCCCATCTCAGCCCACAAAGCAGGTAGAACAACTTTTGTGGTGTCTTTCAGATGCCTACCAAGGTAGTGTAAAAACTACCAGGAGAACTCCTGTCTGGCACCTTCCCCGGTGGAGTTGTGCATGGGGTGTGTTTGGAACATTTTGTCACCGGCCGACTCCAAAATTCAGCGTTTCCCCATCTCAGCCCAGAAAGCAGGTAGAACAACTTTTGTGGTGCCTTTCAGATGCCTACCAAGGTAGTGTAAAAACTACCAAGAGAACTCCTGTCTGGCACCTTCCCCGGTGGAGTTGTGCATGGGGTGTGTTTGGAACATTTTGTCACCGGCCGAGTCCAAAATTCAGCGATTCCCCATCTCAGCCCAGAAAGCAGGTAGAACAACTTTTGTGGTGTCTTTCAGATGCCTACCAAGGTAGTGTAAAAACTACCAGGAGAACTCCTGTCTGGCACCTTCCCCGGTGGAGTTGTGCATGGGGTGTGTTTGGAACATTTTGTCACCAGCCGAGTCCAAAATTCAGCTGTTCCCCATCTCAGCCCAGAAAGCAGGTAGAACAACTTTTGTGGTGTCTTTCAGATGCCTACCTGAGCAATGTAAAAACTACCAGGAGAACTCCTGTCTGGCACCTTCCCCGGTGGAGTTGTGCAGGGGGTGTGTTTGGAACATTTTGTCACCAGCCGACTCCAAAATTCAGCGGTTCCCTATCTCAGCCCAGAAAGCAGGTAGAACAACTTTTGTGGTGTCTTTCAGCTGCCTACCAAGGTAGTGTAAAAACTACCAAGAGAACTCCTGTCTGGCACCTTCCCCGGTGGAGTTGTGCATGGGGTGTGTTTGGAACATTTTGTCAACGGCCGAGTCCAAAATTCAGCGGTTCCCCATCTCAGCCCAGAAAGCAGGTAGAACAACTTTTGTGGTGTCTTTCAGATGCCTACCGGAGCAATGTAAAAACTACCAGGAGAACTCCTGTCTGGCACCTTCCCCGGTGGAGTTGTGCAGGGGGTGTGTTTGGAACATTTTGTCACCGGCCGAGTCCAAAATTCAGCTGTTCCCCATCTCAGCCCAGAAAGCAGGTAGAACAACTTTTGTGGTGTCTTTCAGATGCCTACCGGAGCAATGTAAAAACTACCAGGAGAACTCCTGTCTGGCACCTTCCCCGGTGGAGTTGTGCAGGGGGTGTGTTTGGAACATTTTGTCACCGGCCGAGTCCAAAATTCAGCGGTTCCCCATCTCAGCCCAGAAAGCAGGTAGAACATCTTTTGTGGTGTCTTTTAGATGCCTACCAAGGTAGTGTAAAAACTACCAGGAGAACTCCTGTCTGGCACCTTCCGTGGTGGAGTTGTGCATGGGGTGTGTTTGGAACATTTTGTCACCGGCCGACTCCAAAATTCAGCGGTTCCCCATCTCAGCCCAGAAAGCAGGAAGAACAACTTTTGTGGTGTCTTTCAGATGCCTACCAAGGTAGTGTAAAAACTACCAGGAGAACTCCTGTCTGGCACCTTCCCCGGTGGAGTTGTGCATGGGGTGTGTTTGGAACATTTTGTCACCAGCCGACTCCAAAATTCAGCGGTTCCCCATCTCAGCCCAGAAAGCAGGTAGAACAACTTTTGTGGTGTCTTTCAGATGCCTACCAAGGTAGTGTAAAAACTACCAAGAGAACTCCTGTCTGGCACCTTCCCCGGTGGAGTTGTGCATGGGGTGTGTTTGGAACATTTTGTCACCGGCCGAGTCCAAAATTCAGCGATTCCCCATCTCAGCCCAGAAAGCAGGTAGAACAACTTTTGTTGTGTCTTTCAGATGCCTACCAAGGTAGTGTAAAAACTACCAGGAGAACTCCTGTCTGGCACCTTCCCCGGTGGAGTTGTGCATGGGGTGTGTTTGGAACATTTTGTCAACGGCCGACTCCAAAATTCAGCGGTTCCCCATCTCAGCCCACAAAGCAGGTACAACAACTTTTCTTGTGCCTTTCAGCTGCCTACCAAGGTAGTGTAAAAACTACCAACAGAATTCGTTCCTGGCACCTTCCCCGGTGGAGTTGTGCATGGGGTGTCTGTGGAACATTTTGTCACCGGCCGACTCCAAAATTCAGCGGTTCCCCATCTCAGCCCAGAAAGCAGGTAGAACAACTTTTGTGGTGTCTTTCAGATGCCTACCGGAGCAATGTAAAAACTACCAGGAGAACTCCTGTCTGGCACCTTCCCCGGTGGAGTTGTGCAGGGGGTGTGTTTGGAACATTTTGTCACCAGCCGACTCCAAAATTCAGCGGTTCCCCATCTCAGCCCAGAAAGCAGGTAGAACAACTTTTGTGGTGTCTTTCAGATGCCTACCGGAGCAATGTAAAAACTACCAGGAGAACTCCTGTCTGGCTCCTTCCGTGGTGGAGTTGTGCATGGGGTGTGTTTGGAACATTTTGTCACCAGCCGAGTCCAAAATTCAGCGGTTCCCCATCTCAGCCCACAAAGCAGGTAGAACAACTTTTGTGGTGTCTTTCAGATGCCTACCAAGGTAGTGTAAAAACTACCAGGAGAACTCCTGTCTGGCACCTTCCCCGGTGGAGTTGTGCATGGGGTGTGTTTGGAACACTTTGTCACCGGCCGAGTCCAAAATTTAGCGATTCCCCATCTCAGCCCAGAAAGCAGGTAGAACAACTTTTGTGGTGTCTTTCAGATGCCTACCAAGGTAGTGTAAAAACTACCAGGAGAACTCCTGTCTGGCACCTTCCCCGGTGGAGTTGTGCATGGGGTGTGTTTGGAACATTTTGTCACCAGCCGAGTCCAAAATTCAGCTGTTCCCCATCTCAGCCCAGAAAGCAGGTAGAACAACTTTTGTGGTGTCTTTCAGATGCCTACCGGAGCAATGTAAAAACTACCAGGAGAACTCCTGTCTGGCACCTTCCCCGGTGGAGTTGTGCAGGGGGTGTGTTTGGAACATTTTGTCACCAGCCGAGTCCAAAATTCAGCGGTTCCCCATCTCAGCCCAGAAAGCAGGTAGAACAACTTTTGTGGTGTCTTTCAGATGCCTACCGGAGCAATGTAAAAACTACCAGGAGAAGTCCTGTCTGGCTCCTTCCGTGGTGGAGTTGTGCATGGGGTGTGTTTGGAACATTTTGTCACCAGCCGAGTCCAAAATTCAGCGGTTCCCCATCTCAGCCCACAAAGCAGGTAGAACAACTTTTGTGGTGTCTTTCAGATGCCTACCAAGGTAGTGTAAAAACTACCAGGAGAACTCCTGTCTGGCACCTTCCCCGGTGGAGTTGTGCAGGGGGTGTGTTTGGAACACTTTGTCACCGGCCGAGTCCAAAATTTAGCGATTCCCCATCTCAGCCCAGAAAGCAGGTAGAACAACTTTTGTGGTGTCTTTCAGATGCCTACCAAGGTAGTGTAAAAACTACCAGGAGAACTCCTGTCTGGCACCTTCCCCGGTGGAGTTGTGCATGGGGTGTGTTTGGAACATTTTGTCACCAGCCGAGTCCAAAATTCAGCTGTTCCCCATCTCAGCCCAGAAAGCAGGTAGAACAACTTTTGTGGTGTCTTTCAGATGCCTACCGGAGCAATGTAAAAACTACCAGGAGAACTCCTGTCTGGCACCTTCCCCGGTGGAGTTGTGCAGGGGGTGTGTTTGGAACATTTTGTCACCAGCCGAGTCCAAAATTCAGCGGTTCCCCATCTCAGCCCAGAAAGCAGGTAGAACAACTTTTGTGGTGTCTTTCAGATGCCTACCAAGGTAGTGTAAAAACTACCAGGAGAACTCCTGTCTGGCACCTTCCCCGGTGGAGTTGTGCATGGGGTGTGTTTGGAACATTTTGTCACCAGCCGACTCCAAAATTCAGCGGTTCCCTATCTCAGCCCAGAAAGCAGGTAGAACAACTTTTGTGGTGTCTTTCAGATGCCTACCGGAGCAATGTAAAAACTACCAGGAGAAGTCCTGTCTGGCTCCTTCCCCGGTGGAGTTGTGCATGGGGTGTGTTTGGAACATTTTGTCACCAGCCGAGTCCAAAATTCAGCGGTTCCCCATCTCAGCCCACAAAGCAGGTAGAACAACTTTTGTGGTGTCTTTCAGATGCCTACCAAGGTAGTGTAAAAACTACCAGGAGAACTCCTGTCTGGCTCCTTCCGTGGTGGAGTTGTGCAGGGGGTGTGTTTGGAACACTTTGTCACCGGCCGAGTCCAAAATTTAGCGATTCCCCATCTCAGCCCAGAAAGCAGGTAGAACAACTTTTGTGGTGTCTTTCAGATGCCTACCAAGGTAGTGTAAAAACTACCAGGAGAACTCCTGTCTGGCACCTTCCCCGGTGGAGTTGTGCATGGGGTGTGTTTGGAACATTTTGTCACCAGCCGAGTCCAAAATTCAGCTGTTCCCCATCTCAGCCCAGAATGCAGGTAGAACAACTTTTGTGGTGTCTTTCAGATGCCTACCGGAGCAATGTAAAATCTACCAGGAGAACTCCTGTCTGGCACCTTCCCCGGTGGAGTTGTGCAGGGGGTGTGTTTGGAACATTTTGTCACCAGCCGAGTCCAAAATTCAGCGGTTCCCCATCTCAGCCCAGAAAGCAGGTAGAACAACTTTTGTGGTGTCTTTCAGATGCCTACCGGAGCAATGTAAAAACTACCAGGAGAACTCCTGTCTGGCACCTTCCCCGGTGGAGTTGTGCATGGGGTGTGTTTGGAACATTTTGTCACCGGCCGAGTCCAAAATTCAGCGGTTCCCCATCTCAGCCCAGAAAGCAGGTAGAACATCTTTTGTGGTGTCTTTCAGATGCCTACCGGAGCAATGTAAAAACTACCAGGAGAACTCCTGTCTGGCACCTTCCCCGGTGGAGTTGTGCATGGGGTGTGTTTGGAACATTTTGTCACCAGCCGAGTCCAAAATTCAGCGGTTCCCCATCTCAGCCCAGAAAGCAGGTAGAACAACTTTTGTGGTGTCTTTCAGATGCCTACCAAGGTAGTGTAAAAACTACCAAGAGAACTCCTGTCTGGCACCTTCCCCGGTGGAGTTGTGCATGGGGTGTGTTTGGAACATTTTGTCACCGGCCGACTCCAAAATTCAGCGGTTCCCCATCTCAGCCCAGAAAGCAGGTAGAACAACTTTTGTGGTGTCTTTCAGATGCCTACCGGAGCAATGTAAAAACTACCAAGAGAACTCCTGTCTGGCACCTTCCCCGGTGGAGTTGTGCAGGGGGTGTGTTTGGAACATTTTGTCACCAGCCGAGTCCAAAATTCAGCGGTTCCCCATCTCAGCCCAGAAAGCAGGTAGAACAACTTTTGTGGTGTCTTTTAGATGCCTACCAAGGTAGTGTAAAAACTACCAAGAGAACTCCTGTCTGGCACCTTCCCCGGTGGAGTTGTGCATGGGGTGTGTTTGGAACATTTTGTCACCGGCCGACTCCAAAATTCAGCGGTTCCCCATCTCAGCCCAGAAAGCAGGTAGAACAACTTTTGTGGTGTCTTTCAGATGCCTACCGGAGCAATGTAAAAACTACCAGGAGAACTCCTGTCTGGCACCTTCCCCGGTGGAGTTGTGCATGGGGTGTCTTTGGAACATTTTGTCACCAGCCGAGTCCAAAATTCAGCGGTTCCCCATCTCAGCCCAGAAAGCAGGTAGAACATCTTTTGTGGTATCTTTCAGATGCCTACCGGATCAATGTAAAAACTACCAAGAGAACTCCTGTCTGGCACCTTCCCCGGTGGAGTTGTGCAGGGGGTGTGTTTGGAACATTTTGTCACCGGCCGACTCCAAAATTTAGCGTTTCCCCATCTCAGCCCAGAAAGCAGGTGGAACAACTTTTGTGGTGTCTTTCAGATGCCTACCAAGGTAGTGTAAAAACTACCAGGAGAACTCCTGTCTGGCACCTTCCCCGGTGGAGTTGTGCATGGGGTGTGTTTGGAACATTTTGTCACCGGCCGAGTCCAAAATTCAGCGATTCCCCATCTCAGCCCAGAAAGCAGGTAGAACAACTTTTGTGGTGTCTTTCAACTGCCTACCAAGGTAGTGTAAAAACTACCAAGAGAACTCCTGTCTGGCACCTTCCCCGGTGGAGTTGTGCATGGGGTGTGTTTGGAACATTTTGTCACCAGCCGACTCCAAAATTCAGCGGTTCCCCATCTCAGCCCAGAAAGCAGGTAGAACAACTTTTGTGGTGTCTTTCAGATGCCTACCAAGGTAGTGTAAAAACTCCTAAGAGAACTCCTGTCTGGCACCTTCCCCGGTGGAGTTGTGCATGGGGTGTGTTTGGAACATTTTGTCACCGGCCGAGTCCAAAATTCAGCGGTTCCCCATCTCAGCCCACAAAGCAGGTAGAACAACTTTTGTGGTGTCTTTCAGATGCCTACCGGAGCAATGTAAAAACTACCAGGAGAACTCCTGTCTGGCACCTTCCCCGGTGGAGTTGTGCATGGGGTGTGTTTGGAACATTTTGTCACCAGCCGAGTCCAAAATTCAGCGGTTCCCCATCTCAGCCCAGAAAGCAGGTAGAACATCTTTTGTGGTATCTTTCAGATGCCTACTGGATCAATGTAAAAACTACCAGGAGAACTCCTGTCTGGCACCTTCCCCGGTGGAGTTGTGCAGGGGGTGTGTTTGGAACATTTTGCCACCAGCCGACTCCAAAATTCAGCGGTTCCCCATCTCAGCCCAGAAAGCAGGAAGAACAACTTTTGTGGTGCCTTTCAAATGCCTACCAAGGTAGTGTAAAAACTACCAGGAGAACTCCTGTCTGGCACCTTCCCCGGTGGAGTTGTGCATGGGGTGTCTGTGAAACATTTTGTCACCGGCCGACTCCAAAATTCAGCGGTTCCCCATCTCAGCCCAGAAAGCAGGTAGAACAACTTTTGTGGTGTCTTTCAGATGCCTACCGGAGCAATGTAAAAACTACCAGGAGAACTCCTGTCTGGCACCTTCCCCGGTGGAGTTGTGCAGGGGGTGTGTTTGGAACATTTTATCACCGGCCGAGTCCAAAATTCAGCGGTTCCCCATCTCAGCCCAGAAAGCAGGTAGAACAACTTTTGTGGTGTCTTTCAGCTGCCTACCAAGGTAGTGTAAAAACTACCAAGAGAACTCCTGTCTGGCACCTTCCCCGGTGGAGTTGTGCAGGGGGTGTGTTTGGAACATTTTGTCACCGGCCGAGTCCAAAATTCAGCGGTTCCCCATCTCAGCCCAGAAAGCAGGTAGAACAACTTTTGTGGTGTCTTTCAGCTGCCTACCAAGGTAGTGTAAAAACTACCAAGAGAACTCCTGTCTGGCACCTTCCCCGGTGGAGTTGTGCATGGGGTGTGTTTGGAACATTTTGTCAACGGCCGACTCCAAAATTCAGCGGTTCCCCATCTCAGCCCACAAAGCAGGTAGAACAACTTTTTTGGTGTCTTTCAGATGCCTACCGGAGCAATGTAAAAACTACCAGGAGAACTCCTGTCTGGCACCTTCCCCGGTGGAGTTGTGCATGGGGTGTGTTTGGAACATTTTGTCACCGGCCGAGTCCAAAATTCAGCGATTCCCCATCTCAGCCCAGAAAGCAGGTAGAACAACTTTTGTGGTGTCTTTCAGATGCCTACCAAGGTAGTGTAAAAACTACCAGGAGAACTCTTTTCTGGCACCTTCCCCGGTGGAGTTGTGCATGGGGTGTGTTTGGAACATTTTGTCACCAGCCGACTCCAAAATTCAGCGGTTCCCCATCTCAGCCCAGAAAGCAGGTAGAACAACTTTTGTGGTGTCTTTCAGCTGCCTACCAAGGTAGTGTAAAAACTACCAAGAGAACTCCTGTCTGGCACCTTCCCCGGTGGAGTTGTGCATGGGGTGTGTTTGGAACATTTTGTCACCAGCCGACTCCAAAATTCAGCGTTTCCCCATCTCAGCCCAGAAAGCAGGTAGAACAACTTTTGTGGTGTCTTTCAGATGCCTACCAAGGTAGTGTAAAAACTACTAAGAGAACTCCTGTCTGGCACCTTCCCCGGTGGAGTTGTGCATGGGGTGTGTTTGGAACATTTTGTCACCGGCCGAGTCCGAAATTCAGCGGTTCCCCATCTCAGCCCAGAAAGCAGGTAGAACAACTTTTGTGGTGTCTTTCAGATGCCTACCGGAGCAATGTAAAAACTACCAGGAGAACTCCTGTCTGGCACCTTCCCCGGTGGAGTTGTGCATGGGGTGTGTTTGGAACATTTTGTCACCAGCCGAGTCCAAAATTCAGCGGTTCCCCATCTCAGCCCAGAAAGCAGGTAGAACATCTTTTGTGGTATCTTTCAGATGCCTACTGGATCAATGTAAAAACTACCAGGAGAACTCCTGTCTGGCACCTTCCCCGGTGGAGTTGTGCAGGGGGTGTGTTTGGAACATTTTGCCACCAGCCGACTCCAAAATTCAGCGGTTCCCCATCTCAGCCCAGAAAGCAGGAAGAACAACTTTTGTGGTGCCTTTCAAATGCCTACCAAGGTAGTGTAAAAACTACCAGGAGAACTCCTGTCTGGCACCTTCCCCGGTGGAGTTGTGCATGGGGTGTCTGTGAAACATTTTGTCACCGGCCGAGTCCAAAATTCAGCGGTTCCCCATCTCAGCCCAGAAAGCAGGTAGAACAACTTTTGTGGTGTCTTTCAGATGCCTACCGGAGCAATGTAAAAACTACCAGGAGAACTCCTGTCTGGCACCTTCCCCGGTGGAGTTGTGCAGGGGGTGTGTTTGGAACATTTTATCACCAGCCGAGTCCAAAATTCAGCGGTTCCCCATCTCAGCCCAGAAAGCAGGTAGAACAACTTTTGTGGTGTCTTTCAGCTGCCTACCAAGGTAGTGTAAAAACTACCAAGAGAACTCCTGTCTGGCACCTTCCCCGGTGGAGTTGTGCATGGGGTGTGTTTGGAACATTTTGTCACCAGCCGACTCCAAAATTCAGCGGTTCCCCATCTCAGCCCACAAAGCAGGTAGAACAACTTTTCTTGTGCCTTTCAGCTGCCTACCAAGGTAGTGTAAAAACTACCAACAGAATTCGTTCCTGGCACCTTCCCCGGTGGAGTTGTGCAGGGGGTGTGTTTGGAACATTTTGTCACCGGCCGAGTCCAAAATTCAGCAGTTCCCCATCTCAGCCCAGAAAGCAGGTAGAACAACTTTTTTGGTGTCTTTCAGATGCCTACCGGAGCAATGTAAAAACTACCAGGAGAACTCCTGTCTGGCACCTTCCCCGGTGGTGTTGTGCATGGGGTGTGTTTGGAACATTTTGTCACCGGCCGAGTCCAAAATTCAGCGATTCCCCATCTCAGCCCAGAAAGCAGGTAGAACAACTTTTGTGGTGTCTTTCAGATGCCTACCAAGGTAGTGTAAAAACTACCAGGAGAACTCCTGTCTGGCACCTTCCCCGGTGGAGTTGTGCATGGGGTGTGTTTGGAACATTTTGTCACCAGCCGACTCCAAAATTCAGCGTTTCCCCATCTCAGCCCAGAAAGCAGGTAAAACAACTTTTGTGGTGTCTTTCAGATGCCTACCAAGGTAGTGTAAAAACTACCAAGAGAACTCTTGTCTGGCACCTTCCCCGGTGGAGTTGTGCATGGGGTGTGTTTGGAACATTTTGTCACCGGCCGAGTCCAAAATTCAGCGATTCCCCATCTCAGCCCAGAAAGCAGGTAGAACAACTTTTGTGGTGTCTTTCAGCTGCCTACCAAGGTAGTGTAAAAACTACCAGGAGAACTCCTGTCTGGCACCTTCCCCGGTGGAGTTGTGCAGGGGGTGTGTTTGGAACATTTTGTCACCAGCCGAGTCCAAAATTCAGCGATTCCCCATCTCAGCCCAGAAAGCAGGTAGAACATCTTTTGTGGTATCTTTCAGATGCCTACCGGATCAATGTAAAAACTACCTGGAGAACTCCTGTCTGGCACCTTCCCCGGTGGAGTTGTGCAGGGGGTGTGTTTGGAACATTTTGTCACCGGCCGAGTCCAAAATTCAGCGGTTCCCCATCTCAGCCCAGAAAGCAGGTAGAACAACTTTTGTGGTGTCTTTCAGATGCCTACCGGAGCAATGTAAAAACTACCAGGAGAACTCCTGTCTGGCACCTTCCCCGGTGGAGTTGTGCAGGGGGTGTGTTTGGAACATTTTATCACCAGCCGAGTCCAAAATTCATCTGTTCCCCATCTCAGCCCAGAAAGCAGGTAGAACAACTTTTGTGGTGTCTTTCAGCTGCCTACCAAGGTAGTGTAAAAACTACCAAGAGAACTCCTGTCTGGCACCTTCCCCGGTGGAGTTGTGCATGGGGTGTGTTTGGAACATTTTGTCACCGGCCGAGTCCAAAATTCAGCGATTCCCCATCTCAGCCCAGAAAGCAGGTAGAACAACTTTTGTGGTGTCTTTCAGATGCCTACCAAGGTAGTGTAAAAACTACCAGGAGAACTCCTGTCTGGCACCTTCCCCGGTGGAGTTGTGCATGGGGTGTGTTTGGAACATTTTGTCACCGGCCGACTCCAAAATTCAGCGGTTCCCCATCTCAGCCCAGAAAGCAGGTAGAACAACTTTTGTGGTGCCTTTCAGATGCCTACCAAGGTAGTGTAAAAACTACCAAGAGAACTCCTGTCTGGCACCTTCCCCGGTGGAGTTGTGCATGGGGTGTGTTTGGAACATTTTGTCACCGGCCGACTCCAAAATTCAGCGGTTCCCCATCTCAGCCCACAAAGCAGGTAGAACAACTTTTCTTGTGCCTTTCAGCTGCCTACCAAGGTAGTGTAAAAACTACCAACAGAATTCGTTCCTGGCACCTTCCCCGGTGGAGTTGTGCATGGGGTGTGTTTGGAACATTTTGTCACTGGCCGAGTCCAAAATTCAGCGTTTCCCCATCTCAGCCCAGAAAGCAGGTAGAACAACTTTTGTGGTGTCTTTCAGATGCCTACCAAGGTAGTGTAAAAACTACCAGGAGAACTCCTGTCTGGCACCTTCCCCGGTGGAGTTGTGCAGGCGGTGTGTTTGGAACATTTTGTCACCAGCCGAGTCCAAAATTCAGCGGTTCCCCATCTCAGCCCAGAAAGCAGGTAGAACAACTTTTGTGGTGTCTTTCAGATGCCTACCAAGGTAGTGTAAAAACTACCAGGAGAACTCCTGTCTGGCACCTTCCCCGGTGGAGTTGTGCATGGGGTGTGTTTGGAACATTTTGCCACCAGCCGACTCCAAAATTCAGCGGTTCCCCATCTCAGCCCAGAAAGCAGGAAGAACAACTTTTGTGGTGCCTTTCAAATGCCTACCAAGGTAGTGTAAAAACCACCAGGAGAACTCCTGTCTGGCACCTTCCCCGGTGGAGTTGTGCATGGGGTGTCTGTGAAACATTTTGTCACCGGCCGACTCCAAAAATCAGCGGTTCCCCATCTCAGCCCAGAAAGCAGGTAGAACAACTTTTGTGGTGTCTTTCAGATGCCTACCGGAGCAATGTAAAAACTACCAGGAGAACTCCTGTCTGGCACCTTCCCCGGTGGAGTTGTGCAGGGGGTGTGTTTGGAACATTTTATCACCAGCCGAGTCCAAAATTCAGCGTTTCCCCATCTCAGCCCAGAAAGCAGGTAGAACAACTTTTGTGGTGTCTTTCAGATGCCTACCAAGGTAGTGTAAAAACTACTAAGAGAACTCCTGTCTGGCACCTTCCCCGGTGGAGTTGTGCATGGGGTGTGTTTGGAACATTTTGTCACCGGCCGAGTCCAAAATTCAGCGATTCCCCATCTCAGCCCAGAAAGCAGGTAGAACAGCTTTTGTGGTGTCTTTCAGATGCCTACCGGAGCAATGTAAAAACTACCAGGAGAACTCCTGTCTGGCACCTTCCGTGGTGGAGTTGTGCATGGGGTGTGTTTGGAACATTTTGTCACCGGCCGTGTCCAAAATTCAGCGGTTCCCCATCTCAGCCCAGAAAGCAGGTAGAACAACTTTTGTGGTGTCTTTCAGATGCCTACCAAGGTAGTGTAAAAACTACCAGGAGAACTCCTGTCTGGCACCTTCCCCGGTGGAGTTGTGCAGGGGGTGTGTTTGGAACATTTTGTCACCGGCCGACTCCAAAATTCAGCGATTCCCCATCTCAGCCCAGAAAGCAGGTAGAACAACTTTTGTGGTGTCTTTCAGATGCCTACCAAGGTAGTGTAAAAACTACCAGGAGAACTCCTGTCTGGCACCTTCCCCGGTGGAGTTGTGCAGGGGGTGTGTTTGGAACATTTTGCCACCAGCCGACTCCAAAATTCAGCGGTTCCCCATCTCAGCCCAGAAAGCAGGTAGAACAACTTTTGTGGTGCCTTTCAGATGCCTACCAAGGTAGTGTAAAAACTACTAAGAGAACTCCTGTCTGGCACCTTCCCCGGTGGAGTTGTGCATGGGGTGTGTTTGGAACATTTTGTCACCAGCCGACTCCAAAATTCAGCGGTTCCCCATCTCAGCCCAGAAAGCAGGTAGAACATCTTTTGTGGTGCCTTTCAGCTGCCTACCGGATCAATGTAAAAACTACCAGGAGAACTCCTGTCTGGCACCTTCCCCGGTGGAGTTGTGCAGGGGGTGTGTTTGGAACATTTTGCCACCAGCCGACTCCAAAATTCAGCGGTTCCCCATCTCAGCCCAGAAAGCGGGTAGAACAACTTTTGTGGTGCCTTTCAAATGCCTACCAAGGTAGTGTAAAAACCACCAGGAGAACTCCTGTCTGGCACCTTCCCCGGTGGAGTTGTGCATGGGGTGTCTGTGAAACATTTTGTCACCGGCCGACTCCAAAAATCAGCGGTTCCCCATCTCAGCCCAGAAAGCAGGTAGAACAACTTTTGTGGTGTCTTTCAGATGCCTACCAAGGTAGTGTAAAAACTACGAAGAGAACTCCTGTCTGGCACCTTCCCCGGTGGAGTTGTGCATGGGGTGTGTTTGGAACATTTTGTCACCAGCCGACTCCAAAATTCAGCGGTTCCCCATCTCAGCCCAGAAAGCAGGTAGAACAACTTTTGTGGTGTCTTTCAGATGCCTACCGGAGCAATGTAAAAACTACCAGGAGAACTCCTGTCTGGCACCTTCCCCGGTGGAGTTGTGCAGGGGGTGTGTTTGGAACATTTTGTCACCAGCCGAGTCCAAAATTCAGCGGTTCCCCATCTCAGCCCAGAAAGCAGGTAGAACAACTTTTGTGGTGTCTTTTAGATGCCTACCAAGGTAGTGTAAAAACTACCAACAGAACTCGTTTCTGGCACCTTCCCCGGTGGAGTTGTGCATGGGGTGTGTTTGGAACATTTTGTCACCGGCCGAGTCCAAAATTCAGCGGTTCCCCATCTCAGCCCAGAAAGCAGGAAGAACAACATTTGCGGTGCCTTTCAAATGCCTACCAAGGTAGTGTAAAAACTACCAGGAGAACTCCTGTCTGGCACCTTCCCCGGTGGAGTTGTGCAGGGGGTGTGTTTGGAACATTTTGTCACCGGCCGACTCCAAAATTCAGCGATTCCCCATCTCAGCCCAGAAAGCAGGTAGAACAACTTTTGTGGTGTCTTTCAGATGCCTACCAAGGTAGTGTAAAAACTACCAGGAGAACTCCTGTCTGGCACCTTCCCCGGTGGAGTTGTGCATGGGGTGTGTTTGGAACATTTTGTCACCAGCCGAGTCCAAAATTCAGCGTTTCCCCATCTCAGCCCAGAAAGCAGGTAGAACAACTTTTGTGGTGTCTTTCAGATGCCTACCGGAGCAATGTAAAAACTACCAGGAGAACTCCTGTCTGGCACCTTCCCCGGTGGAGTTGTGCATGGGGTGTGTTTGGAACATTTTGTCACCGGCCGAGTCCAAAATTCAGCGTTTCCCCATCTCAGCCCAGAAAGCAGGTAGAACAACTTTTGTGGTGTCTTTTAGATGCCTACCAAGGTAGTGTAAAAACTACCAAGAGAACTCCTGTCTGGCACCTTCCCCGGTGGAGTTGTGCATGGGGTGTGTTTGGAACATTTTGTCACCGGCCGAGTCCAAAATTCAGCGGTTCCCCATCTCAGCCCAGAAAGCAGGTAGAACAACTTTTGTGGTGTCTTTCAGATGCCTACCAAGGTAGTGTAAAAACTACCAGGAGAACTCCTGTCTGGCACCTTCCCCGGTGGAGTTGTGCATGGGGTGTGTTTGGAACATTTTGTCACCGGCCGACTCCAAAATTCAGCGATTCCCCATCTCAGCCCAGAAAGCAGGTAGAACAACTTTTGTGGTGTCTTTCAGATGCCTACCAAGGTAGTGTAAAAACTACCAGGAGAACTCGTTTCTGGCACCTTCCCCGGTGGAGGTGTGCATGGGGTGTGTTTGGAACATTTTGTCACCGGCCGAGTCCAAAATTCAGCGTTTCCCCATCTCAGCCCAGAAAGCAGGTAGAACAACTTTTGTGGTACCTTTCAGATGCCTACCAAGGTAGTGTAAAAACTATCAAGAGAACTCCTGTCTGGAACCTTCCCCGGTGGAGTTGTGCATGGGGTGTGTTTGGAACATTTTGTCACCAGCCGAGTCCAAAATTCAGCGGTTCCCCATCTCAGCCCAGAAAGCAGGTAGAACAACTTTTGTGGTGCCTTTCAGCTGCCTACCAAGGTAGTGTAAAAACTACCAACAGAATTCGTTCCTGGCACCTTCCCCGGTGGAGTTGTGCATGGGGTGTGTTTGGAACATTTTGTCACCGGCCGAGTCCAAAATTCAGCGGTTCCCCATCTCAGCCCACAAAGCAGGTAGAACAACTTTTCTTGTGCCTTTCAGCTGCCTACCAAGGTAGTGTAAAAACTACCAAGAGAATTCGTTCCTGGCACCTTCCCCGGTGGAGTTGTGCATGGGGTGTCTGTGGAACATTTTGTCACCGGCCGAGTCCAAAATTCAGCGGTTCCCCATCTCAGCCCAGAAAGCAGGTAGAACAACTTTTGTGGTGCCTTTCAGCTGCCTACCAAGGTAGTGTAAAAACTACCAAGAGAATGCGTTCCTGGCACCTTCCCCGGTGGAGTTGTGCATGGGGTGTGTTTGGAACATTTTGTCACCGGCCGAGTCCAAAATTCAGCGGTTCCCCATCTCAGCCCAGAAAGCAGGTAGAACAACTTTTGTGGTGCCTTTCAGCTGCCTACCAAGGTAGTGTAAAAACTACCAGGAGAACTCCTGTCTGGCACCTTCCCCGGTGGAGTTGTGCAGGGGGTGTGTTTGGAACATTTTGTCACCAGCCGAGTCCAAAATTCAGCGATTCCCCATCTCAGCCCAGAAAGCAGGTAGAACAACTTTTGTGGTGTCTTTCAGATGCCTACCGGAGCAATGTAAAAACTACCAGGAGAACTCCTGTCTGGCACCTTCCGTGGTGGAGTTGTGCATGGGGTGTGTTTGGAACATTTTGTCACCGGCCGAGTCCAAAATTCAGCGGTTCCCCATCTCAGCCCAGAAAGCAGGTAGAACAACTTTTGTGGTGTCTTTCAGATGCCTACCAAGGTAGTGTAAAAACTACCAGGAGAACTCCTGTCTGGCACCTTCCCCGGTGGAGTTGTGCATGGGGTGTGTTTGGAACATTTTGTCGCCGGCCGACTCCAAAATTCAGCGATTCCCCATCTCAGCCCAGAAAGCAGGTAGAACAACTTTTGTGGTGTCTTTCAGATGCCTACCAAGGTAGTGTAAAAACTACCAGGAGAACTCCTGTCTGGCACCTTCCCCGGTGGAGTTGTGCATGGGGTGTGTTTGGAACATTTTGTCACCAGCCGACTCCAAAATTCAGCGTTTCCCCATCTCAGCCCAGAAAGCAGGTAGAACAACTTTTGTGGTGCCTTTCAGATGCCTACCAAGGTAGTGTAAAAACTACCAAGAGAACTCCTGTCTGGCACCTTCCCCGGTGGAGTTGTGCATGGGGTGTGTTTGGAACATTTTGTCAACGGCCGACTCCAAAATTCAGCGGTTCCCCATCTCAGCCCACAAAGCAGGTACAACAACTTTTCTTGTGCCTTTCAGCTGCCTACCAAGGTAGTGTAAAAACTACCAACAGAATTCGTTCCTGGCACCTTCCGTGGTGGAGTTGTGCATGGGGTGTGTTTGGAACATTTTGTCACCGGCCGACTCCAAAATTCAGCGATTCCCCATCTCAGCCCAGAAAGCAGGTAGAACAACTTTTGTGGTGTCTTTCAGATGCCTACCAAGGTAGTGTAAAAACTACCAGGAGAACTCCTGTCTGGCACCTTCCCCGGTGGAGTTGTGCATGGGGTGTGTTTGGAACATTTTGTCACCGGCCGACTCCAAAATTCAGCGTTTCCCCATCTCAGCCCAGAAAGCAGGTAGAACAACTTTTGTGGTGCCTTTCAGATGCCTACCAAGGTAGTGTAAAAACTACCAAGAGAACTCCTGTCTGGCACCTTCCCCGGTGGAGTTGTGCATGGGGTGTGTTTGGAACATTTTGTCAACGGCCGACTCCAAAATTCAGCGGTTCCCCATCTCAGCCCACAAACCAGGTACAACAACTTTTCTTGTGCCTTTCAGCTGCCTACCAAGGTAGTGTAAAAACTACCAACAGAATTCGTTCCTGGCACCTTCCCCGGTGGAGTTGTGCATGGGGTGTCTGTGAAACATTTTGTCACCGGCCGACTCCAAAATTCAGCGGTTCCCCATCTCAGCCCAGAAAGCAGGTAGAACAACTTTTGTGGTGTCTTTCAGATGCCTACCGGAGCAATGTAAAAACTACCAGGAGAACTCCTGTCTGGCACCTTCCCCGGTGGAGTTGTGCAGGGGGTGTTTTTGGAACATTTTGTCACCAGCCGACTCCAAAATTCAGCGTTTCCCCATCTCAGCCCAGAAAGCAGGCAGAACAACTTTTGTGGTGTCTTTCAGATGCCTACCAAGGTAGTGTAAAAACTACCAGGAGAACTCCTGTCTGGCACCTTCCCCGGTGGAGTTGTGCATGGGGTGTCTGTGAAACATTTTGTCACCGGCCGACTCCAAAATTCAGCGGTTCCCCATCTCAGCCCAGAAAGCAGGTAGAACAACTTTTGTGGTGTCTTTCAGATGCCTACCGGAGCAATGTAAAAACTACCAGGAGAACTCCTGTCTGGCACCTTCCCCGGTGGAGTTGTGCAGGGGGTGTGTTTGGAACATTTTATCACCAGCCGAGTCCAAAATTCAGCGATTCCCCATCTCAGCCCAGAAAGCAGGTAGAACAACTTTTGTGGTGTCTTTCAGATGCCTACCAAGGTAGTGTAAAAACTACCAGGAGAACTCCTGTCTGGCACCTTCCCCGGTGGAGTTGTGCATGGGGTGTGTTTGGAACATTTTGTCACCAGCCGACTCCAAAATTCAGCGGTTCCCCATCTCAGCCCAGAAAGCAGGTAGAACAACTTTTGTGGTGTCTTTCAGATGCCTACCAAGGTAGTGTAAAAACTACTAAGAGAACTCCTGTCTGGCACCTTCCCCGGTGGAGTTGTGCATGGGGTGTGTTTGGAACATTTTGTCACCGGCCGACTCCAAAATTCAGCGATTCCCCATCTCAGCCCAGAAAGCAGGTAGAACAACTTTTGTGGTGTCTTTCAGATGCCTACCAAGGTAGTGTAAAAACTACCAGGAGAACTCCTGTCTGGCACCTTCCCCGGTGGAGTTGTGCATGGGGTGTCTGTGGAACATTTTGTCACCGGCCGACTCCAAAATTCAGCTCTTCCCCATCTCAGCCCAGAAAGCAGGTAGAACAACTTTTGTGGTGTCTTTCAGATGCCTACCGGAGCAATGTAAAAACTACCAGGAGAACTCCTGTCTGGCACCTTCCCCGGTGGAGTTGTGCAGGGGGTGTGTTTGGAACATTTTGCCACCAGCCGACTCCAAAGTTCAGCGGTTCCCCATCTCAGCCCAGAAAGCAGGAAGAACAACTTTTGTGGTGCCTTTCAAATTCCTACCAAGGTAGTGTAAAAACTACCAGGAGAACTCCTGTCTGGCACCTTCCCCGGTGGAGTTGTGCATGGGGTGTCTGTGAAACATTTTGTCACCGGCCGAGTCCAAAATTCAGCGGTTCCCCATCTCAGCCCAGAAAGCAGGTAGAACAACTTTTGTGGTGTCTTTCAGATGCCTACCGGAGCAATGTAAAAACTACCAGGAGAACTCCTGTCTGGCACCTTCCCCGGTGGAGTTGTGCAGGGGGTGTGTTTGGAACATTTTGTCACCAGCCGAGTCCAAAATTCAGCGATTCCCCATCTCAGCCCAGAAAGCAGGTAGAACAACTTTTGTGGTGTCTTTCAGATGCCTACCGGAGCAATGTAAAAACTACCAGGAGAACTCCTGTCTGGCACCTTCCGTGGTGGAGTTGTGCATGGGGTGTGTTTGGAACATTTTGTCACCGGCCGACTCCAAAATTCAGCGGTTCCCCATCTCAGCCCAGAAAGCAGGTAGAACAACTTTTGTGGTGTCTTTCAGATGCCTACCAAGGTAGTGTAAAAACTACCAGGAGAACTCCTGTCTGGCACCTTCCCCGGTGGAGTTGTGCAGGGGGTGTGTTTGGAACATTTTGTCACCGGCCGACTCCAAAATTCAGCGATTCCCCATCTCAGCCCAGAAAGCAGGTAGAACAACTTTTGTGGTGTCTTTCAGATGCCTACCAAGGTAGTGTAAAAACTACCAGGAGAACTCCTGTCTGGCACCTTCCCCGGTGGAGTTGTGCAGGGGGTGTGTTTGGAACATTTTGCCACCAGCCGACTCCAAAATTCAGCGGTTCCCCATCTCAGCCCAGAAAGCAGGTAGAACAACTTTTGTGGTGCCTTTCAGATGCCTACCAAGGTAGTGTAAAAACTACTAAGAGAACTCCTGTCTGGCACCTTCCCCGGTGGAGTTGTGCATGGGGTGTGTTTGGAACATTTTGTCACCAGCCGAGTCCAAAATTCAGCGGTTCCCCATCTCAGCCCAGAAAGCAGGTAGAACATCTTTTGTGGTGCCTTTCAGCTGCCTACCGGATCAATGTAAAAACTACCAGGAGAACTCCTGTCTGGCACCTTCCCCGGTGGAGTTGTGCAGGGGGTGTGTTTGGAACATTTTGCCACCAGCCGACTCCAAAATTCAGCGGTTCCCCATCTCAGCCCAGAAAGCAGGTAGAACAACTTTTGTGGTGCCTTTCAAATGCCTACCAAGGTAGTGTAAAAACCACCAGGAGAACTCCTGTCTGGCACCTTCCCCGGTGGAGTTGTGCATGGGGTGTCTGTGAAACATTTTGTCACCGGCCGACTCCAAAAATCAGCGGTTCCCCATCTCAGCCCAGAAAGCAGGTAGAACAACTTTTGTGGTGTCTTTCAGATGCCTACCGGAGCAATGTAAAAACTACCAGGAGAACTCCTGTCTGGCACCTTCCCCGGTGGAGTTGTGCAGGGGGTGTGTTTGGAACATTTTATCACCAGCCGACACCAAAATTCAGCTGTTCCCCATCTCAGCCCAGAAAGCAGGTAGAACAACTTTTGTGGTGTCTTTCAGATGCCTACCAAGGTAGTGTAAAAACTACGAAGAGAACTCCTGTCTGGCACCTTCCCCGGTGGAGTTGTGCATGGGGTGTGTTTGGAACATTTTGTCACCGGCCGAGTCCAAAATTCAGCGATTCCCCATCTCAGCCCAGAAAGCAGGTAGAACAACTTTTGTGGTGTCTTTCAGATGCCTACCAAGGTAGTGTAAAAACTACCAGGAGAACTCCTGTCTGGCACCTTCCCCGGTGGAGTTGTGCAGGGGGTGTGTTTGGAACATTTTGTCACCGGCCGAGTCCAAAATTCAGCGGTTCCCCATCTCAGCCCAGAAAGCAGGTAGAACAACTTTTGTGGTGTCTTTCAGATGCCTACCAAGGTAGTGTAAAAACTACCAGGAGAACTCCTGTCTGGCACCTTCCCCGGTGGAGTTGTGCATGGGGTGTGTTTGGAACATTTTGTCACCAGCCGAGTCCAAAATTCAGCGTTTCCCCATCTCAGCCCAGAAAGCAGGTAGAACAACTTTTGTGGTACCTTTCAGATGCCTACCGGAGCAATGTAAAAACTACCAGGAGAACTCCTGTCTGGCACCTTCCCCGGTGGAGTTGTGCATGGGGTGTGTTTGGAACATTTTGTCACCAGCCGACTCCAAAATTCAGCGGTTCCCCATCTCAGCCCAGAAAGCAGGTAGAACAACTTTTGTGGTGCCTTTCAGCTGCCTACCAAGGTAGTGTAAAAACTACCAACAGAATTCGTTCCTGGCACCTTCCCCGGTGGAGTTGTGCATGGGGTGTGTTTGGAACATTTTGTCACCAGCCGAGTCCAAAATTCAGCGGTTCCCCATCTCAGCCCACAAAGCAGGTAGAACAACTTTTCTTGTGCCTTTCAGCTGCCTACCAAGGTAGTGTAAAAACTACCAAGAGAATTCGTTCCTGGCACCTTCCTCGGTGGAGTTGTGCAGGGGGTGTGTTTGGAACATTTTGTCACCGGCCGAGTCCAAAATTCAGCGGTTCCCCATCTCAGCCCAGAAAGCAGGTAGAACAACTTTTGTGGTGTCTTTCAGCTGCCTACCAAGGTAGTGTAAAAACTACCAACAGAATTCGTTCCTGGCACCTTCCCCGGTGGAGTTGTGCATGGGGTGTGTTTGGAACATTTTGTCACCGGCCGAGTCCAAAATTCAGCGGTTCCCCATCTCAGCCCAGAAAGCAGGTAGAACAACTTTTGTGGTGCCTTTCAGCTGCCTACCAAGGTAGTGTAAAAACTACCAGGAGAACTCCTGTCTGGCACCTTCCCCGGTGGAGTTGTGCAGGGGGTGTGTTTGGAACATTTTGTCACCAGCCGAGTCCAAAATTCAGCGATTCCCCATCTCAGCCCAGAAAGCAGGTAGAACAACTTTTGTGGTGTCTTTCAGATGCCTACCGGAGCAATGTAAAAACTACCAGGAGAACTCCTGTCTGGCACCTTCCCCGGTGGAGTTGTGCATGGGGTGTGTTTGGAACATTTTGTCACCAGCCGACTCCAAAATTCAGCGGTTCCCCATCTCAGCCCAGAAAGCAGGTAGAACAACTTTTGTGGTGTCTTTCAGATGCCTACCAAGGTAGTGTAAAAACTACCAGGAGAACTCCTGTCTGGCACCTTCCCCGGTGGAGTTGTGCATGGGGTGTGTTTGGAACATTTTGTCACCAGCCGACTCCAAAATTCAGCGTTTCCCCATCTCAGCCCAGAAAGCAGGTAGAACAACTTTTGTGGTGTCTTTCAGATGCCTACCAAGGTAGTGTAAAAACTACTAAGAGAACTCCTGTCTGGCACCTTCCCCGGTGGAGTTGTGCATGGGGTGTGTTTGGAACATTTTGTCACCAGCCGAGTCCAAAATTCAGCGTTTCCCTATCTCAGCCCAGAAAGCAGGTAGAACAACTTTTGTGGTGCCTTTCAGCTGCCTACCAAGGTAGTGTAAAAACTACCAGGAGAACTCCTGTCTGGCACCTTCCCCGGTGGAGTTGTGCAGGGGGTGTGTTTGGAACATTTTGTCACCAGCCGAGTCCAAAATTCAGCGATTCCCCATCTCAGCCCAGAAAGCAGGTAGAACAACTTTTGTGGTGTCTTTCAGATGCCTACCGGAGCAATGTAAAAACTACCAGGAGAACTCCTGTCTGGCACCTTCCGTGGTGGAGTTGTGCATGGGGTGTGTTTGGAACATTTTGTCACCGGCCGAGTCCAAAATTCAGCGGTTCCCCATCTCAGCCCAGAAAGCAGGTAGAACAACTTTTGTGGTGTCTTTCAGATGCCTACCAAGGTAGTGTAAAAACTACCAGGAGAACTCCTGTCTGGCACCTTCCCCGGTGGAGTTGTGCATGGGGTGTGTTTGGTACATTTTGTCGCCGGCCGACTCCAAAATTCAGCGATTCCCCATCTCAGCCCAGAAAGCAGGTAGAACAACTTTTGTGGTGTCTTTCAGATGCCTACCAAGGTAGTGTAAAAACTACCAGGAGAACTCCTGTCTGGCACCTTCCCCGGTGGAGTTGTGCATGGGGTGTGTTTGGAACATTTTGTCACCAGCCGACTCCAAAATTCAGCGTTTCCCCATCTCAGCCCAGAAAGCAGGTAGAACAACTTTTGTGGTGCCTTTCAGATGCCTACCAAGGTAGTGTAAAAACTACCAAGAGAACTCCTGTCTGGCACCTTCCCCGGTGGAGTTGTGCATGGGGTGTGTTTGGAACATTTTGTCAACGGCCGACTCCAAAATTCAGCGGTTCCCCATCTCAGCCCACAAAGCAGGTACAACAACTTTTCTTGTGCCTTTCAGCTGCCTACCAAGGTAGTGTAAAAACTACCAACAGAATTCGTTCCTGGCACCTTCCGCGGTGGAGTTGTGCATGGGGTGTGTTTGGAACATTTTGTCACCGGCCGACTCCAAAATTCAGCGATTCCCCATCTCAGCCCAGAAAGCAGGTAGAACAACTTTTGTGGTGTCTTTCAGATGCCTACCAAGGTAGTGTAAAAACTACCAGGAGAACTCCTGTCTGGCACCTTCCCCGGTGGAGTTGTGCATGGGGTGTGTTTGGAACATTTTGTCACCGGCCGACTCCAAAATTCAGCGGTTCCCCATCTCAGCCCAGAAAGCAGGTAGAACAACTTTTGTGGTGCCTTTCAGATGCCTACCAAGGTAGTGTAAAAACTACCAAGAGAACTCCTGTCTGGCACCTTCCCCGGTGGAGTTGTGCATGGGGTGTGTTTGGAACATTTTGTCACCGGCCGACTCCAAAATTCAGCGGTTCCCCATCTCAGCCCACAAACCAGGTACAACAACTTTTCTTGTGCCTTTCAGCTGCCTACCAAGGTAGTGTAAAAACTACCAACAGAATTCGTTCCTGGCACCTTCCCCGGTGGAGTTGTGCATGGGGTGTCTGTGAAACATTTTGTCACCGGCCGACTCCAAAATTCAGCGGTTCCCCATCTCAGCCCAGAAAGCAGGTAGAACAACTTTTGTGGTGTCTTTCAGATGCCTACCGGAGCAATGTAAAAACTACCAGGAGAACTCCTGTCTGGCACCTTCCCCGGTGGAGTTGTGCATGGGGTGTGTTTGGAACATTTTGTCACCAGCCGACTCCAAAATTCAGCGTTTCCCCATCTCAGCCCAGAAAGCAGGCAGAACAACTTTTGTGGTGTCTTTCAGATGCCTACCAAGGTAGTGTAAAAACTACCAGGAGAACTCCTGTCTGGCACCTTCCCCGGTGGAGTTGTGCATGGGGTGTCTGTGAAACATTTTGTCACCGGCCGAGTCCAAAATTCAGCGATTCCCCATCTCAGCCCAGAAAGCAGGTAGAACAACTTTTGTGGTGTCTTTCAGATGCCTACCGGAGCAATGTAAAAACTACCAGGAGAACTCCTGTCTGGCACCTTCCCTGGTGGAGTTGTGCAGGGGGTGTGTTTGGAACATTTTATCACCAGCCGAGTCCAAAATTCAGCGATTCCCCATCTCAGCCCAGAAAGCAGGTAGAACAACTTTTGTGGTGTCTTTCAGATGCCTACCAAGGTAGTGTAAAAACTACCAGGAGAACTCCTGTCTGGCACCTTCCCCGGTGGAGTTGTGCATGGGGTGTGTTTGGAACATTTTGTCACCAGCCGACTCCAAAATTCAGCGGTTCCCCATCTCAGCCCAGAAAGCAGGTAGAACAACTTTTGTGGTGTCTTTCAGATGCCTACCAAGGTAGTGTAAAAACTACTAAGAGAACTCCTGTCTGGCACCTTCCGTGGTGGAGTTGTGCATGGGGTGTGTTTGGAACATTTTGTCACCGGCCGACTCCAAAATTCAGCGATTCCCCATCTCAGCCCAGAAAGCAGGTAGAACAACTTTTGTGGTGTCTTTCAGATGCCTACCAAGGTAGTGTAAAAACTACCAGGAGAACTCCTGGCTGGCACCTTCCCCGGTGGAGTTGTGCATGGGGTGTCTGTGGAACATTTTGTCACCGGCCGACTCCAAAATTCAGCTCTTCCCCATCTCAGCCCAGAAAGCAGGTAGAACAACTTTTGTGGTGTCTTTCAGATGCCTACCGGAGCAATGTAAAAACTACCAGGAGAACTCCTGTCTGGCACCTTCCCCGGTGGAGTTGTGCAGGGGGTGTGTTTGGAACATTTTGCCACCAGCCGAGTCCAAAGTTCAGCGGTTCCCCATCCTAGCCCAGAAAGCAGGAAGAACAACTTTTGTGGTGCCTTTCAAATGCCTACCAAGGTAGTGTAAAAACTACCAAGAGAACTCCTGTCTGGCACCTTCCCCGGTGGAGTTGTGCATGGGGTGTCTGTGAAACATTTTGTCACCGGCCGAGTCCAAAATTCAGCGGTTCCCCATCTCAGCCCAGAAAGCAGGTAGAACAACTTTTGTGGTGTCTTTCAGATGCCTACCAAGGTAGTGTAAAAACTACCAGGAGAACTCCTGTCTGGCACCTTCCCCGGTGGAGTTGTGCAGGGGGTGTGTTTGGAACATTTTGTCACCGGCCGACTCCAAAATTCAGCGATTCCCCATCTCAGCCCAGAAAGCAGGTAGAACAACTTTTGTGGTGTCTTTCAGATGCCTACCAAGGTAGTGTAAAAACTACCAGGAGAACTCCTGTCTGGCACCTTCCCCGGTGGAGTTGTGCAGGGGGTGTGTTTGGAACATTTTGCCACCAGCCGACTCCAAAATTCAGCGGTTCCCCATCTCAGCCCAGAAAGCAGGTAGAACAACTTTTGTGGTGCCTTTCAGATGCCTACCAAGGTAGTGTAAAAACTACTAAGAGAACTCCTGTCTGGCACCTTCCCCGGTGGAGTTGTGCATGGGGTGTGTTTGGAACATTTTGTCACCAGCCGACTCCAAAATTCAGCGGTTCCCCATCTCAGCCCAGAAAGCAGGTAGAACATCTTTTGTGGTGCCTTTCAGCTGCCTACCGGATCAATGTAAAAACTACCAGGAGAACTCCTGTCTGGCACCTTCCCCGGTGGAGTTGTGCAGGGGGTGTGTTTGGAACATTTTGCCACCAGCCGACTCCAAAATTCAGCGGTTCCCCATCTCAGCCCAGAAAGCAGGTAGAAGAACTTTTGTGGTGCCTTTCAAATGCCTACCAAGGTAGTGTAAAAACCACCAGGAGAACTCCTGTCTGGCACCTTCCCCGGTGGAGTTGTGCATGGGGTGTCTGTGAAACATTTTGTCACCGGCCGACTCCAAAAATCAGCGGTTCCCCATCTCAGCCCAGAAAGCAGGTAGAACAACTTTTGTGGTGTCTTTCAGATGCCTACCAAGGTAGTGTAAAAACTACCAGGAGAACTCCTGTCTGGCACCTTCCCCGGTGGAGTTGTGCAGGGGGTGTGTTTGGAACATTTTGTCACCGGCCGAGTCCAAAATTCAGCGGTTCCCCATCTCAGCCCAGAAAGCAGGTAGAACAACTTTTGTGGTGTCTTTCAGATGCCTACCAAGGTAGTGTAAAAACTACCAGGAGAACTCCTGTCTGGCACCTTCCCCGGTGGAGTTGTGCATGGGGTGTGTTTGGAACATTTTGTCACCAGCCGAGTCCAAAATTCAGCGTTTCCCCATCTCAGCCCAGAAAGCAGGTAGAACAACTTTTGTGGTGTCTTTCAGATGCCTACCGGAGCAATGTAAAAACTACCAGGAGAACTCCTGTCTGGCACCTTCCCCGGTGGAGTTGTGCATGGGGTGTGTTTGGAACATTTTGTCACCGGCCGAGTCCAAAATTCAGCGGTTCCCCATCTCAGCCCAGAAAGCAGGTACAACAACTTTTGTGGTGTCTTTTAGATGCCTACCAAGGTAGTGTAAAAACTACCAAGAGAACTCCTGTCTGGCACCTTCCCCGGTGGAGTTGTGCATGGGGTGTGTTTGGAACATTTTGTCACCGGCCGAGTCCAAAATTCAGCGGTTCCCCATCTCAGCCCAGAAAGCAGGTAGAACAACTTTTGTGGTGTCTTTCAGATGCCTACCAAGGTAGTGTAAAAACTACCAGGAGAACTCCTGTCTGGCACCTTCCCCGGTGGAGTTGTGCATGGGGTGTGTTTGGAACATTTTGTCACCGGCCGACTCCAAAATTCAGCGATTCCCCATCTCAGCCCAGAAAGCAGGTAGAACAACTTTTGTGGTGTCTTTCAGATGCCTACCAAGGTAGTGTAAAAACTACCAGGAGAACTCCTGTCTGGCACCTTCCCCGGTGGAGTTGTGCATGGGGTGTGTTTGGAACATTTTGTCACCGGCCGACTCCAAAATTCAGCGTTTCCCCATCTCAGCCCAGAAAGCAGGTAGAACAACTTTTGTGGTGCCTTTCAGATGCCTACCAAGGTAGTGTAAAAACTACCAAGAGAACTCCTGTCTGGCACCTTCCCCGGTGGAGTTGTGCATGGGGTGTGTTTGGAACATTTTGTCAACGGCCGACTCCAAAATTCAGCGTTTCCGCATCTCAGCCCACAAAGCAGGTACAACAACTTTTCTTGTGCCTTTCAGCTGCCTACCAAGGTAGTGTAAAAACTACCAACAGAATTCGTTCCTGGCTCCTTCGCCGGTGGAGTTGTGCATGGGGTGTCTGTGGAACATTTTGTCACCGGCCGACTCCAAAATTCAGCGGTTCCCCATCTCAGCCCAGAAAGCAGGAAGAACAACTTTTGTGGTGCCTTTCAAATGCCTACCAAGGTAGTGTAAAAACCACCAGGAGAACTCCTGTCTGGCACCTTCCCCGGTGGAGATGTGCATGGGGTGTCTGTGAAACATTTTGTCACCGGCCGACTCCAAAATTCAGCGGTTCCCCATCTCAGCCCAGAAAGCAGGTAGAACAACTTTTGTGGTGTCTTTCAGATGCCTACCAAGGTAGTGTAAAAACTACCAAGAGAACTCCTGTCTGGCACCTTCCCCGGTGGAGTTGTGCATGGGGTGTCTGTGAAACATTTTGTCACCGGCCGAGTCCAAAATTCAGCGGTTCCCCATCTCAGCCCAGAAAGCAGGTAGAACAACTTTTGTGGTGTCTTTCAGATGCCTACCGGAGCAATGTAAAAACTACCAGGAGAACTCCTGTCTGGCACCTTCCCCGGTGGAGTTGTGCAGGGGGTGTGTTTGGAACATTTTGTCACCAGCCGAGTCCAAAATTCAGCGATTCCCCATCTCAGCCCAGAAAGCAGGTAGAACAACTTTTGTGGTGTCTTTCAGATGCCTACCGGAGCAATGTAAAAACTACCAGGAGAACTCCTGTCTGGCACCTTCCCCGGTGGAGTTGTGCATGGGGTGTGTTTGGAACATTTTGTCACCGGCCGAGTCCAAAATTCAGCGGTTCCCCATCTCAGCCCAGAAAGCAGGTAGAACAACTTTTGTGGTGTCTTTCAGATGCCTACCAAGGTAGTGTAAAAACTACCAGGAGAACTCCTGTCTGGCACCTTCCCCGGTGGAGTTGTGCAGGGGGTGTGTTTGGAACATTTTGTCACCGGCCGAGTCCAAAATTCAGCGATTCCCCATCTCAGCCCAGAAAGCAGGTAGAACAACTTTTGTGGTGTCTTTCAGATGCCTACCAAGGTAGTGTAAAAACTACCAGGAGAACTCCTGTCTGGCACCTTCCCCGGTGGAGTTGTGCAGGGGGTGTGTTTGGAACATTTTGCCACCAGCCGACTCCAAAATTCAGCGGTTCCCCATCTCAGCCCAGAAAGCAGGTAGAACAACTTTTGTGGTGCCTTTCAGATGCCTACCAAGGTAGTGTAAAAACTACTAAGAGAACTCCTGTCTGGCACCTTCCCCGGTGGAGTTGTGCATGGGGTGTGTTTGGAACATTTTGTCACCAGCCGAGTCCAAAATTCAGCGGTTCCCCATCTCAGCCCAGAAAGCAGGTAGAACATCTTTTGTGGTGCCTTTCAGCTGCCTACCGGATCAATGTAAAAACTACCAGGAGAACTCCTGTCTGGCACCTTCCCCGGTGGAGTTGTGCAGGGGGTGTGTTTGGAACATTTTGCCACCAGCCGACTCCAAAATTCAGCGGTTCCCCATCTCAGCCCAGAAAGCAGGTAGAACAACTTTTGTGGTGCCTTTCAAATGCCTACCAAGGTAGTGTAAAAACCACCAGGAGAACTCCTGTCTGGCACCTTCCCCGGTGGAGTTGTGCATGGGGTGTCTGTGAAACATTTTGTCACCGGCCGACTCCAAAAATCAGCGGTTCCCCATCTCAGCCCAGAAAGCAGGTAGAACAACTTTTGTGGTGTCTTTCAGATGCCTACCGGAGCAATGTAAAAACTACCAGGAGAACTCCTGTCTGGCACCTTCCCCGGTGGAGTTGTGCAGGGGGTGTGTTTGGAACATTTTATCACCAGCCGAGTCCAAAATTCAGCTGTTCCCCATCTCAGCCCAGAAAGCAGGTAGAACAACTTTTGTGGTGTCTTTCAGATGCCTACCAAGGTAGTGTAAAAACTACGAAGAGAACTCCTGTCTGGCACCTTCCCCGGTGGAGTTGTGCATGGGGTGTGTTTGGAACATTTTGTCACCGGCCGACTCCAAAATTCAGCGATTCCCCATCTCAGCCCAGAAAGCAGGTAGAACAACTTTTGTGGTGTCTTTCAGATGCCTACCAAGGTAGTGTAAAAACTACCAGGAGAACTCCTGTCTGGCACCTTCCCCGGTGGAGTTGTGCAGGGGGTGTGTTTGGAACATTTTGTCACCGGCCGAGTCCAAAATTCAGCGGTTCCCCATCTCAGCCCAGAAAGCAGGTAGAACAACTTTTGTGGTGTCTTTCAGATGCCTACCAAGGTAGTGTAAAAACTACCAGGAGAACTCCTGTCTGGCACCTTCCCCGGTGGAGTTGTGCATGGGGTGTGTTTGGAACATTTTGTCACCAGCCGAGTCCAAAATTCAGCGTTTCCCCATCTCAGCCCAGAAAGCAGGTAGAACAACTTTTGTGGTGTCTTTCAGATGCCTACCGGAGCAATGTAAAAACTACCAGGAGAACTCCTGTCTGGCACCTTCCCCGGTGGAGTTGTGCATGGGGTGTGTTTGGAACATTTTGTCACCGGCCGAGTCCAAAATTCAGCGGTTCCCCATCTCAGCCCAGAAAGCAGGTACAACAACTTTTGTGGTGTCTTTTAGATGCCTACCAAGGTAGTGTAAAAACTACCAAGAGAACTCCTGTCTGGCACCTTCCCCGGTGGAGTTGTGCATGGGGTGTGTTTGGAACATTTTGTCACCGGCCGAGTCCAAAATTCAGCGGTTCCCCATCTCAGCCCAGAAAGCAGGTAGAACAACTTTTGTGGTGTCTTTCAGACGCCTACCAAGGTAGTGTAAAAACTACCAGGAGAACTCCTGTCTGGCACCTTCCCCGGTGGAGTTGTGCATGGGGTGTGTTTGGAACATTTTGTCAACGGCCGACTCCAAAATTCAGCGTTTCCGCATCTCAGCCCACAAAGCAGGTACAACAACTTTTCTTGTGCCTTTCAGCTGCCTACCAAGGTAGTGTAAAAACTACCAACAGAATTCGTTCCTGGCTCCTTCGCCGGTGGAGTTGTGCATGGGGTGTCTGTGGAACATTTTGTCACCGGCCGACTCCAAAATTCAGCGGTTCCCCATCTCAGCCCAGAAAGCAGGAAGAACAACTTTTGTGGTGCCTTTCAAATGCCTACCAAGGTAGTGTAAAAACCACCAGGAGAACTCCTGTCTGGCACCTTCCCCGGTGGAGATGTGCATGGGGTGTCTGTGAAACATTTTGTCACCGGCCGACTCCAAAAATCAGCGGTTCCCCATCTCAGCCCAGAAAGCAGGTAGAACAACTTTTGTGGTGTCTTTCAGATGCCTACCAAGGTAGTGTAAAAACTACCAGGAGAACTCCTGTCTGGCACCTTCCCCGGTGGAGTTGTGCAGGGGGTGTGTTTGGAACATTTTATCACCAGCCGACACCAAAATTCAGCTGTTCCCCATCTCAGCCCAGAAAGCAGGTAGAACAACTTTTGTGGTGTCTTTCAGATGCCTACCAAGGTAGTGTAAAAACTACGAAGAGAACTCCTGTCTGGCAGCTTCCCCGGTGGAGTTGTGCATGGGGTGTGTTTGGAACATTTTGTCACCGGCCGACTCCAAAATTCAGCGATTCCCCATCTCAGCCCAGAAAGCAGGTAGAACAACTTTTGTGGTGTCTTTCAGATGCCTACCAAGGTAGTGTAAAAACTACCAGGAGAACTCCTGTCTGGCACCTTCCCCGGTGGAGTTGTGCAGGGGGTGTGTTTGGAACATTTTGTCACCGGCCGAGTCCAAAATTCAGCGGTTCCCCATCTCAGCCCAGAAAGCAGGTAGAACAACTTTTGTGGTGTCTTTCAGATGCCTACCAAGGTAGTGTAAAAACTACCAGGAGAACTCCTGTCTGGCACCTTCCCCGGTGGAGTTGTGCATGGGGTGTGTTTGGAACATTTTGTCACCAGCCGAGTCCAAAATTCAGCGTTTCCCCATCTCAGCCCAGAAAGCAGGTAGAACAACTTTTGTGGTGTCTTTCAGATGCCTACCGGAGCAATGTAAAAACTACCAGGAGAACTCCTGTCTGGCACCTTCCCCGGTGGAGTTGTGCATGGGGTGTGTTTGGAACATTTTGTCACCGGCCGAGTCCAAAATTCAGCGGTTCCCCATCTCAGCCCAGAAAGCAGGTACAACAACTTTTGTGGTGTCTTTTAGATGCCTACCAAGGTAGTGTAAAAACTACCAAGAGAACTCCTGTCTGGCACCTTCCCCGGTGGAGTTGTGCATGGGGTGTGTTTGGAACATTTTGTCACCGGCCGAGTCCAAAATTCAGCGGTTCCCCATCTCAGCCCAGAAAGCAGGTAGAACAACTTTTGTGGTGTCTTTCAGATGCCTACCAAGGTAGTGTAAAAACTACCAGGAGAACTCCTGTCTGGCACCTTCCCCGGTGGAGTTGTGCATGGGGTGTGTTTGGAACATTTTGTCACCGGCCGACTCCAAAATTCAGCGATTCCCCATCTCAGCCCAGAAAGCAGGTAGAACAACTTTTGTGGTGTCTTTCAGATGCCTACCAAGGTAGTGTAAAAACTACCAGGAGAACTCCTGTCTGGCACCTTCCCCGGTGGAGTTGTGCATGGGGTGTGTTTGGAACATTTTGTCACCGGCCGACTCCAAAATTCAGCGTTTCCCCATCTCAGCCCAGAAAGCAGGTAGAACAACTTTTGTGGTGCCTTTCAGATGCCTACCAAGGTAGTGTAAAAACTACCAAGAGAACTCCTGTCTGGCACCTTCCCCGGTGGAGTTGTGCATGGGGTGTGTTTGGAACATTTTGTCAACGGCCGACTCCAAAATTCAGCGTTTCCGCATCTCAGCCCACAAAGCAGGTACAACAACTTTTCTTGTGCCTTTCAGCTGCCTACCAAGGTAGTGTAAAAACTACCAACAGAATTCGTTCCTGGCTCCTTCGCCGGTGGAGTTGTGCATGGGGTGTCTGTGGAACATTTTGTCACCGGCCGACTCCAAAATTCAGCGGTTCCCCATCTCAGCCCAGAAAGCAGGAAGAACAACTTTTGTGGTGCCTTTCAAATGCCTACCAAGGTAGTGTAAAAACCACCAGGAGAACTCCTGTCTGGCACCTTCCCCGGTGGAGATGTGCATGGGGTGTCTGTGAAACATTTTGTCACCGGCCGACTCCAAAATTCAGCGGTTCCCCATCTCAGCCCAGAAAGCAGGTAGAACAACTTTTGTGGTGTCTTTCAGATGCCTACCAAGGTAGTGTAAAAACTACCAAGAGAACTCCTGTCTGGCACCTTCCCCGGTGGAGTTGTGCATGGGGTGTCTGTGAAACATTTTGTCACCGGCCGAGTCCAAAATTCAGCGGTTCCCCATCTCAGCCCAGAAAGCAGGTAGAACAACTTTTGTGGTGTCTTTCAGATGCCTACCGGAGCAATGTAAAAACTACCAGGAGAACTCCTGTCTGGCACCTTCCCCGGTGGAGTTGTGCAGGGGGTGTGTTTGGAACATTTTGTCACCAGCCGAGTCCAAAATTCAGCGATTCCCCATCTCAGCCCAGAAAGCAGGTAGAACAACTTTTGTGGTGTCTTTCAGATGCCTACCGGAGCAATGTAAAAACTACCAGGAGAACTCCTGTCTGGCACCTTCCCCGGTGGAGTTGTGCATGGGGTGTGTTTGGAACATTTTGTCACCGGCCGAGTCCAAAATTCAGCGGTTCCCCATCTCAGCCCAGAAAGCAGGTAGAACAACTTTTGTGGTGTCTTTCAGATGCCTACCAAGGTAGTGTAAAAACTACCAGGAGAACTCCTGTCTGGCACCTTCCCCGGTGGAGTTGTGCAGGGGGTGTGTTTGGAACATTTTGTCACCGGCCGAGTCCAAAATTCAGCGATTCCCCATCTCAGCCCAGAAAGCAGGTAGAACAACTTTTGTGGTGTCTTTCAGATGCCTACCAAGGTAGTGTAAAAACTACCAGGAGAACTCCTGTCTGGCACCTTCCCCGGTGGAGTTGTGCAGGGGGTGTGTTTGGAACATTTTGCCACCAGCCGACTCCAAAATTCAGCGGTTCCCCATCTCAGCCCAGAAAGCAGGTAGAACAACTTTTGTGGTGCCTTTCAGATGCCTACCAAGGTAGTGTAAAAACTACTAAGAGAACTCCTGTCTGGCACCTTCCCCGGTGGAGTTGTGCATGGGGTGTGTTTGGAACATTTTGTCACCAGCCGAGTCCAAAATTCAGCGGTTCCCCATCTCAGCCCAGAAAGCAGGTAGAACATCTTTTGTGGTGCCTTTCAGCTGCCTACCGGATCAATGTAAAAACTACCAGGAGAACTCCTGTCTGGCACCTTCCCCGGTGGAGTTGTGCAGGGGGTGTGTTTGGAACATTTTGCCACCAGCCGACTCCAAAATTCAGCGGTTCCCCATCTCAGCCCAGAAAGCAGGTAGAACAACTTTTGTGGTGCCTTTCAAATGCCTACCAAGGTAGTGTAAAAACCACCAGGAGAACTCCTGTCTGGCACCTTCCCCGGTGGAGTTGTGCATGGGGTGTCTGTGAAACATTTTGTCACCGGCCCGACTCCAAAAATCAGCGGTTCCCCATCTCAGCCCAGAAAGCAGGTAGAACAACTTTTGTGGTGTCTTTCAGATGCCTACCGGAGCAATGTAAAAACTACCAGGAGAACTCCTGTCTGGCACCTTCCCCGGTGGAGTTGTGCAGGGGGTGTGTTTGGAACATTTTATCACCAGCCGAGTCCAAAATTCAGCTGTTCCCCATCTCAGCCCAGAAAGCAGGTAGAACAACTTTTGTGGTGTCTTTCAGATGCCTACCAAGGTAGTGTAAAAACTACCAGGAGAACTCCTGTCTGGCACCTTCCCCGGTGGAGTTGTGCAGGGGGTGTGTTTGGAACATTTTGTCACCGGCCGAGTCCAAAATTCAGCGGTTCCCCATCTCAGCCCAGAAAGCAGGTAGAACAACTTTTGTGGTGTCTTTCAGATGCCTACCAAGGTAGTGTAAAAACTACCAGGAGAACTCCTGTCTGGCACCTTCCCCGGTGGAGTTGTGCATGGGGTGTGTTTGGAACATTTTGTCACCAGCCGAGTCCAAAATTCAGCGTTTCCCCATCTCAGCCCAGAAAGCAGGTAGAACAACTTTTGTGGTGTCTTTCAGATGCCTACCGGAGCAATGTAAAAACTACCAGGAGAACTCCTGTCTGGCACCTTCCCCGGTGGAGTTGTGCATGGGGTGTGTTTGGAACATTTTGTCACCGGCCGAGTCCAAAATTCAGCGGTTCCCCATCTCAGCCCAGAAAGCAGGTACAACAACTTTTGTGGTGTCTTTTAGATGCCTACCAAGGTAGTGTAAAAACTACCAAGAGAACTCCTGTCTGGCACCTTCCCCGGTGGAGTTGTGCATGGGGTGTGTTTGGAACATTTTGTCACCGGCCGAGTCCAAAATTCAGCGGTTCCCCATCTCAGCCCAGAAAGCAGGTAGAACAACTTTTGTGGTGTCTTTCAGACGCCTACCAAGGTAGTGTAAAAACTACCAGGAGAACTCCTGTCTGGCACCTTCCCCGGTGGAGTTGTGCATGGGGTGTGTTTGGAACATTTTGTCAACGGCCGACTCCAAAATTCAGCGTTTCCGCATCTCAGCCCACAAAGCAGGTACAACAACTTTTCTTGTGCCTTTCAGCTGCCTACCAAGGTAGTGTAAAAACTACCAACAGAATTCGTTCCTGGCTCCTTCGCCGGTGGAGTTGTGCATGGGGTGTCTGTGGAACATTTTGTCACCGGCCGACTCCAAAATTCAGCGGTTCCCCATCTCAGCCCAGAAAGCAGGAAGAACAACTTTTGTGGTGCCTTTCAAATGCCTACCAAGGTAGTGTAAAAACCACCAGGAGAACTCCTGTCTGGCACCTTCCCCGGTGGAGATGTGCATGGGGTGTCTGTGAAACATTTTGTCACCGGCCGACTCCAAAATTCAGCGGTTCCCCATCTCAGCCCAGAAAGCAGGTAGAACAACTTTTGTGGTGTCTTTCAGATGCCTACCAAGGTAGTGTAAAAACTACCAGGAGAACTCCTGTCTGGCACCTTCCCCGGTGGAGTTGTGCATGGGGTGTGTTTGGAACATTTTGTCACCGGCCGACTCCAAAATTCAGCGATTCCCCATCTCAGCCCAGAAAGCAGGAAGAACAACTTTTGTGGTGTCTTTCAGATGCCTACCAAGGTAGTGTAAAAACTACCAGGAGAACTCCTGTCTGGCACCTTCCCCGGTGGAGTTGTGCATGGGGTGTGTTTGGAACATTTTGTCACCGGCCGACTCCAAAATTCAGCGGTTCCCCATCTCAGCCCAGAAAGCAGGTAGAACAACTTTTTTGGTGCCTTTCAGATGCCTACCAAGGTAGTGTAAAAACTACCAAGAGAACTCCTGTCTGGCACCTTCCCCGGTGGAGTTGTGCATGGGGTGTGTTTGGAACATTTTGTCACCGGCCGAGTCCAAAATTCAGCGATTCCCCATCTCAGCCCAGAAAGCAGGTAGAACAACTTTTGTGGTGTCTTTCAGATGCCTACCAAGGTAGTGTAAAAACTACCAGGAGAACTCCTGTCTGGCACCTTCCCCGGTGGAGTTGTGCATGGGGTGTCTGTGGAACATTTTGTCACCGGCCGACTCCAAAATTCAGCTCTTCCCCATCTCAGCCCAGAAAGCAGGTAGAACAACTTTTGTGGTGTCTTTCAGATGCCTACCGGAGCAATGTAAAAACTACCAGGAGAACTCCTGTCTGGCACCTTCCCCGGTGGAGTTGTGCAGGGGGTGTGTTTGGAACATTTTGCCACCAGCCGACTCCAAAGTTCAGCGGTTCCCCATCCTAGCCCAGAAAGCAGGAAGAACAACTTTTGTGGTGCCTTTCAAATGCCTACCAAGGTAGTGTAAAAACTACCAAGAGAACTCCTGTCTGGCACCTTCCCCGGTGGAGTTGTGCATGGGGTGTCTGTGAAACATTTTGTCACCGGCCGAGTCCAAAATTCAGCGGTTCCCCATCTCAGCCCAGAAAGCAGGTAGAACAACTTTTGTGGTGTCTTTCAGATGCCTACCGGAGCAATGTAAAAACTACCAGGAGAACTCCTGTCTGGCACCTTCCCCGGTGGAGTTGTGCATGGGGTGTGTTTGGAACATTTTGTCACCGGCCGAGTCCAAAATTCAGCGGTTCCCCATCTCAGCCCAGAAAGCAGGTACAACAACTTTTGTGGTGTCTTTCAGATGCCTACCAAGGTAGTGTAAAAACTACCAGGAGAACTCCTGTCTGGCACCTTCCCCGGTGGAGTTGTGCATGGGGTGTGTTTGGAACATTTTGTCACCAGCCGAGTCCAAAATTCAGCGGTTCCCCATCTCAGCCCAGAAAGCAGGTAGAACAACTTTTGTGGTGTCTTTCAGATGCCTACCGGAGCAATGTAAAAACTACCAGGAGAACTCCTGTCTGGCACCTTCCCCGGTGGAGTTGTGCATGGGGTGTGTTTGGAACATTTTGTCACCGGCCGAGTCCAAAATTCAGCGGTTCCCCATCTCAGCCCAGAAAGCAGGTACAACAACTTTTGTGGTGTCTTTTAGATGCCTACCAAGGTAGTGTAAAAACTACCAAGAGAACTCCTGTCTGGCACCTTCCCCGGTGGAGTTGTGCATGGGGTGTGTTTGGAACATTTTGTCACCGGCCGAGTCCAAAATTCAGCGGTTCCCCATCTCAGCCCAGAAAGCAGGTAGAACAACTTTTGTGGTGTCTTTCAGATGCCTACCAAGGTAGTGTAAAAACTACCAGGAGAACTCCTGTCTGGCACCTTCCCCGGTGGAGTTGTGCATGGGGTGTGTTTGGAACATTTTGTCACCGGCCGACTCCAAAATTCAGCGATTCCCCATCTCAGCCCAGAAAGCAGGTAGAACAACTTTTGTGGTGTCTTTCAGATGCCTACCGGAGCAATGTAAAAACTACCAGGAGAACTCCTGTCTGGCACCTTCCCCGGTGGAGTTGTGCAGGGGGTGTGTTTGGAACATTTTGCCACCAGCCGACTCCAAAGTTCAGCGGTTCCCCATCCTAGCCCAGAAAGCAGGAAGAACAACTTTTGTGGTGCCTTTCAAATGCCTACCAAGGTAGTGTAAAAACTACCAAGAGAACTCCTGTCTGGCACCTTCCCCGGTGGAGTTGTGCATGGGGTGTCTGTGAAACATTTTGTCACCGGCCGAGTCCAAAATTCAGCGGTTCCCCATCTCAGCCCAGAAAGCAGGTAGAACAACTTTTGTGGTGTCTTTCAGATGCCTACCGGAGCAATGTAAAAACTACCAGGAGAACTCCTGTCTGGCACCTTCCCCGGTGGAGTTGTGCATGGGGTGTGTTTGGAACATTTTGTCACCGGCCGAGTCCAAAATTCAGCGGTTCCCCATCTCAGCCCAGAAAGCAGGTACAACAACTTTTGTGGTGTCTTTCAGATGCCTACCAAGGTAGTGTAAAAACTACCAGGAGAACTCCTGTCTGGCACCTTCCCCGGTGGAGTTGTGCATGGGGTGTGTTTGGAACATTTTGTCACCAGCCGAGTCCAAAATTCAGCGTTTCCCCATCTCAGCCCAGAAAGCAGGTAGAACAACTTTTGTGGTGTCTTTCAGATGCCTACCGGAGCAATGTAAAAACTACCAAGAGAACTCCTGTCTGGCACCTTCCCCGGTGGAGTTGTGCATGGGGTGTGTTTGGAACATTTTGTCACCGGCCGAGTCCAAAATTCAGCGGTTCCCCATCTCAGCCCAGAAAGCAGGTACAACAACTTTTGTGGTGTCTTTTAGATGCCTACCAAGGTAGTGTAAAAACTACCAAGAGAACTCCTGTCTGGCACCTTCCCCGGTGGAGTTGTGCATGGGGTGTGTTTGGAACATTTTGTCACCGGCCGAGTCCAAAATTCAGCGGTTCCCCATCTCAGCCCAGAAAGCAGGTAGAACAACTTTTGTGGTGTCTTTCAGATGCCTACCGGAGCAATGTAAAAACTACCAAGAGAACTCCTGTCTGGCACCTTCCCCGGTGGAGTTGTGCAGGGGGTGTGTTTGGAACATTTTGTCACCGGCCGAGTCCAAAATTCAGCGATTCCCCATCTCAGCCCAGAAAGCAGGTAGAACAACTTTTGTGGTGTCTTTCAGATGCCTACCAAGGTAGTGTAAAAACTACCAGGAGAACTCCTGTCTGGCACCTTCCCCGGTGGAGTTGTGCATGGGGTGTGTTTGGAACATTTTGTCACCAGCCGAGTCCAAAATTCAGCGTTTCCCCATCTCAGCCCAGAAAGCAGGTAGAACAACTTTTGTGGTGTCTTTCAGCTGCCTACCAAGGTAGTGTAAAAACTACCAGGAGAACTCCTTTCTGGCACCTTCCGTGGTGGAGTTGTGCAGGGGGTGTGTTTGGAACATTTTGTCACCGGCCGAGTCCAAAATTCAGCGGTTCCCCATCTCAGCCCAGAAAGCAGGTAGAACATCTTTTGTGGTATCTTTCAGATGCCTACCGGAGCAATGTAAAAACTACCAGGAGAACTCCTGTCTGGCACCTTCCCCGGTGGAGTTGTGCATGGGGTGTGTTTGGAACATTTTGTCACCAGCCGAGTCCAAAATTCAGCTGTTCCCCATCTCAGCCCAGAAAGCAGGTAGAACAACTTTTGTGGTGTCTTTCAGATGCCTACCTGAGCAATGTAAAAACTACCAGGAGAACTCCTGTCTGGCACCTTCCCCGGTGGAGTTGTGCATGGGGTGTGTTTGGAACATTTTGTCACCAGCCGAGTCCAAAATTCAGCTGTTCCCCATCTCAGCCCAGAAAGCAGGTAGAACAACTTTTGTGGTGTCTTTCAGATGCCTACCTGAGCAATGTAAAAACTACCAGGAGAACTCCTGTCTGGCACCTTCCCCGGTGGAGTTGTGCATGGGGTGTGTTTGGAACATTTTGTCGCCTGCCGACTCCAAAATTCAGCGATTCCCCATCTCAGCCCAGAAAGCAGGTAGAACAACTTTTGTGGTGTCTTTCAGATGCCTACCAAGGTAGTGTAAAAACTACCAGGAGAACTCCTGTCTGGCACCTTCCCCGGTGGAGTTGTGCATGGGGTGTGTTTGGAACATTTTGTCAACGGCCGAGTCCAAAATTCAGCGGTTCCCCATCTCAGCCCAGAAAGCAGGTACAACAACTTTTGTGGTGTCTTTCAGATGCCTACCGGAGCAATGTAAAAACTACCAGGAGAACTCCTGTCTGGCACCTTCCGTGGTGGAGTTGTGCATGGGGTGTGTTTGGAACATTTTGTCACCGGCCGAGTCCAAAATTCAGCGTTTCCCCATCTCAGCCCAGAAAGCAGGTAGAACAACTTTTGTGGTGTCTTTCAGATGCCTACCTGAGCAATGTAAAAACTACCAGGAGAACTCCTGTCTGGCACCTTCCGTGGTGGAGTTGTGCATGGGGTGTGTTTGGAACATTTTGTCACCAGCCGAGTCCAAAATTCAGCTGTTCCCCATCTCAGCCCAGAAAGCAGGTAGAACAACTTTTGTGGTGTCTTTCAGATGCCTACCAAGGTAGTGTAAAAACTACCAGGAGAACTCCTGTCTGGCACCTTCCCCGGTGGAGTTGTGCAGGGGGTGTGTTTGGAACATTTTGTCACCAGCCGACTCCAAAATTCAGCGGTTCCCTATCTCAGCCCAGAAAGCAGGTAGAACAACTTTTGTGGTGTCTTTCAGCTGCCTACCAAGGTAGTGTAAAAACTACCAAGAGAACTCCTGTCTGGCACCTTCCCCGGTGGAGTTGTGCAGGGGGTGTGTTTGGAACATTTTATCACCAGCCGACTCCAAAATTCAGCGGTTCCCCATCTCAGCCCACAAAGCAGGTACAACTTCTTTTCTTGTGCCTTTCAGCTGCCTACCTAGGTAGTGTAAAAACTACCAACAGAATTCGTTCCTGGCACCTTCCCCGGTGGAGTTGTGCATGGGGTGTCTGTGAAACATTTTGTCACCGGCCGACTCCAAAATTCAGCGGTTCCCCATCTCAGCCCAGAAAGCAGGTAGAACAACTTTTGTGGTGTCTTTCAGATGCCTACCGGAGCAATGTAAAAACTTCCAGGAGAACTCCTGTCTGGCACCTTCCCCGGTGGAGTTGTGCAGGGGGTGTGTTTGGAACATTTTATCACCAGCCGAGTCCAAAATTCAACTGTTCCCCATCTCAGCCCAGAAAGCAGGTAGAACAACTTTTGTGGTGTCTTTCAGATGCCTACCAAGGTAGTGTAAAAACTACCAAGAGAACTCCTGTCTGGCACCTTCCCCGGTGGAGTTGTGCATGGGGTGTGTTTGGAACATTTTGTCACCGGCCGAGTCCAAAATTCAGCGATTCCCCATCTCAGCCCAGAAAGCAGGTAGAACAACTTTTGTGGTGTCTTTCAGCTGCCTACCAAGGTAGTGTAAAAACTACCAGGAGAACTCCTGTCTGGCACTTTCCCCGGTGGAATTGTGCATGGGGTGTGTTTGGAACATTTTGTCACCAGCCGAGTCCAAAATTCAGCGTTTCCCCATCTCAGCCCAGAAAGCAGGTAGAACAACTTTTGTGGTGTCTTTCAGATGCCTACCAAGGTAGTGTAAAAACTACTAAGAGAACTCCTGTCTGGCACCTTCCCCGGTGGAGTTGTGCAGGGGGTGTGTTTGGAACATTTTGTCACCGGCCGAGTCCAAAATTCAGCGGTTCCCCATCTCAGCCCAGAAAGCAGGTAGAACATCTTTTGTGGTATCTTTCAGATGCCTACCGGAGCAATGTAAAAACTACCAGGAGAACTCCTGTCTGGCACCTTCCCCGGTGGAGTTGTGCATGGGGTGTGTTTGGAACATTTTGTCACCAGCCGACTCCAAAATTCAGCGGTTCCCTATCTCAGCCCAGAAAGCAGGTAGAACAACTTTTGTGGTGTCTTTCAGCTGCCTACCAAGGTAGTGTAAAAACTACCAGGAGAACTCCTGTCTGGCACCTTCCCCGGTGGAGTTGTGCATGGGGTGTGTTTGGAACATTTTGTCAACGGCCGAGTCCAAAATTCAGCGGTTCCCCATCTCAGCCCAGAAAGCAGGTAGAACAACTTTTGTGGTGTCTTTCAGATGCCTACCGGAGCAATGTAAAAACTACCAGGAGAACTCCTGTCTGGCACCTTCCGTGGTGGAGTTGTGCATGGGGTGTGTTTGGAACATTTTGTCACCGGCCGAGTCCAAAATTCAGCGTTTCCCCATCTCAGCCCAGAAAGCAGGTAGAACAACTTTTGTGGTGTCTTTCAGATGCCTACCTGAGCAATGTAAAAACTACCAGGAGAACTCCTGTCTGGCACCTTCCCCGGTGGAGTTGTGCATGGGGTGTGTTTGGAACATTTTGTCACCAGCCGAGTCCAAAATTCAGCTGTTCCCCATCTCAGCCCAGAAAGCAGGTAGAACAACTTTTGTGGTGTCTTTCAGATGCCTACCAAGGTAGTGTAAAAACTACCAGGAGAACTCCTGTCTGGCACCTTCCCCGGTGGAGTTGTGCAGGGGTGTGTTTGGAACATTTTGTCACCAGCCGACTCCAAAATTCAGCGGTTCCCTATCTCAGCCCAGAAAGCAGGTAGAACAACTTTTGTGGTGTCTTTCAGCTGCCTACCAAGGTAGTGTAAAAACTACCAAGAGAACTCCTGTCTGGCACCTTCCCCGGTGGAGTTGTGCAGGGGGTGTGTTTGGAACATTTTATCACCAGCCGAGTCCAAAATTCAGCGGTTCCCCATCTCAGCCCACAAAGCAGGTACAACTTCTTTTCTTGTGCCTTTCAGCTGCCTACCTAGGTAGTGTAAAAACTACCAACAGAATTCGTTCCTGGCACCTTCCCCGGTGGAGTTGTGCATGGGGTGTCTGTGAAACATTTTGTCACCGGCCGACTCCAAAATTCAGCGGTTCCCCATCTCAGCCCAGAAAGCAGGTAGAACAACTTTTGTGGTGTCTTTCAGATGCCTACCGGAGCAATGTAAAAACTTCCAGGAGAACTCCTGTCTGGCACCTTCCCCGGTGGAGTTGTGCAGGGGGTGTGTTTGGAACATTTTATCACCAGCCGAGTCCAAAATTCAACTGTTCCCCATCTCAGCCCAGAAAGCAGGTAGAACAACTTTTGTGGTGTCTTTCAGATGCCTACCAAGGTAGTGTAAAAACTACCAAGAGAACTCCTGTCTGGCACCTTCCCCGGTGGAGTTGTGCATGGGGTGTGTTTGGAACATTTTGTCACCGGCCGAGTCCAAAATTCAGCGATTCCCCATCTCAGCCCAGAAAGCAGGTAGAACAACTTTTGTGGTGTCTTTCAGATGCCTACCAAGGTAGTGTAAAAACTACCAGGAGAACTCCTGTCTGGCACCTTCCCCGGTGGAGTTGTGCATGGGGTGTGTTTGGAACATTTTGTCACCAGCCGAGTCCAAAATTCAGCGTTTCCCCATCTCAGCCCAGAAAGCAGGTAGAACAACTTTTGTGGTGTCTTTCAGATGCCTACCAAGGTAGTGTAAAAACTACTAAGAGAACTCCTGTCTGGCACCTTCCCCGGTGGAGTTGTGCAGGGGGTGTGTTTGGAACATTTTGTCACCGGCCGAGTCCAAAATTCAGCGGTTCCCCATCTCAGCCCAGAAAGCAGGTAGAACATCTTTTGTGGTATCTTTCAGATGCCTACCGGAGCAATGTAAAAACTACCAGGAGAACTCCTGTCTGGCACCTTCCCCGGTGGAGTTGTGCATGGGGTGTGTTTGGAACATTTTGTCACCAGCCGAGTCCAAAATTCAGCGGTTCCCCATCTCAGCCCAGAAAGCAGGTAGAACAACTTTTGTGGTGTCTTTCATATGCCTACCTGAGCAATGTAAAAACTACCAGGAGAACTCCTGTCTGGCACCTTCCGTGGTGGAGTTGTGCATGGGGTGTGTTTGGAACATTTTGTCACCAGCCGAGTCCAAAATTCAGCTGTTCCCCATCTCAGCCCAGAAAGCAGGTAGAACAACTTTTGTGGTGTCTTTCAGATGCCTACCTGAGCAATGTAAAAACTACCAGGAGAACTCCTGTCTGGCACCTTCCCCGGTGGAGTTGTGCAGGGGGTGTGTTTGGAACATTTTGTCAACGGCCGAGTCCAAAATTCAGCGGTTCCCCATCTCAGCCCAGAAAGCAGGTAGAACAACTTTTGTGGTGTCTTTCAGATGCCTACCGGAGCAATGTAAAAACTACCAGGAGAACTCCTGTCTGGCACCTTCCCCGGTGGAGTTGTGCATGGGGTGTGTTTGGAACATTTTGTCACCGGCCGAGTCCAAAATTCAGCGTTTCCCCATCTCAGCCCAGAAAGCAGGTAGAACAACTTTTGTGGTGTCTTTCAGATGCCTACCGGAGCAATGTAAAAACTACCAGGAGAACTCCTGTCTGGCACCTTCCCCGGTGGAGTTGTGCATGGGGTGTGTTTGGAACATTTTGTCACCCGCCAAGTCCAAAATTCAGCGTTTCCCCATCTCAGCCCAGAAAGCAGGTAGAACAACTTTTGTGGTGTCTTTCAGCTGCCTACCAAGGTAGTGTAAAAACTACTAAGAGAACTCCTGTCTGGCACCTTCCCCGGTGGAGTTGTGCATGGGGTGTCTTTGGAACATTTTGTCACCGGCCGACTCCAAAATTCAGCGATTCCCCATCTCAGCCCAGAAAGCAGGTAGAACAACTTTTGTGGTGTCTTTTAGATGCCTACCAAGGTAGTGTAAAAACTACCAGGAGAACTCCTGTCTGGCACCTTCCCCGGTGGAGTTGTGCATGGGGTGTGTTTTGAACATTTTGTCACCAGCCGACTCCAAAATTCAGCGTTTCCCCATCTCAGCCCAGAAAGCAGGTAGAACAACTTTTGTGGTGTCTTTCAGATGCCTACCGGAGCAATGTAAAAACTACCAGGAGAACTCCTGTCTGGCACCTTCCCCGGTGGTGTTGTGCATGGGGTGTGTTTGGAACATTTTGTCACCGGCCGAGTTCAAAATTCAGCTGTTCCCCATCTCAGCCCAGAAAGCAGGTAGAACAACTTTTGTGGTGTCTTTCAGATGCCTACCGGAGCAATGTAAAAACTACCAGGAGAACTCCTGTCTGGCACCTTCCGTGGTGGAGTTGTGCATGGGGTGTGTTTGGAACATTTTGTCACCAGCCGAGTCCAAAATTCAGCTGTTCCCCATCTCAGCCCAGAAAGCAGGTAGAACAACTTTTGTGGTGTCTTTCAGATGCCTACCTGAGCAATGTAAAAACTACCAGGAGAACTCCTGTCTGGCACCTTCCCCGGTGGAGTTGTGCAGGGGGTGTGTTTGGAACATTTTGTCACCAGCCGACTCCAAAATTCAGCGGTTCCCTATCTCAGCCCAGAAAGCAGGTAGAACAACTTTTGTGGTGTCTTTCAGCTGCCTACCAAGGTAGTGTAAAAACTACCAAGAGAACTCCTGTCTGGCACCTTCCCCGGTGGAGTTGTGCATGGGGTGTGTTTGGAACATTTTGTCACCGGCCGAGTCCAAAATTCAGCGGTTCCCCATCTCAGCCCAGAAAGCAGGTAGAACAACTTTTGTGGTGTCTTTCAGATGCCTACCGGAGCAATGTAAAAACTACCAGGAGAACTCCTGTCTGGCACCTTCCCCGGTGGAGTTGTGCATGGGGTGTGTTTGGAACATTTTGTCACCGGCCGAGTCCAAAATTCAGCGTTTCCCCATCTCAGCCCAGAAAGCAGGTAGAACAACTTTTGTGGTGTCTTTCAGATGCCTACCGGAGCAATGTAAAAACTACCAGGAGAACTCCTGTCTGGCACCTTCCCCGGTGGAGTTGTGCATGGGGTGTGTTTGGAACATTTTGTCACCCGCCAAGTCCAAAATTCAGCGTTTCCCCATCTCAGCCCAGAAAGCAGGTAGAACAACTTTTGTGGTGTCTTTCAGCTGCCTACCAAGGTAGTGTAAAAACTACTAAGAGAACTCCTGTCTGGCACCTTCCCCGGTGGAGTTGTGCAGGGGGTGTGTTTGGAACATTTTGTCACCGGCCGAGTCCAAAATTCAGCGATTCCCCATCTCAGCCCAGAAAGCAGGTAGAACAACTTCTGTGGTGTCTTTCAAATGCCTACCAAGGTAGTGTAAAAACTACCAGGAGAACTCCTGTCTGGCACCTTCCCCGGTGGAGTTGTGCATGGGGTGTGTTTGGAACATTTTGTCACCGGCCGACTCCAAAATTCAGCGATTCCCCATCTCAGCCCAGAAAGCAGGTAGAACAACTTTTGTGGTGTCTTTCAGATGCCTACCGGAGCAATGTAAAAACTACCAGGAGAACTCCTGTCTGGCACCTTCCCCGGTGGAGTTGTGCATGGGGTGTGTTTGGAACATTTTGTCACCAGCCGACTCCAAAATTCAGCGTTTCCCCATCTCAGCCCAGAAAGCAGGTAGAACAACTTTTGTGGTGTCTTTCAGATGCCTACCAAGGTAGTGTAAAAACTACCAGGAGGACTCCTTTCTGGCACCTTCCCCGCTGGAGTTGTGCAGGGGGTGTGTTTGGAACATTTTGTCACCGGCCGAGTCCAAAATTCAGCGATTCCCCATCTCAGCCCAGAAAGCAGGTAGAACAACTTCTGTGGTGTCTTTCAGATGCCTACCAAGGTAGTGTAAAAACTACCAACAGAACTCGTTTCTGGCACCTTCCGTGGTGGAGTTGTGCATGGGGTGTGTTTGGAACATTTTGTCACCAGCCGAGTCCAAAATTCAGCGATTCCCCATCTCAGCCCAGAAAGCAGGTAGAACAACTTTTGTGGTGCCTTTCAGCTGCCTACCAAGGTAATGTAAAAACTACCAAGAGAACTCCTTTCTGGCACCTTCCGTGGTGGAGTTGTGCATGGGGTGTGTTTGGAACATTCTGTCACCAGCCGACTCCAAAATTCAGCGGTTCCCCATCTCAGCCCACAAAGCAGGTACAACAACTTTTCTTGTGCCTTTCAGCTGCCTACCAAGGTAGTGTAAAAACTACCAAAAGAATTCGTTCCTGGCACCTTCCCCGGTGGAGTTGTGCATGGGGTGTGTTTGGAACATTTTGTCACCGGCCGACTCCAAAATTCAGCGGTTCCCCATCTCAGCCCAGAAAGCAGGTAGAACAACTTTTGTGGTGTCTTTCAGATGCCTACCTGAGCAATGTAAAAACTACCAGGAGAACTCCTGTCTGGCACCTTCCCCGGTGGAGTTGTGCAGGGGGTGTGTTTGGAACATTTTGTCACCAGCCGACTCCAAAATTCAGCGTTTCCCCATCTCAGCCCAGAAAGCAGGTAGAACAACTTTTGTGGTGTCTTTCAGATGCCTACCAAGGTAGTGTAAAAACTACCAAGAGAACTCCTGTCTGGCACCTTCCCCGGTGGAGTTGTGCATGGGGTGTGTTTGGAACATTTTGCCACCAGCCGACTCCAAAATTCAGCGGTTCCCCATCTCAGCCCAGAAAGCAGGTAGAACAACTTTTGTGGTGTCTTTCAGATGCCTACCGGAGCAATGTAAAAACTACCAGGAGAACTCCTGTCTGGCACCTTCCCCGGTGGAGTTGTGCATGGGGTGTGTTTGGAACATTTTGTCACCGGCCGAGTCCAAAATTCAGCTGTTCCCCATCTCAGCCCAGAAAGCAGGTAGAACAACTTTTGTGGTGTCTTTCAGATGCCTACCGGAGCAATGTAAAAACTACCAGGAGAACTCCTGTCTGGCACCTTCCCCGGTGGAGTTGTGCATGGGGTGTGTTTGGAACATTTTGTCACCGGCCGAGTCCAAAATTCAGCGGTTCCCCATCTCAGCCCAGAAAGCAGGTAGAACATCTTTTGTGGTGTCTTTTAGATGCCTACCAAGGTAGTGTAAAAACTACCAAGAGAACTCCTGTCTGGCACCTTCCGTGGTGGAGTTGTGCATGGGGTGTGTTTGGAACATTTTGTCACCAGCCGAGTCCAAAATTCAGCGGTTCCCCATCTCAGCCCAGAAAGCAGGAAGAACAACTTTTGTGGTGTCTTTCAGATGCCTACCAAGGTAGTGTAAAAACTACCAGGAGAACTCCTGTCTGGCACCTTCCCCGGTGGAGTTGTGCATGGGGTGTGTTTGGAACATTTTGTCACCAGCCGAGTCCAAAATTCAGCGGTTCCCCATCTCAGCCCAGAAAGCAGGTAGAACAACTTTTGTGGTGTCTTTCAGCTGCCTACCAAGGTAGTGTAAAAACTACCAGGAGAACTCCTGTCTGGCACCTTCCCCGGTGGAGTTGTGCATGGGGTGTGTTTGGAACATTTTGTCACCGGCCGACTCCAAAATTCAGCGATTCCCCATCTCAGCCCAGAAAGCAGGTAGAACAACTTTTGTGGTGTCTTTCAGATGCCTACCAAGGTAGTGTAAAAACTACCATGAGAACTCCTGTCTGGCACCTTCCCCGGTGGAGTTGTGCATGGGGTGTGTTTGGAACATTTTGTCACCAGCCGACTCCAAAATTCAGCGTTTCCCCATCTCAGCCCAGAAAGCAGGTAGAACAACTTTTGTGGTGTCTTTCAGATGCCTACCAAGGTAGTGTAAAAACTACTAAGAGAACTCCTGTCTGGCACCTTCCGTGGTGGAGTTGTGCATGGGGTGTGTTTGGAACATTTTGTCACCAGCCGAGTCCAAAATTCAGCGATTCCCCATCTCAGCCCAGAAAGCAGGTAGAACAACTTTTGTGGTGCCTTTCAGCTGCCTACCAAGGTAATGTAAAAACTACCAAGAGAACTCCTTTCTGGCACCTTCCGTGGTGGAGTTGTGCATGGGGTGTGTTTGGAACATTCTGTCACCAGCCGACTCCAAAATTCAGCGGTTCCCCATCTCAGCCCACAAAGCAGGTACAACAACTTTTCTTGTGCCTTTCAGCTGCCTACCAAGGTAGTGTAAAAACTACCAAAAGAATTCGTTCCTGGCACCTTCCCCGGTGGAGTTGTGCATGGGGTGTGTTTGGAACATTTTGTCACCGGCCGACTCCAAAATTCAGCGGTTCCCCATCTCAGCCCAGAAAGCAGGTAGAACAACTTTTGTGGTGTCTTTCAGATGCCTACCTGAGCAATGTAAAAACTACCAGGAGAACTCCTGTCTGGCACCTTCCCCGGTGGAGTTGTGCAGGGGGTGTGTTTGGAACATTTTGTCACCAGCCGACTCCAAAATTCAGCGTTTCCCCATCTCAGCCCAGAAAGCAGGTAGAACAACTTTTGTGGTGTCTTTCAGATGCCTACCAAGGTAGTGTAAAAACTACCAAGAGAACTCCTGTCTGGCACCTTCCCCGGTGGAGTTGTGCATGGGGTGTGTTTGGAACATTTTGCCACCAGCCGACTCCAAAATTCAGCGGTTCCCCATCTCAGCCCAGAAAGCAGGTAGAACAACTTTTGTGGTGTCTTTCAGATGCCTACCGGAGCAATGTAAAAACTACCAGGAGAACTCCTGTCTGGCACCTTCCCCGGTGGAGTTGTGCATGGGGTGTGTTTGGAACATTTTGTCACCGGCCGAGTCCAAAATTCAGCTGTTCCCCATCTCAGCCCAGAAAGCAGGTAGAACAACTTTTGTGGTGTCTTTCAGATGCCTACCGGAGCAATGTAAAAACTACCAGGAGAACTCCTGTCTGGCACCTTCCCCGGTGGAGTTGTGCATGGGGTGTGTTTGGAACATTTTGTCACCGGCCGAGTCCAAAATTCAGCGGTTCCCCATCTCAGCCCAGAAAGCAGGTAGAACATCTTTTGTGGTGTCTTTTAGATGCCTACCAAGGTAGTGTAAAAACTACCAAGAGAACTCCTGTCTGGCACCTTCCGTGGTGGAGTTGTGCATGGGGTGTGTTTGGAACATTTTGTCACCAGCCGAGTCCAAAATTCAGCGGTTCCCCATCTCAGCCCAGAAAGCAGGAAGAACAACTTTTGTGGTGTCTTTCAGATGCCTACCAAGGTAGTGTAAAAACTACCAGGAGAACTCCTGTCTGGCACCTTCCCCGGTGGAGTTGTGCATGGGGTGTGTTTGGAACATTTTGTCACCAGCCGAGTCCAAAATTCAGCGGTTCCCCATCTCAGCCCAGAAAGCAGGTAGAACAACTTTTGTGGTGTCTTTCAGCTGCCTACCAAGGTAGTGTAAAAACTACCAGGAGAACTCCTGTCTGGCACCTTCCCCGGTGGAGTTGTGCATGGGGTGTGTTTGGAACATTTTGTCACCGGCCGACTCCAAAATTCAGCGATTCCCCATCTCAGCCCAGAAAGCAGGTAGAACAACTTTTGTGGTGTCTTTCAGATGCCTACCAAGGTAGTGTAAAAACTACCATGAGAACTCCTGTCTGGCACCTTCCCCGGTGGAGTTGTGCATGGGGTGTGTTTGGAACATTTTGTCACCAGCCGACTCCAAAATTCAGCGTTTCCCCATCTCAGCCCAGAAAGCAGGTAGAACAACTTTTGTGGTGTCTTTCAGATGCCTACCAAGGTAGTGTAAAAACTACTAAGAGAACTCCTGTCTGGCACCTTCCCCGGTGGAGTTGTGCATGGGGTGTGTTTGGAACATTTTGTCACCGGCCGAGTCCAAAATTCAGCGGTTCCCCATCTCAGCCCAGAAAGCAGGTAGAACAACTTTTGTGGTGTCTTTCAGATGCCTACCAAGGTAGTGTAAAAACTACCAGGAGAACTCCTGTCTGGCACCTTCCCCGGTGGAGTTGTGCAGGGGGTGTGTTTGGAACATTTTGTCACCAGCCGACTCCAAAATTCAGCGGTTCCCCATCTCAGCCCAGAAAGCAGGTAGAACAACTTTTGTGGTGTCTTTCAGATGCCTACCAAGGTAGTGTAAAAACTACTAAGAGAACTCCTGTCTGGCACCTTCCCCGGTGGAGTTGTGCAGGGGGTGTGTTTGGAACACTTTGTCACCGGCCGAGTCCAAAATTTAGCGATTCCCCATCTCAGCCCACAAAGCAGGTAGAACAACTTTTGTGGTGTCTTTCAGATGCCTACCGGAGCAATGTAAAAACTACCAGGAGAACTCCTGTCTGGCACCTTCCCCGGTGGAGTTGTGCAGGGGGTGTGTTTGGAACATTTTGTCACCAGCCGAGTCCAAAATTCAGCGGTTCCCCATCTCAGCCCAGAAAGCAGGTAGAACAACTTTTGTGGTGTCTTTCAGATGCCTACCGGAGCAATGTAAAAACTACCAGGAGAACTCCTGTCTGGCACCTTCCCCGGTGGAGTTGTGCAGGGGGTGTGTTTGGAACATTTTGTCACCAGCCGAGTCCAAAATTCAGCGTTTCCCCATCTCAGCCCAGAAAGCAGGTAGAACAACTTTTGTGGTGTCTTTCAGATGCCTACCGGAGCAATGTAAAAACTACCAGGAGAACTCCTGTCTGGCACCTTCCCCGGTGGAGTTGTGCATGGGGTGTGTTTGGAACATTTTGTCACCCGCCAAGTCCAAAATTCAGCGTTTCCCCATCTCAGCCCAGAAAGCAGGTAGAACAACTTTTGTGGTGTCTTTCAGCTGCCTACCAAGGTAGTGTAAAAACTACTAAGAGAACTCCTGTCTGGCACCTTCCCCGGTGGAGTTGTGCAGGGGGTGTCTTTGGAACATTTTGTCACCGGCCGAGTCCAAAATTCAGCGATTCCCCATCTCAGCCCAGAAAGCAGGTAGAACAACTTCTGTGGTGTCTTTCAAATGCCTACCAAGGTAGTGTAAAAACTACCAGGAGAACTCCTGTCTGGCACCTTCCCCGGTGGAGTTGTGCATGGGGTGTGTTTTGAACATTTTGTCACCAGCCGACTCCAAAATTCAGCGTTTCCCCATCTCAGCCCAGAAAGCAGGTAGAACAACTTTTGTGGTGTCTTTCAGATGCCTACCGGAGCAATGTAAAAACTACCAGGAGAACTCCTGTCTGGCACCTTCCCCGGTGGAGTTGTGCATGGGGTGTGTTTGGAACATTTTGTCACCGGCCGACTCCAAAATTCAGCGATTCCCCATCTCAGCCCAGAAAGCAGGTAGAACAACTTTTGTGGTGTCTTTCAGATGCCTACCGGAGCAATGTAAAAACTACCAGGAGAACTCCTGTCTGGCACCTTCCCCGGTGGAGTTGTGCATGGGGTGTGTTTGGAACATTTTGTCACCAGCCGACTCCAAAATTCAGCGTTTCCCCATCTCAGCCCAGAAAGCAGGTAGAACAACTTTTGTGGTGTCTTTCAGATGCCTACCAAGGTAGTGTAAAAACTACCAGGAGGACTCCTTTCTGGCACCTTCCCCGCTGGAGTTGTGCAGGGGGTGTGTTTGGAACATTTTGTCACCGGCCGAGTCCAAAATTCAGCGATTCCCCATCTCAGCCCAGAAAGCAGGTAGAACAACTTCTGTGGTGTCTTTCAGATGCCTACCAAGGTAGTGTAAAAACTACCAACAGAACTCGTTTCTGGCACCTTCCGTGGTGGAGTTGTGCATGGGGTGTGTTTGGAACATTTTGTCACCAGCCGAGTCCAAAATTCAGCGATTCCCCATCTCAGCCCAGAAAGCAGGTAGAACAACTTTTGTGGTGCCTTTCAGCTGCCTACCAAGGTAATGTAAAAACTACCAAGAGAACTCCTTTCTGGCACCTTCCGTGGTGGAGTTGTGCATGGGGTGTGTTTGGAACATTCTGTCACCAGCCGACTCCAAAATTCAGCGGTTCCCCATCTCAGCCCACAAAGCAGGTACAACAACTTTTCTTGTGCCTTTCAGCTGCCTACCAAGGTAGTGTAAAAACTACCAAAAGAATTCGTTCCTGGCACCTTCCCCGGTGGAGTTGTGCATGGGGTGTGTTTGGAACATTTTGTCACCGGCCGACTCCAAAATTCAGCGGTTCCCCATCTCAGCCCAGAAAGCAGGTAGAACAACTTTTGTGGTGTCTTTCAGATGCCTACCTGAGCAATGTAAAAACTACCAGGAGAACTCCTGTCTGGCACCTTCCCCGGTGGAGTTGTGCAGGGGGTGTGTTTGGAACATTTTGTCACCAGCCGACTCCAAAATTCAGCGTTTCCCCATCTCAGCCCAGAAAGCAGGTAGAACAACTTTTGTGGTGTCTTTCAGATGCCTACCAAGGTAGTGTAAAAACTACCAAGAGAACTCCTGTCTGGCACCTTCCCCGGTGGAGTTGTGCATGGGGTGTGTTTGGAACATTTTGTCAACGGCCGAGTCCAAAATTCAGCGGTTCCCCATCTCAGCCCAGAAAGCAGGTAGAACAACTTTTGTGGTGTCTTTCAGATGCCTACCGGAGCAATGTAAAAACTACCAGGAGAACTCCTGTCTGGCACCTTCCCCGGTGGAGTTGTGCATGGGGTGTGTTTGGAACATTTTGTCACCGGCCGAGTCCAAAATTCAGCTGTTCCCCATCTCAGCCCAGAAAGCAGGTAGAACAACTTTTGTGGTGTCTTTCAGATGCCTACCGGAGCAATGTAAAAACTACCAGGAGAACTCCTGTCTGGCACCTTCCCCGGTGGAGTTGTGCATGGGGTGTGTTTGGAACATTTTGTCACCGGCCGAGTCCAAAATTCAGCGGTTCCCCATCTCAGCCCAGAAAGCAGGTAGAACATCTTTTGTGGTGTCTTTTAGATGCCTACCAAGGTAGTGTAAAAACTACCAAGAGAACTCCTGTCTGGCACCTTCCGTGGTGGAGTTGTGCATGGGGTGTGTTTGGAACATTTTGTCACCAGCCGAGTCCAAAATTCAGCGGTTCCCCATCTCAGCCCAGAAAGCAGGAAGAACAACTTTTGTGGTGTCTTTCAGATGCCTACCAAGGTAGTGTAAAAACTACCAGGAGAACTCCTGTCTGGCACCTTCCCCGGTGGAGTTGTGCATGGGGTGTGTTTGGAACATTTTGTCACCAGCCGAGTCCAAAATTCAGCGGTTCCCCATCTCAGCCCAGAAAGCAGGTAGAACAACTTTTGTGGTGTCTTTCAGCTGCCTACCAAGGTAGTGTAAAAACTACCAGGAGAACTCCTGTCTGGCACCTTCCCCGGTGGAGTTGTGCATGGGGTGTGTTTGGAACATTTTGTCACCGGCCGACTCCAAAATTCAGCGATTCCCCATCTCAGCCCAGAAAGCAGGTAGAACAACTTTTGTGGTGTCTTTCAGATGCCTACCAAGGTAGTGTAAAAACTACCATGAGAACTCCTGTCTGGCACCTTCCCCGGTGGAGTTGTGCATGGGGTGTGTTTGGAACATTTTGTCACCAGCCGACTCCAAAATTCAGCGTTTCCCCATCTCAGCCCAGAAAGCAGGTAGAACAACTTTTGTGGTGTCTTTCAGATGCCTACCAAGGTAGTGTAAAAACTACTAAGAGAACTCCTGTCTGGCACCTTCCCCGGTGGAGTTGTGCATGGGGTGTGTTTGGAACATTTTGTCACCGGCCGAGTCCAAAATTCAGCGGTTCCCCATCTCAGCCCAGAAAGCAGGTAGAACAACTTTTGTGGTGTCTTTCAGATGCCTACCAAGGTAGTGTAAAAACTACCAGGAGAACTCCTGTCTGGCACCTTCCCCGGTGGAGTTGTGCAGGGGGTGTGTTTGGAACATTTTGCCACCAGCCGAGTCCAAAATTCAGCGGTTCCCCATCTCAGCCCAGAAAGCAGGTAGAACAACTTTTGTGGTGTCTTTCAGATGCCTACCAAGGTAGTGTAAAAACTACTAAGAGAACTCCTGTCTGGCACCTTCCCCGGTGGAGTTGTGCAGGGGGTGTGTTTGGAACACTTTGTCACCGGCCGAGTCCAAAATTTAGCGATTCCCCATCTCAGCCCACAAAGCAGGTAGAACAACTTTTGTGGTGTCTTTCAGATGCCTACCGGAGCAATGTAAAAACTACCAGGAGAACTCCTGTCTGGCACCTTCCCCGGTGGAGTTGTGCAGGGGGTGTGTTTGGAACATTTTGTCACCAGCCGAGTCCAAAATTCAGCGGTTCCCCATCTCAGCCCAGAAAGCAGGTAGAACAACTTTTGTGGTGTCTTTCAGATGCCTACCGGAGCAATGTAAAAACTACCAGGAGAACTCCTGTCTGGCACCTTCCCCGGTGGAGTTGTGCAGGGGGTGTGTTTGGAACATTTTGTCACCAGCCGAGTCCAAAATTCAGCGGTTCCCCATCTCAGCCCAGAAAGCAGGTAGAACAACTTTTGTGGTGTCTTTCAGATGCCTACCAAGGTAGTGTAAAAACTACCAAGAGAATTCGTTCCTGGCACCTTCCCCGGTGGAGTTGTGCATGGGGTGTCTGTGGAACATTTTGTCACCGGCCGAGTCCAAAATTCAGCGGTTCCCCATCTCAGCCCAGAAAGCAGGTAGAACAACTTTTGTGGTGTCTTTCAGATGCCTACCGGAGCAATGTAAAAACTACCAGGAGAACTCCTGTCTGGCACCTTCCCCGGTGGAGTTGTGCAGGGGGTGTGTTTGGAACATTTTGCCACCAGCCGACTCCAAAATTCAGCGGTTCCCCATCTCAGCCCAGAAAGCAGGTAGAACAACTTTTGTGGTGCCTTTCAGCTGCCTACCGGAGCAATGTAAAAACTACCAGGAGAACTCCTGTCTGGCACCTTCCCCGGTGGAGTTGTGCAGGGGGTGTGTTTGGAACATTTTGTCACCAGCCGAGTCCAAAATTCAGCGGTTCCCCATCTCAGCCCAGAAAGCAGGTAGAACAACTTTTGTGGTGTCTTTCAGATGCCTACCAAGGTAGTGTAAAAACTACTAAGAGAACTCCTGTCTGGCACCTTCCCCGGTGGAGTTGTGCAGGGGGTGTGTTTGGAACACTTTGTCACCGGCCGAGTCCAAAATTTAGCGATTCCCCATCTCAGCCCAGAAAGCAGGTAGAACAACTTTTGTGGTGTCTTTCAGATGCCTACCAAGGTAGTGTAAAAACTACCAGGAGAACTCCTGTCTGGCACCTTCCCCGGTGGAGTTGTGCATGGGGTGTGTTTGGAACATTTTGTCACCAGCCGAGACAAAATTCAGCTGTTCCCCATCTCAGCCCAGAAAGCAGGTAGAACAACTTTTGTGGTGTCTTTCAGATGCCTACCGGAGCAATGTAAAAACTACCAGGAGAACTCCTGTCTGGCACCTTCCCCGGTGGAGTTGTGCAGGGGGTGTGTTTGGAACATTTTGTCACCAGCCGAGTCCAAAATTCAGCGGTTCCCCATCTCAGCCCAGAAAGCAGGTAGAACAACTTTTGTGGTGTCTTTCAGATGCCTACCGGAGCAATGTAAAAACTACCAGGAGAACTCCTGTCTGGCACCTTCCCCGGTGGAGTTGTGCAGGGGGTGTGTTTGGAACATTTTGTCACCGGCCGAGTCCAAAATTCAGCGGTTCCCCATCTCAGCCCAGAAAGCAGGTAGAACATCTTTTGTGGTGTCTTTCAGATGCCTACCGGAGCAATGTAAAAAACTACCAGGAGAACTCCTGTCTGGCACCTTCCCCGGTGGAGTTGTGCAGGGGGTGTGTTTGGAACATTTTGTCACCAGCCGAGTCCAAAATTCAGCGGTTCCCCATCTCAGCCCAGAAAGCAGGTAGAACAACTTTTGTGGTGTCTTTTAGATGCCTACCAAGGTAGTGTAAAAACTACCAAGAGAACTCCTGTCTGGCACCTTCCCCGGTGGAGTTGTGCATGGGGTGTGTTTGGAACATTTTGTCACCGGCCGACTCCAAAATTCAGCGATTCCCCATCTCAGCCCAGAAAGCAGGTAGAACAACTTTTGTGGTGTCTTTCAGATGCCTACCGGAGCAATGTAAAAACTACCAGGAGAACTCCTGTCTGGCACCTTCCCCGGTGGAGTTGTGCAGGGGGTGTGTTTGGAACATTTTGTCACCAGCCGAGTCCAAAATTCAGCGTTTCCCCATCTCAGCCCAGAAAGCAGGTAGAACAACTTTTGTGGTGTCTTTTAGATGCCTACCAAGGTAGTGTAAAAACTACCAAGAGAACTCCTGTCTGGCACCTTCCCCGGTGGAGTTGTGCATGGGGTGTGTTTGGAACATTTTGTCACCGGCCGACTCCAAAATTCAGCGGTTCCCCATCTCAGCCCAGAAAGCAGGTAGAACAACTTTTGTGGTGTCTTTCAGATGCCTACCGGAGCAATGTAAAAACTACCAGGAGAACTCCTGTCTGGCACCTTCCCCGGTGGAGTTGTGCATGGGGTGTGTTTGGAACATTTTGTCACCAGCCGAGTCCAAAATTCAGCGGTTCCCCATCTCAGCCCAGAAAGCAGGTAGAACATCTTTTGTGGTATCTTTCAGATGCCTACCGGAGCAATGTAAAAACTACCAGGAGAACTCCTGTCTGGCACCTTCCCCGGTGGAGTTGTGCAGGGGGTGTGTTTGGAACATTTTGTCACCGGCCGAGTCCAAAATTTAGCGTTTCCCCATCTCAGCCCAGAAAGCAGGTAGAACAACTTTTGTGGTGTCTTTCAGATGCCTACCAAGGTAGTGTAAAAACTACCAGGAGAACTCCTGTCTGGCACCTTCCCCGGTGGAGTTGTGCATGGGGTGTGTTTGGAACATTTTGTCACCAGCCGACTCCAAAATTCAGTGTTTCCCCATCTCAGCCCAGAAAGCAGGTAGAACAACTTTTGTGGTGTCTTTCAGATGCCTACCAAGGTAGTGTAAAAACTACTAAGAGAACTCCTGTCTGGCACCTTCCCCGGTGGAGTTGTGCATGGGGTGTGTTTGGAACATTTTGTCACCGGCCGAGTCCAAAATTCAGCGGTTCCCCATCTCAGCCCAGAAAGCAGGTAGAACAACTTTTGTGGTGTCTTTCAGATGCCTACCGGAGCAATGTAAAAACTACCAGGAGAACTCCTGTCTGGCACCTTCCCCGGTGGAGTTGTGCAGGGGGTGTGTTTGGAACATTTTGTCACCGGCCGAGTCCAAAATTCAGCGGTTCCCCATCTCAGCCCAGAAAGCAGGTAGAACATCTTTTGTGGTATCTTTCAGATGCCTACCGGAGCAATGTAAAAACTACCAGGAGAACTCCTGTCTGGCACCTTCCCCGGTGGAGTTGTGCATGGGGTGTGTTTGGAACATTTTGTCACCAGCCGAGTCCAAAATTCAGCGGTTCCCCATCTCAGCCCAGAAAGCAGGTAGAACAACTTTTGTGATGCCTACCAAGGTAGTGTAAAAACTACCAAGAGAACTCCTGTCTGGCACCTTCCCCGGTGGAGTTGTGCAGGGGGTGTGTTTGGAACATTTTGTCACCAGCCGACTCCAAAATTCAGCGGTTCCCCATCTCAGCCCAGAAAGCAGGTAGAACAACTTTTGTGGTGTCTTTCAGATGCCTACCAAGGTAGTGTAAAAACTACCAAGAGAACTCCTGTCTGGCACCTTCCCCGGTGGAGTTGTGCATGGGGTGTGTTTGGAACATTTTGTCACCGGCCGAGTCCCAAAATTCAGCGATTCCCCATCTCAGCCCAGAAAGCAGGTAGAACAACTTTTGTGGTGTCTTTCAGATGCCTACCAAGGTAGTGTAAAAAACTACCAGGAGAACTCCTGTCTGGCACCTTCCCCGGTGGAGTTGTGCATGGGGTGTGTTTGGAACATTTTGTCAACGGCCGAGTCCAAAATTCAGCGGTTTCCCCATCTCAGCCCAGAAAGCAGGTAGAACAACTTTTCTTGTGCCTTTCAGCTGCCTACCAAGGTAGTGTAAAAACTACCAAGAGAACTCCTGTCTGGCACCTTCCCCGGTGGAGTTGTGCAGGGGGTGTGTTTGGAACATTTTGTCACCGGCCGACTCCAAAATTCAGCGGTTCCCCATCTCAGCCCACAAAGCAGGTACAAACAACTTTTCTTGTGCCTTTCAGCTGCCTACCAAGGTAGTGTAAAAACTACCAACAGAATTCGTTCCTGGCACCTTCCCCGGTGGAGTTGTGCATGGGGTGTCTGTGGAACATTTTGTCACCGGCCGACTCCAAAATTCAGCGGTTCCCCCATCTCAGCCCAGAAAGCAGGTAGAACAACTTTTGTGGTGTCTTTCAGATGCCTACCGGAGCAATGTAAAAACTACCAGGAGAACTCCTGTCTGGCACCTTCCCCCGGTGGAGTTGTGCAGGGGGTGTGTTTGGAACATTTTTGTCACCGGCCGAGTCCAAAATTCAGCGGTTCCCCATCTCAGCCCAGAAAGCAGGTAGAACATCTTTTGTGGTATCTTTCAGATGCCTACCGGAGCAATGTAAAAAACTACCAGGAGAACTCCTGTCTGGCACCTTCCCCGGTGGAGTTGTGCATGGGGTGTGTTTGGAACATTTTGTCACCAGCCGAGTCCAAAAATTCAGCGGTTCCCCATCTCAGCCCAGAAAGCAGGTAGAACAACTTTTGTGGTGTCTTTTAGATGCCTACCAAGGTAGTGTAAAAACTACCAGGAGAACTCCTGTCTGGCACCTTCCCCGGTGGAGTTGTGCATGGGGTGTGTTTGGAACATTTTGTCACCGGCCCGACTCCAAAATTCAGCGGTTCCCCATCTCAGCCCAGAAAGCAGGAAGAACAACTTTTGTGGTGCCTTTCAAATGCCTACCAAGGTACTGTAAAAACTACCAAGAGAACTCCTGTCTGGCACCTTCCCCGGTGGAGTTGTGCATGGGGTGTGTTTGGAACATTTTGTCACCAGCCGACTCCAAAATTCAGCGTTTCCCCATCTCAGCCCAGAAAGCAGGTAGAACAACTTTTGTGGTGTCTTTCAGATGCCTACCAAGGTAGTTGTAAAAACTACTAAGAGAACTCCTGTCTGGCACCTTCCCCGGTGGAGTTGTGCATGGGGTGTGTTTGGAACATTTTGTCACCGGCCGAGTCCAAAATTCAGCGATTCCCCATCTCAGCCCAGAAAGCAGGTAGAACAACTTTTGTGGTGTCCTTTCAGATGCCTACCAAGGTAGTGTAAAAACTACCAGGAGAACTCCTGTCTGGCACCTTCCGTGGTGGAGTTGTGCATGGGGTGTGTTTGGAACATTTTGTCACCAGCCGAGTCCAAAATTCAGCTGTTCCCCATCTCAGCCCAGAAAGCAGGTAGAACAACTTTTGTGGTGTCTTTCAGATGCCTACCTGAGCAATGTAAAAACTACCAGGAGAACTCCTGTCTGGCACCTTCCCCGGTGGAGTTGTGCAGGGGGTGTGTTTGGAACATTTTGTCACCAGCCGACTCCAAAAATCAGCGGTTCCCTATCTCAGCCCAGAAAGCAGGTAGAACAACTTTTGTGGTGTCTTTCAGCTGCCTACCAAGGTAGTGTAAAAACTACCAAGAGAACTCCTGTCTGGCACCTTCCCCGGTGGAGTTGTGCATGGGGTGTGTTTGGAACATTTTGTCAACGGCCGAGTCCAAAATTCAGCGGTTCCCCCATCTCAGCCCAGAAAGCAGGTAGAACAACTTTTGTGGTGTCTTTCAGATGCCTACCGGAGCAATGTAAAAACTACCAGGAGAACTCCTGTCTGGCACCTTCCCCGGTGGAGTTGTGCATGGGGTGTGTTTGGAACATTTTGTCACCGGCCGAGTCCAAAATTCAGCTGTTCCCCATCTCAGCCCAGAAAGCAGGTAGAACAACTTTTGTGGTGTCTTTCAGATGCCTACCGGAGCAATGTAAAAACTACCAGGAGAACTCCTGTCTGGCACCTTCCCCGGTGGAGTTGTGCAGGGGGTGTGTTTGGAACATTTTGTCACCTGCCGAGTCCAAAATTCAGCGGTTCCCCCATCTCAGCCCAGAAAGCAGGTAGAACATCTTTTGTGGTGTCTTTTAGATGCCTACCAAGGTAGTGTAAAAACTACCAAGAGAACTCCTGTCTGGCACCTTCCGTGGTGGAGTTGTGCATGGGGTGTGTTTGGAACATTTTGTCACCGGCCGACTCCAAAATTCAGCGGTTCCCCCATCTCAGCCCAGAAAGCAGGAAGAACAACTTTTGTGGTGTCTTTCAGATGCCTACCAAGGTAGTGTAAAAAACTACCAGGAGAACTCCTGTCTGGCACCTTCCGCACCTTCCCCGGTGGAGTTGTGCATGGGGTGTGTTTGGAACAATTTGTCACCAGCCGACTCCAAAATTCAGCGGTTCCCCATCTCAGCCCAGAAAGCAGGTAGAACAACTTTTGTGGTGTCTTCAGATGCCTACCAAGGTAGTGTAAAAACTACCAAGAGAACTCCTGTCTGGCACCTTCCCCGGTGGAGTTGTGCATGGGGTGTGTTTGGAACATTTTGTCACCGGCCGAGTCCAAAATTCAGCGATTCCCCATCTCAGCCCAGAAAGCAGGTAGAACAACTTTTGTGGTGTCTTTCAGATGCCTACCAAGGTAGTGTAAAAACTACCATGAGAACTCCTGTCTGGCACCTTCCCCGGTGGAGTTGTGCATGGGGTGTGTTTGGAACATTTTGTCACCAGCCGACTCCAAAATTCAGCGTTTCCCCATCTCAGCCCAGAAAGCAGGTAGAACAACTTTTGTGGTGTCTTTCAGATGCCTACCAAGGTAGTGTAAAAAACTACTAAGAGAACTCCTGTCTGGCACCTTCCCCGTGGAGTTGTGCATGGGGTGTGTTTGGAACATTTTGTCACCGGCCGACTCCAAAATTCAGCGGTTCCCCATCTCAGCCCAGAAAGCAGGTAGAACAACTTTTGTGGTGTCTTTCAGATGCCTACCAAGGTAGTGTAAAAACTACCAAGAGAACTCCTGTCTGGCACCTTCCCCCGGTGGAGTTGTGCATGGGGTGTGTTTGGAACATTTTGTCACCGGCCGACTCCAAAATTCAGCGGTTCCCCATCTCAGCCCAGAAAGCAGGTAGAACAACTTTTGTGGTGTCTTTCAGATGCCTACCGGAGCAATGTAAAACTACCAGGAGAACTCCTGTCTGGCACCTTCCCCGGTGGAGTTGTGCAGGGGGTGTGTTTGGAACATTTTGTCACCAGCCGAGTCCAAAATTCAGCGGTTCCCCATCTCAGCCCAGAAAGCAGGTAGAACAACTTTTGTGGTGTCTTTTAGATGCCTACCAAGGTAGTGTAAAAACTACCAAGAGAACTCCTGTCTGGCACCTTCCCCGGTGGAGTTGTGCATGGGGTGTGTTTGGAACATTTTGTCAACGGCCGAGTCCAAAATTCAGCGGTTCCCCATCTCAGCCCAGAAAGCAGGTAGAACAACTTTTGTGGTGTCTTTCAGATGCCTACTGGAGCAATGTAAAAACTACCAAGAGAACTCCTGTCTGGCACCTTCCCCGGTGGAGTTGTGCAGGGGGTGTGTTTGGAACATTTTGTCACCAGCCGAGTCCAAAATTCAGCGGTTCCCCATCTCAGCCCAGAAAGCAGGTAGAACAACTTTTGTGGTGTCTTTTAGATGCCTACCAAGGTAGTGTAAAAACTACCAAGAGAACTCCTGTCTGGCACCTTCCCCGGTGGAGTTGTGCATGGGGTGTGTTTGGAACATTTTGTCACCGGCCGACTCCAAAATTCAGCGGTTCCCCATCTCAGCCCAGAAAGCAGGTAGAACAACTTTTGTGGTGTCTTTCAGATGCCTACCGGAGCAATGTAAAACTACCAGGAGAACTCCTGTCTGGCACCTTCCCCGGTGGAGTTGTGCAGGGGGTGTGTTTGGAACATTTTGTCACCAGCCTAGTCCAAAATTCAGCGGTTCCCCATCTCAGCCCAGAAAGCAGGTAGAACAACTTTTGTGGTGTCTTTTAGATGCCTACCAAGGTAGTGTAAAAACTACCAAGAGAACTCCTGTCTGGCACCCTTCCCCGGTGGAGTTGTGCATGGGGTGTGTTTGGAACATTTTGTCACCGGCCGACTCCAAAATTCAGCGGTTCCCCATCTCAGCCCAGAAAGCAGGTAGAACAACTTTTGTGGTGTCTTTCAGATGCCTACCGGAGCAATGTAAAAACTACCAGGAGAACTCCTGTCTGGCACCTTCCCCGGTGGAGTTGTGCATGGGGTGTGTTTGGAACATTTTGTCACCAGCCGAGTCCAAAATTCAGCGGTTCCCCATCTCAGCCCAGAAAGCAGGTAGAACAACTTTTGTGCTGCCTTTCAGCTGCCTACCAAGGTAGTGTAAAAACTACTAAGAGAATTCCTGTCTGGCACCTTCCCCGGTGGAGTTGTGCAGGGGGTGTCTTTGGAACATTTTGTCACCGGCCGACTCCAAAATTCAGCGTTTCCCCATCTCAGCCCAGAAAGCAGGTAGAACAACTTTTTGTGGTGTCTTTTAGATGCCTACCAAGGTAGTGTAAAAACTACCAAGAGAACTCCTGTCTGGCACCTTCCCCGGTGGAGTTGTGCAGGGGGTGTGTTTGGAACATTTTGTCACCCGGCCGACTCCAAAATTCAGCGTTTCCCCATCTCAGCCCAGAAAGCAGGTAGAACAACTTTTGTGGTGTCTTTCAGATGCCTACCGGAGCAATGTAAAAACTACCAGGAGAACTCCTGTCTGGCACCTTCCGTGGTGGAGTTGTGCAGGGGTGTGTTTGGAACATTTTGTCACCGGCCGAGTCCAAAATTTAGCGTTTCCCCATCTCAGCCCAGAAAGCAGGTAGAACAACTTTTGTGGTGTCTTTCAGATGCCTACCAAGGTAGTGTAAAAAACTACCAGGAGAACTCCTGTCTGGCACCTTCCCCGGTGGAGTTGTGCATGGGGTGTGTTTGGAACATTTTGTCACCCGGCCGAGTTCCAAAATTCAGCGATTCCCCATCTCAGCCCAGAAAGCAGGTAGAACAACTTTTGTGGTGTCTTTCAGCTGCCTACCAAGGTAGTGTAAAAACTACCAAGAGAACTCCTGTCTGGCACCTTCCCCGGTGGAGTTGTGCATGGGGTGTGTTTGGAACATTTTGTCACCAGCCGACTCCAAAATTCAGTGTTTCCCCATCTCAGCCCAGAAAGCAGGTAGAACAACTTTTGTGGTGTCTTTCAGATGCCTACCAAGGTAGTGTAAAAACTACCAGGAGAACTCCTGTCTGGCACCTTCCCCGGTGGAGTTGTGCATGGGGTGTGTTTGGAACATTTTGTCACCAGCCGAGTCCAAAATTCAGCAGCCGAGTCCAAAATTCAGCGGTTCCCCATCTCAGCCCAGAAAGCAGGTAGAACATCTTTTGTGGTATCTTTCAGATGCCTACTGAATCAATGTAAAAACTACCAGGAGAACTCCTGTCTGGCACCTTCCCGGGTGGAGTTGTGCAGGGGGTGTGTTTGGAACATTTTGCCACCAGCCGACTCCAAAATTCAGCGGTTCCCCATCTCAGCCCAGAAAGCAGGAAGAACAACTTTTGTGGTGCCTTTCAAATGCCTACCAAGGTAGTGTAAAAACTACCAGGAGAACTCCTGTCTGGCACCTTCCCCGGTGGAGTTGTGCATGGGGTGTCTGTGAAACATTTTGTCACCGGCCGAGTCCAAAATTCAGCGTTTCCCCATCTCAGCCCAGAAAGCAGGTAGAACAACTTTTGTGGTGTCTTTCAGATGCCTACCGGAGCAATGTAAAAACTACCAGGAGAACTCCTGTCTGGCACCTTCCCCGGTGGAGTTGTGCAGGGGGTGTGTTTGGAACATTTTATCACCAGCCGAGTCCAAAATTCAGCGGTTCCCCATCTCAGCCCAGAAAGCAGGTAGAACAACTTTTGTGGTGTCTTTCAGCTGCCTACCAAGGTAGTGTAAAAACTACCAAGAGAACTCCTGTCTGGCACCTTCCCCGGTGGAGTTGTGCATGGGGTGTGTTTGGAACATTTTGTCACCGGCCGAGTCCAAAATTCAGCGATTCCCCATCTCAGCCCAGAAAGCAGGTAGAACAACTTTTGTGGTGTCTTTCAGATGCCTACCAAGGTAGTGTAAAAACTACCAAGAGAACTCCTGTCTGGCACCTTCCCCGGTGGAGTTGTGCATGGGGTGTGTTTGGAACATTTTGTCAACGGCCGACTCCAAAATTCAGCGGTTCCCCATCTCAGCCCAGAAAGCAGGTAGAACAACTTTTGTGGTGTCTTTCAGCTGCCTACCAAGGTAGTGTAAAAACTACCAACAGAATTCGTTCCTGGCACCTTCCCCGGTGGAGTTGTGCAGGGGGTGTGTTTGGAACATTTTGTCACCGGCCGACTCCAAAATTCAGCGGTTCCCCATCTCAGCCCAGAAAGCAGGTAGAACAACTTTTGTGGTGTCTTTCAGATGCCTACCGGACCAATGTAAAAACTACCAGGAGAACTCCTGTCTGGCACCTTCCCCGGTGGAGTTGTGCATGGGGTGTGTTTGGAACATTTTGTCACCGGCCGACTCCAAAATTCAGCGATTCCCCATCTCAGCCCAGAAAGCAGGTAGAACAACTTTTGTGGTGTCTTTCAGATGCCTACCAAGGTAGTGTAAAAACTACCAGGAGAACTCCTGTCTGGCACCTTCCCCGGTGGAGTTGTGCATGGGGTGTGTTTGGAACATTTTGTCACCAGCCGAGTCCAAAATTCAGCGTTTCCCCATCTCAGCCCAGAAAGCAGGTAGAACAACTTTTGTGGTGTCTTTCAGATGCCTACCAAGGTAGTGTAAAAACTACCAGGAGAACTCCTGTCTGGCACCTTCCCCGGTGGAGTTGTGCAGGGGGTGTGTTTGGAACATTTTGTCACCGGCCGACTCCAAAATTCAGCGATTCCCCATCTCAGCCCAGAAAGCAGGTAGAACAACTTTTGTGGTGTCTTTCAGATGCCTACCAAGGTAGTGTAAAAACTACCAGGAGAACTCCTGTCTGGCACCTTCCCCGGTGGAGTTGTGCAGGGGGTGTGTTTGGAACATTTTGTCACCAGCCGAGTCCAAAATTCAGCGTTTCCCCATCTCAGCCCAGAAAGCAGGTAGAACAACTTTTGTGGTGTCTTTCAGATGCCTACCAAGGTAGTGTAAAAACTACTAAGAGAACTCCTGTCTGGCACCTTCCCCGGTGGAGTTGTGCATGGGGTGTGTTTGGAACATTTTGTCACCGGCCGAGTCCAAAATTCAGCGATTCCCCATCTCAGCCCAGAAAGCAGGTAGAACAACTTTTGTGGTGTCTTTCAGCTGCCTACCAAGGTAGTGTAAAAACTACCAGGAGAACTCCTGTCTGGCACCTTCCCCGGTGGAGTTGTGCATGGGGTGTGTTTGGAACATTTTGTCACCAGCCGACTCCAAAATTCAGCGTTTCCCCATCTCAGCCCAGAAAGCAGGTAGAACAACTTTTGTGGTGTCTTTCAGATGCCTACCAAGGTAGTGTAAAAACTACTAAGAGAACTCCTGTCTGGCACCTTCCCCGGTGGAGTTGTGCATGGGGTGTGTTTGGAACATTTTGTCAACGGCCGACTCCAAAATTCAGCGATTCCCCATCTCAGCCCAGAAAGCAGGTAGAACAACTTTTGTGGTGTCTTTCAGATGCCTACCAAGGTAGTGTAAAAACTACCAGGAGAACTCCTGTCTGGCACCTTCCGTGGTGGAGTTGTGCATGGGGTGTGTTTGGAACATTTTGTCACCAGCCGAGTCCAAAATTCAGCTGTTCCCCATCTCAGCCCAGAAAGCAGGTAGAACAACTTTTGTGGTGTCTTTCAGATGCCTACCTGAGCAATGTAAAAACTACCAGGAGAACTCCTGTCTGGCACCTTCCCCGGTGGAGTTGTGCAGGGGGTGTGTTTGGAACATTTTGTCACCAGCCGACTCCAAAATTCAGCGGTTCCCTATCTCAGCCCAGAAAGCAGGTAGAACAACTTTTGTGGTGTCTTTCAGCTGCCTACCAAGGTAGTGTAAAAACTACCAAGAGAACTCCTGTCTGGCACCTTCCCCGGTGGAGTTGTGCATGGGGTGTGTTTGGAACATTTTGTCAACGGCCGAGTCCAAAATTCAGCGGTTTCCCCATCTCAGCCCAGAAAGCAGGTAGAACAACTTTTGTGGTGTCTTTCAGATGCCTACCGGAGCAATGTAAAAACTACCAGGAGAACTCCTGTCTGGCACCTTCCCCGGTGGAGTTGTGCATGGGGTGTGTTTGGAACATTTTGTCACCGGCCGACTCCAAAATTCAGCGGTTCCCCATCTCAGCCCAGAAAGCAGGTAGAACAACTTTTGTGGTGTCTTTCAGATGCCTACCGGAGCAATGTAAAAACTACCAGGAGAACTCCTGTCTGGCACCTTCCCCGGTGGAGTTGTGCATGGGGTGTGTTTGGAACATTTTGTCACCGGCCGAGTCCAAAATTCAGCGGTTCCCCATCTCAGCCCAGAAAGCAGGTAGAACATCTTTTGTGGTGTCTTTTAGATGCCTACCAAGGTAGTGTAAAAACTACCAAGAGAACTCCTGTCTGGCACCTTCCCCGGTGGAGTTGTGCATGGGGGTGTGTTTGGAACATTTTGTCACCGGCCGACTCCAAAATTCAGCGGTTCCCCATCTCAGCCCAGAAAGCAGGAAGAACAACTTTTGTGGTGTCTTTCAGATGCCTACCAAGGTAGCGTAAAAACTACCAGGAGAACTCCTGTCTGGCACCTTCCCCGGTGGAGTTGTGCATGGGGTGTGTTTGGAACATTTTGTCACCAGCCGACTCCAAAATTCAGCGGTTCCCCATCTCAGCCCAGAAAGCAGGTAGAACAACTTTTGTGGTGTCTTTCAGATGCCTACCAAGGTAGTGTAAAAACTACCAAGAGAACTCCTGTCTGGCACCTTCCCCGGTGGAGTTGTGCATGGGGTGTGTTTGGAACATTTTGTCACCGGCCGAGTCCAAAATTCAGCGATTCCCCATCTCAGCCCAGAAAGCAGGTAGAACAACTTTTGTGGTGTCTTTCAGATGCCTACCAAGGTAGTGTAAAAACTACCATGAGAACTCCTGTCTGGCACCTTCCCCGGTGGAGTTGTGCATGGGGTGTGTTTGGAACATTTTGTCACCGGCCGAGTCCAAAATTCAGCGGTTCCCCATCTCAGCCCAGAAAGCAGGTAGAACAACTTTTGTGGTGTCTTTCAGATGCCTACCGGAGCAATGTAAAACTACCAGGAGAACTCCTGTCTGGCACCTTCCCCGGTGGAGTTGTGCATGGGGTGTGTTTGGAACATTTTGTCACCGGCCGAGTCCAAAATTCAGCGGTTCCCCATCTCAGCCCAGAAAGCAGGTAGAACAACTTTTGTGGTGTCTTTCAGATGCCTACCAAGTAGTGTAAAAACTACCAAGAGAACTCCTGTCTGGCACCTTCCCCGGTGGAGTTGTGCATGGGGTGTGTTTGGAACATTTTGTCACCGGCCGACTCCAAAATTCAGCGGTTCCCCATCTCAGCCCAGAAAGCAGGTAGAACAACTTTTGTGGTGTCTTTCAGATGCCTACCGGAGCAATGTAAAACTACCAGGAGAACTCCTGTCTGGCACCTTCCCCGGTGGAGTTGTGCAGGGGGTGTGTTTGGAACATTTTGTCACCAGCCGAGTCCAAAATTCAGCGGTTCCCCATCTCAGCCCAGAAAGCAGGTAGAACAACTTTTGTGGTGTCTTTTAGATGCCTACCAAGGTAGTGTAAAAACTACCAAGAGAACTCCTGTCTGGCACCTTCCCCGGTGGAGTTGTGCATGGGGTGTGTTTGGAACATTTTGTCAACGGCCGAGTCCAAAATTCAGCGGTTCCCCATCTCAGCCCAGAAAGCAGGTAGAACAACTTTTGTGGTGTCTTTCAGATGCCTACTGGAGCAATGTAAAAACTACCAAGAGAACTCCTGTCTGGCACCTTCCCCGGTGGAGTTGTGCAGGGGGTGTGTTTGGAACATTTTGTCACCAGCCGAGTCCAAAATTCAGCGGTTCCCCATCTCAGCCCAGAAAGCAGGTAGAACAACTTTTGTGGTGTCTTTTAGATGCCTACCAAGGTAGTGTAAAAACTACCAAGAGAACTCCTGTCTGGCACCTTCCCCGGTGGAGTTGTGCATGGGGTGTGTTTGGAACATTTTGGTCACCGGCCGACTCCAAAATTCAGCGGTTCCCCATCTCAGCCCAGAAAGCAGGTAGAACAACTTTTGTGGTGTCTTTCAGATGCCTACCGGAGCAATGTAAAACTACCAGGAGAACTCCTGTCTGGCACCTTCCCCGGTGGAGTTGTGCAGGGGGTGTGTTTGGAACATTTTGTCACCAGCCGAGTCCAAAATTCAGCGGTTCCCCATCTCAGCCCAGAAAGCAGGTAGAACAACTTTTGTGGTGTCTTTCAGATGCCTACCTGAGCAATGTAAAAACTACCAGGAGAACTCCTGTCTGGCACCTTCCCCGGTGGAGTTGTGCAGGGGGTGTGTTTGGAACATTTTGTCACCGGCCGAGTCCAAAATTCAGCGGTTCCCCATCTCAGCCCAGAAAGCAGGTAGAACATCTTTTGTGGTGTCTTTTAGATGCCTACCAAGGTAGTGTAAAAACTACCAGGAGAACTCCTGTCTGGCACCTTCCCCCGGTGGAGTTGTGCATGGGGTGTGTTTGGAACATTTTGTCACCGGCCGACTCCAAAATTCAGCGGTTCCCCATCTCAGCCCAGAAAGCAGGAAGAACAACTTTTGTGGTGTCTTTCAGATGCCTACCAAGGTAGTGTAAAAACTACCAAGAGAACTCCTGTCTGGCACCTTCCCCGGTGGAGTTGTGCATGGGGTGTGTTTGGAACATTTTGTCACCGGCCGAGTCCAAAATTCAGCGATTCCCCATCTCAGCCCACAAAGCAGGTAGAACAACTTTTGTGGTGTCTTTCAGATGCCTACCAAGGTAGTGTAAAAACTACCATGAGAACTCCTGTCTGGCACCTTCCCCGGTGGAGTTGTGCATGGGGTGTGTTTGGAACATTTTGTCACCAGCCGACTCCAAAATTCAGCGTTTCCCCATCTCAGCCCAGAAAGCAGGTAGAACAACTTTTGTGGTGTCTTTCAGATGCCTACCAAGGTAGTGTAAAAACTACTAAGAGAACTCCTGTCTGGCACCTTCCCCGGTGGAGTTGTGCATGGGGTGTGTTTGGAACATTTTGTCACCGGCCGAGTCCAAAATTCAGCGGTTCCCCATCTCAGCCCAGAAAGCAGGTAGAACAACTTTTGTGGTGTCTTTCAGATGCCTACCAAGGTAGTGTAAAAAACTACCAAGAGAACTCCTGTCTGGCACCTTCCCCGGTGGAGTTGTGCATGGGGTGTGTTTGGAACATTTTGTCACCGGCCGACTCCAAAATTCAGCGGTTCCCCATCTCAGCCCAGAAAGCAGGTAGAACAACTTTTGTGGTGTCTTTCAGATGCCTACCGGAGCAATGTAAAACTACCAGGAGAACTCCTGTCTGGCACCTTCCCCGGTGGAGTTGTGCAGGGGGTGTGTTTGGAACATTTTGTCACCAGCCGAGTCCAAAATTCAGCGGTTCCCCATCTCAGCCCAGAAAGCAGGTAGAACAACTTTTGTGGTGTCTTTTAGATGCCTACCAAGGTAGTGTAAAAACTACCAAGAGAACTCCTGTCTGGCACCTTCCCCGGTGGAGTTGTGCAGGGGGTGTGTTTGGAACATTTTGTCAACGGCCGAGTCCAAAATTCAGCGGTTCCCCATCTCAGCCCAGAAAGCAGGTACAACAACTTTTGTGGTGTCTTTCAGATGCCTACTGGAGCAATGTAAAAACTACCAAGAGAACTCCTGTCTGGCACCTTCCCCGGTGGAGTTGTGCAGGGGGTGTGTTTGGAACATTTTGTCACCAGCCGAGTCCAAAATTCAGCGGTTCCCCATCTCAGCCCAGAAAGCAGGTAGAACAACTTTTGTGGTGTCTTTTAGATGCCTACCAAGGTAGTGTAAAAACTACCAAGAGAACTCCTGTCTGGCACCTTCCCCGGTGGAGTTGTGCAGGGGGTGTGTTTGGAACATTTTGTCAACGGCCGAGTCCAAAATTCAGCGGTTCCCCATCTCAGCCCAGAAAGCAGGTACAACAACTTTTGTGGTGTCTTTCAGATGCCTACTGGAGCAATGTAAAAACTACCAAGAGAACTCCTGTCTGGCACCTTCCCCGGTGGAGTTGTGCAGGGGGTGTGTTTGGAACATTTTGTCACCAGCCGAGTCCAAAATTCAGCGGTTCCCCATCTCAGCCCAGAAAGCAGGTAGAACAACTTTTGTGGTGTCTTTTAGATGCCTACCAAGGTAGTGTAAAAACTACCAAGAGAACTCCTGTCTGGCACCTTCCCCGGTGGAGTTGTGCATGGGGTGTGTTTGGAACATTTTGTCACCGGCCGACTCCAAAATTCAGCGGTTCCCCATCTCAGCCCAGAAAGCAGGTAGAACAACTTTTGTGGTGTCTTTCAGATGCCTACCGGAGCAATGTAAAACTACCAGGAGAACTCCTGTCTGGCACCTTCCCCGGTGGAGTTGTGCAGGGGGTGTGTTTGGAACATTTTGTCACCAGCCGACTCCAAAATTCAGCGGTTCCCCATCTCAGCCCAGAAAGCAGGTAGAACAACTTTTGTGGTGTCTTTTAGATGCCTACCAAGGTAGTGTAAAAACTACCAAGAGAACTCCTGTCTGGCACCTTCCCCGGTGGAGTTGTGCATGGGGTGTGTTTGGAACATTTTGTCACCGGCCGACTCCAAAATTCAGCGGTTCCCCATCTCAGCCCAGAAAGCAGGTAGAACAACTTTTGTGGTGTCTTTCAGATGCCTACCGGAGCAATGTAAAAACTACCAGGAGAACTCCTGTCTGGCACCTTCCCCGGTGGAGTTGTGCATGGGGTGTGTTTGGAACATTTTGTCACCAGCCGAGTCCAAAATTCAGCGGTTCCCCATCTCAGCCCAGAAAGCAGGTAGAACATCTTTTGTGGTATCTTTCAGATGCCTACCGGATCAATGTAAAAACTACCAGGAGAACTCCTGTCTGGCACCTTCCCCGGTGGAGTTGTGCAGGGGGTGTGTTTGGAACATTTTGTCACCGGCCGAGTCCAAAATTTAGCGTTTCCCCATCTCAGCCCAGAAAGCAGGTAGAACAACTTTTGTGGTGTCTTTCAGATGCCTACCAAGGTAGTGTAAAAACTACCAGGAGAACTCCTGTCTGGCACCTTCCCCGGTGGAGTTGTGCATGGGGTGTGTTTGGAACATTTTGTCACCGGCCGAGTCCAAAATTCAGCGATTCCCCATCTCAGCCCAGAAAGCAGGTAGAACAACTTTTGTGGTGTCTTTCAGCTGCCTACCAAGGTAGTGTAAAAACTACCAAGAGAACTCCTGTCTGGCACCTTCCCCGGTGGAGTTGTGCATGGGGTGTGTTTGGAACATTTTGTCACCAGCCGACTCCAAAATTCAGTGTTTCCCCATCTCAGCCCAGAAAGCAGGTAGAACAACTTTTGTGGTGTCTTTCAGATGCCTACCAAGGTAGTGTAAAAACTACCAGGAGAACTCCTGTCTGGCACCTTCCCCGGTGGAGTTGTGCGTGGGGTGTGTTTGGAACATTTTGTCACCAGCCGAGTCCAAAATTCAGCGGTTCCCCATCTCAGCCCAGAAAGCAGGTAGAACATCTTTTGTGGTATCTTTCAGATGCCTACTGAATCAATGTAAAAACTACCAGGAGAACTCCTGTCTGGCACCTTCCCGGGTGGAGTTGTGCAGGGGGTGTGTTTGGAACATTTTGCCACCAGCCGACTCCAAAATTCAGCGGTTCCCCATCTCAGCCCAGAAAGCAGGAAGAACAACTTTTGTGGTGCCTTTCAAATGCCTACCAAGGTAGTGTAAAAACTACCAGGAGAACTCCTGTCTGGCACCTTCCCCGGTGGAGTTGTGCATGGGGTGTGTTTGGAACATTTTGTCACCGGCCGAGTCCAAAATTCAGCGTTTCCCCATCTCAGCCCAGAAAGCAGGTAGAACAACTTTTGTGGTGTCTTTCAGATGCCTACCGGAGCAATGTAAAAACTACCAGGAGAACTCCTGTCTGGCACCTTCCCCGGTGGAGTTGTGCAGGGGGTGTGTTTGGAACATTTTATCACCAGCCGAGTCCAAAATTCAGCGGTTCCCCATCTCAGCCCAGAAAGCAGGTAGAACAACTTTTGTGGTGTCTTTCAGCTGCCTACCAAGGTAGTGTAAAAACTACCAAGAGAACTCCTGTCTGGCACCTTCCCCGGTGGAGTTGTGCATGGGGTGTGTTTGGAACATTTTGTCACCGGCCGAGTCCAAAATTCAGCGATTCCCCATCTCAGCCCAGAAAGCAGGTAGAACAACTTTTGTGGTGTCTTTCAGATGCCTACCAAGGTAGTGTAAAAACTACCAAGAGAACTCCTGTCTGGCACCTTCCCCGGTGGAGTTGTGCATGGGGTGTGTTTGGAACATTTTGTCAACGGCCGACTCCAAAATTCAGCGGTTCCCCATCTCAGCCCAGAAAGCAGGTAGAACAACTTTTCTTGTGCCTTTCAGCTGCCTACCAAGGTAGTGTAAAAACTACCAACAGAATTCGTTCCTGGCACCTTCCCCGGTGGAGTTGTGCAGGGGGTGTGTTTGGAACATTTTGTCACCGGCCGACTCCAAAATTCAGCGGTTCCCCATCTCAGCCCAGAAAGCAGGTAGAACAACTTTTTTGGTGTCTTTCAGATGCCTACCGGACCAATGTAAAAACTACCAGGAGAACTCCTGTCTGGCACCTTCCCCGGTGGAGTTGTGCATGGGGTGTGTTTGGAACATTTTGTCACCGGCCGACTCCAAAATTCAGCGATTCCCCATCTCAGCCCAGAAAGCAGGTAGAACAACTTTTGTGGTGTCTTTCAGATGCCTACCAAGGTAGTGTAAAAACTACCAGGAGAACTCCTGTCTGGCACCTTCCCCGGTGGAGTTGTGCATGGGGTGTGTTTGGAACATTTTGTCACCAGCCGAGTCCAAAATTCAGCGGTTCCCCATCTCAGCCCAGAAAGCAGGTAGAACAACTTTTGTGGTGTCTTTCAGATGCCTACCAAGGTAGTGTAAAAACTACTAAGAGAACTCCTGTCTGGCACCTTCCCCGGTGGAGTTGTGCATGGGGTGTGTTTGGAACATTTTGTCACCGGCCGAGTCCAAAATTCAGCGATTCCCCATCTCAGCCCAGAAAGCAGGTAGAACAACTTTTGTGGTGTCTTTCAGCTGCCTACCAAGGTAGTGTAAAAACTACCAGGAGAACTCCTGTCTGGCACCTTCCCCGGTGGAGTTGTGCATGGGGTGTGTTTGGAACATTTTGTCACCAGCCGACTCCAAAATTCAGCGTTTCCCCATCTCAGCCCAGAAAGCAGGTAGAACAACTTTTGTGGTGTCTTTCAGATGCCTACCAAGGTAGTGTAAAAACTACTAAGAGAACTCCTGTCTGGCACCTTCCCCGGTGGAGTTGTGCATGGGGTGTGTTTGGAACATTTTGTCAACGGCCGACTCCAAAATTCAGCGATTCCCCATCTCAGCCCAGAAAGCAGGTAGAACAACTTTTGTGGTGTCTTTCAGATGCCTACCAAGGTAGTGTAAAAACTACCAGGAGAACTCCTGTCTGGCACCTTCCGTGGTGGAGTTGTGCATGGGGTGTGTTTGGAACATTTTGTCACCAGCCGAGTCCAAAATTCAGCTGTTCCCCATCTCAGCCCAGAAAGCAGGTAGAACAACTTTTGTGGTGTCTTTCAGATGCCTACCGGAGCAATGTAAAAACTACCAGGAGAACTCCTGTCTGGCACCTTCCCCGGTGGAGTTGTGCATGGGGTGTGTTTGGAACATTTTGTCACCGGCCGAGTCCAAAATTCAGCGGTTCCCCATCTCAGCCCAGAAAGCAGGTAGAACATCTTTTGTGGTGTCTTTTAGATGCCTACCAAGGTAGTGTAAAAACTACCAAGAGAACTCCTGTCTGGCACCTTCCCCGGTGGAGTTGTGCATGGGGTGTGTTTGGAACATTTTGTCACCGGCCGACTCCAAAATTCAGCGGTTCCCCATCTCAGCCCAGAAAGCAGGAAGAACAACTTTTGTGGTGTCTTTCAGATGCCTACCAAGGTAGTGTAAAAACTACCAGGAGAACTCCTGTCTGGCACCTTCCCCGGTGGAGTTGTGCATGGGGTGTGTTTGGAACATTTTGTCACCAGCCGACTCCAAAATTCAGCGGTTCCCCATCTCAGCCCAGAAAGCAGGTAGAACAACTTTTGTGGTGTCTTTCAGATGCCTACCAAGGTAGTGTAAAAACTACCAAGAGAACTCCTGTCTGGCACCTTCCCCGGTGGAGTTGTGCATGGGGTGTGTTTGGAACATTTTGTCACCGGCCGAGTCCAAAATTCAGCGGTTCCCCATCTCAGCCCAGAAAGCAGGTAGAACAACTTTTGTGGTGTCTTTCAGATGCCTACCAAGGTAGTGTAAAAACTACCATGAGAACTCCTGTCTGGCACCTTCCCCGGTGGAGTTGTGCATGGGGTGTGTTTGGAACATTTTGTCACCGGCCGAGTCCAAAATTCAGCGGTTCCCCATCTCAGCCCAGAAAGCAGGTAGAACAACTTTTGTGGTGTCTTTCAGATGCCTACCAAGGTAGTGTAAAAACTACTAAGAGAACTCCTGTCTGGCACCTTCCCCGGTGGAGTTGTGCATGGGGTGTGTTTGGAACATTTTGTCACCGGCCGAGTCCAAAATTCAGCTGTTCCCCATCTCAGCCCAGAAAGCAGGTAGAACAACTTTTGTGGTGTCTTTCAGATGCCTACCAAGGTAGTGTAAAAACTACCAAGAGAACTCCTGTCTGGCACCTTCCCCGGTGGAGTTGTGCATGGGGTGTGTTTGGAACATTTTGTCACCGGCCGACTCCAAAATTCAGCGGTTCCCCATCTCAGCCCACAAAGCAGGTAGAACAACTTTTGTGGTGTCTTTCAGATGCCTACCGGAGCAATGTAAAACTACCAGGAGAACTCCTGTCTGGCACCTTCCCCGGTGGAGTTGTGCAGGGGGTGTGTTTGGAACATTTTGTCACCAGCCGAGTCCAAAATTCAGCGGTTCCCCATCTCAGCCCAGAAAGCAGGTAGAACAACTTTTGTGGTGTCTTTTAGATGCCTACCAAGGTAGTGTAAAAACTACCAAGAGAACTCCTGTCTGGCACCTTCCCCGGTGGAGTTGTGCATGGGGTGTGTTTGGAACATTTTGTCAACGGCCGAGTCCAAAATTCAGCGGTTCCCCATCTCAGCCCAGAAAGCAGGTAGAACAACTTTTGTGGTGTCTTTCAGATGCCTACTGGAGCAATGTAAAAACTACCAAGAGAACTCCTGTCTGGCACCTTCCCCGGTGGAGTTGTGCAGGGGGTGTGTTTGGAACATTTTGTCACCAGCCGAGTCCAAAATTCAGCGGTTCCCCATCTCAGCCCAGAAAGCAGGTAGAACAACTTTTGTGGTGTCTTTTAGATGCCTACCAAGGTAGTGTAAAAACTACCAAGAGAACTCCTGTCTGGCACCTTCCCCGGTGGAGTTGTGCATGGGGTGTGTTTGGAACATTTTGTCACCGGCCGACTCCAAAATTCAGCGGTTCCCCATCTCAGCCCAGAAAGCAGGTAGAACAACTTTTGTGGTGTCTTTCAGATGCCTACCGGAGCAATGTAAAACTACCAGGAGAACTCCTGTCTGGCACCTTCCCCGGTGGAGTTGTGCAGGGGGTGTGTTTGGAACATTTTGTCACCAGCCGAGTCCAAAATTCAGCGGTTCCCCATCTCAGCCCAGAAAGCAGGTAGAACAACTTTTGTGGTGTCTTTTAGATGCCTACCAAGGTAGTGTAAAAACTACCAAGAGAACTCCTGTCTGGCACCTTCCCCGGTGGAGTTGTGCATGGGGTGTGTTTGGAACATTTTGTCACCGGCCGACTCCAAAATTCAGCGGTTCCCCATCTCAGCCCAGAAAGCAGGTAGAACAACTTTTGTGGTGTCTTTCAGATGCCTACCGGAGCAATGTAAAAACTACCAGGAGAACTCCTGTCTGGCACCTTCCCCGGTGGAGTTGTGCATGGGGTGTGTTTGGAACATTTTGTCACCAGCCGAGTCCAAAATTCAGCGGTTCCCCATCTCAGCCCAGAAAGCAGGTAGAACATCTTTTGTGGTATCTTTCAGATGCCTACCGGATCAATGTAAAAACTACCAGGAGAACTCCTGTCCGGCACCTTCCCCGGTGGAGTTGTGCAGGGGGTGTGTTTGGAACATTTTGAAACCGGCCGAGTCCAAAATTTAGCGTTTCCCCATCTCAGCCCAGAAAGCAGGTAGAACAACTTTTGTGGTGTCTTTCAGATGCCTACCAAGGTAGTGTAAAAACTACCAGGAGAACTCCTGTCTGGCACCTTCCCCGGTGGAGTTGTGCATGGGGTGTGTTTGGAACATTTTGTCACCGGCGAGTCCAAAATTCAGCGATTCCCCATCTCAGCCCAGAAAGCAGGTAGAACAACTTTTGTGGTGTCTTTCAGCTGCCTACCAAGGTAGTGTAAAAACTACCAAGAGAACTCCTGTCTGGCACCTTCCCCGGTGGAGTTGTGCATGGGGTGTGTTTGGAACATTTTGTCACCGGCCGACTCCAAAATTCAGCGGTTCCCCATCTCAGCCCAGAAAGCAGGTAGAACAACTTTTGTGGTGTCTTTCAGATGCCTACCGGAGCAATGTAAAACTACCAGGAGAACTCCTGTCTGGCACCTTCCCCGGTGGAGTTGTGCAGGGGGTGTGTTTGGAACATTTTGTCACCAGCCGAGTCCAAAATTCAGCGGTTCCCCATCTCAGCCCAGAAAGCAGGTAGAACAACTTTTGTGGTGTCTTTTAGATGCCTACCAAGGTAGTGTAAAAACTACCAAGAGAACTCCTGTCTGGCACCTTCCCCGGTGGAGTTGTGCATGGGGTGTGTTTGGAACATTTTGTCAACGGCCGAGTCCAAAATTCAGCGGTTCCCCATCTCAGCCCAGAAAGCAGGTAGAACAACTTTTGTGGTGTCTTTCAGATGCCTACTGGAGCAATGTAAAAACTACCAAGAGAACTCCTGTCTGGCACCTTCCCCGGTGGAGTTGTGCAGGGGGTGTGTTTGGAACATTTTGTCACCAGCCGAGTCCAAAATTCAGCGGTTCCCCATCTCAGCCCAGAAAGCAGGTAGAACAACTTTTGTGGTGTCTTTTAGATGCCTACCAAGGTAGTGTAAAAACTACCAAGAGAACTCCTGTCTGGCACCTTCCCCGGTGGAGTTGTGCATGGGGTGTGTTTGGAACATTTTGTCACCGGCCGACTCCAAAATTCAGCGGTTCCCCATCTCAGCCCAGAAAGCAGGTAGAACAACTTTTGTGGTGTCTTTCAGATGCCTACCGGAGCAATGTAAAACTACCAGGAGAACTCCTGTCTGGCACCTTCCCCGGTGGAGTTGTGCAGGGGGTGTGTTTGGAACATTTTGTCACCAGCCGAGTCCAAAATTCAGCGGTTCCCCATCTCAGCCCAGAAAGCAGGTAGAACAACTTTTGTGGTGTCTTTTAGATGCCTACCAAGGTAGTGTAAAAACTACCAAGAGAACTCCTGTCTGGCACCTTCCCCGGTGGAGTTGTGCATGGGGTGTGTTTGGAACATTTTGTCACCGGCCGACTCCAAAATTCAGCGGTTCCCCATCTCAGCCCAGAAAGCAGGTAGAACAACTTTTGTGGTGTCTTTCAGATGCCTACCGGAGCAATGTAAAAACTACCAGGAGAACTCCTGTCTGGCACCTTCCCCGGTGGAGTTGTGCATGGGGTGTGTTTGGAACATTTTGTCACCAGCCGAGTCCAAAATTCAGCGTTTCCCCATCTCAGCCCAGAAAGCAGGTAGAACATCTTTTGTGGTATCTTTCAGATGCCTACCGGATCAATGTAAAAACTACCAGGAGAACTCCTGTCCGGCACCTTCCCCGGTGGAGTTGTGCAGGGGGTGTGTTTGGAACATTTTGTCACCGGCCGAGTCCAAAATTTAGCGTTTCCCCATCTCAGCCCAGAAAGCAGGTAGAACAACTTTTGTGGTGTCTTTCAGATGCCTACCAAGGTAGTGTAAAAACTACCAGGAGAACTCCTGTCTGGCACCTTCCCCGGTGGAGTTGTGCATGGGGTGTGTTTGGAACATTTTGTCACCGGCGAGTCCAAAATTCAGCGATTCCCCATCTCAGCCCAGAAAGCAGGTAGAACAACTTTTGTGGTGTCTTTCAGCTGCCTACCAAGGTAGTGTAAAAACTACCAAGAGAACTCCTGTCTGGCACCTTCCCCGGTGGAGTTGTGCATGGGGTGTGTTTGGAACATTTTGTCACCAGCCGACTCCAAAATTCAGTGTTTCCCCATCTCAGCCCAGAAAGCAGGTAGAACAACTTTTGTGGTGTCTTTCAGATGCCTACCAAGGTAGTGTAAAAACTACTAAGAGAACTCCTGTCTGGCACCTTCCCCGGTGGAGTTGTGCAGGGGGTGTGTTTGGAACATTTTGTCACCGGCCGAGTCCAAAATTCAGCGGTTCCCCATCTCAGACCACAAAGCAGGTAGAACAACTTTTGTGGTGTCTTTCAGATGCCTACCAAGGTAGTGTAAAAACTACTAAGAGAACTCCTGTCTGGCACCTTCCCCGGTGGAGTTGTGCATGGGGTGTGTTTGGAACATTTTGTCACCAGCCGAGTCCAAAATTCAGCGGTTCCCCATCTCAGCCCAGAAAGCAGGTAGAACATCTTTTGTGGTATCTTTCAGATGCCTACTGAATCAATGTAAAAACTACCAGGAGAACTCCTGTCTGGCACCTTCCCCGGTGGAGTTGTGCAGGGGGTGTGTTTGGAACATTTTGCCACCAGCCGACTCCAAAATTCAGCGGTTCCCCATCTCAGCCCAGAAAGCAGGAAGAACAACTTTTGTGGTGCCTTTCAAATGCCTACCAAGGTAGTGTAAAAACTACCAGGAGAACTCCTGTCTGGCACCTTCCCCGGTGGAGTTGTGCATGGGGTGTCTGTGAAACATTTTGTCACCGGCCGAGTCCAAAATTCAGCGGTTCCCCATCTCAGCCCAGAAAGCAGGTAGAACAACTTTTGTGGTGTCTTTCAGATGCCTACCGGAGCAATGTAAAAACTACCAGGAGAACTCCTGTCTGGCACCTTCCCCGGTGGAGTTGTGCAGGGGGTGTGTTTGGAACATTTTATCACCAGCCGAGTCCAAAATTCAGCGGTTCCCCATCTCAGCCCAGAAAGCAGGTAGAACAACTTTTGTGGTGTCTTTCAGCTGCCTACCAAGGTAGTGTAAAAACTACCAAGAGAACTCCTGTCTGGCACCTTCCCCGGTGGAGTTGTGCATGGGGTGTGTTTGGAACATTTTGTCACCGGCCGAGTCCAAAATTCAGCGATTCCCCATCTCAGCCCAGAAATCAGGTAGAACAACTTTTGTGGTGTCTTTCAGCTGCCTACCAAGGTAGTGTAAAAACTACCAAGAGAACTCCTGTCTGGCACCTTCCCCGGTGGAGTTGTGCATGGGGTGTGTTTGGAACATTTTGTCAACGGCCGACTCCAAAATTCAGCGGTTCCCCATCTCAGCCCACAAAGCAGGTAGAACAACTTTTCTTGTGCCTTTCAGCTGCCTACCAAGGTAGTGTAAAAACTACCAACAGAATTCGTTCCTGGCACCTTCCCCGGTGGAGTTGTGCAGGGGGTGTGTTTGGAACATGTTGTCACCGGCCGACTCCAAAATTCAGCGGTTCCCCATCTCAGCCCAGAAAGCAGGTAGAACAACTTTTTTGGTGTCTTTCAGATGCCTACCGGACCAATGTAAAAACTACCAGGAGAACTCCTGTCTGGCACCTTCCCCGGTGGAGTTGTGCAGGGGGTGTGTTTGGAACATTTTGTCACCGGCCAACTCCAAAATTCAGCGATTCCCCATCTCAGCCCAGAAAGCAGGTAGAACAACTTTTGTGGTGTCTTTCAGATGCCTACCAAGGTAGTGTAAAAACTACCAGGAGAACTCCTGTCTGGCACCTTCCCCGGTGGAGTTGTGCATGGGGTGTGTTTGGAACATTTTGTCACCAGCCGAGTCCAAAATTCAGCGTTTCCCCATCTCAGCCCAGAAAGCAGGTAGAACAACTTTTGTGGTGTCTTTCAGATGCCTACCAAGGTAGTGTAAAAACTACTAAGAGAACTCCTGTCTGGCACCTTCCCCGGTGGAGTTGTGCAGGGGGTGTGTTTGGAACATTTTGTCACCGGCCGAGTCCAAAATTCAGCGGTTCCCCATCTCAGCCCAGAAAGCAGGTAGAACAACTTTTGTGGTGTCTTTCAGCTGCCTACCAAGGTAGTGTAAAAACTACCAAGAGAACTCCTGTCTGGCACCTTCCCCGGTGGAGTTGTGCATGGGGTGTGTTTGGAACATTTTGTCACCGGCCGAGTCCAAAATTCAGCTGTTCCCCATCTCAGCCCAGAAAGCAGGTAGAACAACTTTTGTGGTGTCTTTCAGATGCCTACCAAGGTAGTGTAAAAACTACCAAGAGAACTCCTGTCTGGCACCTTCCCCGGTGGAGTTGTGCATGGGGTGTGTTTGGAACATTTTGTCACCGGCCGACTCCAAAATTCAGCGGTTCCCCATCTCAGCCCACAAAGCAGGTAGAACAACTTTTGTGGTGTCTTTCAGATGCCTACCGGAGCAATGTAAAACTACCAGGAGAACTCCTGTCTGGCACCTTCCCCGGTGGAGTTGTGCAGGGGGTGTGTTTGGAACATTTTGTCACCAGCCGAGTCCAAAATTCAGCGGTTCCCCATCTCAGCCCAGAAAGCAGGTAGAACAACTTTTGTGGTGTCTTTTAGATGCCTACCAAGGTAGTGTAAAAACTACCAAGAGAACTCCTGTCTGGCACCTTCCCCGGTGGAGTTGTGCATGGGGTGTGTTTGGAACATTTTGTCAACGGCCGAGTCCAAAATTCAGCGGTTCCCCATCTCAGCCCAGAAAGCAGGTAGAACAACTTTTGTGGTGTCTTTCAGATGCCTACTGGAGCAATGTAAAAACTACCAAGAGAACTCCTGTCTGGCACCTTCCCCGGTGGAGTTGTGCAGGGGGTGTGTTTGGAACATTTTGTCACCAGCCGAGTCCAAAATTCAGCGGTTCCCCATCTCAGCCCAGAAAGCAGGTAGAACAACTTTTGTGGTGTCTTTTAGATGCCTACCAAGGTAGTGTAAAAACTACCAAGAGAACTCCTGTCTGGCACCTTCCCCGGTGGAGTTGTGCATGGGGTGTGTTTGGAACATTTTGTCACCGGCCGACTCCAAAATTCAGCGGTTCCCCATCTCAGCCCAGAAAGCAGGTAGAACAACTTTTGTGGTGTCTTTCAGATGCCTACCGGAGCAATGTAAAACTACCAGGAGAACTCCTGTCTGGCACCTTCCCCGGTGGAGTTGTGCAGGGGGTGTGTTTGGAACATTTTGTCACCAGCCGAGTCCAAAATTCAGCGGTTCCCCATCTCAGCCCAGAAAGCAGGTAGAACAACTTTTGTGGTGTCTTTTAGATGCCTACCAAGGTAGTGTAAAAACTACCAAGAGAACTCCTGTCTGGCACCTTCCCCGGTGGAGTTGTGCATGGGGTGTGTTTGGAACATTTTGTCACCGGCCGACTCCAAAATTCAGCGGTTCCCCATCTCAGCCCAGAAAGCAGGTAGAACAACTTTTGTGGTGTCTTTCAGATGCCTACCGGAGCAATGTAAAAACTACCAGGAGAACTCCTGTCTGGCACCTTCCCCGGTGGAGTTGTGCATGGGGTGTGTTTGGAACATTTTGTCACCAGCCGAGTCCAAAATTCAGCGGTTCCCCATCTCAGCCCAGAAAGCAGGTAGAACATCTTTTGTGGTATCTTTCAGATGCCTACCGGATCAATGTAAAAACTACCAGGAGAACTCCTGTCCGGCACCTTCCCCGGTGGAGTTGTGCAGGGGGTGTGTTTGGAACATTTTGAAACCGGCCGAGTCCAAAATTTAGCGTTTCCCCATCTCAGCCCAGAAAGCAGGTAGAACAACTTTTGTGGTGTCTTTCAGATGCCTACCAAGGTAGTGTAAAAACTACCAGGAGAACTCCTGTCTGGCACCTTCCCCGGTGGAGTTGTGCATGGGGTGTGTTTGGAACATTTTGTCACCGGCGAGTCCAAAATTCAGCGATTCCCCATCTCAGCCCAGAAAGCAGGTAGAACAACTTTTGTGGTGTCTTTCAGCTGCCTACCAAGGTAGTGTAAAAACTACCAAGAGAACTCCTGTCTGGCACCTTCCCCGGTGGAGTTGTGCATGGGGTGTGTTTGGAACATTTTGTCACCGGCCGACTCCAAAATTCAGCGGTTCCCCATCTCAGCCCAGAAAGCAGGTAGAACAACTTTTGTGGTGTCTTTCAGATGCCTACCGGAGCAATGTAAAACTACCAGGAGAACTCCTGTCTGGCACCTTCCCCGGTGGAGTTGTGCAGGGGGTGTGTTTGGAACATTTTGTCACCAGCCGAGTCCAAAATTCAGCGGTTCCCCATCTCAGCCCAGAAAGCAGGTAGAACAACTTTTGTGGTGTCTTTTAGATGCCTACCAAGGTAGTGTAAAAACTACCAAGAGAACTCCTGTCTGGCACCTTCCCCGGTGGAGTTGTGCATGGGGTGTGTTTGGAACATTTTGTCAACGGCCGAGTCCAAAATTCAGCGGTTCCCCATCTCAGCCCAGAAAGCAGGTAGAACAACTTTTGTGGTGTCTTTCAGATGCCTACTGGAGCAATGTAAAAACTACCAAGAGAACTCCTGTCTGGCACCTTCCCCGGTGGAGTTGTGCAGGGGGTGTGTTTGGAACATTTTGTCACCAGCCGAGTCCAAAATTCAGCGGTTCCCCATCTCAGCCCAGAAAGCAGGTAGAACAACTTTTGTGGTGTCTTTTAGATGCCTACCAAGGTAGTGTAAAAACTACCAAGAGAACTCCTGTCTGGCACCTTCCCCGGTGGAGTTGTGCATGGGGTGTGTTTGGAACATTTTGTCACCGGCCGACTCCAAAATTCAGCGGTTCCCCATCTCAGCCCAGAAAGCAGGTAGAACAACTTTTGTGGTGTCTTTCAGATGCCTACCGGAGCAATGTAAAACTACCAGGAGAACTCCTGTCTGGCACCTTCCCCGGTGGAGTTGTGCAGGGGGTGTGTTTGGAACATTTTGTCACCAGCCGAGTCCAAAATTCAGCGGTTCCCCATCTCAGCCCAGAAAGCAGGTAGAACAACTTTTGTGGTGTCTTTTAGATGCCTACCAAGGTAGTGTAAAAACTACCAAGAGAACTCCTGTCTGGCACCTTCCCCGGTGGAGTTGTGCATGGGGTGTGTTTGGAACATTTTGTCACCGGCCGACTCCAAAATTCAGCGGTTCCCCATCTCAGCCCAGAAAGCAGGTAGAACAACTTTTGTGGTGTCTTTCAGATGCCTACCGGAGCAATGTAAAAACTACCAGGAGAACTCCTGTCTGGCACCTTCCCCGGTGGAGTTGTGCATGGGGTGTGTTTGGAACATTTTGTCACCAGCCGAGTCCAAAATTCAGCGTTTCCCCATCTCAGCCCAGAAAGCAGGTAGAACATCTTTTGTGGTATCTTTCAGATGCCTACCGGATCAATGTAAAAACTACCAGGAGAACTCCTGTCCGGCACCTTCCCCGGTGGAGTTGTGCAGGGGGTGTGTTTGGAACATTTTGTCACCGGCCGAGTCCAAAATTTAGCGTTTCCCCATCTCAGCCCAGAAAGCAGGTAGAACAACTTTTGTGGTGTCTTTCAGATGCCTACCAAGGTAGTGTAAAAACTACCAGGAGAACTCCTGTCTGGCACCTTCCCCGGTGGAGTTGTGCATGGGGTGTGTTTGGAACATTTTGTCACCGGCGAGTCCAAAATTCAGCGATTCCCCATCTCAGCCCAGAAAGCAGGTAGAACAACTTTTGTGGTGTCTTTCAGCTGCCTACCAAGGTAGTGTAAAAACTACCAAGAGAACTCCTGTCTGGCACCTTCCCCGGTGGAGTTGTGCATGGGGTGTGTTTGGAACATTTTGTCACCAGCCGACTCCAAAATTCAGTGTTTCCCCATCTCAGCCCAGAAAGCAGGTAGAACAACTTTTGTGGTGTCTTTCAGATGCCTACCAAGGTAGTGTAAAAACTACTAAGAGAACTCCTGTCTGGCACCTTCCCCGGTGGAGTTGTGCAGGGGGTGTGTTTGGAACATTTTGTCACCGGCCGAGTCCAAAATTCAGCGGTTCCCCATCTCAGACCACAAAGCAGGTAGAACAACTTTTGTGGTGTCTTTCAGATGCCTACCAAGGTAGTGTAAAAACTACTAAGAGAACTCCTGTCTGGCACCTTCCCCGGTGGAGTTGTGCATGGGGTGTGTTTGGAACATTTTGTCACCAGCCGAGTCCAAAATTCAGCGGTTCCCCATCTCAGCCCAGAAAGCAGGTAGAACATCTTTTGTGGTATCTTTCAGATGCCTACTGAATCAATGTAAAAACTACCAGGAGAACTCCTGTCTGGCACCTTCCCCGGTGGAGTTGTGCAGGGGGTGTGTTTGGAACATTTTGCCACCAGCCGACTCCAAAATTCAGCGGTTCCCCATCTCAGCCCAGAAAGCAGGAAGAACAACTTTTGTGGTGCCTTTCAAATGCCTACCAAGGTAGTGTAAAAACTACCAGGAGAACTCCTGTCTGGCACCTTCCCCGGTGGAGTTGTGCATGGGGTGTCTGTGAAACATTTTGTCACCGGCCGAGTCCAAAATTCAGCGGTTCCCCATCTCAGCCCAGAAAGCAGGTAGAACAACTTTTGTGGTGTCTTTCAGATGCCTACCGGAGCAATGTAAAAACTACCAGGAGAACTCCTGTCTGGCACCTTCCCCGGTGGAGTTGTGCAGGGGGTGTGTTTGGAACATTTTATCACCAGCCGAGTCCAAAATTCAGCGGTTCCCCATCTCAGCCCAGAAAGCAGGTAGAACAACTTTTGTGGTGTCTTTCAGCTGCCTACCAAGGTAGTGTAAAAACTACCAAGAGAACTCCTGTCTGGCACCTTCCCCGGTGGAGTTGTGCATGGGGTGTGTTTGGAACATTTTGTCACCGGCCGAGTCCAAAATTCAGCGATTCCCCATCTCAGCCCAGAAATCAGGTAGAACAACTTTTGTGGTGTCTTTCAGCTGCCTACCAAGGTAGTGTAAAAACTACCAAGAGAACTCCTGTCTGGCACCTTCCCCGGTGGAGTTGTGCATGGGGTGTGTTTGGAACATTTTGTCAACGGCCGACTCCAAAATTCAGCGGTTCCCCATCTCAGCCCACAAAGCAGGTAGAACAACTTTTCTTGTGCCTTTCAGCTGCCTACCAAGGTAGTGTAAAAACTACCAACAGAATTCGTTCCTGGCACCTTCCCCGGTGGAGTTGTGCAGGGGGTGTGTTTGGAACATGTTGTCACCGGCCGACTCCAAAATTCAGCGGTTCCCCATCTCAGCCCAGAAAGCAGGTAGAACAACTTTTTTGGTGTCTTTCAGATGCCTACCGGACCAATGTAAAAACTACCAGGAGAACTCCTGTCTGGCACCTTCCCCGGTGGAGTTGTGCAGGGGGTGTGTTTGGAACATTTTGTCACCGGCCAACTCCAAAATTCAGCGATTCCCCATCTCAGCCCAGAAAGCAGGTAGAACAACTTTTGTGGTGTCTTTCAGATGCCTACCAAGGTAGTGTAAAAACTACCAGGAGAACTCCTGTCTGGCACCTTCCCCGGTGGAGTTGTGCATGGGGTGTGTTTGGAACATTTTGTCACCAGCCGAGTCCAAAATTCAGCGTTTCCCCATCTCAGCCCAGAAAGCAGGTAGAACAACTTTTGTGGTGTCTTTCAGATGCCTACCAAGGTAGTGTAAAAACTACTAAGAGAACTCCTGTCTGGCACCTTCCCCGGTGGAGTTGTGCAGGGGGTGTGTTTGGAACATTTTGTCACCGGCCGAGTCCAAAATTCAGCGGTTCCCCATCTCAGCCCAGAAAGCAGGTAGAACAACTTTTGTGGTGTCTTTCAGCTGCCTACCAAGGTAGTGTAAAAACTACCAAGAGAACTCCTGTCTGGCACCTTCCCCGGTGGAGTTGTGCATGGGGTGTGTTTGGAACATTTTGTCACCAGCCGAGTCCAAAATTCAGCGTTTCCCCATCTCAGCCCAGAAAGCAGGTAGAACAACTTTTGTGGTGCCTTTCAGCTGCCTACCAAGGTAGTGTAAAAACTACCAAGAGAACTCCTGTCTGGCACCTTCCCCGGTGGAGTTGTGCATGGGGTGTGTTTGGAACATTTTGTCACCAGCCGAGTCCAAAATTCAGCGGTTCCCCATCTCAGCCCAGAAAGCAGGTAGAACAACTTTTGTGGTGTCTTTCAGCTGCCTACCAAGGTAGTGTAAAAACTACCAAGAGAATTCGTTCCTGGCACCTTCCCCGGTGGAGTTGTGCAGGGGGTGTGTTTGGAACATTTTGTCACCGGCCGAGTCCAAAATTCAGCTGTTCCCCATCTCAGCCCAGAAAGCAGGTAGAACAACATTTTTGGTGTCTTTCAGATGCCTACCGGACCAATGTAAAAACTACCAGGAGAACTCCTGTCTGGCACCTTCCCCGGTGGAGTTGTGCATGGGGTGTGTTTGGAACATTTTGTCACCGGCCGACTCCAAAATTCAGCGGTTCCCCATCTCAGCCCAGAAAGCAGGTAGAACAACTTTTGTGGTGTCTTTCAGATGCCTACCAAGGTAGTGTAAAAACTACTAAGAGAACTCCTGTCTGGCACCTTCCCCGGTGGAGTTGTGCATGGGGTGTGTTTGGAACATTTTGTCACCGGCCGAGTCCAAAATTCAGCGGTTCCCCATCTCAGCCCAGAAAGCAGGTAGAACAACTTTTGTGGTGTCTTTCAGATGCCTACCAAGGTAGTGTAAAAACTACCAGGAGAACTCCTGTCTGGCACCTTCCCCGGTGGAGTTGTGCAGGGGGTGTGTTTGGAACATTTTGCCACCAGCCGACTCCAAAATTCAGCGGTTCCCCATCTCAGCCCAGAAAGCAGGTAGAACAACTTTTGTGGTGCCTTTCAGATGCCTACCAAGGTAGTGTAAAAACTACTAAGAGAACTCCTGTCTGGCACCTTCCCCGGTGGAGTTGTGCATGGGGTGTGTTTGGAACATTTTGTCACCAGCCGAGTCCAAAATTCAGCGGTTCCCCATCTCAGCCCAGAAAGCAGGTAGAACATCTTTTGTGGTGCCTTTCAGCTGCCTACCGGATCAATGTAAAAACTACCAGGAGAACTCCTGTCTGGCACCTTCCCCGGTGGAGTTGTGCAGGGGGTGTGTTTGGAACATTTTGTCACCAGCCGAGTCCAAAATTCAGCGGTTCCCCATCTCAGCCCAGAAAGCAGGTAGAACAACTTTTGTGGTGCCTTTCAAATGCCTACCAAGGTAGTGTAAAAACCACCAGGAGAACTCCTGTCTGGCACCTTCCCCGGTGGAGTTGTGCATGGGGTGTCTGTGAAAAATTTTGTCACCGGCCGACTCCAAAAATCAGCGGTTCCCCATCTCAGCCCAGAAAGCAGGTAGAACAACTTTTGTGGTGTCTTTCAGATGCCTACCGGAGCAATGTAAAAACTACCAGGAGAACTCCTGTCTGGCACCTTCCCCGGTGGAGTTGTGCAGGGGGTGTGTTTGGAACATTTTGTCACCGGCCGAGTCCAAAATTCAGCTGTTCCCCATCTCAGCCCAGAAAGCAGGTAGAACAACTTTTGTGGTGTCTTTCAGATGCCTACCAAGGTAGTGTAAAAACTACGAAGAGAACTCCTGTCTGGCACCTTCCCCGGTGGAGTTGTGCATGGGGTGTGTTTGGAACATTTTGTCACCGGCCGACTCCAAAATTCAGCGATTCCCCATCTCAGCCCAGAAAGCAGGTAGAACAACTTTTGTGGTGTCTTTCAGATGCCTACCAAGGTAGTGTAAAAACTACCAGGAGAACTCCTGTCTGGCACCTTCCCCGGTGGAGTTGTGCATGGGGTGTGTTTGGAACATTTTGTCACCAGCCGAGTCCAAAATTCAGCGTTTCCCCATCTCAGCCCAGAAAGCAGGTAGAACAACTTTTGTGGTGTCTTTCAGATGCCTACCAAGGTAGTGTAAAAACTACCAAGAGAACTCCTGTCTGGCACCTTCCCCGGTGGAGTTGTGCATGGGGTGTGTTTGGAACATTTTGTCACCAGCCGAGTCCAAAATTCAGCGGTTCCCCATCTCAGCCCAGAAAGCAGGTAGAACAACTTTTGTGGTGTCTTTCAGATGCCTACCGGAGCAATGTAAAAACTACCAGGAGAACTCCTGTCTGGCACCTTCCCCGGTGGAGTTGTGCATGGGGTGTGTTTGGAACATTTTGTCACCAGCCGAGTCCAAAATTCAGCGGTTCCCCATCTCAGCCCAGAAAGCAGGTACAACAACTTTTGTGGTGTCTTTTAGATGCCTACCAAGGTAGTGTAAAAACTACCAAGAGAACTCCTGTCTGGCACCTTCCCCGGTGGAGTTGTGCATGGGGTGTGTTTGGAACATTTTGTCACCGGCCGAGTCCAAAATTCAGCGGTTCCCCATCTCAGCCCAGAAAGCAGGTAGAACAACTTTTGTGGTGTCTTTCAGATGCCTACCAAGGTAGTGTAAAAACTACCAGGAGAACTCCTGTCTGGCACCTTCCGTGGTGGAGTTGTGCATGGGGTGTGTTTGGAACATTTTGTCACCGGCCGACTCCAAAATTCAGCGGTTCCCCATCTCAGCCCAGAAAGCAGGAAGAACAACTTTTGTGGTGCCTTTCAAATGCCTACCAAGGTACTGTAAAAACTACCAAGAGAACTCCTGTCTGGCACCTTCCCCGGTGGAGTTGTGCATGGGGTGTGTTTGGAACATTTTGTCACCAGCCGACTCCAAAATTCAGCGTTTCCCCATCTCAGCCCAGAAAGCAGGTAGAACAACTTTTGTGGTGTCTTTCAGATGCCTACCAAGGTAGTGTAAAAACTACTAAGAGAACTCCTGTCTGGCACCTTCCCCGGTGGAGTTGTGCATGGGGTGTGTTTGGAACATTTTGTCACCGGCCGAGTCCAAAATTCAGCGGTTCCCCATCTCAGCCCAGAAAGCAGGTAGAACAACTTTTGTGGTGTCTTTCAGATGCCTACCAAGGTAGTGTAAAAACTACCAGGAGAACTCCTGTCTGGCACCTTCCCCGGTGGAGTTGTGCATGGGGTGTGTTTGGAACATTTTGTCACCAGCCGACTCCAAAATTCAGCTGTTCCCCATCTCAGCCCAGAAAGCAGGTAGAACAACTTTTGTGGTGTCTTTCAGATGCCTACCTGAGCAATGTAAAAACTACCAGGAGAACTCCTGTCTGGCACCTTCCCCGGTGGAGTTGTGCAGGGGGTGTGTTTGGAACATTTTGTCACCAGCCGACTCCAAAATTCAGCGGTTCCCTATCTCAGCCCAGAAAGCAGGTAGAACAACTTTTGTGGTGTCTTTCAGCTGCCTACCAAGGTAGTGTAAAAACTACCAAGAGAACTCCTGTCTGGCACCTTCCCCGGTGGAGTTGTGCATGGGGTGTGTTTGGAACATTTTGTCAACGGCCGAGTCCAAAATTCAGCGGTTCCCCATCTCAGCCCAGAAAGCAGGTAGAACAACTTTTGTGGTGTCTTTCAGATGCCTACCGGAGCAATGTAAAAACTACCAGGAGAACTCCTGTCTGGCACCTTCCCCGGTGGAGTTGTGCATGGGGTGTGTTTGGAACATTTTGTCACCGGCCGAGTCCAAAATTCAGCTGTTCCCCATCTCAGCCCAGAAAGCAGGTAGAACAACTTTTGTGGTGTCTTTCAGATGCCTACCGGAGCAATGTAAAAACTACCAGGAGAACTCCTGTCTGGCACCTTCCCCGGTGGAGTTGTGCATGGGGTGTGTTTGGAACATTTTGTCACCGGCCGAGTCCAAAATTCAGCGGTTCCCCATCTCAGCCCAGAAAGCAGGTAGAACATCTTTTGTGGTGTCTTTTAGATGCCTACCAAGGTAGTGTAAAAACTACCAAGAGAACTCCTGTCTGGCACCTTCCGTGGTGGAGTTGTGCATGGGGTGTGTTTGGCACATTTTGTCACCGGCCGACTCCAAAATTCAGCGGTTCCCCATCTCAGCCCAGAAAGCAGGAAGAACAACTTTTGTGGTGTCTTTCAGATGCCTACCAAGGTAGTGTAAAAACTACCAGGAGAACTCCTGTCTGGCACCTTCCCCGGTGGAGTTGTGCATGGGGTGTGTTTGGAACATTTTGTCACCAGCCGACTCCAAAATTCAGCGTTTCCCCATCTCAGCCCAGAAAGCAGGTAGAACAACTTTTGTGGTGTCTTTCAGATGCCTACCAAGGTAGTGTAAAAACTACCAGGAGAACTCCTGTCTGGCACCTTCCCCGGTGGAGTTGTGCATGGGGTGTGTTTGGAACATTTTGTCAACGGCCGACTCCAAAATTCAGCGGTTCCCCATCTCAGCCCACAAAGCAGGTACAACAACTTTTCTTGTGCCTTTCAGCTGCCTACCAAGGTAGTGTAAAAACTACCAACAGAATTCGTTCCTGGCACCTTCCCCGGTGGAGTTGTGCAGGGGGTGTCTGTGGAACATTTTGTCACCGGCCGACTCCAAAATTCAGCGGTTCCCCATCTCAGCCCAGAAAGCAGGTAGAACAACTTTTGTGGTGTCTTTCAGATGCCTACCGGAGCAATGTAAAAACTACCAGGAGAACTCCTGTCTGGCACCTTCCCCGGTGGAGTTGTGCAGGGGGTGTGTTTGGAACATTTTGTCACCAGCCGACTCCAAAATTCAGCTGTTCCCCATCTCAGCCCAGAAAGCAGGTAGAACAACTTTTGTGGTGTCTTTCAGATGCCTACCAAGGTAGTGTAAAAACTACTAAGAGAACTCCTGTCTGGCACCTTCCCCGGTGGAGTTGTGCATGGGGTGTGTTTGGAACACTTTGTCACCGGCCGAGTCCAAAATTTAGCGATTCCCCATCTCAGCCCAGAAAGCAGGTAGAACAACTTTTGTGGTGTCTTTCAGCTGCCTACCAAGGTAGTGTAAAAACTACCAGGAGAACTCCTGTCTGGCACCTTCCCCGGTGGAGTTGTGCATGGGGTGTGTTTGGAACATTTTGTCACCAGCCGAGTCCAAAATTCAGCGGTTCCCCATCTCAGCCCAGAAAGCAGGTAGAACAACTTTTGTGGTGTCTTTCAGATGCCTACCGGAGCCATGTAAAAACTACCAGGAGAACTCCTGTCTGGCACCTTCCCCGGTGGAGTTGTGCAGGGGGTGTGTTTGGAACATTTTGTCACCAGCCGAGTCCAAAATTCAGCGGTTCCCCATCTCAGCCCAGAAAGCAGGTAGAACAACTTTTGTGGTGTCTTTCAGATGCCTACCGGAGCAATGTAAAAACTACCAGGAGAACTCCTGTCTGGCACCTTCCCCGGTGGAGTTGTGCATGGGGTGTGTTTGGAACATTTTGTCACCGGCCGAGTCCAAAATTCAGCGGTTCCCCATCTCAGCCCAGAAAGCAGGTAGAACATCTTTTGTGGTGTCTTTCAGATGCCTACCGGAGCAATGTAAAAACTACCAGGAGAACTCCTGTCTGGCACCTTCCCCGGTGGAGTTGTGCAGGGGGTTTGTTTGGAACATTTTGTCACCAGCCGACTCCAAAATTCAGCGGTTCCCCATCTCAGCCCAGAAAGCAGGTAGAACAACTTTTGTGGTGTCTTTTAGATGCCTACCAAGGTAGTGTAAAAACTACCAAGAGAACTCCTGTCTGGCACCTTCCCCGGTGGAGTTGTGCATGGGGTGTGTTTGGAACATTTTGTCACCGGCCGAGTCCAAAATTCAGCGGTTCCCCATCTCAGCCCAGAAAGCAGGTAGAACAACTTTTGTGGTGTCTTTCAGATGCCTACCGGAGCAATGTAAAAACTACCAGGAGAACTCCTGTCTGGCACCTTCCCCGGTGGAGTTGTGCATGGGGTGTCTTTGGAACATTTTGTCACCAGCCGAGTCCAAAATTCAGCGGTTCCCCATCTCAGCCCAGAAAGCAGGTAGAACATCTTTTGTGGTATCTTTCAGATGCCTACCGGATCAATGTAAAAACTACCAGGAGAACTCCTGTCTGGCACCTTCCCCGGTGGAGTTGTGCAGGGGGTGTGTTTGGAACATTTTGTCACCGGCCGAGTCCAAAATTTAGCGTTTCCCCATCTCAGCCCAGAAAGCAGGTAGAACAACTTTTGTGGTGTCTTTCAGATGCCTACCAAGGTAGTGTAAAAACTACCAGGAGAACTCCTGTCTGGCACCTTCCCCGGTGCAGTTGTGCATGGGGTGTGTTTGGAACATTTTGTCACCGGCCGAGTCCAAAATTCAGCGATTCCCCATCTCAGCCCAGAAAGCAGGTAGAACAACTTTTGTGGTGTCTTTCAGCTGCCTACCAAGGCAGTGTAAAAACTGCCAAGAGAACTCCTGTCTGGCACCTTCCCCGGTGGAGTTGTGCATGGGGTGTGTTTGGAACATTTTGTCACCAGCCGACTCCAAAATTCAGCGGTTCCCCATCTCAGCCCAGAAAGCAGGTAGAACAACTTTTGTGGTGTCTTTCAGATGCCTACCAAGGTAGTGTAAAAACTACCAAGAGAACTCCTGTCTGGCACCTTCCCCGGTGGAGTTGTGCATGGGGTGTGTTTGGAACATTTTGTCACCGGCCGAGTCCAAAATTCAGCGGTTCCCCATCTCAGCCCACAAAGCAGGTAGAACAACTTTTGTGGTGTCTTTCAGATGCCTACCGGAGCAATGTAAAAACTACCAGGAGAACTCCTGTCTGGCACCTTCCCCGGTGGAGTTGTGCATGGGGTGTGTTTGGAACATTTTGTCACCAGCCGAGTCCAAAATTCAGCGGTTCCCCATCTCAGCCCAGAAAGCAGGAAGAACATCTTTTGTGGTATCTTTCAGATGCCTACTGGATCAATGTAAAAACTACCAGGAGAACTCCTGTCTGGCACCTTCCCCGGTGGAGTTGTGCAGGGGGTGTGTTTGGAACATTTTGTCACCAGCCGACTCCAAAATTCAGCGGTTCCCCATCTCAGCCCAGAAAGCAGGAAGAACAACTTTTGTGGTGCCTTTCAAATGCCTACCAAGGTAGTGTAAAAACTACCAGGAGAACTCCTGTCTGGCACCTTCCCCGGTGGAGTTGTGCATGGGGTGTCTGTGAAACATTTTGTCACCGGCCGAGTCCAAAATTCAGCGGTTCCCCATCTCAGCCCAGAAAGCAGGTAGAACAACTTTTGTGGTGTCTTTCAGATGCCTACCAAGGTAGTGTAAAAACTACCAGGAGAACTCCTGTCTGGCACCTTCCGTGGTGGAGTTGTGCAGGGGGTGTGTTTGGAACATTTTGTCACCGGCCGAGTCCAAAATTCAGCGATTCCCCATCTCAGCCCAGAAAGCAGGTAGAACAACTTTTGTGGTGTCTTTCAGCTGCCTACCAAGGTAGTGTAAAAACTACCAAGAGAACTCCTGTCTGGCACCTTCCGTGGTGGAGTTGTGCATGGGGTGTGTTTGGAACATTTTGTCAACGGCCGACTCCAAAATTCAGCGGTTCCCCATCTCAGCCCACAAAGCAGGTAGAACAACTTTTCTTGTGCCTTTCAGCTGCCTACCAAGGTAGTGTAAAAACTACTAAGAGAACTCCTGTCTGGCACCTTCCCCGGTGGAGTTGTGCATGGGGTGTGTTTGGAACATTTTGTCACCGGCCGACTCCAAAATTCAGCGGTTCCCCATCTCAGCCCACAAAGCAGGTAGAACAACTTTTGTGGTGTCTTTCAGATGCCTACCGGAGCAATGTAAAAAACTACCAGGAGAACTCCTGTCTGGCACCTTCCCCGGTGGAGTTGTGCATGGGGTGTGTTTGGAACATTTTGTCACCAGCCGAGTCCAAAATTCAGCGGTTCCCCATCTCAGCCCAGAAAGCAGGTAGAACATCTTTTGTGGTATCTTTCAGATGCCTACTGGATCAATGTAAAAACTACCAGGAGAACTCCTGTCTGGCACCTTCCCCGGTGGAGTTGTGCAGGGGGTGTGTTTGGAACATTTTGCCACCAGCCGACTCCAAAATTCAGCGGTTCCCCATCTCAGCCCAGAAAGCAGGAAGAACAACTTTTGTGGTGCCTTTCAAATGCCTACCAAGGTAGTGTAAAAACTACCAGGAGAACTCCTGTCTGGCACCTTCCCCGGTGGAGTTGTGCATGGGGTGTCTGTGAAACATTTTGTCACCGGCCGAGTCCAAAATTCAGCGGTTCCCCATCTCAGCCCAGAAAGCAGGTAGAACAACTTTTGTGGTGTCTTTCAGATGCCTACTGGAGCAATGTAAAAACTACCAGGAGAACTCCTGTCTGGCACCTTCCCCGGTGGAGTTGTGCAGGGGGTGTGTTTGGAACATTTTATCACCAGCCGAGTCCAAAATTCAGCGGTTCCCCATCTCAGCCCAGAAAGCAGGTAGAACAACTTTTGTGGTGTCTTTCAGCTGCCTACCAAGGTAGTGTAAAAACTACCAAGAGAACTCCTGTCTGGCACCTTCCCCGGTGGAGTTGTGCAGGGGGTGTGTTTGGAACATTTTGTCACCGGCCGAGTCCAAAATTCAGCGATTCCCCATCTCAGCCCAGAAAGCAGGTAGAACAACTTTTGTGGTGTCTTTCAGCTGCCTACCAAGGTAGTGTAAAAACTACCAAGAGAACTCCTGTCTGGCACCTTCCCCGGTGGAGTTGTGCATGGGGTGTGTTTGGAACATTTTGTCAACGGCCGACTCCAAAATTCAGCGGTTCCCCATCTCAGCCCACAAAGCAGGTAGAACAACTTTTCTTGTGCCTTTCAGCTGCCTACCAAGGTAGTGTAAAAAACTACCAACAGAATTCGTTCCTGGCACCTTCCCCGGTGGAGTTGTGCAGGGGGTGTGTTTGGAACATTTTGTCACCGGCCGACTCCAAAATTCAGCGGTTCCCCATCTCAGCCCAGAAAGCAGGTAGAACAACTTTTTTGGTGTCTTTTAGATGCCTACCAAGGTAGTGTAAAAACTACCAAGAGAACTCCTGTCTGGCACCTTCCCCGGTGGAGTTGTGCATGGGGTGTGTTTGGAACATTTTGTCACCGGCCGACTCCAAAATTCAGCGGTTCCCCATCTCAGCCCAGAAAGCAGGAAGAACAACTTTTGTGGTGTCTTTCAGATGCCTACCAAGGTAGTGTAAAAACTACCAAGAGAACTCCTGTCTGGCACCTTCCGTGGTGGAGTTGTGCATGGGGTGTGTTTGGAACATTTTGTCACCAGCCGACTCCAAAATTCAGCGGTTCCCCATCTCAGCCCAGAAAGCAGGTAGAACAACTTTTGTGGTGTCTTTCAGATGCCTACCAAGGTAGTGTAAAAACTACCAAGAGAACTCCTGTCTGGCACCTTCCCCGGTGGAGTTGTGCATGGGGTGTGTTTGGAACATTTTGTCACCGGCCGAGTCCAAAATTCAGCGATTCCCCATCTCAGCCCAGAAAGCAGGTAGAACAACTTTTGTGGTGTCTTTCAGCTGCCTACCAAGGTAGTGTAAAAACTACCATGAGAACTCCTGTCTGGCACCTTCCCCGGTGGAGTTGTGCATGGGGTGTGTTTGGAACATTTTGTCACCAGCCGACTCCAAAATTCAGCGTTTCCCCATCTCAGCCCAGAAAGCAGGTAGAACAACTTTTGTGGTGTCTTTCAGATGCCTACCAAGGTAGTGTAAAAACTACCATGAGAACTCCTGTCTGGCACCTTCCCCGGTGGAGTTGTGCATGGGGTGTGTTTGGAACATTTTGTCACCGGCCGAGTCCAAAATTCAGCGGTTCCCCATCTCAGCCCAGAAAGCAGGTAGAACAACTTTTGTGGTGTCTTTCAGATGCCTACCAAGGTAGTGTAAAAACTACCAGGAGAACTCCTGTCTGGCACCTTCCCCGGTGGAGTTGTGCATGGGGTGTGTTTGGAACATTTTGCCACCAGCCGACTCCAAAATTCAGCGGTTCCCCATCTCAGCCCAGAAAGCAGGTAGAACAACTTTTGTGGTGCCTTTCAGATGCCTACCAAGGTAGTGTAAAAACTACTAAGAGAACTCCTGTCTGGCACCTTCCCCGGTGGAGTTGTGCATGGGGTGTGTTTGGAACATTTTGTCACCAGCCGAGTCCAAAATTCAGCGGTTCCCCATCTCAGCCCAGAAAGCAGGTAGAACAACTTTTGTGGTGTCTTTCAGATGCCTACCAAGGTAGTGTAAAAACTACTAAGAGAACTCCTGTCTGGCACCTTCCCCGGTGGAGTTGTGCAGGGGGTGTGTTTGGAACACTTTGTCACCGGCCGAGTCCAAAATTTAGCGATTCCCCATCTCAGCCCAGAAAGCAGGTAGAACAACTTTTGTGGTGTCTTTCAGATGCCTACCAAGGTAGTGTAAAAACTACCAGGAGAACTCCTGTCTGGCACCTTCCCCGGTGGAGTTGTGCATGGGGTGTGTTTGGAACATTTTGTCACCAGCCGAGTCCAAAATTCAGCTGTTCCCCATCTCAGCCCAGAAAGCAGGTAGAACAACTTTTGTGGTGTCTTTCAGATGCCTACCGGAGAAATGTAAAAACTACCAGGAGAACTCCTGTCTGGCACCTTCCCCGGTGGAGTTGTGCAGGGGGTGTGTTTGGAACATTTTGTCACCAGCCGAGTCCAAAATTCAGCGGTTCCCCATCTCAGCCCAGAAAGCAGGTAGAACAACTTTTGTGGTGTCTTTCAGATGCCTACCGGAGCAATGTAAAAACTACCAGGAGAACTCCTGTCTGGCACCTTCCCCGGTGGAGTTGTGCATGGGGTGTGTTTGGAACATTTTGACACCGGCCGAGTCCAAAATTCAGCGGTTCCCCATCTCAGCCCAGAAAGCAGGTAGAACATCTTTTGTGGTGTCTTTCAGATGCCTACCGGAGCAATGTAAAAACTACCAGGAGAACTCCTGTCTGGCACCTTCCCCGGTGGAGTTGTGCAGGGGGTGTGTTTGGAACATTTTGTCACCAGCCGAGTCCAAAATTCAGCGGTTCCCCATCTCAGCCCAGAAAGCAGGTAGAACAACTTTTGTGGTGTCTTTTAGATGCCTACCAAGGTAGTGTAAAAACTACCAAGAGAACTCCTGTCTGGCACCTTCCCCGGTGGAGTTGTGCATGGGGTGTGTTTGGAACATTTTGTCACCGGCCGAGTCCAAAATTCAGCGGTTCCCCATCTCAGCCCAGAAAGCAGGTAGAACAACTTTTGTGGTGTCTTTCAGATGCCTACCGGAGCAATGTAAAAACTACCAGGAGAACTCCTGTCTGGCACCTTCCCCGGTGGAGTTGTGCAGGGGGTGTGTTTGGAACATTTTGTCACCAGCCGAGTCCAAAATTCAGCGGTTCCCCATCTCAGCCCAGAAAGCAGGTAGAACAACTTTTGTGGTGTCTTTTAGATGCCTACCAAGGTAGTGTAAAAACTACCAAGAGAACTCCTGTCTGGCACCTTCCGTGGTGGAGTTGTGCATGGGGTGTGTTTGGAACATTTTGTCACCGGCCGAGTCCAAAATTCAGCGGTTCCCCATCTCAGCCCAGAAAGCAGGTAGAACAACTTTTGTGGTGTCTTTCAGATGCCTACCGGAGCAATGTAAAAACTACCAGGAGAACTCCTGTCTGGCACCTTCCCCGGTGGAGTTGTGCATGGGTTGTGTTTGGAACATTTTGTCACCAGCCGAGTCCAAAATTCAGCGGTTCCCCATCTCAGCCCAGAAAGCAGGTAGAACATCTTTTGTGGTATCTTTCAGATGCCTACCGGATCAATGTAAAAACTACCAGGAGAACTCCTGTCTGGCACCTTCCCCGGTGGAGTTGTGCAGGGGGTGTGTTTGGAACATTTTGTCACCGGCCGAGTCCAAAATTTAGCGTTTCCCCATCTCAGCCCAGAAAGCAGGTAGAACAACTTTTGTGGTGTCTTTCAGATGCCTACCAAGGTAGTGTAAAAACTACCAGGAGAACTCCTGTCTGGCACCTTCCCCGGTGGAGTTGTGCATGGGGTGTGTTTGGAACATTTTGTCACCGGCCGAGTCCAAAATTCAGCGATTCCCCATCTCAGCCCAGAAAGCAGGTAGAACAACTTTTGTGGTGTCTTTCAGCTGCCTACCAAGGTAGTGTAAAAACTACCAAGAGAACTCCTGTCTGGCACCTTCCCCGGTGGAGTTGTGCATGGGGTGTGTTTGGAACATTTTGTCACCAGCCGACTCCAAAATTCAGCGGTTCCCCATCTCAGCCCAGAAAGCAGGTAGAACAACTTTTGTGGTGTCTTTCAGATGCCTACCAAGGTAGTGTAAAAACTACCAAGAGAACTCCTGTCTGGCACCTTCCCCGGTGGAGTTGTGCATGGGGTGTGTTTGGAACATTTTGTCACCGGCCGAGTCCAAAATTCAGCGGTTCCCCATCTCAGCCCACAAAGCAGGTAGAACAACTTTTGTGGTGTGTTTCAGATGCCTACCGGAGCAATGTAAAAACTACCAGGAGAACTCCTGTCTGGCACCTTCCCCGGTGGAGTTGTGCAGGGGGTGTGTTTGGAACATTTTGTCACCGGCCGAGTCCAAAATTCAGCGGTTCCCCATCTCAGCCCAGAAAGCAGGTAGAACATCTTTTGTGGTATCTTTCAGATGCCTACCGGAGCAATGTAAAAACTACCAGGAGAACTCCTGTCTGGCACCTTCCCCGGTGGAGTTGTGCATGGGGTGTGTTTGGAACATTTTGTCACCAGCCGAGTCCAAAATTCAGCGGTTCCCCATCTCAGCCCAGAAAGCAGGTAGAACAACTTTTGTGGTGTCTTTTAGATGCCTACCAAGGTAGTGTAAAAACTACCAAGAGAACTCCTGTCTGGCACCTTCCCCGGTGGAGTTGTGCAGGGGGTGTGTTTGGAACATTTTGTCACCAGCCGACTCCAAAATTCAGCGGTTCCCCATCTCAGCCCAGAAAGCAGGTAGAACAACTTTTGTGGTGTCTTTCAGATGCCTACCAAGGTAGTGTAAAAACTACCAAGAGAACTCCTGTCTGGCACCTTCCCCGGTGGAGTTGTGCATGGGGTGTGTTTGGAACATTTTGTCACCGGCCGAGTCCAAAATTCAGCGATTCCCCATCTCAGCCCAGAAAGCAGGTAGAACAACTTTTGTGGTGTCTTTCAGCTGCCTACCAAGGTAGTGTAAAAACTACCAGGAGAACTCCTGTCTGGCACCTTCCCCGGTGGAGTTGTGCATGGGGTGTGTTTGGAACATTTTGTCAACGGCCGAGTCCAAAATTCAGCGGTTCCCCATCTCAGCCCAGAAAGCAGGTAGAACAACTTTTGTGGTGCCTTTCAGCTGCCTACCAAGGTAGTGTAAAAACTACCAAGAGAACTCCTGTCTGGCACCTTCCCCGGTGGAGTTGTGCATGGGGTGTGTTTGGAACATTTTGTCAACGGCCGACTCCAAAATTCAGCGGTTCCCCATCTCAGCCCACAAAGCAGGTACAACAACTTTTCTTGTGCCTTTCAGCTGCCTACCAAGGTAGTGTAAAAACTACCAACAGAATTCGTTCCTGGCACCTTCCCCGGTGGAGTTGTGCATGGGGTGTCTGTGGAACATTTTGTCACCGGCCGAGTCCAAAATTCAGCGGTTCCCCATCTCAGCCCAGAAAGCAGGTAGAACAACTTTTGTGGTGTCTTTCAGATGCCTACCGGAGCAATGTAAAAACTACCAGGAGAACTCCTGTCTGGCACCTTCCCCGGTGGAGTTGTGCAGGGGGTGTGTTTGGAACATTTTGTCACCGGCCGAGTCCAAAATTCAGCGGTTCCCCATCTCAGCCCAGAAAGCAGGTAGAACATCTTTTGTGGTATCTTTCAGATGCCTACCGGAGCTATGTAAAAACTACCAGGAGAACTCCTGTCTGGCACCTTCCCCGGTGGAGTTGTGCATGGGGTGTTTTTGGAACATTTTGTCACCAGCCGAGTCCAAAATTCAGCGTTTCCCCATCTCAGCCCAGAAAGCAGGTAGAACAACTTTTGTGGTGTCTTTTAGATGCCTACCAAGGTAGTGTAAAAACTACCAAGAGAACTCCTGTCTGGCACCTTCCCCGGTGGAGTTGTGCATGGGGTGTGTTTGGAACATTTTGTCACCGGCCGACTCCAAAATTCAGCGGTTCCCCATCTCAGCCCAGAAAGCAGGAAGAACAACTTTTGTGGTGCCTTTCAAATGCCTACCAAGGTACTGTAAAAACTACCAAGAGAACTCCTGTCTGGCACCTTCCCCGGTGGAGTTGTGCATGGGGTGTGTTTGGAACATTTTGTCACCAGCCGAGTCCAAAATTCAGCGTTTCCCCATCTCAGCCCAGAAAGCAGGTAGAACAACTTTTGTGGTGTCTTTCAGATGCCTACCAAGGTAGTGTAAAAACTACTAAGAGAACTCCTGTCTGGCACCTTCCCCGGTGGAGTTGTGCATGGGGTGTGTTTGGAACATTTTGTCACCAGCCGAGTCCAAAATTCAGCGATTCCCCATCTCAGCCCAGAAAGCAGGTAGAACAACTTTTGTGGTGTCTTTCAGCTGCCTACCAAGGTAGTGTAAAAACTACCAGGAGAACTCCTGTCTGGCACCTTCCCCGGTGGAGTTGTGCATGGGGTGTGTTTGGAACATTTTGTCACCAGCCGAGTCCAAAATTCAGCGGTTCCCCATCTCAGCCCAGAAAGCAGGTAGAACATCTTTTGTGGTATCTTTCAGATGCCTACCGGAGCAATGTAAAAACTACCAGGAGAACTCCTGTCTGGCACCTTCCCCGGTGGAGTTGTGCAGGGGGTGTGTTTGGAACATTTTGTCACCGGCCGAGTCCAAAATTCAGCGATTCCCCATCTCAGCCCAGAAAGCAGGTAGAACAACTTCTGTGGTGTCTTTCAGCTGCCTACCAAGGTAGTGTAAAAACTACCAAGAGAACTCCTGTCTGGCACCTTCCCCGGTGGAGTTGTGCATGGGGTGTGTTTGGAACATTTTGTCACCAGCCGACTCCAAAATTCAGTGTTTCCCCATCTCAGCCCAGAAAGCAGGTAGAACAACTTTTGTGGTGTCTTTCAGATGCCTACCAAGGTAGTGTAAAAACTACTAAGAGAACTCCTGTCTGGCACCTTCCCCGGTGGAGTTGTGCATGGGGTGTGTTTGGAACATTTTGTCACCGGCCGAGTCCAAAATTCAGCGGTTCCCCATCTCAGCCCACAAAGCAGGTAGAACAACTTTTCTGGTGTCTTTCAGATGCCTACCGGAGCAATGTAAAAACTACCATGAGAACTCCTGTCTGGCACCTTCCCCGGTGGAGTTGTGCATGGGGTGTGTTTGGAACATTTTGTCACCAGCCGAGTCCAAAATTCAGCGGTTCCCCATCTCAGCCCAGAAAGCAGGTAGAACATCTTTTGTGGTATCTTTCAGATGCCTACTGAATCAATGTAAACACTACCAGGAGAACTCCTGTCTGGCACCTTCCCCGGTGGAGTTGTGCAGGGGGTGTGTTTGGAACATTTTGCCACCAGCCGACTCCAAAATTCAGCGGTTCCCCATCTCAGCCCAGAAAGCAGGAAGAACAACTTTTGTGGTGCCTTTCAAATGCCTACCAAGGTAGTGTAAAAACTACCAGGAGAACTCCTGTCTGGCACCTTCCCCGGTGGAGTTGTGCATGGGGTGTCTGTGAAACATTTTGTCACCGGCCGAGTCCAAAATTCAGCGTTTCCCCATCTCAGCCCAGAAAGCAGGTAGAACAACTTTTGTGGTGTCTTTCAGATGCCTACCGGAGCAATGTAAAAACTACCAGGAGAACTCCTGTCTGGCACCTTCCCCGGTGGAGTTGTGCAGGGGGTGTGTTTGGAACATTTTATCACCAGCCGAGTCCAAAATTCAGCTGTTCCCCATCTCAGCCCAGAAAGCAGGTAGAACAACTTTTGTGGTGTCTTTCAGCTGCCTACCAAGGTAGTGTAAAAACTACTAAGAGAACTCCTGTCTGGCACCTTCCCCGGTGGAGTTGTGCATGGGGTGTGTTTGGAACATTTTGTCACCAGCCGAGTCCAAAATTCAGCGATTCCCCATCTCAGCCCAGAAAGCAGGTAGAACAACTTTTGTGGTGTCTTTCAGCTGCCTACCAAGGTAGTGTAAAAACTACCAAGAGAACTCCTGTCTGGCACCTTCCCCGGTGGAGTTGTGCATGGGGTGTGTTTGGAACATTTTGTCAACGGCCGACTCCAAAATTCAGCGGTTCCCCATCTCAGCCCACAAAGCAGGTAGAACAACTTTTCTTGTGCCTTTCAGCTGCCTACCAAGGTAGTGTAAAAACTACCAACAGAATTCGTTCCTGGCACCTTCCCCGGTGGAGTTGTGCATGGGGTGTGTTTGGAACATTTTGTCACCGGCCGACTCCAAAATTCAGCGGTTCCCCATCTCAGCCCAGAAAGCAGGTAGAACAACTTTTTTGGTGTCTTTCAGATGCCTACCGGACCAATGTAAAAACTACCAGGAGAACTCCTGTCTGGCACCTTCCCCGGTGGAGTTGTGCATGGGGTGTGTTTGGAACATTTTGTCACCGGCCGACTCCAAAATTCAGCGATTCCCCATCTCAGCCCAGAAAGCAGGTAGAACAACTTTTGTGGTGTCTTTCAGATGCCTACCAAGGTAGTGTAAAAACTACCAGGAGAACTCCTGTCTGGCACCTTCCCCGGTGGAGTTGTGCATGGGGTGTGTTTGGAACATTTTGTCACCAGCCGACTCCAAAATTCAGCGTTTCCCCATCTCAGCCCAGAAAGCAGGTAGAACAACTTTTGTGGTGTCTTTCAGATGCCTACCAAGGTAGTGTAAAAACTACTAAGAGAACTCCTGTCTGGCACCTTCCCCGGTGGAGTTGTGCATGGGGTGTGTTTGGAACATTTTGTCACCGGCCGAGTCCAAAATTCAGCGATTCCCCATCTCAGCCCAGAAAGCAGGTAGAACAACTTTTGTGGTGTCTTTCAGCTGCCTACCAAGGTAGTGTAAAAACTACCAGGAGAACTCCTGTCTGGCACCTTCCCCGGTGGAGTTGTGCAGGGGGTGTGTTTGGAACATTTTGTCACCAGCCGACTCCAAAATTCAGCGTTTCCCCATCTCAGCCCAGAAAGCAGGTAGAACAACTTTTGTGGTGTCTTTCAGATGCCTACCAAGGTAGTGTAAAAACTACTAAGAGAACTCCTGTCTGGCACCTTCCCCGGTGGAGTTGTGCATGGGGTGTGTTTGGAACATTTTGTCACCGGCCGAGTCCAAAATTCAGCGGTTCCCCATCTCAGCCCAGAAAGCAGGTAGAACAACTTTTGTGGTGTCTTTCAGATGCCTACCAAGGTAGTGTAAAAACTACCAGGAGAACTCCTGTCTGGCACCTTCCCCGGTGGAGTTGTGCAGGGGGTGTGTTTGGAACATTTTGCCACCAGCCGACTCCAAAATTCAGCGGTTCCCCATCTCAGCCCAGAAAGCAGGTAGAACAACTTTTGTGGTGCCTTTCAGATGCCTACCAAGGTAGTGTAAAAACTACTAAGAGAACTCCTGTCTGGCACCTTCCCCGGTGGAGTTGTGCATGGGGTGTGTTTGGAACATTTTGTCACCAGCCGAGTCCAAAATTCAGCGGTTCCCCATCTCAGCCCAGAAAGCAGGTAGAACATCTTTTGTGGTGCCTTTCAGCTGCCTACCGGATCAATGTAAAAACTACCAGGAGAACTCCTGTCTGGCACCTTCCCCGGTGGAGTTGTGCAGGGGGTGTGTTTGGAACATTTTGCCACCAGCCGACTCCAAAATTCAGCGGTTCCCCATCTCAGCCCAGAAAGCAGGTAGAACAACTTTTGTGGTGCCTTTCAAATGCCTACCAAGGTAGTGTAAAAACCACCAGGAGAACTCCTGTCTGGCACCTTCCCCGGTGGAGTTGTGCATGGGGTGTCTGTGAAACATTTTGTCACCGGCCGACTCCAAAAATCAGCGGTTCCCCATCTCAGCCCAGAAAGCAGGTAGAACAACTTTTGTGGTGTCTTTCAGATGCCTACCGGAGCAATGTAAAAACTACCAGGAGAACTCCTGTCTGGCACCTTCCCCGGTGGAGTTGTGCATGGGGTGTGTTTGGAACATTTTGTCACCAGCCGAGTCCAAAATTCAGCTGTTCCCCATCTCAGCCCAGAAAGCAGGTAGAACAACTTTTGTGGTGTCTTTCAGATGCCTACCAAGGTAGTGTAAAAACTACCAGGAGAACTCCTGTCTGGCACCTTCCCCGGTGGAGTTGTGCATGGGGTGTGTTTGGAACATTTTGTCACCAGCCGAGTCCAAAATTCAGCGTTTCCCCATCTCAGCCCAGAAAGCAGGTAGAACAACTTTTGTGGTGCCTTTCAGATGCCTACCAAGGTAGTGTAAAAACTACCAAGAGAACTCCTGTCTGGCACCTTCCCCGGTGGAGTTGTGCATGGGGTGTGTTTGGAACATTTTGTCACCGGCCGAGTCCAAAATTCAGCGGTTCCCCATCTCAGCCCAGAAAGCAGGTAGAACAACTTTTGTGGTGTCTTTCAGATGCCTACCGGAGCAATGTAAAAACTACCAGGAGAACTCCTGTCTGGCACCTTCCCCGGTGGAGTTGTGCATGGGGTGTGTTTGGAACATTTTGTCACCAGCCGAGTCCAAAATTCAGCGTTTCCCCATCTCAGCCCAGAAAGCAGGTACAACAACTTTTGTGGTGTCTTTTAGATGCCTACCAAGGTAGTGTAAAAACTACCAAGAGAACTCCTGTCTGGCACCTTCCCCGGTGGAGTTGTGCATGGGGTGTGTTTGGAACATTTTGTCACCGGCCGAGTCCAAAATTCAGCGGTTCCCCATCTCAGCCCAGAAAGCAGGTAGAACAACTTTTGTGGTGTCTTTCAGATGCCTACCAAGGTAGTGTAAAAACTACCAGGAGAACTCCTGTCTGGCACCTTCCCCGGTGGAGTTGTGCATGGGGTGTGTTTGGAACATTTTGTCACCGGCCGACTCCAAAATTCAGCGTTTCCCCATCTCAGCCCAGAAAGCAGGTAGAACAACTTTTGTGGTGCCTTTCAGATGCCTACCAAGGTAGTGTAAAAACTACCAAGAGAACTCCTGTCTGGCACCTTCCCCGGTGGAGTTGTGCATGGGGTGTGTTTGGAACATTTTGTCAACGGCCGACTCCAAAATTCAGCGTTTCCGCATCTCAGCCCACAAAGCAGGTACAACAAGTTTTCTTGTGCCTTTCAGCTGCCTACCAAGGTAGTGTAAAAACTACCAACAGAATTCGTTCCTGGCACCTTCCCCGGTGGAGTTGTGCAGGGGGTGTGTTTGGAACATTTTGTCACCAGCCGACTCCAAAATTCAGCGGTTCCCCATCTCAGCCCAGAAAGCAGGTAGAACAACTTTTGTGGTGTCTTTCAGATGCCTACCAAGGTAGTGTAAAAACTACCAGGAGAACTCCTGTCTGGCACCTTCCCCGGTGGAGTTGTGCAGGGGGTGTGTTTGGAACATTTTATCACCAGCCGAGTCCAAAATTCAGCGGTTCCCCATCTCAGCCCAGAAAGCAGGTAGAACATCTTTTGTGGTGCCTTTCAGCTGCCTACCGGAGCAATGTAAAAACTACCAGGAGAACTCCTGTCTGGCACCTTCCCCGGTGGAGTTGTGCAGGGGGTGTGTTTGGAACATTTTGCCACCAGCCGACTCCAAAATTCAGCGGTTCCCCATCTCAGCCCAGAAAGCAGGTAGAACAACTTTTGTGGTGCCTTTCAAATGCCTACCAAGGTAGTGTAAAAACCACCAGGAGAACTCCTGTCTGGCACCTTCCCCGGTGGAGTTGTGCATGGGGTGTCTGTGAAACATTTTGTCACCGGCCGACTCCAAAAATCAGCGGTTCCCCATCTCAGCCCAGAAAGCAGGTAGAACAACTTTTGTGGTGTCTTTCAGATGCCTACCGGAGCAATGTAAAAACTACCAGGAGAACTCCTGTCTGGCACCTTCCCCGGTGGAGTTGTGCAGGGGGTGTGTTTGGAACATTTTGTCACCAGCCGAGTCCAAAATTCAGCGATTCCCCATCTCAGCCCAGAAAGCAGGTAGAACAACTTTTGTGGTGTCTTTCAGCTGCCTACCAAGGTAGTGTAAAAACTACCAAGAGAACTCCTGTCTGGCACCTTCCCCGGTGGAGTTGTGCATGGGGTGTGTTTGGAACATTTTGTCAACGGCCGACTCCAAAATTCAGCGGTTCCCCATCTCAGCCCACAAAGCAGGTAGAACAACTTTTCTTGTGCCTTTCAGCTGCCTACCAAGGTAGTGTAAAAACTACCAACAGAATTCGTTCCTGGCACCTTCCCCGGTGGAGTTGTGCATGGGGTGTGTTTGGAACATTTTGTCACCGGCCGACTCCAAAATTCAGCGGTTCCCCATCTCAGCCCAGAAAGCAGGTAGAACAACTTTTTTGGTGTCTTTCAGATGCCTACCGGACCAATGTAAAAACTACCAGGAGAACTCCTGTCTGGCACCTTCCCCGGTGGAGTTGTGCATGGGGTGTGTTTGGAACATTTTGTCACCGGCCGACTCCAAAATTCAGCGATTCCCCATCTCAGCCCAGAAAGCAGGTAGAACAACTTTTGTGGTGTCTTTCAGATGCCTACCAAGGTAGTGTAAAAACTACCAGGAGAACTCCTGTCTGGCACCTTCCCCGGTGGAGTTGTGCATGGGGTGTGTTTGGAACATTTTGTCACCAGCCGACTCCAAAATTCAGCGTTTCCCCATCTCAGCCCAGAAAGCAGGTAGAACAACTTTTGTGGTGTCTTTCAGATGCCTACCAAGGTAGTGTAAAAACTACTAAGAGAACTCCTGTCTGGCACCTTCCCCGGTGGAGTTGTGCATGGGGTGTGTTTGGAACATTTTGTCACCGGCCGAGTCCAAAATTCAGCGATTCCCCATCTCAGCCCAGAAAGCAGGTAGAACAACTTTTGTGGTGTCTTTCAGCTGCCTACCAAGGTAGTGTAAAAACTACCAGGAGAACTCCTGTCTGGCACCTTCCCCGGTGGAGTTGTGCAGGGGGTGTGTTTGGAACATTTTGTCACCAGCCGACTCCAAAATTCAGCGTTTCCCCATCTCAGCCCAGAAAGCAGGTAGAACAACTTTTGTGGTGTCTTTCAGATGCCTACCAAGGTAGTGTAAAAACTACTAAGAGAACTCCTGTCTGGCACCTTCCCCGGTGGAGTTGTGCATGGGGTGTGTTTGGAACATTTTGTCACCGGCCGAGTCCAAAATTCAGCGGTTCCCCATCTCAGCCCAGAAAGCAGGTAGAACAACTTTTGTGGTGTCTTTCAGATGCCTACCAAGGTAGTGTAAAAACTACCAGGAGAACTCCTGTCTGGCACCTTCCCCGGTGGAGTTGTGCAGGGGGTGTGTTTGGAACATTTTGCCACCAGCCGACTCCAAAATTCAGCGATTCCCCATCTCAGCCCAGAAAGCAGGTAGAACAACTTTTCTGGTGTCTTTCAGATGCCTACCAAGGTAGTGTAAAAACTACTAAGAGAACTCCTGTCTGGCACCTTCCCCGGTGGAGTTGTGCATGGGGTGTGTTTGGAACATTTTGTCACCAGCCGAGTCCAAAATTCAGCGGTTCCCCATCTCAGCCCAGAAAGCAGGTAGAACATCTTTTGTGGTGCCTTTCAGCTGCCTACCGGATCAATGTAAAAACTACCAGGAGAACTCCTGTCTGGCACCTTCCCCGGTGGAGTTGTGCAGGGGGTGTGTTTGGAACATTTTGCCACCAGCCGACTCCAAAATTCAGCGGTTCCCCATCTCAGCCCAGAAAGCAGGTAGAACAACTTTTGTGGTGCCTTTCAAATGCCTACCAAGGTAGTGTAAAAACCACCAGGAGAACTCCTGTCTGGCACCTTCCCCGGTGGAGTTGTGCATGGGGTGTCTGTGAAACATTTTGTCACCGGCCGACTCCAAAAATCAGCGGTTCCCCATCTCAGCCCAGAAAGCAGGTAGAACAACTTTTGTGGTGTCTTTCAGATGCCTACCGGAGCAATGTAAAAACTACCAGGAGAACTCCTGTCTGGCACCTTCCCCGGTGGAGTTGTGCAGGGGGTGTGTTTGGAACATTTTATCACCAGCCGAGTCCAAAATTCAGCTGTTCCCCATCTCAGCCCAGAAAGCAGGTAGAACAACTTTTGTGGTGTCTTTCAGATGCCTACCAAGGTAGTGTAAAAACTACGAAGAGAACTCCTGTCTGGCACCTTCCCCGGTGGAGTTGTGCATGGGGTGTGTTTGGAACATTTTGTCACCGGCCGACTCCAAAATTCAGCGATTCCCCATCTCAGCCCAGAAAGCAGGTAGAACAACTTTTGTGGTGTCTTTCAGATGCCTACCAAGGTAGTGTAAAAACTACCAGGAGAACTCCTGTCTGGCACCTTCCCCGGTGGAGTTGTGCATGGGGTGTGTTTGGAACATTTTGTCACCAGCCGAGTCCAAAATTCAGCGTTTCCCCATCTCAGCCCAGAAAGCAGGTAGAACAACTTTTGTGGTGCCTTTCAGATGCCTACCAAGGTAGTGTAAAAACTACCAAGAGAACTCCTGTCTGGCACCTTCCCCGGTGGAGTTGTGCATGGGGTGTGTTTGGAACATTTTGTCACCGGCCGAGTCCAAAATTCAGCGGTTCCCCATCTCAGCCCAGAAAGCAGGTAGAACAACTTTTGTGGTGTCTTTCAGATGCCTACCGGAGCAATGTAAAAACTACCAGGAGAACTCCTGTCTGGCACCTTCCCCGGTGGAGTTGTGCATGGGGTGTGTTTGGAACATTTTGTCACCAGCCGAGTCCAAAATTCAGCGTTTCCCCATCTCAGCCCAGAAAGCAGGTACAACAACTTTTGTGGTGTCTTTTAGATGCCTACCAAGGTAGTGTAAAAACTACCAAGAGAACTCCTGTCTGGCACCTTCCCCGGTGGAGTTGTGCATGGGGTGTGTTTGGAACATTTTGTCACCGGCCGAGTCCAAAATTCAGCGGTTCCCCATCTCAGCCCAGAAAGCAGGTAGAACAACTTTTGTGGTGTCTTTCAGATGCCTACCAAGGTAGTGTAAAAACTACCAGGAGAACTCCTGTCTGGCACCTTCCCCGGTGGAGTTGTGCATGGGGTGTGTTTGGAACATTTTGTCACCGGCCGACTCCAAAATTCAGCGTTTCCCCATCTCAGCCCAGAAAGCAGGTAGAACAACTTTTGTGGTGCCTTTCAGATGCCTACCAAGGTAGTGTAAAAACTACCAAGAGAACTCCTGTCTGGCACCTTCCCCGGTGGAGTTGTGCATGGGGTGTGTTTGGAACATTTTGTCAACGGCCGACTCCAAAATTCAGCGTTTCCGCATCTCAGCCCACAAAGCAGGTACAACAAGTTTTCTTGTGCCTTTCAGCTGCCTACCAAGGTAGTGTAAAAACTACCAACAGAATTCGTTCCTGGCACCTTCCCCGGTGGAGTTGTGCAGGGGGTGTGTTTGGAACATTTTGTCACCAGCCGACTCCAAAATTCAGCGGTTCCCCATCTCAGCCCAGAAAGCAGGTAGAACAACTTTTGTGGTGTCTTTCAGATGCCTACCAAGGTAGTGTAAAAACTACCAGGAGAACTCCTGTCTGGCACCTTCCCCGGTGGAGTTGTGCAGGGGGTGTGTTTGGAACATTTTATCACCAGCCGAGTCCAAAATTCAGCGGTTCCCCATCTCAGCCCAGAAAGCAGGTAGAACATCTTTTGTGGTGCCTTTCAGCTGCCTACCGGAGCAATGTAAAAACTACCAGGAGAACTCCTGTCTGGCACCTTCCCCGGTGGAGTTGTGCAGGGGGTGTGTTTGGAACATTTTGCCACCAGCCGACTCCAAAATTCAGCGGTTCCCCATCTCAGCCCAGAAAGCAGGTAGAACAACTTTTGTGGTGCCTTTCAAATGCCTACCAAGGTAGTGTAAAAACCACCAGGAGAACTCCTGTCTGGCACCTTCCCCGGTGGAGTTGTGCATGGGGTGTCTGTGAAACATTTTGTCACCGGCCGACTCCAAAAATCAGCGGTTCCCCATCTCAGCCCAGAAAGCAGGTAGAACAACTTTTGTGGTGTCTTTCAGATGCCTACCGGAGCAATGTAAAAACTACCAGGAGAACTCCTGTCTGGCACCTTCCCCGGTGGAGTTGTGCAGGGGGTGTGTTTGGAACATTTTATCACCAGCCGAGTCCAAAATTCAGCTGTTCCCCATCTCAGCCCAGAAAGCAGGTAGAACAACTTTTGTGGTGTCTTTCAGATGCCTACCAAGGTAGTGTAAAAACTACCAAGAGAACTCCTGTCTGGCACCTTCCCCGGTGGAGTTGTGCATGGGGTGTGTTTGGAACATTTTGTCACCAGCCGAGTCCAAAATTCAGCGTTTCCCCATCTCAGCCCAGAAAGCAGGTAGAACAACTTTTGTGGTGTCTTTCAGATGCCTACCGGAGCAATGTAAAAACTACCAAGAGAACTCCTGTCTGGCACCTTCCCCGGTGGAGTTGTGCATGGGGTGTGTTTGGAACATTTTGTCACCAGCCGAGTCCAAAATTCAGCGTTTCCCCATCTCAGCCCAGAAAGCAGGTACAACAACTTTTGTGGTGTCTTTTAGATGCCTACCAAGGTAGTGTAAAAACTACCAAGAGAACTCCTGTCTGGCACCTTCCCCGGTGGAGTTGTGCATGGGGTGTGTTTGGAACATTTTGTCACCGGCCGAGTCCAAAATTCAGCGGTTCCCCATCTCAGCCCAGAAAGCAGGTAGAACAACTTTTGTGGTGTCTTTCAGATGCCTACCAAGGTAGTGTAAAAACTACCAGGAGAACTCCTGTCTGGCACCTTCCCCGGTGGAGTTGTGCATGGGGTGTGTTTGGAACATTTTGTCACCGGCCGACTCCAAAATTCAGCGTTTCCCCATCTCAGCCCAGAAAGCAGGTAGAACAACTTTTGTGGTGCCTTTCAGATGCCTACCAAGGTAGTGTAAAAACTACCAAGAGAACTCCTGTCTGGCACCTTCCCCGGTGGAGTTGTGCATGGGGTGTGTTTGGAACATTTTGTCAACGGCCGACTCCAAAATTCAGCGTTTCCGCATCTCAGCCCACAAAGCAGGTACAACAACTTTTCTTGTGCCTTTCAGCTGCCTACCAAGGTAGTGTAAAAACTACCAACAGAATTCGTTCCTGGCACCTTCCCCGGTGGAGTTGTGCAGGGGGTGTGTTTGGAACATTTTGTCACCGGCCGAGTCCAAAATTCAGCGTTTCCCCATCTCAGCCCAGAAAGCAGGTAGAACATCTTTTGTGGTATCTTTCAGATGCCTACCGGAGCAATGTAAAAACTACCAGGAGAACTCCTGTCTGGCACCTTCCCCGGTGGAGTTGTGCATGGGGTGTGTTTGGAACATTTTGTCACCAGCCGAGTCCAAAATTCAGCGGTTCCCCATCTCAGCCCAGAAAGCAGGTAGAACAACTTTTGTGGTGTCTTTTAGATGCCTACCAAGGTAGTGTAAAAACTACCAAGAGAACTCCTGTCTGGCACCTTCCCCGGTGGAGTTGTGCATGGGGTGTGTTTGGAACATTTTGTCACCGGCCGACTCCAAAATTCAGCGGTTCCCCATCTCAGCCCAGAAAGCAGGAAGAACAACTTTTGTGGTGCCTTTCAAATGCCTACCAAGGTAGTGTAAAAACTACCAGGAGAACTCCTGTCTGGCACCTTCCCCGGTGGAGTTGTGCATGGGGTGTCTGTGAAACATTTTGTCACCGGCCGAGTCCAAAATTCAGCGGTTCCCCATCTCAGCCCAGAAAGCAGGTACAACAACTTTTGTGGTGTCTTTCAGATGCCTACCGGAGCAATGTAAAAACTACCAGGAGAACTCCTGTCTGGCACCTTCCCCGGTGGAGTTGTGCAGGGGGTGTGTTTGGAACATTTTGTCACCGGCCGACTCCAAAATTCAGCGGTTCCCCATCTCAGCCCAGAAAGCAGGTAGAACAACTTTTGTGGTGTCTTTCAGATGCCTACCAAGGTAGTGTAAAAACTACCAGGAGAACTCCTGTCTGGCACCTTCCGTGGTGGAGTTGTGCAGGGGGTGTGTTTGGAACATTTTGTCACCGGCCGAGTCCAAAATTCAGCGATTCCCCATCTCAGCCCAGAAAGCAGGTAGAACAACTTTTGTGGTGTCTTTCAGCTGCCTACCAAGGTAGTGTAAAAACTACCAAGAGAACTCCTGTCTGGCACCTTCCCCGGTGGAGTTGTGCATGGGGTGTGTTTGGAACATTTTGTCAACGGCCGACTCCAAAATTCAGCGGTTCCCCATCTCAGCCCACAAAGCAGGTAGAACAACTTTTCTTGTGCCTTTCAGCTGCCTACCAAGGTAGTGTAAAAACTACCAACAGAATTCGTTCCTGGCACCTTCCCCGGTGGAGTTGTGCAGGGGGTGTGTTTGGAACATTTTGTCACCAGCCGACTCCAAAATTCAGCGGTTCCCCATCTCAGCCCAGAAAGCAGGTAGAACAACTTTTTTGGTGTCTTTCAGATGCCTACCGGAGCAATGTAAAAACTACCAGGAGAACTCCTGTCTGGCACCTTCCCCGGTGGAGTTGTGCATGGGGTGTGTTTGGAACATTTTGTCACCGGCCGAGTCCAAAATTCAGCGATTCCCCATCTCAGCCCAGAAAGCAGGTAGAACAACTTTTGTGGTGTCTTTCAGATGCCTACCAAGGTAGTGTAAAAACTACCAGGAGAACTCCTGTCTGGCACCTTCCCCGGTGGAGTTGTGCATGGGGTGTGTTTGGAACATTTTGTCACCAGCCGACTCCAAAATTCAGCGGTTCCCCATCTCAGCCCAGAAAGCAGGTAGAACAACTTTTGTGGTGTCTTTCAGATGCCTACCAAGGTAGTGTAAAAACTACGAAGAGAACTCCTGTCTGGCACCTTCCCCGGTGGAGTTGTGCATGGGGTGTGTTTGGAACATTTTGTCACCGGCCGAGTCCAAAATTCAGCGGTTCCCCATCTCAGCCCACAAAGCAGGTAGAACAACTTTTGTGGTGTCTTTCAGATGCCTACCGGAGCAATGTAAAAACTACCATGAGAACTCCTGTCTGGCACCTTCCCCGGTGGAGTTGTGCATGGGGTGTGTTTGGAACATTTTGTCACCAGCCGAGTCCAAAATTCAGCGGTTCCCCATCTCAGCCCAGAAAGCAGGTAGAACATCTTTTGTGGTATCTTTCAGATGCCTACTGGATCAATGTAAAAACTACCAGGAGAACTCCTGTCTGGCACCTTCCCCGGTGGAGTTGTGCAGGGGGTGTGTTTGGAACATTTTGCCACCAGCCGACTCCAAAATTCAGCGGTTCCCCATCTCAGCCCAGAAAGCAGGAAGAACAACTTTTGTGGTGCCTTTCAAATGCCTACCAAGGTAGTGTAAAAACTACCAGGAGAACTCCTGTCTGGCACCTTCCCCGGTGGAGTTGTGCATGGGGTGTCTGTGAAACATTTTGTCACCGGCCGAGTCCAAAATTCAGCGGTTCCCCATCTCAGCCCAGAAAGCAGGTAGAACAACTTTTGTGGTGTCTTTCAGATGCCTACCGGAGCAATGTAAAAACTACCAGGAGAACTCCTGTCTGGCACCTTCCCCGGTGGAGTTGTGCAGGGGGTGTGTTTGGAACATTTTATCACCAGCCGAGTCCAAAATTCAGCGGTTCCCCATCTCAGCCCAGAAAGCAGGTAGAACAACTTTTGTGGTGTCTTTCAGCTGCCTACCAAGGTAGTGTAAAAACTACCAAGAGAACTCCTGTCTGGCACCTTCCCCGGTGGAGTTGTGCAGGGGGTGTGTTTGGAACATTTTGTCACCGGCCGAGTCCAAAATTCAGCGGTTCCCCATCTCAGCCCACAAAGCAGGTAGAACAACTTTTCTTGTGCCTTTCAGCTGCCTACCAAGGTAGTGTAAAAACTACCAACAGAATTCGTTCCTGGCACCTTCCCCGGTGGAGTTGTGCAGGGGGTGTGTTTGGAACATTTTGTCACCGGCCGACTCCAAAATTCAGCGGTTCCCCATCTCAGCCCAGAAAGCAGGTAGAACAACTTTTTTGGTGTCTTTTAGATGCCTACCAAGGTAGTGTAAAAACTACCAAGAGAACTCCTGTCTGGCACCTTCCCCGGTGGAGTTGTGCATGGGGTGTGTTTGGAACATTTTGTCACCAGCCGACTCCAAAATTCAGCGGTTCCCCATCTCAGCCCAGAAAGCAGGAAGAACAACTTTTGTGGTGTCTTTCAGATGCCTACCAAGGTAGTGTAAAAATTACCAGGAGAACTCCTGTCTGGCACCTTCCCCGGTGGAGTTGTGCAGGGGGTGTGTTTGGAACATTTTGTCACCAGCCGAGTCCAAAATTCAGCGGTTCCCCATCTCAGCCCAGAAAGCAGGTAGAACAACTTTTGTGGTGTCTTTCAGATGCCTACCGGAGCAATGTAAAAACTACCAGGAGAACTCCTGTCTGGCACCTTCCCCGGTGGAGTTGTGCATGGGGTGTGTTTGGAACATTTTGTCACCGGCCGAGTCCAAAATTCAGCGGTTCCCCATCTCAGCCCAGAAAGCAGGTAGAACATCTTTTGTGGTGTCTTTCAGATGCCTACCAAGGTAGTGTAAAAACTACCAAGAGAACTCCTGTCTGGCACCTTCCCCGGTGGAGTTGTGCAGGGGGTGTGTTTGGAACATTTTGTCACCAGCCGAGTCCAAAATTCAGCGGTTCCCCATCTCAGCCCAGAAAGCAGGTAGAACAACTTTTGTGGTGTCTTTTAGATGCCTACCAAGGTAGTGTAAAAACTACCAAGAGAACTCCTGTCTGGCACCTTCCCCGGTGGAGTTGTGCATGGGGTGTGTTTGGAACATTTTGTCACCGGCCGACTCCAAAATTCAGCGGTTCCCCATCTCAGCCCAGAAAGCAGGTAGAACAACTTTTGTGGTGTCTTTCAGATGCCTACCGGAGCAATGTAAAAACTACCAGGAGAACTCCTGTCTGGCACCTTCCCCGGTGGAGTTGTGCAGGGGGTGTGTTTGGAACATTTTGTCACCAGCCGAGTCCAAAATTCAGCGGTTCCCCATCTCAGCCCAGAAAGCAGGTAGAACAACTTTTGTGGTGTCTTTTAGATGCCTACCAAGGTAGTGTAAAAACTACCAAGAGAACTCCTGTCTGGCACCTTCCCCGGTGGAGTTGTGCATGGGGTGTGTTTGGAACATTTTGTCACCGGCCGACTCCAAAATTCAGCGGTTCCCCATCTCAGCCCAGAAAGCAGGTAGAACAACTTTTGTGGTGTCTTTCAGATGCCTACCGGAGCAATGTAAAAACTACCAGGAGAACTCCTGTCTGGCACCTTCCCCGGTGGAGTTGTGCATGGGGTGTGTTTGGAACATTTTGTCACCAGCCGACTCCAAAATTCAGCGGTTCCCCATCTCAGCCCAGAAAGCAGGTAGAACATCTTTTGTGGTATCTTTCAGATGCCTACCGGATCAATGTAAAAACTACCAGGAGAACTCCTGTCTGGCACCTTCCCCGGTGGAGTTGTGCATGGGGTGTGTTTGGAACATTTTGTCACCGGCCGACTCCAAAATTCAGCGATTCCCCATCTCAGCCCAGAAAGCAGGTAGAACAACTTTTGTGGTGTCTTTCAGCTGCCTACCAAGGTAGTGTAAAAACTACCAGGAGAACTCCTGTCTGGCACCTTCCCCGGTGGAGTTGTGCATGGGGTGTGTTTGGAACATTTTGTCACCGGCCGAGTCCAAAATTCAGCGATTCCCCATCTCAGCCCAGAAAGCAGGTAGAACAACTTTTGTGGTGTCTTTCAGCTGCCTACCAAGGTAGTGTAAAAACTACCAAGAGAACTCCTGTCTGGCACCTTCCCCGGTGGAGTTGTGCATGGGGTGTGTTTGGAACATTTTGTCACCAGCCGACTCCAAAATTCAGTGTTTCCCCATCTCAGCCCAGAAAGCAGGTAGAACAACTTTTGTGGTGTCTTTCAGATGCCTACCAAGGTAGTGTAAAAACTACTAAGAGAACTCCTGTCTGGCACCTTCCCCGGTGGAGTTGTGCATGGGGTGTGTTTGGAACATTTTGTCACCGGCCGAGTCCAAAATTCAGCGGTTCCCCATCTCAGCCCACAAAGCAGGTAGAACAACTTTTGTGGTGTCTTTCAGATGCCTACCGGAGCAATGTAAAAACTACCAGGAGAACTCCTGTCTGGCACCTTCCCCGGTGGAGTTGTGCAGGGGGTGTGTTTGGAACATTTTGTCACCGGCCGAGTCCAAAATTCAGCGGTTCCCCATCTCAGCCCAGAAAGCAGGTAGAACAACTTTTGTGGTGTCTTTTAGATGCCTACCAAGGTAGTGTAAAAACTACCAAGAGAACTCCTGTCTGGCACCTTCCCCGGTGGAGTTGTGCAGGGGGTGTGTTTGGAACATTTTGTCACCAGCCGACTCCAAAATTCAGCGGTTCCCCATCTCAGCCCAGAAAGCAGGTAGAACAACTTTTGTGGTGTCTTTCAGATGCCTACCAAGGTAGTGTAAAAACTACCAAGAGAACTCCTGTCTGGCACCTTCCCCGGTGGAGTTGTGCATGGGGTGTGTTTGGAACATTTTGTCACCGGCCGAGTCCAAAATTCAGCGGTTCCCCATCTCAGCCCACAAAGCAGGTAGAACATCTTTTGTGGTATCTTTCAGATGCCTACCGGAGCAATGTAAAAACTACCAGGAGAACTCCTGTCTGGCACCTTCCCCGGTGGAGTTGTGCATGGGGTGTGTTTGGAACATTTTGTCACCAGCCGACTCCAAAATTCAGCGTTTCCCCATCTCAGCCCAGAAAGCAGGTAGAACAACTTTTGTGGTGTCTTTCAGATGCCTACCAAGGTAGTGTAAAAACTACTAAGAGAACTCCTGTCTGGCACCTTCCCCGGTGGAGTTGTGCAGGGGGTGTGTTTGGAACATTTTGTCACCGGCCGAGTCCAAAATTCAGCGATTCCCCATCTCAGCCCAGAAAGCAGGTAGAACAACTTTTGTGGTGTCTTTCAGCTGCCTACCAAGGTAGTGTAAAAACTACCAAGAGAACTCCTGTCTGGCACCTTCCCCGGTGGAGTTGTGCATGGGGTGTGTTTGGAACATTTTGTCAACGGCCGAGTCCAAAATTCAGCGGTTCCCCATCTCAGCCCAGAAAGCAGGTAGAACAACTTTTGTGGTGTCTTTCAGATGCCTACCGGAGCAATGTAAAAACTACCGGGAGAACTCCTGTCTGGCACCTTCCCCGGTGGAGTTGTGCATGGGGTGTGTTTGGAACATTTTGTCACCGGCCGAGTCCAAAATTCAGCTGTTCCCCATCTCAGCCCAGAAAGCAGGTAGAACAACTTTTGTGGTGTCTTTCAGATGCCTACTGGAGCAATGTAAAAACTACCAGGAGAACTCCTGTCTGGCACCTTCCGTGGTGGAGTTGTGCATGGGGTGTGTTTGGAACATTTTGTCAACGGCCGAGTCCAAAATTCAGCGGTTCCCCATCTCAGCCCAGAAAGCAGGTAGAACAACTTTTGTGGTGTCTTTCAGATGCCTACCGGAGCAATGTAAAAACTACCAGGAGAACTCCTGTCTGGCACCTTCCCCGGTGGAGTTGTGCATGGGGTGTGTTTGGAACATTTTGTCACCGGCCGAGTCCAAAATTCAGCGGTTCCCCATCTCAGCCCAGAAAGCAGGTAGAACAACTTTTGTGGTGTCTTTCAGATGCCTACCGGAGCAATGTAAAAACTACCAGGAGAACTCCTGTCTGGCACCTTCCGTGGTGGAGTTGTGCATGGGGTGTGTTTGGAACATTTTGTCACCGGCCGAGTCCAAAATTCAGCGGTTCCCCATCTCAGCCCAGAAAGCAGGTAGAACATCTTTTGTGGTGTCTTTTAGATGCCTACCAAGGTAGTGTAAAAACTACCAAGAGAACTCCTGTCTGGCACCTTCCGTGGTGGAGTTGTGCATGGGGTGTGTTTGGAACATTTTGTCACCGGCCGACTCCAAAATTCAGCGGTTCCCCATCTCAGCCCAGAAAGCAGGAAGAACAACTTTTGTGGTGTCTTTCAGATGCCTACCAAGGTAGTGTAAAAACTACCAGGAGAACTCCTGTCTGGCACCTTCCCCGGTGGAGTTGTGCATGGGGTGTGTTTGGAACATTTTGTCACCAGCCGACTCCAAAATTCAGCGGTTCCCCATCTCAGCCCAGAAAGCAGGTAGAACAACTTTTGTGGTGTCTTTCAGATGCCTACCAAGGTAGTGTAAAAACTACCAAGAGAACTCCTGTCTGGCACCTTCCCCGGTGGAGTTGTGCATGGGGTGTGTTTGGAACATTTTGTCACCGGCCGAGTCCAAAATTCAGCGGTTCCCCATCTCAGCCCAGAAAGCAGGTAGAACAACTTTTGTGGTGTCTTTCAGATGCCTACCAAGGTAGTGTAAAAACTACCATGAGAACTCCTGTCTGGCACCTTCCCCGGTGGAGTTGTGCATGGGGTGTGTTTGGAACATTTTGTCACCAGCCGAGTCCAAAATTCAGCGGTTCCCCATCTCAGCCCAGAAAGCAGGTAGAACAACTTTTGTGGTGTCTTTCAGATGCCTACCAAGGTAGTGTAAAAACTACCAAGAGAACTCCTGTCTGGCACCTTCCCCGGTGGAGTTGTGCAGGGGGTGTGTTTGGAACATTTTGTCACCGGCCGAGTCCAAAATTCAGCGGTTCCCCATCTCAGCCCACAAAGCAGGTAGAACAACTTTTCTTGTGCCTTTCAGCTGCCTACCAAGGTAGTGTAAAAACTACCAACAGAATTCGTTCCTGGCACCTTCCCCGGTGGAGTTGTGCAGGGGGTGTGTTTGGAACATTTTGTCACCGGCCGACTCCAAAATTCAGCGGTTCCCCATCTCAGCCCAGAAAGCAGGTAGAACAACTTTTGTGGTGTCTTTTAGATGCCTACCAAGGTAGTGTAAAAACTACCAAGAGAACTCCTGTCTGGCACCTTCCCCGGTGGAGTTGTGCATGGGGTGTGTTTGGAACATTTTGTCACCGGCCGACTCCAAAATTCAGCGGTTCCCCATCTCAGCCCAGAAAGCAGGTAGAACAACTTTTGTGGTGTCTTTCAGATGCCTACCGGAGCAATGTAAAAACTACCGGGAGAACTCCTGTCTGGCACCTTCCCCGGTGGAGTTGTGCATGGGGTGTGTTTGGAACATTTTGTCACCGGCCGAGTCCAAAATTCAGCTGTTCCCCATCTCAGCCCAGAAAGCAGGTAGAACAACTTTTGTGGTGTCTTTCAGATGCCTACTGGAGCAATGTAAAAACTACCAGGAGAACTCCTGTCTGGCACCTTCCGTGGTGGAGTTGTGCATGGGGTGTGTTTGGAACATTTTGTCAACGGCCGAGTCCAAAATTCAGCGGTTCCCCATCTCAGCCCAGAAAGCAGGTAGAACAACTTTTGTGGTGTCTTTCAGATGCCTACCGGAGCAATGTAAAAACTACCAGGAGAACTCCTGTCTGGCACCTTCCCCGGTGGAGTTGTGCAGGGGGTGTGTTTGGAACATTTTGTCACCAGCCGAGTCCAAAATTCAGCGGTTCCCCATCTCAGCCCAGAAAGCAGGTAGAACAACTTTTGTGGTGTCTTTCAGATGCCTACCGGAGCAATGTAAAAACTACCAGGAGAACTCCTGTCTGGCACCTTCCCCGGTGGAGTTGTGCATGGGGTGTGTTTGGAACATTTTGTCACCGGCCGAGTCCAAAATTCAGCGGTTCCCCATCTCAGCCCAGAAAGCAGGTAGAACATCTTTTGTGGTGTCTTTTAGATGCCTACCAAGGTAGTGTAAAAACTACCAAGAGAACTCCTGTCTGGCACCTTCCGTGGTGGAGTTGTGCATGGGGTGTTTTTGGAACATTTTGTCACCGGCCGACTCCAAAATTCAGCGGTTCCCCATCTCAGCCCAGAAAGCAGGAAGAACAACTTTTGTGGTGTCTTTCAGATGCCTACCAAGGTAGTGTAAAAACTACCAGGAGAACTCCTGTCTGGCACCTTCCCCGGTGGAGTTGTGCATGGGGTGTGTTTGGAACATTTTGTCACCAGCCGACTCCAAAATTCAGCGGTTCCCCATCTCAGCCCAGAAAGCAGGTAGAACAACTTTTGTGGTGTCTTTCAGATGCCTACCAAGGTAGTGTAAAAACTACCAAGAGAACTCCTGTCTGGCACCTTCCCCGGTGGAGTTGTGCATGGGGTGTGTTTGGAACATTTTGTCACCGGCCGAGTCCAAAATTCAGCGTTTCCCCATCTCAGCCCAGAAAGCAGGTAGAACAACTTTTGTGGTGTCTTTCAGATGCCTACCAAGGTAGTGTAAAAACTACCATGAGAACTCCTGTCTGGCACCTTCCCCGGTGGAGTTGTGCATGGGGTGTGTTTGGAACATTTTGTCACCAGCCGACTCCAAAATTCAGCGGTTCCCCATCTCAGCCCAGAAAGCAGGTAGAACAACTTTTGTGGTGTCTTTCAGATGCCTACCAAGGTAGTGTAAAAACTACTAAGAGAACTCCTGTCTGGCACCTTCCCCGGTGGAGTTGTGCATGGGGTGTGTTTGGAACATTTTGTCACCGGCCGAGTCCAAAATTCAGCGGTTCCCCATCTCAGCCCAGAAAGCAGGTAGAACAACTTTTGTGGTGTCTTTCAGATGCCTACCAAGGTAGTGTAAAAACTACCAGGAGAACTCCTGTCTGGCACCTTCCCCGGTGGAGTTGTGCAGGGGGGGTGTTTGGAACATTTTGCCACCAGCCGACTCCAAAATTCAGCGGTTCCCCATCTCAGCCCAGAAAGCAGGTAGAACAACTTTTGTGGTGCCTTTCAGATGCCTACCAAGGTAGTGTAAAAACTACTAAGAGAACTCCTGTCTGGCACCTTCCCCGGTGGAGTTGTGCATGGGGTGTGTTTGGAACATTTTGTCACCAGCCGACTCCAAAATTCAGCGGTTCCCCATCTCAGCCCAGAAAGCAGGTAGAACAACTTTTGTGGTGTCTTTCAGATGCCTACCAAGGTAGTGTAAAAACTACTAAGAGAACTCCTGTCTGGCACCTTCCCCAGTGGAGTTGTGCAGGGGGTGTGTTTGGAACACTTTGTCACCGGCCGAGTCCAAAATTCAGCGATTCCCCATCTCAGCCCAGAAAGCAGGTAGAACAACTTTTGTGGTGTCTTTCAGATGCCTACCGGAGCAATGTAAAAACTACCAGGAGAACTCCTGTCTGGCACCTTCCCCGGTGGAGTTGTGCATGGGGTGTGTTTGGAACATTTTGTCACCAGCCGAGTCCAAAATTCAGCGGTTCCCCATCTCAGCCCAGAAAGCAGGTAGAACAACTTTTGTGGTGTCTTTCAGATGCCTACCGGAGCAATGTAAAAACTACCAGGAGAACTCCTGTCTGGCACCTTCCCCGGTGGAGTTGTGCAGGGGGTGTGTTTGGAACATTTTGTCACCAGCCGAGTCCAAAATTCAGCGGTTCCCCATCTCAGCCCAGAAAGCAGGTAGAACAACTTTTGTGGTGTCTTTCATATGCCTACCGGAGCAATGTAAAAACTACCAGGAGAACTCCTGTCTGGCACCTTCCCCGGTGGAGTTGTGCATGGGGTGTGTTTGGAACATTTTGTCACCGGCCGAGTCCAAAATTCAGCGGTTCCCCATCTCAGCCCAGAAAGCAGGTAGAACATCTTTTGTGGTGTCTTTCAGATGCCTACCGGAGCAATGTAAAAACTACCAGGAGAACTCCTGTCTGGCACCTTCCCCGGTGGAGTTGTGCAGGGGGTGTGTTTGGAACATTTTGTCACCAGCCGAGTCCCAAATTCAGCGGTTCCCCATCTCAGCCCAGAAAGCAGGTAGAACAACTTTTGTGGTGTCTTTTAGATGCCTACCAAGGTAGTGTAAAAACTACCAAGAGAACTCCTGTCTGGCACCTTCCCCGGTGGAGTTGTGCATGGGGTGTGTTTGGAACATTTTGTCACCGGCCGACTCCAAAATTCAGCGGTTCCCCATCTCAGCCCAGAAAGCAGGTAGAACAACTTTTGTGGTGTCTTTCAGATGCCTACCGGAGCAATGTAAAAACTACCAGGAGAACTCCTGTCTGGCACCTTCCCCGGTGGAGTTGTGCAGGGGGTGTGTTTGGAACATTTTGTCACCAGCCGACTCCAAAATTCAGCGGTTCCCCATCTCAGCCCAGAAAGCAGGTAGAACAACTTTTGTGGTGTCTTTCAGATGCCTACCAAGGTAGTGTAAAAACTACCAAGAGAACTCCTGTCTGGCACCTTCCCCGGTGGAGTTGTGCATGGGGTGTGTTTGGAACATTTTGTCACCGGCCGACTCCAAAATTCAGCGGTTCCCCATCTCAGCCCAGAAAGCAGGTAGAACAACTTTTGTGGTGTCTTTCAGATGCCTACCGGAGCAATGTAAAAACTACCAGGAGAACTCCTGTCTGGCACCTTCCCCGGTGGAGTTGTGCAGGGGGTGTGTTTGGAACATTTTGTCACCAGCCGAGTCCAAAATTCAGCGGTTCCCCATCTCAGCCCAGAAAGCAGGTAGAACATCTTTTGTGGTATCTTTCAGATGCCTACCGGATCAATGTAAAAACTACCAGGAGAACTCCTGTCTGGCACCTTCCCCGGTGGAGTTGTGCAGGGGGTGTGTTTGGAACATTTTGTCACCGGCCGAGTCCAAAATTTAGCGTTTCCCCATCTCAGCCCAGAAAGCAGGTAGAACAACTTTTGTGGTGTCTTTCAGATGCCTACCAAGGTAGTGTAAAAACTACCAGGAGAACTCCTGTCTGGCACCTTCCCCGGTGGAGTTGTGCATGGGGTGTGTTTGGAACATTTTGTCACCGGCCGAGTCCAAAATTCAGCGATTCCCCATCTCAGCCCAGAAAGCAGGTAGAACAACTTTTGTCGTGTCTTTCAGATGCCTACCAAGGTAGTGTAAAAACTACCAAGAGAACTCCTGTCTGGCACCTTCCCCGGTGGAGTTGTGCATGGGGTGTGTTTGGAACATTTTGTCACCAGCCGAGTCCAAAATTCAGTGTTTCCCCATCTCAGCCCAGAAAGCAGGTAGAACAACTTTTGTGGTGTCTTTCAGATGCCTACCAAGGTAGTGTAAAAACTACTAAGAGAACTCCTGTCTGGCACCTTCCCCGGTGGAGTTGTGCATGGGGTGTGTTTGGAACATTTTGTCACCGGCCGAGTCCAAAATTCAGCGGTTCCCCATCTCAGCCCACAAAGCAGGTAGAACAACTTTTGTGGTGTCTTTCAGATGCCTACCGGAGCAATGTAAAAACTACCAGGAGAACTCCTGTCTGGCACCTTCCCCGGTGGAGTTGTGCATGGGGTGTGTTTGGAACATTTTGTCACCAGCCGAGTCCAAAATTCAGCGGTTCCCCATCTCAGCCCAGAAAGCAGGTAGAACATCTTTTGTGGTATCTTTCAGATGCCTACTGAATCAATGTAAACACTACCAGGAGAACTCCTGTCTGGCACCTTCCCCGGTGGAGTTGTGCAGGGGGTGTGTTTGGAACATTTTGCCACCAGCCGACTCCAAAATTCAGCGGTTCCCCATCTCAGCCCAGAAAGCAGGAAGAACAACTTTTGTGGTGCCTTTCAAATGCCTACCAAGGTAGTGTAAAAACACCAGGAGAACTCCTGTCTGGCACCTTCCCCGGTGGAGTTGTGCATGGGGTGTCTGTGAAACATTTTGTCACCGGCCGAGTCCAAAATTCAGCGTTTCCCCATCTCAGCCCAGAAAGCAGGTAGAACAACTTTTGTGGTGTCTTTCAGATGCCTACCGGAGCAATGTAAAAACTACCAGGAGAACTCCTGTCTGGCACCTTCCCCGGTGGAGTTGTGCAGGGGGTGTGTTTGGAACATTTTATCACCAGCCGAGTCCAAAATTCAGCGGTTCCCCATCTCAGCCCAGAAAGCAGGTAGAACAACTTTTGTGGTGTCTTTCAGCTGCCTACCAAGGTAGTGTAAAAACTACCAAGAGAACTCCTGTCTGGCACCTTCCCCGGTGGAGTTGTGCATGGGGTGTGTTTGGAACATTTTGTCACCAGCCGAGTCCAAAATTCAGCGATTCCCCATCTCAGCCCAGAAAGCAGGTAGAACAACTTTTGTGGTGCCTTTCAGCTGCCTACCAAGGTAGTGTAAAAACTACCAAGAGAACTCCTGTCTGGCACCTTCCCCGGTGGAGTTGTGCATGGGGTGTGTTTGGAACATTTTGTCAACGGCCGACTCCAAAATTCAGCGGTTCCCCATCTCAGCCCACAAAGCAGGTAGAACAACTTTTCTTGTGCCTTTCAGCTGCCTACCAAGGTAGTGTAAAAACTACCAACAGAATTCGTTCCTGGCACCTTCCCCGGTGGAGTTGTGCAGGGGGTGTGTTTGGAACATTTTGTCACCGGCCGACTCCAAAATTCAGCGGTTCCCCATCTCAGCCCAGAAAGCAGGTAGAACAACTTTTTTGGTGTCTTTCAGATGCCTACCGGAGCAATGTAAAAACTACCAGGAGAACTCCTGTCTGGCACCTTCCCCGGTGGAGTTGTGCATGGGGTGTGTTTGGAACATTTTGTCACCGGCCGACTCCAAAATTCAGCGATTCCCCATCTCAGCCCAGAAAGCAGGTAGAACAACTTTTGTGGTGTCTTTCAGATGCCTACCAAGGTAGTGTAAAAACTACCAGGAGAACTCCTGTCTGGCACCTTCCCCGGTGGAGTTGTGCAGGGGGTGTGTTTGGAACATTTTGTCACCAGCCGAGTCCAAAATTCAGCGTTTCCCCATCTCAGCCCAGAAAGCAGGTAGAACAACTTTTGTGGTGTCTTTCAGCTGCCTACCAAGGTAGTGTAAAAACTACTAAGAGAACTCCTGTCTGGCACCTTCCCCGGTGGAGTTGTGCATGGGGTGTGTTTGGAACATTTTGTCACCGGCCGAGTCCAAAATTCAGCGATTCCCCATCTCAGCCCAGAAAGCAGGTAGAACAACTTTTGTGGTGTCTTTCAGCTGCCTACCAAGGTAGTGTAAAAACTACCAGGAGAACTCCTGTCTGGCACCTTCCCCGGTGGAGTTGTGCAGGGGGTGTGTTTGGAACATTTTGTCACCAGCCGACTCCAAAATTCAGCGGTTCCCCATCTCAGCCCAGAAAGCAGGTAGAACATCTTTTGTGGTATCTTTCAGATGCCTACCGGATCAATGTAAAAACTACCAGGAGAACTCCTGTCTGGCACCTTCCCCGGTGGAGTTGTGCAGGGGGTGTGTTTGGAACATTTTGTCACCGGCCGAGTCCAAAATTCAGCGGTTCCCCATCTCAGCCCAGAAAGCAGGTAGACCAACTTTTGTGGTGTCTTTCAGATGCCTACCGGATCAATGTAAAAACTACCAGGAGAACTCCTGTCTGGCACCTTCCCCGGTGGAGTTGTGCAGGGGGTGTGTTTGGAACATTTTATCACCAGCCGAGTCCAAAATTCAGCGGTTCCCCATCTCAGCCCAGAAAGCAGGTAGAACAACTTTTGTGGTGTCTTTCAGCTGCCTACCAAGGTAGTGTAAAAACTACCAGGAGAACTCCTGTCTGGCACCTTCCCCGGTGGAGTTGTGCATGGGGTGTGTTTGGAACATTTTGTCACCAGCCGAGTCCAAAATTCAGCGGTTCCCCATCTCAGCCCAGAAAGCAGGTAGAACAACTTTTGTGGTGCCTTTCAGCTGCCTACCAAGGTAGTGTAAAAACTACCAAGAGAACTCCTGTCTGGCACCTTCCCCGGTGGAGTTGTGCATGGGGTGTGTTTGGAACATTTTGTCACCGGCCGAGTCCAAAATTCAGCGTTTCCCCATCTCAGCCCAGAAAGCAGGTAGAACAACTTTTCTTGTGCCTTTCAGCTGCCTACCAAGGTAGTGTAAAAACTACCAACAGAATTCGTTCCTGGCACCTTCCCCGGTGGAGTTGTGCAGGGGGTGTGTTTGGAACATTTTGTCACCGGCCGACTCCAAAATTCAGCGGTTCCCCATCTCAGCCCAGAAAGCAGGTAGAACAACATTTTTGGTGTCTTTCAGATGCCTACCGGACCAATGTAAAAACTACCAGGAGAACTCCTGTCTGGCACCTTCCCCGGTGGAGTTGTGCATGGGGTGTGTTTGGAACATTTTGTCACCAGCCGACTCCAAAATTCAGCGTTTCCCCATCTCAGCCCAGAAAGCAGGTAGAACAACTTTTGTGGTGTCTTTCAGATGCCTACCAAGGTAGTGTAAAAACTACTAAGAGAACTCCTGTCTGGCACCTTCCCCGGTGGAGTTGTGCATGGGGTGTGTTTGGAACATTTTGTCACCGGCCGAGTCCAAAATTCAGCGTTTCCCCATCTCAGCCCAGAAAGCAGGTAGAACAACTTTTGTGGTGCCTTTCAGATGCCTACCAAGGTAGTGTAAAAACTACTAAGAGAACTCCTGTCTGGCACCTTCCCTGGTGGAGTTGTGCATGGGGTGTGTTTGGAACATTTTGTCACCAGCCGAGTCCAAAATTCAGCGGTTCCCCATCTCAGCCCAGAAAGCAGGTAGAACATCTTTTGTGGTGCCTTTCAGCTGCCTACCGGATCAATGTAAAAACTACCAGGAGAACTCCTGTCTGGCACCTTCCCCGGTGGAGTTGTGCATGGGGTGTGTTTGGAACATTTTGCCACCAGCCGACTCCAAAATTCAGCGGTTCCCCATCTCAGCCCAGAAAGCAGGTAGAACAACTTTTGTGGTGCCTTTCAAATGCCTACCAAGGTAGTGTAAAAACCACCAGGAGAACTCCTGTCTGGCACCTTCCCCGGTGGAGTTGTGCATGGGGTGTCTGTGAAACATTTTGTCACCGGCCGACTCCAAAAATCAGCGGTTCCCCATCTCAGCCCAGAAAGCAGGTAGAACAACTTTTGTGGTGTCTTTCAGATGCCTACCGGAGCAATGTAAAAACTACCAGGAGAACTCCTGTCTGGCACCTTCCCCGGTGGAGTTGTGCAGGGGGTGTGTTTGGAACATTTTATCACCAGCCGAGTCCAAAATTCAGCTGTTCCCCATCTCAGCCCAGAAAGCAGGTAGAACAACTTTTGTGGTGTCTTTCAGATGCCTACCAAGGTAGTGTAAAAACTACCAAGAGAACTCCTGTCTGGCACCTTCCCCGGTGGAGTTGTGCAGGCGGTGTGTTTGGAACATTTTGTCACCGGCCGACTCCAAAATTCAGCGATTCCCCATCTCAGCCCAGAAAGCAGGTAGAACAACTTTTGTGGTGTCTTTCAGATGCCTACCAAGGTAGTGTAAAAACTACCAGGAGAACTCCTGTCTGGCACCTTCCCCGGTGGAGTTGTGCATGGGGTGTGTTTGGAACATTTTGTCACCAGCCGAGTCCAAAATTCAGCGTTTCCCCATCTCAGCCCAGAAAGCAGGTAGAACAACTTTTGTGGTGCCTTTCAGCTGCCTACCAAGGTAGTGTAAAAACTACCAAGAGAACTCCTGTCTGGCACCTTCCCCGGTGGAGTTGTGCATGGGGTGTGTTTGGAACATTTTGTCACCGGCCGACTCCAAAATTCAGCGGTTCCCCATCTCAGCCCACAAAGCAGGTAGAACAACTTTTCTTGTGCCTTTCAGCTGCCTACCAAGGTAGTGTAAAAACTACCAACAGAATTCGTTCCTGGCACCTTCCCCGGTGGAGTTGTGCAGGGGGTGTGTTTGGAACATTTTGTCACCGGCCGACTCCAAAATTCAGCGGTTCCCCATCTCAGCCCAGAAAGCAGGTAGAACAACTTTTTTGGTGTCTTTCAGATGCCTACCGGAGCAATGTAAAAACTACCAGGAGAACTCCTGTCTGGCACCTTCCCCGGTGGAGTTGTGCATGGGGTGTGTTTGGAACATTTTGTCACCGGCCGACTCCAAAATTCAGCGATTCCCCATCTCAGCCCAGAAAGCAGGTAGAACAACTTTTGTGGTGTCTTTCAGATGCCTACCAAGGTAGTGTAAAAACTACCAGGAGAACTCCTGTCTGGCACCTTCCGTGGTGGAGTTGTGCAGGGGGTGTGTTTGGAACATTTTGTCACCAGCCGACTCCAAAATTCAGCGTTTCCCCATCTCAGCCCAGAAAGCAGGTAGAACAACTTTTGTGGTGTCTTTCAGATGCCTACCAAGGTAGTGTAAAAACTACTAAGAGAACTCCTGTCTGGCACCTTCCCCGGTGGAGTTGTGCATGGGGTGTGTTTGGAACATTTTGTCACCGGCCGAGTCCAAAATTCAGCGATTCCCCATCTCAGCCCAGAAAGCAGGTAGAACAACTTTTGTGGTGTCTTTCAGCTGCCTACCAAGGTAGTGTAAAAACTACCAGGAGAACTCCTGTCTAGCACCTTCCCCGGTGGAGTTGTGCAGGGGGTGTGTTTGGAACATTTTGTCACCAGCCGACTCCAAAATTCAGCGGTTCCCCATCTCAGCCCAGAAAGCAGGTAGAACATCTTTTGTGGTATCTTTCAGATGCCTACCGGATCAATGTAAAAACTACCAGGAGAACTCCTGTCTGGCACCTTCCCCGGTGGAGTTGTGCAGGGGGTGTGTTTGGAACATTTTGTCACCGGCCGAGTCCAAAATTCAGCGGTTCCCCATCTCAGCCCAGAAAGCAGGTAGAACAACTTTTGTGGTGTCTTTCAGATGCCTACCGGAGCAATGTAAAAACTACCAGGAGAACTCCTGTCTGGCACCTTCCCCGGTGGAGTTGTGCAGGGGGTGTGTTTGGAACATTTTATCACCAGCCGAGTCCAAAATTCAGCGGTTCCCCATCTCAGCCCAGAAAGCAGGTAGAACAACTTTTGTGGTGTCTTTCAGCTGCCTACCAAGGTAGTGTAAAAACTACCAGGAGAACTCCTGTCTGGCACCTTCCCCGGTGGAGTTGTGCATGGGGTGTGTTTGGAACATTTTGTCACCAGCCGAGTCCAAAATTCAGCGGTTCCCCATCTCAGCCCAGAAAGCAGGTAGAACAACTTTTGTGGTGCCTTTCAGCTGCCTACCAAGGTAGTGTAAAAACTACCAAGAGAACTCCTGTCTGGCACCTTCCCCGGTGGAGTTGTGCATGGGGTGTGTTTGGAACATTTTGTCACCGGCCGAGTCCAAAATTCAGCGTTTCCCCATCTCAGCCCAGAAAGCAGGTAGAACAACTTTTCTTGTGCCTTTCAGCTGCCTACCAAGGTAGTGTAAAAACTACCAACAGAATTCGTTCCTGGCACCTTCCCCGGTGGAGTTGTGCAGGGGGTGTGTTTGGAACATTTTGTCACCGGCCGACTCCAAAATTCAGCGGTTCCCCATCTCAGCCCAGAAAGCAGGTAGAACAACATTTTTGGTGTCTTTCAGATGCCTACCGGACCAATGTAAAAACTACCAGGAGAACTCCTGTCTGGCACCTTCCCCGGTGGAGTTGTGCATGGGGTGTGTTTGGAACATTTTGTCACCAGCCGACTCCAAAATTCAGCGTTTCCCCATCTCAGCCCAGAAAGCAGGTAGAACAACTTTTGTGGTGTCTTTCAGATGCCTACCAAGGTAGTGTAAAAACTACTAAGAGAACTCCTGTCTGGCACCTTCCCCGGTGGAGTTGTGCATGGGGTGTGTTTGGAACATTTTGTCACCGGCCGAGTCCAAAATTCAGCGTTTCCCCATCTCAGCCCAGAAAGCAGGTAGAACAACTTTTGTGGTGCCTTTCAGATGCCTACCAAGGTAGTGTAAAAACTACTAAGAGAACTCCTGTCTGGCACCTTCCCCGGTGGAGTTGTGCATGGGGTGTGTTTGGAACATTTTGTCACCAGCCGAGTCCAAAATTCAGCGGTTCCCCATCTCAGCCCAGAAAGCAGGTAGAACATCTTTTGTGGTGCCTTTCAGCTGCCTACCGGATCAATGTAAAAACTACCAGGAGAACTCCTGTCTGGCACCTTCCCCGGTGGAGTTGTGCATGGGGTGTGTTTGGAACATTTTGCCACCAGCCGACTCCAAAATTCAGCGGTTCCCCATCTCAGCCCAGAAAGCAGGTAGAACAACTTTTGTGGTGCCTTTCAAATGCCTACCAAGGTAGTGTAAAAACCACCAGGAGAACTCCTGTCTGGCACCTTCCCCGGTGGAGTTGTGCATGGGGTGTCTGTGAAACATTTTGTCACCGGCCGACTCCAAAAATCAGCGGTTCCCCATCTCAGCCCAGAAAGCAGGTAGAACAACTTTTGTGGTGTCTTTCAGATGCCTACCGGAGCAATGTAAAAACTACCAGGAGAACTCCTGTCTGGCACCTTCCCCGGTGGAGTTGTGCATGGGGGTGTGTTTGGAACATTTTATCACCAGCCGAGTCCAAAATTCAGCGGTTCCCCATCTCAGCCCAGAAAGCAGGTAGAACAACTTTTGTGGTGTCTTTCAGATGCCTACCAAGGTAGTGTAAAAACTACCAAGAGAACTCCTGTCTGGCACCTTCCCCGGTGGAGTTGTGCAGGCGGTGTGTTTGGAACATTTTGTCACCGGCCGACTCCAAAATTCAGCGATTCCCCATCTCAGCCCAGAAAGCAGGTAGAACAACTTTTGTGGTGTCTTTCAGATGCCTACCAAGGTAGTGTAAAAACTACCAGGAGAACTCCTGTCTGGCACCTTCCCCGGTGGAGTTGTGCATGGGGTGTGTTTGGAACATTTTGTCACCAGCCGAGTCCAAAATTCAGCGTTTCCCCATCTCAGCCCAGAAAGCAGGTAGAACAACTTTTGTGGTGCCTTTCAGCTGCCTACCAAGGTAGTGTAAAAACTACCAAGAGAACTCCTGTCTGGCACCTTCCCCGGTGGAGTTGTGCATGGGGTGTGTTTGGAACATTTTGTCACCGGCCGACTCCAAAATTCAGCGTTTCCCCATCTCAGCCCAGAAAGCAGGTAGAACAACTTTTCTTGTGCCTTTCAGCTGCCTACCAAGGTAGTGTAAAAACTACCAAAAGAATTCGTTCCTGGCACCTTCCCCGGTGGAGTTGTGCAGGGGGTGTGTTTGGAACATTTTGTCTACCGGCCGACTCCAAAATTCAGCGGTTCCCCATCTCAGCCCAGAAAGCAGGTAGAACAACATTTTTGGTGTCTTTCAGATGCCTACCGGACCAATGTAAAAACTACCAGGAGAACTCCTGTCTGGCACCTTCCCCGGTGGAGTTGTGCATGGGGTGTGTTTGGAACATTTTGTCACCAGCCGACTCCAAAATTCAGCGTTTCCCCATCTCAGCCCAGAAAGCAGGTAGAACAACTTTTGTGGTGTCTTTCAGATGCCTACCAAGGTAGTGTAAAAACTACTAAGAGAACTCCTGTCTGGCACCTTCCCCGGTGGAGTTGTGCATGGGGTGTGTTTGGAACATTTTGTCACCGGCCGAGTCCAAAATTCAGCGTTTCCCCATCTCAGCCCAGAAAGCAGGTAGAACAACTTTTGTGGTGTCTTTCAGATGCCTACCAAGGTAGTGTAAAAACTACCAGGAGAACTCCTGTCTGGCACCTTCCCCGGTGGAGTTGTGCAGGGGGTGTGTTTGGAACATTTTGTCACCAGCCGACTCCAAAATTCAGCGGTTCCCCATCTCAGCCCAGAAAGCAGGTAGAACAACTTTTGTGGTGCCTTTCAGATGCCTACCAAGGTAGTGTAAAAACTACTAAGAGAACTCCTGTCTGGCACCTTCCCCGGTGGAGTTGTGCATGGGGTGTGTTTGGAACATTTTGTCACCAGCCGAGTCCAAAATTCAGCGGTTCCCCATCTCAGCCCAGAAAGCAGGTAGAACATCTTTTGTGGTGCCTTTCAGCTGCCTACCGGATCAATGTAAAAACTACCAGGAGAACTCCTGTCTGGCACCTTCCCCGGTGGAGTTGTGCAGGGGGTGTGTTTGGAACATTTTGTCACCAGCCGACTCCAAAATTCAGCGGTTCCCCATCTCAGCCCAGAAAGCAGATAGAACAACTTTTGTGGTGCCTTTCAAATGCCTACCAAGGTAGTGTAAAAACCACCAGGAGAACTCCTGTCTGGCACCTTCCCCGGTGGAGTTGTGCATGGGGTGTCTGTGAAACATTTTGTCACCGGCCGACTCCAAAAATCAGCGTTTCCCCATCTCAGCCCAGAAAGCAGGTAGAACAACTTTTGTGGTGCCTTTCAGATGCCTACCGGAGCAATGTAAAAACTACCAGGAGAACTCCTGTCTGGCACCTTCCCTGGTGGAGTTGTGCAGGGGGTGTGTTTGGAACATTTTATCACCAGCCGAGTCCAAAATTCAGCTGTTCCCCATCTCAGCCCAGAAAGCAGGTAGAACAACTTTTGTGGTGTCTTTTAGATGCCTACCAAGGTAGTGTAAAAACTACCAAGAGAACTCCTGTCTGGCACCTTCCCCGGTGGAGTTGTGCATGGGGTGTGTTTGGAACATTTTGTCACCGGCCGACTCCAAAATTCAGCGATTCCCCATCTCAGCCCACAAAGCAGGTAGAACAACTTTTGTGGTGTCTTTCAGATGCCTACCAAGGTAGTGTAAAAACTACCAGGAGAACTCCTGTCTGGCACCTTCCCCGGTGGAGTTGTGCATGGGGTGTGTTTGGAACATTTTGTCACCGGCCGACTCCAAAATTCAGCGTTTCCCCATCTCAGCCCAGAAAGCAGGTAGAACAACTTTTGTGGTGCCTTTCAGATGCCTACCAAGGTAGTGTAAAAACTACCAAGAGAACTCCTGTCTGGCACCTTCCCCGGTGGAGTTGTGCATGGGGTGTGTTTGGAACATTTTGTCACCGGCCGAGTCCAAAATTCAGCGATTCCCCATCTCAGCCCAGAAAGCAGGTAGAACAACTTTTGTGGTGTCTTTCAGATGCCTACCAAGGTAGTGTAAAAACTACCAGGAGAACTCCTGTCTGGCACCTTCCCCGGTGGAGTTGTGCATGGGGTGTGTTTGGAACATTTTGTCACCAGCCGAGTCCAAAATTCAGCTGTTCCCCATCTCAGCCCAGAAAGCAGGTAGAACAACTTTTGTGGTGTCTTTCAGATGCCTACCTGAGCAATGTAAAAACTACCAGGAGAACTCCTGTCTGGCACCTTCCCCGGTGGAGTTGTGCAGGGGGTGTGTTTGGAACATTTTGTCACCAGCCGACTCCAAAATTCAGCGGTTCCCTATCTCAGCCCAGAAAGCAGGTAGAACAACTTTTGTGGTGTCTTTCAGCTGCCTACCAAGGTAGTGTAAAAACTACCAAGAGAACTCCTGTCTGGCACCTTCCCCGGTGGAGTTGTGCATGGGGTGTGTTTGGAACATTTTGTCAACGGCCGAGTCCAAAATTCAGCGGTTCCCCATCTCAGCCCAGAAAGCAGGTAGAACAACTTTTGTGGTGTCTTTCAGATGCCTACCGGAGCAATGTAAAAACTACCAGGAGAACTCCTGTCTGGCACCTTCCCCGGTGGAGTTGTGCATGGGGTGTGTTTGGAACATTTTGTCACCGGCCGAGTCCAAAATTCAGCTGTTCCCCATCTCAGCCCAGAAAGCAGGTAGAACAACTTTTGTGGTGTCTTTCAGATGCCTACCGGAGCAATGTAAAAACTACCAGGAGAACTCCTGTCTGGCACCTTCCCCGGTGGAGTTGTGCATGGGGTGTGTTTGGAACATTTTGTCACCGGCCGAGTCCAAAATTCAGCGGTTCCCCATCTCAGCCCAGAAAGCAGGTAGAACATCTTTTGTGGTGTCTTTTAGATGCCTACCAAGGTAGTGTAAAAACTACCAAGAGAACTCCTGTCTGGCACCTTCCGTGGTGGAGTTGTGCATGGGGTGTGTTTGGAACATTTTGTCACCGGCCGACTCCAAAATTCAGCGGTTCCCCATCTCAGCCCAGAAAGCAGGAAGAACAACTTTTGTGGTGTCTTTCAGATGCCTACCAAGGTAGTGTAAAAACTACCAGGAGAACTCCTGTCTGGCACCTTCCCCGGTGGAGTTGTGCATGGGGTGTGTTTGGAACATTTTGTCACCAGCCGACTCCAAAATTCAGCGGTTCCCCATCTCAGCCCAGAAAGCAGGTAGAACAACTTTTGTGGTGTCTTTCAGATGCCTACCAAGGTAGTGTAAAAACTACCAAGAGAACTCCTGTCTGGCACCTTCCCCGGTGGAGTTGTGCATGGGGTGTGTTTGGAACATTTTGTCACCGGCCGAGTCCAAAATTCAGCGATTCCCCATCTCAGCCCAGAAAGCAGGTAGAACAACTTTTGTTGTGTCTTTCAGATGCCTACCAAGGTAGTGTAAAAACTACCAGGAGAACTCCTGTCTGGCACCTTCCCCGGTGGAGTTGTGCATGGGGTGTGTTTGGAACATTTTGTCAACGGCCGACTCCAAAATTCAGCGGTTCCCCATCTCAGCCCACAAAGCAGGTACAACAACTTTTCTTGTGCCTTTCAGCTGCCTACCAAGGTAGTGTAAAAACTACCAACAGAATTCGTTCCTGGCACCTTCCCCGGTGGAGTTGTGCATGGGGTGTCTGTGGAACATTTTGTCACCGGCCGACTCCAAAATTCAGCGGTTCCCCATCTCAGCCCAGAAAGCAGGTAGAACAACTTTTGTGGTGTCTTTCAGATGCCTACCGGAGCAATGTAAAAACTACCAGGAGAACTCCTGTCTGGCACCTTCCCCGGTGGAGTTGTGCAGGGGGTGTGTTTGGAACATTTTGTCACCAGCCGACTCCAAAATTCAGCGGTTCCCCATCTCAGCCCAGAAAGCAGGTAGAACAACTTTTGTGGTGTCTTTCAGATGCCTACCGGAGCAATGTAAAAACTACCAGGAGAAGTCCTGTCTGGCTCCTTCCGTGGTGGAGTTGTGCATGGGGTGTGTTTGGAACATTTTGTCACCAGCCGAGTCCAAAATTCAGCGGTTCCCCATCTCAGCCCACAAAGCAGGTAGAACAACTTTTGTGGTGTCTTTCAGATGCCTACCAAGGTAGTGTAAAAACTACCAGGAGAACTCCTGTCTGGCACCTTCCCCGGTGGAGTTGTGCAGGGGGTGTGTTTGGAACACTTTGTCACCGGCCGAGTCCAAAATTTAGCGATTCCCCATCTCAGCCCAGAAAGCAGGTAGAACAACTTTTGTGGTGTCTTTCAGATGCCTACCAAGGTAGTGTAAAAACTACCAGGAGAACTCCTGTCTGGCACCTTCCCCGGTGGAGTTGTGCATGGGGTGTGTTTGGAACATTTTGTCACCAGCCGAGTCCAAAATTCAGCGTTTCCCCATCTCAGCCCAGAAAGCAGGTAGAACAACTTTTGTGGTGCCTTTCAGCTGCCTACCAAGGTAGTGTAAAAACTACCAAGAGAACTCCTGTCTGGCACCTTCCCCGGTGGAGTTGTGCATGGGGTGTGTTTGGAACATTTTGTCACCGGCCGACTCCAAAATTCAGCGTTTCCCCATCTCAGCCCAGAAAGCAGGTAGAACAACTTTTCTTGTGCCTTTCAGCTGCCTACCAAGGTAGTGTAAAAACTACCAAAAGAATTCGTTCCTGGCACCTTCCCCGGTGGAGTTGTGCAGGGGGTGTGTTTGGAACATTTTGTCTACCGGCCGACTCCAAAATTCAGCGGTTCCCCATCTCAGCCCAGAAAGCAGGTAGAACAACATTTTTGGTGTCTTTCAGATGCCTACCGGACCAATGTAAAAACTACCAGGAGAACTCCTGTCTGGCACCTTCCCCGGTGGAGTTGTGCATGGGGTGTGTTTGGAACATTTTGTCACCAGCCGACTCCAAAATTCAGCGTTTCCCCATCTCAGCCCAGAAAGCAGGTAGAACAACTTTTGTGGTGTCTTTCAGATGCCTACCAAGGTAGTGTAAAAACTACTAAGAGAACTCCTGTCTGGCACCTTCCCCGGTGGAGTTGTGCATGGGGTGTGTTTGGAACATTTTGTCACCGGCCGAGTCCAAAATTCAGCGTTTCCCCATCTCAGCCCAGAAAGCAGGTAGAACAACTTTTGTGGTGTCTTTCAGATGCCTACCAAGGTAGTGTAAAAACTACCAGGAGAACTCCTGTCTGGCACCTTCCCCGGTGGAGTTGTGCAGGGGGTGTGTTTGGAACATTTTGTCACCAGCCGACTCCAAAATTCAGCGGTTCCCCATCTCAGCCCAGAAAGCAGGTAGAACAACTTTTGTGGTGCCTTTCAGATGCCTACCAAGGTAGTGTAAAAACTACTAAGAGAACTCCTGTCTGGCACCTTCCCCGGTGGAGTTGTGCAGGGGGTGTGTTTGGAACATTTTGTCACCAGCCGAGTCCAAAATTCAGCGGTTCCCCATCTCAGCCCAGAAAGCAGGTAGAATATCTTTTGTGGTGCCTTTCAGCTGCCTACCGGATCAATGTAAAAACTACCAGGAGAACTCCTGTCTGGCACCTTCCCCGGTGGAGTTGTGCAGGGGGTGTGTTTGGAACATTTTGTCACCAGCCGACTCCAAAATTCAGCGGTTCCCCATCTCAGCCCAGAAAGCAGATAGAACAACTTTTGTGGTGCCTTTCAAATGCCTACCAAGGTAGTGTAAAAACCACCAGGAGAACTCCTGTCTGGCACCTTCCCCGGTGGAGTTGTGCATGGGGTGTCTGTGAAACATTTTGTCACCGGCCGACTCCAAAAATCAGCGTTTCCCCATCTCAGCCCAGAAAGCAGGTAGAACAACTTTTGTGGTGCCTTTCAGATGCCTACCGGAGCAATGTAAAAACTACCAGGAGAACTCCTGTCTGGCACCTTCCCTGGTGGAGTTGTGCAGGGGGTGTGTTTGGAACATTTTATCACCAGCCGAGTCCAAAATTCAGCTGTTCCCCATCTCAGCCCAGAAAGCAGGTAGAACAACTTTTGTGGTGTCTTTTAGATGCCTACCAAGGTAGTGTAAAAACTACCAAGAGAACTCCTGTCTGGCACCTTCCCCGGTGGAGTTGTGCATGGGGTGTGTTTGGAACATTTTGTCACCGGCCGACTCCAAAATTCAGCGATTCCCCATCTCAGCCCACAAAGCAGGTAGAACAACTTTTGTGGTGTCTTTCAGATGCCTACCAAGGTAGTGTAAAAACTACCAGGAGAACTCCTGTCTGGCACCTTCCCCGGTGGAGTTGTGCATGGGGTGTGTTTGGAACATTTTGTCACCGGCCGACTCCAAAATTCAGCGTTTCCCCATCTCAGCCCAGAAAGCAGGTAGAACAACTTTTGTGGTGCCTTTCAGATGCCTACCAAGGTAGTGTAAAAACTACCAAGAGAACTCCTGTCTGGCACCTTCCCCGGTGGAGTTGTGCATGGGGTGTGTTTGGAACATTTTGTCACCGGCCGAGTCCAAAATTCAGCGATTCCCCATCTCAGCCCAGAAAGCAGGTAGAACAACTTTTGTGGTGTCTTTCAGATGCCTACCAAGGTAGTGTAAAAACTACCAGGAGAACTCCTGTCTGGCACCTTCCCCGGTGGAGTTGTGCATGGGGTGTGTTTGGAACATTTTGTCACCAGCCGAGTCCAAAATTCAGCTGTTCCCCATCTCAGCCCAGAAAGCAGGTAGAACAACTTTTGTGGTGTCTTTCAGATGCCTACCTGAGCAATGTAAAAACTACCAGGAGAACTCCTGTCTGGCACCTTCCCCGGTGGAGTTGTGCAGGGGGTGTGTTTGGAACATTTTGTCACCAGCCGACTCCAAAATTCAGCGGTTCCCTATCTCAGCCCAGAAAGCAGGTAGAACAACTTTTGTGGTGTCTTTCAGCTGCCTACCAAGGTAGTGTAAAAACTACCAAGAGAACTCCTGTCTGGCACCTTCCCCGGTGGAGTTGTGCATGGGGTGTGTTTGGAACATTTTGTCAACGGCCGAGTCCAAAATTCAGCGGTTCCCCATCTCAGCCCAGAAAGCAGGTAGAACAACTTTTGTGGTGTCTTTCAGATGCCTACCGGAGCAATGTAAAAACTACCAGGAGAACTCCTGTCTGGCACCTTCCCCGGTGGAGTTGTGCATGGGGTGTGTTTGGAACATTTTGTCACCGGCCGAGTCCAAAATTCAGCTGTTCCCCATCTCAGCCCAGAAAGCAGGTAGAACAACTTTTGTGGTGTCTTTCAGATGCCTACCGGAGCAATGTAAAAACTACCAGGAGAACTCCTGTCTGGCACCTTCCCCGGTGGAGTTGTGCATGGGGTGTGTTTGGAACATTTTGTCACCGGCCGAGTCCAAAATTCAGCGGTTCCCCATCTCAGCCCAGAAAGCAGGTAGAACATCTTTTGTGGTGTCTTTTAGATGCCTACCAAGGTAGTGTAAAAACTACCAAGAGAACTCCTGTCTGGCACCTTCCGTGGTGGAGTTGTGCATGGGGTGTGTTTGGAACATTTTGTCACCGGCCGACTCCAAAATTCAGCGGTTCCCCATCTCAGCCCAGAAAGCAGGAAGAACAACTTTTGTGGTGTCTTTCAGATGCCTACCAAGGTAGTGTAAAAACTACCAGGAGAACTCCTGTCTGGCACCTTCCCCGGTGGAGTTGTGCATGGGGTGTGTTTGGAACATTTTGTCACCAGCCGACTCCAAAATTCAGCGGTTCCCCATCTCAGCCCAGAAAGCAGGTAGAACAACTTTTGTGGTGTCTTTCAGATGCCTACCAAGGTAGTGTAAAAACTACCAAGAGAACTCCTGTCTGGCACCTTCCCCGGTGGAGTTGTGCATGGGGTGTGTTTGGAACATTTTGTCACCGGCCGAGTCCAAAATTCAGCGATTCCCCATCTCAGCCCAGAAAGCAGGTAGAACAACTTTTGTTGTGTCTTTCAGATGCCTACCAAGGTAGTGTAAAAACTACCAGGAGAACTCCTGTCTGGCACCTTCCCCGGTGGAGTTGTGCATGGGGTGTGTTTGGAACATTTTGTCAACGGCCGACTCCAAAATTCAGCGGTTCCCCATCTCAGCCCACAAAGCAGGTACAACAACTTTTCTTGTGCCTTTCAGCTGCCTACCAAGGTAGTGTAAAAACTACCAACAGAATTCGTTCCTGGCACCTTCCCCGGTGGAGTTGTGCATGGGGTGTCTGTGGAACATTTTGTCACCGGCCGACTCCAAAATTCAGCGGTTCCCCATCTCAGCCCAGAAAGCAGGTAGAACAACTTTTGTGGTGTCTTTCAGATGCCTACCGGAGCAATGTAAAAACTACCAGGAGAACTCCTGTCTGGCACCTTCCCCGGTGGAGTTGTGCAGGGGGTGTGTTTGGAACATTTTGTCACCAGCCGACTCCAAAATTCAGCGGTTCCCCATCTCAGCCCAGAAAGCAGGTAGAACAACTTTTGTGGTGTCTTTCAGATGCCTACCGGAGCAATGTAAAAACTACCAGGAGAAGTCCTGTCTGGCTCCTTCCGTGGTGGAGTTGTGCATGGGGTGTGTTTGGAACATTTTGTCACCAGCCGAGTCCAAAATTCAGCGGTTCCCCATCTCAGCCCACAAAGCAGGTAGAACAACTTTTGTGGTGTCTTTCAGATGCCTACCAAGGTAGTGTAAAAACTACCAGGAGAACTCCTGTCTGGCACCTTCCCCGGTGGAGTTGTGCAGGGGGTGTGTTTGGAACACTTTGTCACCGGCCGAGTCCAAAATTTAGCGATTCCCCATCTCAGCCCAGAAAGCAGGTAGAACAACTTTTGTGGTGTCTTTCAGATGCCTACCAAGGTAGTGTAAAAACTACCAGGAGAACTCCTGTCTGGCACCTTCCCCGGTGGAGTTGTGCATGGGGTGTGTTTGGAACATTTTGTCACCAGCCGAGTCCAAAATTCAGCTGTTCCCCATCTCAGCCCAGAAAGCAGGTAGAACAACTTTTGTGGTGTCTTTCAGATGCCTACCGGAGCAATGTAAAAACTACCAGGAGAACTCCTGTCTGGCACCTTCCCCGGTGGAGTTGTGCAGGGGGTGTGTTTGGAACATTTTGTCACCAGCCGAGTCCAAAATTCAGCGGTTCCCCATCTCAGCCCAGAAAGCAGGTAGAACAACTTTTGTGGTGTCTTTCAGATGCCTACCGGAGCAATGTAAAAACTACCAGGAGAAGTCCTGTCTGGCTCCTTCCGTGGTGGAGTTGTGCATGGGGTGTGTTTGGAACATTTTGTCACCAGCCGAGTCCAAAATTCAGCGGTTCCCCATCTCAGCCCACAAAGCAGGTAGAACAACTTTTGTGGTGTCTTTCAGATGCCTACCAAGGTAGTGTAAAAACTACCAGGAGAACTCCTGTCTGGCACCTTCCCCGGTGGAGTTGTGCATGGGGTGTGTTTGGAACACTTTGTCACCGGCCGAGTCCAAAATTTAGCGATTCCCCATCTCAGCCCAGAAAGCAGGTAGAACAACTTTTGTGGTGTCTTTCAGATGCCTACCAAGGTAGTGTAAAAACTACCAGGAGAACTCCTGTCTGGCACCTTCCCCGGTGGAGTTGTGCAGGGGGTGTGTTTGGAACATTTTGTCACCAGCCGAGTCCAAAATTCAGCTGTTCCCCATCTCAGCCCAGAAAGCAGGTAGAACAACTTTTGTGGTGTCTTTCAGATGCCTACCGGAGCAATGTAAAAACTACCAGGAGAACTCCTGTCTGGCACCTTCCCCGGTGGAGTTGTGCAGGGGGTGTGTTTGGAACATTTTGTCACCAGCCGAGTCCAAAATTCAGCGGTTCCCCATCTCAGCCCAGAAAGCAGGTAGAACAACTTTTGTGGTGTCTTTCAGATGCCTACCAAGGTAGTGTAAAAACTACCAGGAGAACTCCTGTCTGGCACCTTCCCCGGTGGAGTTGTGCAGGGGGTGTGTTTGGAACATTTTGTCACCAGCCGACTCCAAAATTCAGCGGTTCCCTATCTCAGCCCAGAAAGCAGGTAGAACAACTTTTGTGGTGTCTTTCAGATGCCTACCGGAGCAATGTAAAAACTACCAGGAGAAGTCCTGTCTGGCTCCTTCCGTGGTGGAGTTGTGCATGGGGTGTGTTTGGAACATTTTGTCACCAGCCGAGTCCAAAATTCAGCGGTTCCCCATCTCAGCCCACAAAGCAGGTAGAACAACTTTTGTGGTGTCTTTCAGATGCCTACCAAGGTAGTGTAAAAACTACCAGGAGAACTCCTGTCTGGCACCTTCCCCGGTGGAGTTGTGCAGGGGGTGTGTTTGGAACACTTTGTCACCGGCCGAGTCCAAAATTTAGCGATTCCCCATCTCAGCCCAGAAAGCAGGTAGAACAACTTTTGTGGTGTCTTTCAGATGCCTACCAAGGTAGTGTAAAAACTACCAGGAGAACTCCTGTCTGGCACCTTCCCCGGTGGAGTTGTGCATGGGGTGTGTTTGGAACATTTTGTCACCAGCCGAGTCCAAAATTCAGCTGTTCCCCATCTCAGCCCAGAAAGCAGGTAGAACAACTTTTGTGGTGTCTTTCAGATGCCTACCGGAGCAATGTAAAATCTACCAGGAGAACTCCTGTCTGGCACCTTCCCCGGTGGAGTTGTGCATGGGGTGTGTTTGGAACTTTTTGTCACCAGCCGAGTCCAAAATTCAGCGGTTCCCCATCTCAGCCCAGAAAGCAGGTAGAACAACTTTTGTGGTGTCTTTCAGATGCCTACCGGAGCAATGTAAAAACTACCAGGAGAACTCCTGTCTGGCACCTTCCCCGGTGGAGTTGTGCATGGGGTGTGTTTGGAACATTTTGTCACCGGCCGAGTCCAAAATTCAGCGGTTCCCCATCTCAGCCCAGAAAGCAGGTAGAACATCTTTTGTGGTGTCTTTCAGATGCCTACCGGAGCAATGTAAAAACTACCAGGAGAACTCCTGTCTGGCACCTTCCCCGGTGGAGTTGTGCAGGGGGTGTGTTTGGAACATTTTGTCACCAGCCGAGTCCAAAATTCAGCGGTTCCCCATCTCAGCCCAGAAAGCAGGTAGAACAACTTTTGTGGTGTCTTTTAGATGCCTACCAAGGTAGTGTAAAAACTACCAAGAGAACTCCTGTCTGGCACCTTCCCCGGTGGAGTTGTGCATGGGGTGTGTTTGGAACATTTTGTCACCGGCCGACTCCAAAATTCAGCGGTTCCCCATCTCAGCCCAGAAAGCAGGTAGAACAACTTTTGTGGTGTCTTTCAGATGCCTACCGGAGCAATGTAAAAACTACCAGGAGAACTCCTGTCTGGCACCTTCCCCGGTGGAGTTGTGCAGGGGGTGTGTTTGGAACATTTTGTCACCAGCCGAGTCCAAAATTCAGCGGTTCCCCATCTCAGCCCAGAAAGCAGGTAGAACAACTTTTGTGGTGTCTTTTAGATGCCTACCAAGGTAGTGTAAAAACTACCAAGAGAACTCCTGTCTGGCACCTTCCCCGGTGGAGTTGTGCATGGGGTGTCTGTGGAACATTTTGTCACCGGCCGACTCCAAAATTCAGCGGTTCCCCATCTCAGCCCAGAAAGCAGGTAGAACAACTTTTGTGGTGTCTTTCAGATGCCTACCGGAGCAATGTAAAAACTACCAGGAGAACTCCTGTCTGGCACCTTCCCCGGTGGAGTTGTGCATGGGGTGTCTTTGGAACATTTTGTCACCAGCCGAGTCCAAAATTCAGCGGTTCCCCATCTCAGCCCAGAAAGCAGGTAGAACATCTTTTGTGGTATCTTTCAGATGCCTACCGGATCAATGTAAAAACTACCAGGAGAACTCCTGTCTGGCACCTTCCCCGGTGGAGTTGTGCAGGGGGTGTGTTTGGAACATTTTGTCACCGGCCGACTCCAAAATTTAGCGTTTCCCCATCTCAGCCCAGAAAGCAGGTAGAACAACTTTTGTGGTGTCTTTCAGATGCCTACCAAGGTAGTGTAAAAACTACCAGGAGAACTCCTGTCTGGCACCTTCCCCGGTGGAGTTGTGCATGGGGTGTGTTTGGAACATTTTGTCACCGGCCGAGTCCAAAATTCAGCGATTCCCCATCTCAGCCCAGAAAGCAGGTAGAACAACTTTTGTGGTGTCTTTCAGATGCCTACCAAGGTAGTGTAAAAACTACCAAGAGAACTCCTGTCTGGCACCTTCCCCGGTGGAGTTGTGCATGGGGTGTGTTTGGAACATTTTGTCACCAGCCGACTCCAAAATTCAGCGGTTCCCCATCTCAGCCCAGAAAGCAGGTAGAACAACTTTTGTGGTGTCTTTCAGATGCCTACCAAGGTAGTGTAAAAACTCCTAAGAGAACTCCTGTCTGGCACCTTCCCCGGTGGAGTTGTGCATGGGGTGTGTTTGGAACATTTTGTCACCGGCCGAGTCCAAAATTCAGCGGTTCCCCATCTCAGCCCACAAAGCAGGTAGAACAACTTTTGTGGTGTCTTTCAGATGCCTACCGGAGCAATGTAAAAACTACCAGGAGAACTCCTGTCTGGCACCTTCCCCGGTGGAGTTGTGCATGGGGTGTGTTTGGAACATTTTGTCACCAGCCGAGTCCAAAATTCAGCGGTTCCCCATCTCAGCCCAGAAAGCAGGTAGAACATCTTTTGTGGTATCTTTCAGATGCCTACTGGATCAATGTAAAAACTACCAGGAGAACTCCTGTCTGGCACCTTCCCCGGTGGAGTTGTGCAGGGGGTGTGTTTGGAACATTTTGCCACCAGCCGACTCCAAAATTCAGCGGTTCCCCATCTCAGCCCAGAAAGCAGGAAGAACAACTTTTGTGGTGCCTTTCAAATGCCTACCAAGGTAGTGTAAAAACTACCAGGAGAACTCCTGTCTGGCACCTTCCCCGGTGGAGTTGTGCATGGGGTGTCTGTGAAACATTTTGTCACCGGCCGAGTCCAAAATTCAGCGGTTCCCCATCTCAGCCCAGAAAGCAGGTAGAACAACTTTTGTGGTGTCTTTCAGATGCCTACCGGAGCAATGTAAAAACTACCAGGAGAACTCCTGTCTGGCACCTTCCCCGGTGGAGTTGTGCAGGGGGTGTGTTTGGAACATTTTATCACCGGCCGAGTCCAAAATTCAGCGGTTCCCCATCTCAGCCCAGAAAGCAGGTAGAACAACTTTTGTGGTGTCTTTCAGCTGCCTACCAAGGTAGTGTAAAAACTACCAAGAGAACTCCTGTCTGGCACCTTCCCCGGTGGAGTTGTGCAGGGGGTGTGTTTGGAACATTTTGTCACCGGCCGAGTCCAAAATTCAGCGATTCCCCATCTCAGCCCAGAAAGCAGGTAGAACAACTTTTGTGGTGTCTTTCAGCTGCCTACCAAGGTAGTGTAAAAACTACCAAGAGAACTCCTGTCTGGCACCTTCCCTGGTGGAGTTGTGCATGGGGTGTGTTTGGAACATTTTGTCAACGGCCGACTCCAAAATTCAGCGGTTCCCCATCTCAGCCCACAAAGCAGGTAGAACAACTTTTCTTGTGCCTTTCAGCTGCCTACCAAGGTAGTGTAAAAACTACCAACAGAATTCGTTCCTGGCACCTTCCCCGGTGGAGTTGTGCAGGGGGTGTGTTTGGAACATTTTGTCACCGGCCGACTCCAAAATTCAGCGGTTCCCCATCTCAGCCCAGAAAGCAGGTAGAACAACTTTTTTGGTGTCTTTCAGATGCCTACCGGAGCAATGTAAAAACTACCAGGAGAACTCCTGTCTGGCACCTTCCCCGGTGGAGTTGTGCATGGGGTGTGTTTGGAACATTTTGTCACCGGCCGAGTCCAAAATTCAGCGATTCCCCATCTCAGCCCAGAAAGCAGGTAGAACAACTTTTGTGGTGTCTTTCAGATGCCTACCAAGGTAGTGTAAAAACTACCAGGAGAACTCTTTTCTGGCACCTTCCCCGGTGGAGTTGTGCATGGGGTGTGTTTGGAACATTTTGTCACCAGCCGACTCCAAAATTCAGCGGTTCCCCATCTCAGCCCAGAAAGCAGGTAGAACAACTTTTGTGGTGTCTTTCAGCTGCCTACCAAGGTAGTGTAAAAACTACCAAGAGAACTCCTGTCTGGCACCTTCCCCGGTGGAGTTGTGCATGGGGTGTGTTTGGAACATTTTGTCACCAGCCGACTCCAAAATTCAGCGTTTCCCCATCTCAGCCCAGAAAGCAGGTAGAACAACTTTTGTGGTGTCTTTCAGATGCCTACCGGAGCAATGTAAAAACTACCAGGAGAACTCCTGTCTGGCACCTTCCCCGGTGGAGTTGTGCATGGGGTGTGTTTGGAACATTTTGTCACCAGCCGAGTCAAAATTCAGCGGTTCCCCATCTCAGCCCAGAAAGCAGGTAGAACATCTTTTGTGGTATCTTTCAGATGCCTACTGGATCAATGTAAAAACTACCAGGAGAACTCCTGTCTGGCACCTTCCCCGGTGGAGTTGTGCATGGGGTGTGTTTGGAACATTTTGTCACCGGCCGACTCCAAAATTCAGCGGTTCCCAATCTCAGCCCAGAAAGCAGGAAGAACAACTTTTGTGGTGCCTTTCAAATGCCTACCAAGGTAGTGTAAAAACTACCAGGAGAACTCCTGTCTGGCACCTTCCCCGGTGGAGTTGTGCATGGGGTGTGTTTGGAACATTTTGTCACCGGCCGAGTCCAAAATTCAGCGGTTCCCCATCTCAGCCCAGAAAGCAGGTAGAACAACTTTTGTGGTGTCTTTCAGATGCCTACCTGAGCAATGTAAAAACTACCAGGAGAACTCCTGTCTGGCACCTTCCCCGGTGGAGTTGTGCAGGGGGTGTGTTTGGAACATTTTATCACCAGCCGAGTCCAAAATTCAGCGGTTCCCCATCTCAGCCCAGAAAGCAGGTAGAACAACTTTTGTGGTGTCTTTCAGCTGCCTACCAAGGTAGCGTAAAAACTACCAAGAGAACTCCTGTCTGGCACCTTCCCCGGTGGAGTTGTGCATGGGGTGTGTTTGGAACATTTTGTCACCGGCCGACTCCAAAATTCAGCGGTTCCCCATCTCAGCCCAGAAAGCAGGTAGAACAACTTTTGTGGTGTCTTTCAGATGCCTACCTGAGCAATGTAAAAACTACTAAGAGAACTCCTGTCTGGCACCTTCCCCGGTGGAGTTGTGCATGGGGTGTGTTTGGAACATTTTGTCACCGGCCGACTCCAAAATTCAGCGGTTCCCCATCTCAGCCCAGAAAGCAGGTAGAACAACTTTTTTGGTGTCTTTCAGATGCCTACCGGAGCAATGTAAAAACTACCAGGAGAACTCCTGTCTGGCACCTTCCCCGGTGGAGTTGTGCATGGGGTGTGTTTGGAACATTTTGTCACCGGCCGAGTCCAAAATTCAGCGGTTCCCCATCTCAGCCCAGAAAGCAGGTAGAACAACTTTTGTGGTGTCTTTCAGATGCCTACCAAGGTAGTGTAAAAACTACCAGGAGAACTCCTGTCTGGCACCTTCCCCGGTGGAGTTGTGCATGGGGTGTGTTTGGAACATTTTGTCACCAGCCGACTCCAAAATTCAGCGTTTCCCCATCTCAGCCCAGAAAGCAGGTAAAACAACTTTTGTGGTGTCTTTCAGATGCCTACCAAGGTAGTGTAAAAACTACCAAGAGAACTCTTGTCTGGCACCTTCCCCGGTGGAGTTGTGCATGGGGTGTGTTTGGAACATTTTGTCACCGGCCGAGTCCAAAATTCAGCGATTCCCCATCTCAGCCCAGAAAGCAGGTAGAACAACTTTTGTGGTGTCTTTCAGCTGCCTACCAAGGTAGTGTAAAAACTACCAGGAGAACTCCTGTCTGGCACCTTCCCCGGTGGAGTTGTGCAGGGGGTGTGTTTGGAACATTTTGTCACCAGCCGAGTCCAAAATTCAGCGGTTCCCCATCTCAGCCCAGAAAGCAGGTAGAACATCTTTTGTGGTATCTTTCAGATGCCTACCGGATCAATGTAAAAACTACCTGGAGAACTCCTGTCTGGCACCTTCCCCGGTGGAGTTGTGCATGGGGTGTCTGTGGAACATTTTGTCACCGGCCGAGTCCAAAATTCAGCGGTTCCCCATCTCAGCCCAGAAAGCAGGTAGAACAACTTTTGTGGTGTCTTTCAGATGCCTACCGGAGCAATGTAAAAACTACCAGGAGAACTCCTGTCTGGCACCTTCCCCGGTGGAGTTGTGCAGGGGGTGTGTTTGGAACATTTTATCACCAGCCGAGTCCAAAATTCATCTGTTCCCCATCTCAGCCCAGAAAGCAGGTAGAACAACTTTTGTGGTGTCTTTCAGCTGCCTACCAAGGTAGTGTAAAAACTACCAAGAGAACTCCTGTCTGGCACCTTCCCCGGTGGAGTTGTGCATGGGGTGTGTTTGGAACATTTTGTCACCGGCCGAGTCCAAAATTCAGCGATTCCCCATCTCAGCCCAGAAAGCAGGTAGAACAACTTTTGTGGTGTCTTTCAGATGCCTACCAAGGTAGTGTAAAAACTACCAGGAGAACTCCTGTCTGGCACCTTCCCCGGTGGAGTTGTGCATGGGGTGTGTTTGGAACATTTTGTCACCAGCCGAGTCCAAAATTCAGCGTTTCCCCATCTCAGCCCAGAAAGCAGGTAGAACAACTTTTGTGGTGCCTTTCAGCTGCCTACCAAGGTAGTGTAAAAACTACCAAGAGAACTCCTGTCTGGCACCTTCCCCGGTGGAGTTGTGCATGGGGTGTGTTTGGAACATTTTGTCAACGGCCGACTCCAAAATTCAGCGGTTCCCCATCTCAGCCCAGAAAGCAGGTAGAACAACTTTTCTTGTGCCTTTCAGCTGCCTACCAAGGTAGTGTAAAAACTACCAACAGAATTCGTTCCTGGCACCTTCCCCGGTGGAGTTGTGCAGGGGGTGTGTTTGGAACATTTTGTCACCGGCCGACTCCAAAATTCAGCGGTTCCCCATCTCAGCCCAGAAAGCAGGTAGAACAACTTTTTTGGTGTCTTTCAGATGCCTACCGGACCAATGTAAAAACTACCAGGAGAACTCCTGTCTGGCACCTTCCCCGGTGGAGTTGTGCATGGGGTGTGTTTGGAACATTTTGTCACCAGCCGACTCCAAAATTCAGCGGTTCCCCATCTCAGCCCAGAAAGCAGGTAGAACAACTTTTGTGGTGTCTTTCAGATGCCTACCAAGGTAGTGTAAAAACTACCAAGAGAACTCCTGTCTGGCACCTTCCCCGGTGGAGTTGTGCAGGGGGTGTGTTTGGAACATTTTGCCACCAGCCGACTCCAAAATTCAGCGGTTCCCCATCTCAGCCCAGAAAGCAGGTAGAACAACTTTTGTGGTGCCTTTCAGATGCCTACCAAGGTAGTGTAAAAACTACTAAGAGAACTCCTGTCTGGCACCTTCCCCGGTGGAGTTGTGCATGGGGTGTGTTTGGAACATTTTGTCACCAGCCGAGTCCAAAATTCAGCGGTTCCCCATCTCAGCCCAGAAAGCAGGTAGAACATCTTTTGTGGTGCCTTTCAGCTGCCTACCGGATCAATGTAAAAACTACCAGGAGAACTCCTGTCTGGCACCTTCCCCGGTGGAGTTGTGCAGGGGGTGTGTTTGGAACATTTTGCCACCAGCCGACTCCAAAATTCAGCGGTTCCCCATCTCAGCCCAGAAAGCAGGTAGAACAACTTTTGTGGTGCCTTTCAAATGCCTACCAAGGTAGTGTAAAAACCACCAGGAGAACTCCTGTCTGGCACCTTCCCCGGTGGAGTTGTGCATGGGGTGTCTGTGAAACATTTTGTCACCGGCCGACTCCAAAAATTAGCGGTTCCCCATCTCAGCCCAGAAAGCAGGTAGAACAACTTTTGTGGTGTCTTTCAGATGCCTACCGGAGCAATGTAAAAACTACCAGGAGAACTCCTGTCTGGCACCTTCCCCGGTGGAGTTGTGCAGGGGGTGTGTTTGGAACATTTTATCACCAGCCGAGTCCAAAATTCAGCTGTTCCCCATCTCAGCCCAGAAAGCAGGTAGAACAACTTTTGTGGTGTCTTTCAGATGCCTACCAAGGTAGTGTAAAAACTACCAGGAGGACTCCTGTCTGGCGCCTTCCCCGGTGGAGATGTGCATGGGGTGTGTTTGGAACATTTTGTCACCGGCCGAGTCCAAAATTCAGCGGTTCCCCATCTCAGCCCAGAAAGCAGGTAGAACAACTTTTGTGGTGTCTTTCAGATGCCTACCGGAGCAATGTAAAAACTACCAGGAGAACTCCTGTCTGGCACCTTCCCCGGTGGAGTTGTGCAGGGGGTGTGTTTGGAACATTTTATCACCAGCCGAGTCCAAAATTCATCTGTTCCCCATCTCAGCCCAGAAAGCAGGTAGAACAACTTTTGTGGTGTCTTTCAGCTGCCTACCAAGGTAGTGTAAAAACTACCAAGAGAACTCCTGTCTGGCACCTTCCCCGGTGGAGTTGTGCATGGGGTGTGTTTGGAACATTTTGTCACCGGCCGAGTCCAAAATTCAGCGATTCCCCATCTCAGCCCAGAAAGCAGGTAGAACAACTTTTGTGGTGTCTTTCAGATGCCTACCAAGGTAGTGTAAAAACTACCAGGAGAACTCCTGTCTGGCACCTTCCCCGGTGGAGTTGTGCATGGGGTGTGTTTGGAACATTTTGTCACCAGCCGAGTCCAAAATTCAGCGTTTCCCCATCTCAGCCCAGAAAGCAGGTAGAACAACTTTTGTGGTGCCTTTCAGCTGCCTACCAAGGTAGTGTAAAAACTACCAAGAGAACTCCTGTCTGGCACCTTCCCCGGTGGAGTTGTGCATGGGGTGTGTTTGGAACATTTTGTCAACGGCCGACTCCAAAATTCAGCGGTTCCCCATCTCAGCCCAGAAAGCAGGTAGAACAACTTTTCTTGTGCCTTTCAGCTGCCTACCAAGGTAGTGTAAAAACTACCAACAGAATTCGTTCCTGGCACCTTCCCCGGTGGAGTTGTGCAGGGGGTGTGTTTGGAACATTTTGTCACCGGCCGACTCCAAAATTCAGCGGTTCCCCATCTCAGCCCAGAAAGCAGGTAGAACAACTTTTTTGGTGTCTTTCAGATGCCTACCGGACCAATGTAAAAACTACCAGGAGAACTCCTGTCTGGCACCTTCCCCGGTGGAGTTGTGCATGGGGTGTGTTTGGAACATTTTGTCACCAGCCGACTCCAAAATTCAGCGGTTCCCCATCTCAGCCCAGAAAGCAGGTAGAACAACTTTTGTGGTGTCTTTCAGATGCCTACCAAGGTAGTGTAAAAACTACCAAGAGAACTCCTGTCTGGCACCTTCCCCGGTGGAGTTGTGCAGGGGGTGTGTTTGGAACATTTTGCCACCAGCCGACTCCAAAATTCAGCGGTTCCCCATCTCAGCCCAGAAAGCAGGTAGAACAACTTTTGTGGTGCCTTTCAGATGCCTACCAAGGTAGTGTAAAAACTACTAAGAGAACTCCTGTCTGGCACCTTCCCCGGTGGAGTTGTGCATGGGGTGTGTTTGGAACATTTTGTCACCAGCCGAGTCCAAAATTCAGCGGTTCCCCATCTCAGCCCAGAAAGCAGGTAGAACATCTTTTGTGGTGCCTTTCAGCTGCCTACCGGATCAATGTAAAAACTACCAGGAGAACTCCTGTCTGGCACCTTCCCCGGTGGAGTTGTGCAGGGGGTGTGTTTGGAACATTTTGCCACCAGCCGACTCCAAAATTCAGCGGTTCCCCATCTCAGCCCAGAAAGCAGGTAGAACAACTTTTGTGGTGCCTTTCAAATGCCTACCAAGGTAGTGTAAAAACCACCAGGAGAACTCCTGTCTGGCACCTTCCCCGGTGGAGTTGTGCATGGGGTGTCTGTGAAACATTTTGTCACCGGCCGACTCCAAAAATTAGCGGTTCCCCATCTCAGCCCAGAAAGCAGGTAGAACAACTTTTGTGGTGTCTTTCAGATGCCTACCGGAGCAATGTAAAAACTACCAGGAGAACTCCTGTCTGGCACCTTCCCCGGTGGAGTTGTGCAGGGGGTGTGTTTGGAACATTTTATCACCAGCCGAGTCCAAAATTCAGCTGTTCCCCATCTCAGCCCAGAAAGCAGGTAGAACAACTTTTGTGGTGTCTTTCAGATGCCTACCAAGGTAGTGTAAAAACTACCAGGAGGACTCCTGTCTGGCGCCTTCCCCGGTGGAGATGTGCATGGGGTGTGTTTGGAACATTTTGTCACCGGCCGACTCCAAAATTCAGCGATTCCCCATCTCAGCCCAGAAAGCAGGTAGAACAACTTTTGTGGTGTCTTTCAGATGCCTACCAAGGTAGTGTAAAAACTACCAGGAGAACTCCTGTCTGGCACCTTCCCCGGTGGAGTTGTGCATGGGGTGTGTTTGGAACATTTTGTCACCAGCCGAGTCCAAAATTCAGCGTTTCCCCATCTCAGCCCAGAAAGCAGGTAGAACAACTTCTGTGGTGTCTTTCAGATGCCTACCAAGGTAGTGTAAAAACTACCAGGAGAACTCCTGTCTGGCACCTTCCCCGGTGGAGTTGTGCATGGGGTGTGTTTGGAACATTTTGTCACCAGCCGAGTCCAAAATTCAGCGTTTCCCCATCTCAGCCCAGAAAGCAGGTAGAACAACTTTTGTGGTGTCTTTCAGATGCCTACCGGAGCAATGTAAAAACTACCAGGAGAACTCCTGTCTGGCACCTTCCCCGGTGGAGTTGTGCATGGGGTGTGTTTGGAACATTTTGTCACCAGCCGACTCCAAAATTCAGCGTTTCCCCATCTCAGCCCAGAAAGCAGGTACAACAACTTTTGTGGTGTCTTTTAGATGCCTACCAAGGTAGTGTAAAAACTACCAAGAGAACTCCTGTCTGGCACCTTCCCCGGTGGAGTTGTGCATGGGGTGTGTTTGGAACATTTTGTCACCGGCCGAGTCCAAAATTCAGCGGTTTCCCCATCTCAGCCCCAGAAAGCAGGTAGAACAACTTTTGTGGTGTCTTTCAGATGCCTACCAAGGTAGTGTAAAAACTACCAGGAGAACTCCTGTCTGGCACCTTCCCGGTGGAGTTGTGCATGGGGTGTGTTTTGGAACATTTTGTCACCGGCCGAGTCCAAAATTCAGCGTTTCCCCATCTCAGCCCAGAAAGCAGGTAGAACAACTTTTGTGGTGCCTTTCAGATGCCTACCAAGGTAGTGTAAAAACTACCAAGAGAACTCCTGTCTGGCACCTTCCCCGGTGGAGTTGTGCATGGGGTGTGTTTGGAACATTTTGTCAACGGCCGACTCCAAAATTCAGCGTTTCCGCATTCTCAGCCCACAAAGCAGGTACAACTACTTTTCTTGTGCCTTTCAGCTGGCCTACCAAAGGTAGTGTAAAAACTACCAACAGAATTCGTTCCTGGCACCTTCCCCGGTGGAGTTGTGCATGGGGTGTCTGTGGAACATTTTGTCACCGGCCGACTCCAAAATTCAGCGGTTCCCCATCTCAGCCCAGAAAGCAGGAAGAACAACTTTTGTGGTGCCTTTCAAATGCCTACCAAAGGTAGTGTAAAAACCACCAGGAGAACTCCTGTCTGGCACCTTCCCCGGTGGAGATGTGCATGGGGTGTCTGTGAAACATTTTGTCACCGGCCCGACTCCAAAATTCAGCGGTTCCCCATCTCAGCCCAGAAAGCAGGTAGAACAACTTTTGTGGTGTCTTTCAGATGCCCTACCAAGGTAGTGTAAAAACTACCAGGAGAACTCCTGTCTGGCACCTTCCCCGGTGGAGTTGTGCATGGGGTGTGTTTGGAACATTTTGTCACCGGCCGACTCCAAAATTCAGCGATTCCCCATCTCAGCCCAGAAAGCAGGTAGAACAACTTTTGTGGTGTCTTTCAGATGCCTACCAAGGTAGTGTAAAAACTACCAGGAGAACTCCTGTCTGGCACCTTCCCCGGTGGAGTTGTGCATGGGGTGTGTTTGGAACATTTTGTCACCGGCCGACTCCAAAATTCAGCGGTTCCCCATCTCAGCCCAGAAAGCAGGTAGAACAACTTTTTTGGTGCCTTTCAGATGCCTACCAAGGTAGTGTAAAAACTACCAGGAGAACTCCTGTCTGGCACCTTCCCCGGTGGAGTTGTGCATGGGGTGTGTTTGGAACATTTTGTCAACGGCCGACTCCAAAATTCAGCGGTTCCCCATCTCAGCCCACAAAGCAGGTACAACAACTTTTCTTGTGCCTTTCAGCTGCCTACCAAGGTAGTGTAAAAACTACCAACAGAATTCGTTCCTGGCACCTTCCCCGGTGGAGTTGTGCATGGGGTGTCTGTGGAACATTTTGTCACCGGCCGAGTCCAAAATTCAGCGGTTCCCCATCTCAGCCCAGAAAGCAGGAAGAACAACTTTTGTGGTGCCTTTCAAATGCCTACCAAGGTAGTGTAAAAACTACCAGGAGAACTCCTGTCTGGCACCTTCCCCGGTGGAGTTGTGCATGGGGTGTGTTTGGAACATTTTGTCACCAGCCGACTCCAAAATTCAGCGTTTCCCCATCTCAGCCCAGAAAGCAGGTAGAACAACTTTTCTTGTGCCTTTCAGCTGCCTACCAAGGTAGTGTAAAAACTACCAACAGAATTCGTTCCTGGCACCTTCCCCGGTGGAGTTGTGCATGGGGTGTCTGTGGAACATTTTGTCACCGGCCGAGTCCAAAATTCAGCGGTTCCCCATCTCAGCCCAGAAAGCAGGTAGAACAACTTTTGTGGTGTCTTTCAGATGCCTACCAAGGTAGTGTAAAAACTACCAGGAGAACTCCTGTCTGGCACCTTCCCCGGTGGAGTTGTGCATGGGGTGTGTTTGGAACATTTTGTCACCAGCCGAGTCCAAAATTCAGCGTTTCCCCCTCTCAGCCCAGAAAGCAGGTAGAACAACTTTTTTGGTGTCTTTCAGATGCCTACCAAGGTAGTGTAAAAACTACCAGGAGAACTCCTGTCTGGCACCTTCCCCGGTGGAGTTGTGCATGGGGTGTGTTTGGAACATTTTGTCACCGGCCGACTCCAAAATTCAGCGGTTCCCCATCTCAGCCCACAAAGCAGGTAGAACAACTTTTCTTGTGCCTTTCAGCTGCCTACCAAGGTAGTGTAAAAACTACCAACAGAATTCGTTCCTGGCACCTTCCCCGGTGGAGTTGTGCAGGGGGTGTGTTTGGAACATTTTGTCACTGGCCGAGTCCAAAATTCAGCGTTTCCCCATCTCAGCCCAGAAAGCAGGTAGAACAACTTTTGTGGTGTCTTTCAGATGCCTACCAAGGTAGTGTAAAAACTACCAGGAGAACTCCTGTCTGGCACCTTCCCCGGTGGAGTTGTGCAGGCGGTGTGTTTGGAACATTTTGTCACCAGCCGAGTCCAAAATTCAGCGGTTCCCCATCTCAGCCCAGAAAGCAGGTAGAACAACTTTTGTGGTGTCTTTCAGATGCCTACCAAGGTAGTGTAAAAAACTACCAGGAGAACTCCTGTCTGGCACCTTCCCCGGTGGAGTTGTGCATGGGGTGTGTTTGGAACATTTTGCCACCAGCCGACTCCAAAATTCAGCGGTTCCCCATCTCAGCCCAGAAAGCAGGAAGAACAACTTTTGTGGTGCCTTTCAAATGCCTACCAAGGTAGTGTAAAAACCACCAGGAGAACTCCTGTCTGGCACCTTCCCCGGTGGAGTTGTGCATGGGGTGTCTGTGAAACATTTTGTCACCGGCCGACTCCAAAAATCAGCGGTTCCCCATCTCAGCCCAGAAAGCTGGTAGAACAACTTTTGTGGTGTCTTTCAGATGCCTACCGGAGCAATGTAAAAACTACCAGGAGAACTCCTGTCTGGCACCTTCCCCGGTGGAGTTGTGCAGGGGGTGTGTTTGGAACATTTTATCACCAGCCGAGTCCAAAATTCAGCTGTTCCCCATCTCAGCCCAGAAAGCAGGTAGAACAACTTTTGTGGTGTCTTTCAGATGCCTACCAAGGTAGTGTGAAAACCACCAGGAGAACTCCTGTCTGGCACCTTCCCCGGTGGAGTTGTGCATGGGGTGTCTGTGAAACATTTTGTCACCGGCCGACTCCAAAAATCAGCGGTTCCCCATCTCAGCCCAGAAAGCAGGTAGAACAACTTTTGTGGTGTCTTTCAGATGCCTACCGGAGCAATGTAAAAACTACCAGGAGAACTCCTGTCTGGCACCTTCCCCGGTGGAGTTGTGCAGGGGGTGTGTTTGGAACATTTTATCACCAGCCGAGTCCAAAATTCAGCTGTTCCCCATCTCAGCCCAGAAAGCAGGTAGAACAACTTTTGTGGTGTCTTTCAGATGCCTACCAAGGTAGTGTAAAAACTACTAAGAGAACTGTCTGGCACCTTCCCCGGTGGAGTTGTGCATGGGGTGTGTTTGGAACATTTTGTCACCGGCCGAGTCCAAAATTCAGCGATTCCCCATCTCAGCCCAGAAAGCAGGTAGAACAACTTTTGTGGTGTCTTTCAGATGCCTACCAAGGTAGTGTAAAAACTACCAGGAGAACTCCTGTCTGGCACCTTCCCCGGTGGAGTTGTGCATGGGGTGTGTTTGGAACATTTTGTCACCAGCCGAGTCCAAAATTCAGCGTTTCCCCATCTCAGCCCAGAAAGCAGGTAGAACAACTTTTGTGGTGTCTTTCAGATGCCTACCAAGGTAGTGTAAAAACTACCAGGAGAACTCCTGTCTGGCACCTTCCCCGGTGGAGTTGTGCATGGGGTGTGTTTGGAACATTTTGTCACCAGCCGACTCCAAAATTCAGCGTTTCCCCATCTCAGCCCAGAAAGCAGGTAGAACAACTTTTGTGGTGTCTTTCAGATGCCTACCAAGGTAGTGTAAAAACTACTAAGAGAACTCCTGTCTGGCACCTTCCCCGGTGGAGTTGTGCATGGGGTGTGTTTGGAACATTTTGTCACCAGCCGAGTCCAAAATTCAGCGTTTCCCTATCTCAGCCCAGAAAGCAGGTAGAACAACTTTTGTAGTGCCTTTCAGATGCCTACCAAGGTAGTGTAAAAACTACCAGGAGAACTCCTGTCTGGCACCTTCCCCGGTGGAGTGGTGCAGGGGGTGTGTTTGGAACATTTTGTCACCAGCCGAGTCCAAAATTCAGCGATTCCCCACCTCAGCCCAGAAAGCAGGTAGAACAACTTTTGTGGTGTCTTTCAGATGCCTACCGGAGCAATGTAAAAACTACCAGGAGAACTCCTGTCTGGCACCTTCCGTGGTGGAGTTGTGCATGGGGTGTGTTTGGAACATTTTGTCACCGGCCGTGTCCAAAATTCAGCGGTTCCCCATCTCAGCCCAGAAAGCAGGTAGAACAACTTTTGTGGTGTCTTTCAGATGCCTACCAAGGTAGTGTAAAAACTACCAGGAGAACTCCTGTCTGGCACCTTCCCCGGTGGAGTTGTGCATGGGGTGTGTTTGGAACATTTTGTCACCGGCCGACTCCAAAATTCAGCGATTCCCCATCTCAGCCCAGAAAGCAGGTAGAACAACTTTTGTGGTGTCTTTCAGATGCCTACCAAGGTAGTGTAAAAACTACCAGGAGAACTCCTGTCTGGCACCTTCCCCGGTGGAGTTGTGCAGGGGGTGTGTTTGGAACATTTTGCCACCAGCCGACTCCAAAATTCAGCGGTTCCCCATCTCAGCCCAGAAAGCAGGTAGAACAACTTTTGTGGTGCCTTTCAGATGCCTACCAAGGTAGTGTAAAAACTACTAAGAGAACTCCTGTCTGGCACCTTCCCCGGTGGAGTTGTGCAGGGGGTGTGTTTGGAACATTTTGTCACCAGCCGAGTCCAAAATTCAGCGGTTCCCCATCTCAGCCCAGAAAGCAGGTAGAACATCTTTTGTGGTGCCTTTCAGCTGCCTACCGGATCAATGTAAAAACTACCAGGAGAACTCCTGTCTGGCACCTTCCCCGGTGGAGTTGTGCAGGGGGTGTGTTTGGAACATTTTGCCACCAGCCGAGTCCAAAATTCAGCGTTTCCCCATCTCAGCCCAGAAAGCAGGTAGAACAACTTTTGTGGTGTCTTTCAGATGCCTACCGGAGCAATGTAAAAACTACCAGGAGAACTCCTGTCTGGCACCTTCCCCGGTGGAGTTGTGCAGGGGGTGTGTTTGGAACATTTTATCACCAGCCGAGTCCAAAATTCAGCTGTTCCCCATCTCAGCCCAGAAAGCAGGTAGAACAACTTTTGTGGTGTCTTTCAGATGCCTACCAAGGTAGTGTGAAAACCACCAGGAGAACTCCTGTCTGGCACCTTCCCCGGTGGAGTTGTGCATGGGGTGTCTGTGAAACATTTTGTCACCGGCCGACTCCAAAAATCAGCGGTTCCCCATCTCAGCCCAGAAAGCAGGTAGAACAACTTTTGTGGTGTCTTTCAGATGCCTACCGGAGCAATGTAAAAACTACCAGGAGAACTCCTGTCTGGCACCTTCCCCGGTGGAGTTGTGCAGGGGGTGTGTTTGGAACATTTTATCACCAGCCGAGTCCAAAATTCAGCTGTTCCCCATCTCAGCCCAGAAAGCAGGTAGAACAACTTTTGTGGTGTCTTTCAGATGCCTACCAAGGTAGTGTAAAAACTACTAAGAGAACTCCTGTCTGGCACCTTCCCCGGTGGAGTTGTGCATGGGGTGTGTTTGGAACATTTTGTCACCGGCCGAGTCCAAAATTCAGCGATTCCCCATCTCAGCCCAGAAAGCAGGTAGAACAACTTTTGTGGTGTCTTTCAGATGCCTACCAAGGTAGTGTAAAAACTACCAGGAGAACTCCTGTCTGGCACCTTCCCCGGTGGAGTTGTGCATGGGGTGTGTTTGGAACATTTTGTCACCAGCCGAGTCCAAAATTCAGCGTTTCCCCATCTCAGCCCAGAAAGCAGGTAGAACAACTTTTGTGGTGTCTTTCAGATGCCTACCAAGGTAGTGTAAAAACTACCAGGAGAACTCCTGTCTGGCACCTTCCCCGGTGGAGTTGTGCATGGGGTGTGTTTGGAACATTTTGTCACCAGCCGAGTCCAAAATTCAGCGTTTCCCCATCTCAGCCCAGAAAGCAGGTAGAACAACTTTTGTGGTGTCTTTCAGATGCCTACCGGAGCAATGTAAAAACTACCAGGAGAACTCCTGTCTGGCACCTTCCCCGGTGGAGTTGTGCATGGGGTGTGTTTGGAACATTTTGTCACCGGCCGAGTCCAAAATTCAGCGTTTCCCCATCTCAGCCCAGAAAGCAGGTACAACAACTTTTGTGGTGTCTTTTAGATGCCTACCAAGGTAGTGTAAAAACTACCAAGAGAACTCCTGTCTGGCACCTTCCCCGGTGGAGTTGTGCATGGGGTGTGTTTGGAACATTTTGTCACCGGCCGAGTCCAAAATTCAGCGGTTCCCCATCTCAGCCCAGAAAGCAGGTAGAACAACTTTTGTGGTGTCTTTCAGATGCCTACCAAGGTAGTGTAAAAACTACCAGGAGAACTCCTGTCTGGCACCTTCCCCGGTGGAGTTGTGCATGGGGTGTGTTTGGAACATTTTGTCACCGGCCGACTCCAAAATTCAGCGATTCCCCATCTCAGCCCAGAAAGCAGGTAGAACAACTTTTGTGGTGTCTTTCAGATGCCTACCAAGGTAGTGTAAAAACTACCAGGAGAACTCGTTTCTGGCACCTTCCCCGGTGGAGGTGTGCATGGGGTGTGTTTGGAACATTTTGTCACCGGCCGAGTCCAAAATTCAGCGTTTCCCCATCTCAGCCCAGAAAGCAGGTAGAACAACTTTTGTGGTACCTTTCAGATGCCTACCAAGGTAGTGTAAAAACTACCAAGAGAACTCCTGTCTGGCACCTTCCCCGGTGGAGTTGTGCAGGGGGTGTGTTTGGAACATTTTGTCACCGGCCGACTCCAAAATTCAGCGATTCCCCATCTCAGCCCAGAAAGCAGGTAGAACAACTTTTGTGGTGTCTTTCAGATGCCTACCAAGGTAGTGTAAAAACTACCAACAGAATTCGTTCCTGGCACCTTCCCCGGTGGAGTTGTGCATGGGGTGTGTTTGGAACATTTTGTCACCAGCCGAGTCCAAAATTCAGCGGTTCCCCATCTCAGCCCACAAAGCAGGTAGAACAACTTTTCTTGTGCCTTTCAGCTGCCTACCAAGGTAGTGTAAAAACTACCAAGAGAATTCGTTCCTGGCACCTTCCCCGGTGGAGTTGTGCATGGGGTGTCTGTGGAACATTTTGTCACCGGCCGAGTCCAAAATTCAGCGGTTCCCCATCTCAGCCCAGAAAGCAGGTAGAACAACTTTTGTGGTGCCTTTCAGCTGCCTACCAAGGTAGTGTAAAAACTACCAACAGAATTCGTTCCTGGCACCTTCCCCGGTGGAGTTGTGCATGGGGTGTGTTTGGAACATTTTGTCACCGGCCGAGTCCAAAATTCAGCGGTTCCCCATCTCAGCCCAGAAAGCAGGTAGAACAACTTTTGTGGTGCCTTTCAGCTGCCTACCAAGGTAGTGTAAAAACTACCAGGAGAACTCCTGTCTGGCACCTTCCCCGGTGGAGTTGTGCAGGGGGTGTGTTTGGAACATTTTGTCACCAGCCGAGTCCAAAATTCAGCGATTCCCCATCTCAGCCCAGAAAGCAGGTAGAACAACTTTTGTGGTGTCTTTCAGATGCCTACCGGAGCAATGTAAAAACTACCAGGAGAACTCCTGTCTGGCACCTTCCCCGGTGGAGTTGTGCATGGGGTGTGTTTGGAACATTTTGTCACCAGCCGAGTCCAAAATTCAGCGTTTCCCCATCTCAGCCCAGAAAGCAGGTAGAACAACTTTTGTGGTGTCTTTCAGATGCCTACCAAGGTAGTGTAAAAACTACCAGGAGAACTCCTGTCTGGCACCTTCCCCGGTGGAGTTGTGCATGGGGTGTGTTTGGAACATTTTGTCACCAGCCGACTCCAAAATTCAGCGTTTCCCCATCTCAGCCCAGAAAGCAGGTAGAACAACTTTTGTGGTGTCTTTCAGATGCCTACCAAGGTAGTGTAAAAACTACTAAGAGAACTCCTGTCTGGCACCTTCCCCGGTGGAGTTGTGCATGGGGTGTGTTTGGAACATTTTGTCACCAGCCGAGTCCAAAATTCAGCGTTTCCCTATCTCAGCCCAGAAAGCAGGTAGAACAACTTTTGTGGTGCCTTTCAGCTGCCTACCAAGGTAGTGTAAAAACTACCAGGAGAACTCCTGTCTGGCACCTTCCCCGGTGGAGTTGTGCAGGGGGTGTGTTTGGAACATTTTGTCACCAGCCGAGTCCAAAATTCAGCTGTTCCCCATCTCAGCCCAGAAAGCAGGTAGAACAACTTTTGTGGTGTCTTTCAGATGCCTACCAAGGTAGTGTAAAAACTACCAGGAGAACTCCTGTCTGGCACCTTCCCCGGTGGAGTTGTGCATGGGGTGTGTTTGGAACATTTTGTCGCCGGCCGACTCCAAAATTCAGCGATTCCCCATCTCAGCCCAGAAAGCAGGTAGAACAACTTTTGTGGTGTCTTTCAGATGCCTACCAAGGTAGTGTAAAAACTACCAGGAGAACTCCTGTCTGGCACCTTCCCCGGTGGAGTTGTGCATGGGGTGTGTTTGGAACATTTTGTCACCAGCCGACTCCAAAATTCAGCGTTTCCCCATCTCAGCCCAGAAAGCAGGTAGAACAACTTTTGTGGTGCCTTTCAGATGCCTACCAAGGTAGTGTAAAAACTACCAAGAGAACTCCTGTCTGGCACCTTCCCCGGTGGAGTTGTGCATGGGGTGTGTTTGGAACATTTTGTCAACGGCCGACTCCAAAATTCAGCGGTTCCCCATCTCAGCCCACAAAGCAGGTACAACAACTTTTCTTGTGCCTTTCAGCTGCCTACCAAGGTAGTGTAAAAACTACCAACAGAATTCGTTCCTGGCACCTTCCGTGGTGGAGTTGTGCATGGGGTGTGTTTGGAACATTTTGTCACCGGCCGACTCCAAAATTCAGCGATTCCCCATCTCAGCCCAGAAAGCAGGTAGAACAACTTTTGTGGTGTCTTTCAGATGCCTACCAAGGTAGTGTAAAAACTACCAGGAGAACTCCTGTCTGGCACCTTCCCCGGTGGAGTTGTGCATGGGGTGTGTTTGGAACATTTTGTCACCGGCCGACTCCAAAATTCAGCGGTTCCCCATCTCAGCCCAGAAAGCAGGTAGAACAACTTTTGTGGTGCCTTTCAGATGCCTACCAAGGTAGTGTAAAAACTACCAAGAGAACTCCTGTCTGGCACCTTCCCCGGTGGAGTTGTGCATGGGGTGTGTTTGGAACATTTTGTCACCGGCCGACTCCAAAATTCAGCGGTTCCCCATCTCAGCCCACAAAGCAGGTAGAACAACTTTTCTTGTGCCTTTCAGCTGCCTACCAAGGTAGTGTAAAAACTACCAACAGAATTCGTTCCTGGCACCTTCCCCGGTGGAGTTGTGCAGGGGGTGTGTTTGGAACATTTTGTCACTGGCCGAGTCCAAAATTCAGCGTTTCCCCATCTCAGCCCAGAAAGCAGGTAGAACAACTTTTGTGGTGTCTTTCAGATGCCTACCAAGGTAGTGTAAAAACTACCAGGAGAACTCCTGTCTGGCACCTTCCCCGGTGGAGTTGTGCATGGGGTGTGTTTGGAACATTTTGTCACCAGCCGAGTCCAAAATTCAGCGGTTCCCCATCTCAGCCCAGAAAGCAGGTAGAACAACTTTTGTGGTGTCTTTCAGATGCCTACCAAGGTAGTGTAAAAACTACCAGGAGAACTCCTGTCTGGCACCTTCCCCGGTGGAGTTGTGCATGGGGTGTGTTTGGAACATTTTGCCACCAGCCGACTCCAAAATTCAGCGGTTCCCCATCTCAGCCCAGAAAGCAGGAAGAACAACTTTTGTGGTGCCTTTCAAATGCCTACCAAGGTAGTGTAAAAACCACCAGGAGAACTCCTGTCTGGCACCTTCCCCGGTGGAGTTGTGCATGGGGTGTCTGTGAAACATTTTGTCACCGGCCGACTCCAAAAATCAGCGGTTCCCCATCTCAGCCCAGAAAGCAGGTAGAACAACTTTTGTGGTGTCTTTCAGATGCCTACCGGAGCAATGTAAAAACTACCAGGAGAACTCCTGTCTGGCACCTTCCCCGGTGGAGTTGTGCAGGGGGTGTGTTTGGAACATTTTATCACCAGCCGAGTCCAAAATTCAGCTGTTCCCCATCTCAGCCCAGAAAGCAGGTAGAACAACTTTTGTGGTGTCTTTCAGATGCCTACCAAGGTAGTGTAAAAACTACTAAGAGAACTCCTGTCTGGCACCTTCCCCGGTGGAGTTGTGCATGGGGTGTGTTTGGAACATTTTGTCACCGGCCGAGTCCAAAATTCAGCGATTCCCCATCTCAGCCCAGAAAGCAGGTAGAACAACTTTTGTGGTGTCTTTCAGATGCCTACCAAGGTAGTGTAAAAACTACCAGGAGAACTCCTGTCTGGCACCTTCCCCGGTGGAGTTGTGCATGGGGTGTGTTTGGAACATTTTGTCACCAGCCGAGTCCAAAATTCAGCGTTTCCCCATCTCAGCCCAGAAAGCAGGTAGAACAACTTTTGTGGTGTCTTTCAGATGCCTACCAAGGTAGTGTAAAAACTACCAGAAGAACTCCTGTCTGGCACCTTCCCCGGTGGAGTTGTGCGTGGGGTGTGTTTGGAACATTTTGTCACCAGCCGACTCCAAAATTCAGCGTTTCCCCATCTCAGCCCAGAAAGCAGGTAGAACAACTTTTGTGGTGTCTTTCAGATGCCTACCAAGGTAGTGTAAAAACTACTAAGAGAACTCCTGTCTGGCACCTTCCCCGGTGGAGTTGTGCATGGGGTGTGTTTGGAACATTTTGTCACCAGCCGAGTCCAAAATTCAGCGTTTCCCTATCTCAGCCCAGAAAGCAGGTAGAACAACTTTTGTAGTGCCTTTCAGATGCCTACCAAGGTAGTGTAAAAACTACCAGGAGAACTCCTGTCTGGCACCTTCCCCGGTGGAGTGGTGCAGGGGGTGTGTTTGGAACATTTTGTCACCAGCCGAGTCCAAAATTCAGCGATTCCCCACCTCAGCCCAGAAAGCAGGTAGAACAACTTTTGTGGTGTCTTTCAGATGCCTACCGGAGCAATGTAAAAACTACCAGGAGAACTCCTGTCTGGCACCTTCCGTGGTGGAGTTGTGCATGGGGTGTGTTTGGAACATTTTGTCACCGGCCGTGTCCAAAATTCAGCGGTTCCCCATCTCAGCCCAGAAAGCAGGTAGAACAACTTTTGTGGTGTCTTTCAGATGCCTACCAAGGTAGTGTAAAAACTACCAGGAGAACTCCTGTCTGGCACCTTCCCCGGTGGAGTTGTGCAGGGGGTGTGTTTGGAACATTTTGTCACCGGCCGACTCCAAAATTCAGCGATTCCCCATCTCAGCCCAGAAAGCAGGTAGAACAACTTTTGTGGTGTCTTTCAGATGCCTACCAAGGTAGTGTAAAAACTACCAGGAGAACTCCTGTCTGGCACCTTCCCCGGTGGAGTTGTGCAGGGGGTGTGTTTGGAACATTTTGCCACCAGCCGACTCCAAAATTCAGCGGTTCCCCATCTCAGCCCAGAAAGCAGGTAGAACAACTTTTGTGGTGCCTTTCAGATGCCTACCAAGGTAGTGTAAAAACTACTAAGAGAACTCCTGTCTGGCACCTTCCCCGGTGGAGTTGTGCATGGGGTGTGTTTGGAACATTTTGTCACCAGCCGAGTCCAAAATTCAGCGGTTCCCCATCTCAGCCCAGAAAGCAGGTAGAACATCTTTTGTGGTGCCTTTCAGCTGCCTACCGGATCAATGTAAAAACTACCAGGAGAACTCCTGTCTGGCACCTTCCCCGGTGGAGTTGTGCAGGGGGTGTGTTTGGAACATTTTGCCACCAGCCGACTCCAAAATTCAGCGGTTCCCCATCTCAGCCCAGAAAGCGGGTAGAACAACTTTTGTGGTGCCTTTCAAATGCCTACCAAGGTAGTGTAAAAACCACCAGGAGAACTCCTGTCTGGCACCTTCCCCGGTGGAGTTGTGCATGGGGTGTCTGTGAAACATTTTGTCACCGGCCGACTCCAAAAATCAGCGGTTCCCCATCTCAGCCCAGAAAGCAGGTAGAACAACTTTTGTGGTGTCTTTCAGATGCCTACCAAGGTAGTGTAAAAACTACGAAGAGAACTCCTGTCTGGCACCTTCCCCGGTGGAGTTGTGCATGGGGTGTGTTTGGAACATTTTGTCACCAGCCGACTCCAAAATTCAGCGGTTCCCCATCTCAGCCCAGAAAGCAGGTAGAACAACTTTTGTGGTGTCTTTCAGATGCCTACCGGAGCAATGTAAAAACTACCAGGAGAACTCCTGTCTGGCACCTTCCCCGGTGGAGTTGTGCAGGGGGTGTGTTTGGAACATTTTGTCACCAGCCGACTCCAAAATTCAGCGGTTCCCCATCTCAGCCCAGAAAGCAGGTAGAACAACTTTTGTGGTGCCTTTCAGCTGCCTACCAAGGTAGTGTAAAAACTACCAAGAGAACTCCTGTCTGGCACCTTCCCCGGTGGAGTTGTGCATGGGGTGTGTTTGGAACATTTTGTCACCGGCCGAGTCCAAAATTCAGCGGTTCCCCATCTCAGCCCAGAAAGCAGGAAGAACAACATTTGCGGTGCCTTTCAAATGCCTACCAAGGTAGTGTAAAAACTACCAGGAGAACTCCTGTCTAGCACCTTCCCCGGTGGAGTTGTGCAGGGGGTGTGTTTGGAACATTTTGTCACCGGCCGACTCCAAAATTCAGCGATTCCCCATCTCAGCCCAGAAAGCAGGTAGAACAACTTTTGTGGTGTCTTTCAGATGCCTACCAAGGTAGTGTAAAAACTACCAGGAGAACTCCTGTCTGGCACCTTCCCCGGTGGAGTTGTGCATGGGGTGTGTTTGGAACATTTTGTCACCAGCCGAGTCCAAAATTCAGCGGTTCCCCATCTCAGCCCAGAAAGCAGGTAGAACAACTTTTGTGGTGCCTTTCAGCTGCCTACCGGAGCAATGTAAAAACTACCAGGAGAACTCCTGTCTGGCACCTTCCCCGGTGGAGTTGTGCATGGGGTGTGTTTGGAACATTTTGTCACCGGCCGAGTCCAAAATTCAGCGTTTCCCCATCTCAGCCCAGAAAGCAGGTACAACAACTTTTGTGGTGTCTTTTAGATGCCTACCAAGGTAGTGTAAAAACTACCAAGAGAACTCCTGTCTGGCACCTTCCCCGGTGGAGTTGTGCATGGGGTGTGTTTGGAACATTTTGTCACCGGCCGAGTCCAAAATTCAGCGGTTCCCCATCTCAGCCCAGAAAGCAGGTAGAACAACTTTTGTGGTGTCTTTCAGATGCCTACCAAGGTAGTGTAAAAACTACCAGGAGAACTCCTGTCTGGCACCTTCCCCGGTGGAGTTGTGCATGGGGTGTGTTTGGAACATTTTGTCACCGGCCGACTCCAAAATTCAGCGATTCCCCATCTCAGCCCAGAAAGCAGGTAGAACAACTTTTGTGGTGTCTTTCAGATGCCTACCAAGGTAGTGTAAAAACTACCAGGAGAACTCGTTTCTGGCACCTTCCCCGGTGGAGGTGTGCATGGGGTGTGTTTGGAACATTTTGTCACCGGCCGAGTCCAAAATTCAGCGTTTCCCCATCTCAGCCCAGAAAGCAGGTAGAACAACTTTTGTGGTACCTTTCAGATGCCTACCAAGGTAGTGTAAAAACTATCAAGAGAACTCCTGTCTGGCACCTTCCCCGGTGGAGTTGTGCATGGGGTGTGTTTGGAACATTTTGTCACCAGCCGAGTCCAAAATTCAGCGGTTCCCCATCTCAGCCCAGAAAGCAGGTAGAACAACTTTTGTGGTGCCTTTCAGCTGCCTACCAAGGTAGTGTAAAAACTACCAACAGAATTCGTTCCTGGCACCTTCCCCGGTGGAGTTGTGCATGGGGTGTTTTTGGAACATTTTGTCACCGGCCGAGTCCAAAATTCAGCGGTTCCCCATCTCAGCCCACAAAGCAGGTAGAACAACTTTTCTTGTGCCTTTCAGCTGCCTACCAAGGTAGTGTAAAAACTACCAAGAGAATTCGTTCCTGGCACCTTCCCCGGTGGAGTTGTGCATGGGGTGTCTGTGGAACATTTTGTCACCGGCCGAGTCCAAAATTCAGCGGTTCCCCATCTCAGCCCAGAAAGCAGGTAGAACAACTTTTGTGGTGCCTTTCAGCTGCCTACCAAGGTAGTGTAAAAACTACCAACAGAATTCGTTCCTGGCACCTTCCCCGGTGGAGTTGTGCATGGGGTGTGTTTGGAACATTTTGTCACCGGCCGAGTCCAAAATTCAGCGGTTCCCCATCTCAGCCCAGAAAGCAGGTAGAACAACTTTTGTGGTGCCTTTCAGCTGCCTACCAAGGTAGTGTAAAAACTACCAGGAGAACTCCTGTCTGGCACCTTCCCCGGTGGAGTTGTGCAGGGGGTGTGTTTGGAACATTTTGTCACCAGCCGAGTCCAAAATTCAGCGATTCCCCATCTCAGCCCAGAAAGCAGGTAGAACAACTTTTGTGGTGTCTTTCAGATGCCTACCGGAGCAATGTAAAAACTACCAGGAGAACTCCTGTCTGGCACCTTCCCCGGTGGAGTTGTGCATGGGGTGTGTTTGGAACATTTTGTCACCAGCCGAGTCCAAAATTCAGCGTTTCCCCATCTCAGCCCAGAAAGCAGGTAGAACAACTTTTGTGGTGTCTTTCAGATGCCTACCAAGGTAGTGTAAAAACTACCAGGAGAACTCCTGTCTGGCACCTTCCCCGGTGGAGTTGTGCATGGGGTGTGTTTGGAACATTTTGTCACCAGCCGACTCCAAAATTCAGCGTTTCCCCATCTCAGCCCAGAAAGCAGGTAGAACAACTTTTGTGGTGTCTTTCAGATGCCTACCAAGGTAGTGTAAAAACTACTAAGAGAACTCCTGTCTGGCACCTTCCCCGGTGGAGTTGTGCATGGGGTGTGTTTGGAACATTTTGTCACCAGCCGAGTCCAAAATTCAGCGTTTCCCTATCTCAGCCCAGAAAGCAGGTAGAACAACTTTTGTGGTGCCTTTCAGCTGCCTACCAAGGTAGTGTAAAAACTACCAGGAGAACTCCTGTCTGGCACCTTCCCCGGTGGAGTTGTGCAGGGGGTGTGTTTGGAACATTTTGTCACCAGCCGAGTCCAAAATTCAGCGATTCCCCATCTCAGCCCAGAAAGCAGGTAGAACAACTTTTGTGGTGTCTTTCAGATGCCTACCGGAGCAATGTAAAAACTACCAGGAGAACTCCTGTCTGGCACCTTCCGTGGTGGAGTTGTGCATGGGGTGTGTTTGGAACATTTTGTCACCGGCCGAGTCCAAAATTCAGCGGTTCCCCATCTCAGCCCAGAAAGCAGGTAGAACAACTTTTGTGGTGTCTTTCAGATGCCTACCAAGGTAGTGTAAAAACTACCAGGAGAACTCCTGTCTGGCACCTTCCCCGGTGGAGTTGTGCATGGGGTGTGTTTGGAACATTTTGTCGCCGGCCGACTCCAAAATTCAGCGATTCCCCATCTCAGCCCAGAAAGCAGGTAGAACAACTTTTGTGGTGTCTTTCAGATGCCTACCAAGGTAGTGTAAAAACTACCAGGAGAACTCCTGTCTGGCACCTTCCCCGGTGGAGTTGTGCATGGGGTGTGTTTGGAACATTTTGTCACCAGCCGACTCCAAAATTCAGCGTTTCCCCATCTCAGCCCAGAAAGCAGGTAGAACAACTTTTGTGGTGCCTTTCAGATGCCTACCAAGGTAGTGTAAAAACTACCAAGAGAACTCCTGTCTGGCACCTTCCCCGGTGGAGTTGTGCATGGGGTGTGTTTGGAACATTTTGTCAACGGCCGACTCCAAAATTCAGCGGTTCCCCATCTCAGCCCACAAAGCAGGTACAACAACTTTTCTTGTGCCTTTCAGCTGCCTACCAAGGTAGTGTAAAAACTACCAACAGAATTCGTTCCTGGCACCTTCCGTGGTGGAGTTGTGCATGGGGTGTGTTTGGAACATTTTGTCACCGTCCGACTCCAAAATTCAGCGATTCCCCATCTCAGCCCAGAAAGCAGGTAGAACAACTTTTGTGGTGTCTTTCAGATGCCTACCAAGGTAGTGTAAAAACTACCAGGAGAACTCCTGTCTGGCACCTTCCCCGGTGGAGTTGTGCATGGGGTGTGTTTGGAACATTTTGTCACCGGCCGACTCCAAAATTCAGCGGTTCCCCATCTCAGCCCAGAAAGCAGGTAGAACAACTTTTGTGGTGCCTTTCAGATGCCTACCAAGGTAGTGTAAAAACTACCAAGAGAACTCCTGTCTGGCACCTTCCCCGGTGGAGTTGTGCATGGGGTGTGTTTGGAACATTTTGTCACCGGCCGAGTCCAAAATTCAGCGGTTCCCCATCTCAGCCCACAAACCAGGTACAACAACTTTTCTTGTGCCTTTCAGCTGCCTACCAAGGTAGTGTAAAAACTACCAACAGAATTCGTTCCTGGCACCTTCCCCGGTGGAGTTGTGCATGGGGTGTCTGTGAAACATTTTGTCACCGGCCGACTCCAAAATTCAGCGGTTCCCCATCTCAGCCCAGAAAGCAGGTAGAACAACTTTTGTGGTGTCTTTCAGATGCCTACCGGAGCAATGTAAAAACTACCAGGAGAACTCCTGTCTGGCACCTTCCCCGGTGGAGTTGTGCAGGGGGTGTGTTTGGAACATTTTGTCACCGGCCGACTCCAAAATTCAGCGTTTCCCCATCTCAGCCCAGAAAGCAGGCAGAACAACTTTTGTGGTGTCTTTCAGATGCCTACCAAGGTAGTGTAAAAACTACCAGGAGAACTCCTGTCTGGCACCTTCCCCGGTGGAGTTGTGCATGGGGTGTCTGTGAAACATTTTGTCACCGGCCGAGTCCAAAATTCAGCGGTTCCCCATCTCAGCCCAGAAAGCAGGTAGAACAACTTTTGTGGTGTCTTTCAGATGCCTACCGGAGCAATGTAAAAACTACCAGGAGAACTCCTGTCTGGCACCTTCCCCGGTGGAGTTGTGCAGGGGGTGTGTTTGGAACATTTTATCACCAGCCGAGTCCAAAATTCAGCGATTCCCCATCTCAGCCCAGAAAGCAGGTAGAACAACTTTTGTGGTGTCTTTCAGATGCCTACCAAGGTAGTGTAAAAACTACTAAGAGAACTCCTGTCTGGCACCTTCCCCGGTGGAGTTGTGCATGGGGTGTGTTTGGAACATTTTGTCACCGGCCGACTCCAAAATTCAGCGATTCCCCATCTCAGCCCAGAAAGCAGGTAGAACAACTTTTGTGGTGTCTTTCAGATGCCTACCAAGGTAGTGTAAAAACTACCAGGAGAACTCCTGTCTGGCACCTTCCCCGGTGGAGTTGTGCATGGGGTGTCTGTGGAACATTTTGTCACCGGCCGACTCCAAAATTCAGCTCTTCCCCATCTCAGCCCAGAAAGCAGGTAGAACAACTTTTGTGGTGTCTTTCAGATGCCTACCGGAGCAATGTAAAAACTACCAGGAGAACTCCTGTCTGGCACCTTCCCCGGTGGAGTTGTGCAGGGGGTGTGTTTGGAACATTTTGCCACCAGCCGACTCCAAAGTTCAGCGGTTCCCCATCCTAGCCCAGAAAGCAGGAAGAACAACTTTTGTGGTGCCTTTCAAATGCCTACCAAGGTAGTGTAAAAACTACCAAGAGAACTCCTGTCTGGCACCTTCCCCGGTGGAGTTGTGCAGGGGGTGTCTGTGAAACATTTTGTCACCGGCCGAGTCCAAAATTCAGCGGTTCCCCATCTCAGCCCAGAAAGCAGGTAGAACAACTTTTGTGGTGTCTTTCAGATGCCTACCGGAGCAATGTAAAAACTACCAGGAGAACTCCTGTCTGGCACCTTCCCCGGTGGAGTTGTGCAGGGGGTGTGTTTGGAACATTTTGTCACCAGCCGAGTCCAAAATTCAGCGATTCCCCATCTCAGCCCAGAAAGCAGGTAGAACAACTTTTGTGGTGTCTTTCAGATGCCTACCGGAGCAATGTAAAAACTACCAGGAGAACTCCTGTCTGGCACCTTCCGTGGTGGAGTTGTGCATGGGGTGTGTTTGGAACATTTTGTCACCGGCCGAGTCCAAAATTCAGCGGTTCCCCATCTCAGCCCAGAAAGCAGGTAGAACAACTTTTGTGGTGTCTTTCAGATGCCTACCAAGGTAGTGTAAACACTACCAGGAGAACTCCTGTCTGGCACCTTCCCCGGTGGAGTTGTGCAGGGGGTGTGTTTGGAACATTTTGTCACCGGCCGACTCCAAAATTCAGCGATTCCCCATCTCAGCCCAGAAAGCAGGTAGAACAACTTTTGTGGTGTCTTTCAGATGCCTACCAAGGTAGTGTAAAAACTACCAGGAGAACTCCTGTCTGGCACCTTCCCCGGTGGAGTTGTGCAGGGGGTGTGTTTGGAACATTTTGCCACCAGCCGACTCCAAAATTCAGCGGTTCCCCATCTCAGCCCAGAAAGCAGGTAGAACAACTTTTGTGGTGCCTTTCAGATGCCTACCAAGGTAGTGTAAAAACTACCAGGAGAACTCCTGTCTGGCACCTTCCCCGGTGGAGTTGTGCATGGGGTGTGTTTGGAACATTTTGTCACCGGCCGACTCCAAAATTCAGCGATTCCCCATCTCAGCCCAGAAAGCAGGTAGAACAACTTTTGTGGTGTCTTTCAGATGCCTACCAAGGTAGTGTAAAAACTACCAGGAGAACTCCTGTCTGGCACCTTCCCCGGTGGAGTTGTGCAGGGGGTGTGTTTGGAACATTTTGTCACCAGCCGAGTCCAAAATTCAGCGGTTCCCCATCTCAGCCCAGAAAGCAGGAAGAACAACTTTTGTGGTGCCTTTCAAATGCCTACCAAGGTAGTGTAAAAACCACCAGGAGAACTCCTGTCTGGCACCTTCCCCGGTGGAGTTGTGCATGGGGTGTCTGTGAAACATTTTGTCACCGGCCGACTCCAAAAATCAGCGGTTCCCCATCTCAGCCCAGAAAGCTGGTAGAACAACTTTTGTGGTGTCTTTCAGATGCCTACCGGAGCAATGTAAAAACTACCAGGAGAACTCCTGTCTGGCACCTTCCCCGGTGGAGTTGTGCATGGGGTGTGTTTGGAACATTTTATCACCAGCCGAGTCCAAAATTCAGCTGTTCCCCATCTCAGCCCAGAAAGCAGGTAGAACAACTTTTGTGGTGTCTTTCAGATGCCTACCAAGGTAGTGTGAAAACCACCAGGAGAACTCCTGTCTGGCACCTTCCCCGGTGGAGTTGTGCATGGGGTGTCTGTGAAACATTTTGTCACCGGCCGACTCCAAAAATCAGCGGTTCCCCATCTCAGCCCAGAAAGCAGGTAGAACAACTTTTGTGGTGTCTTTCAGATGCCTACCGGAGCAATGTAAAAACTACCAGGAGAACTCCTGTCTGGCACCTTCCCCGGTGGAGTTGTGCAGGGGGTGTGTTTGGAACATTTTATCACCAGCCGACTCCAAAATTCAGCTGTTCCCCATCTCAGCCCAGAAAGCAGGTAGAACAACTTTTGTGGTGTCTTTCAGATGCCTACCAAGGTAGTGTAAAAACTACTAAGAGAACTCCTGTCTGGCACCTTCCCCGGTGGAGTTGTGCATGGGGTGTGTTTGGAACATTTTGTCACCGGCCGAGTCCAAAATTCAGCGATTCCCCATCTCAGCCCAGAAAGCAGGTAGAACAACTTTTGTGGTGTCTTTCAGATGCCTACCAAGGTAGTGTAAAAACTACCAGGAGAACTCCTGTCTGGCACCTTCCCCGGTGGAGTTGTGCATGGGGTGTGTTTGGAACATTTTGTCACCAGCCGAGTCCAAAATTCAGCGTTTCCCCATCTCAGCCCAGAAAGCAGGTAGAACAACTTTTGTGGTGTCTTTCAGATGCCTACCAAGGTAGTGTAAAAACTACCAGGAGAACTCCTGTCTGGCACCTTCCCCGGTGGAGTTGTGCATGGGGTGTGTTTGGAACATTTTGTCACCAGCCGACTCCAAAATTCAGCGTTTCCCCATCTCAGCCCAGAAAGCAGGTAGAACAACTTTTGTGGTGTCTTTCAGATGCCTACCGGAGCAATGTAAAAACTACCAGGAGAACTCCTGTCTGGCACCTTCCCCGGTGGAGTTGTGCATGGGGTGTGTTTGGAACATTTTGTCACCGGCCGAGTCCAAAATTCAGCGTTTCCCCATCTCAGCCCAGAAAGCAGGTACAACAACTTTTGTGGTGTCTTTTAGATGCCTACCAAGGTAGTGTAAAAACTACCAAGAGAACTCCTGTCTGGCACCTTCCCCGGTGGAGTTGTGCATGGGGTGTGTTTGGAACATTTTGTCACCGGCCGAGTCCAAAATTCAGCGGTTCCCCATCTCAGCCCAGAAAGCAGGTAGAACAACTTTTGTGGTGTCTTTCAGATGCCTACCAAGGTAGTGTAAAAACTACCAGGAGAACTCCTGTCTGGCACCTTCCCCGGTGGAGTTGTGCAGGGGGTGTGTTTGGAACATTTTGTCACCAGCCGAGTCCAAAATTCAGCGATTCCCCATCTCAGCCCAGAAAGCAGGTAGAACAACTTTTGTGGTGTCTTTCAGATGCCTACCGGAGCAATGTAAAAACTACCAGGAGAACTCCTATCTGGCACCTTCCGTGGTGGAGTTGTGCATGGGGTGTGTTTGGAACATTTTGTCACCGGCCGTGTCCAAAATTCAGCGGTTCCCCATCTCAGCCCAGAAAGCAGGTAGAACAACTTTTGTGGTGTCTTTCAGATGCCTACCAAGGTAGTGTAAAAACTACCAGGAAAACTCCTGTCTGGCACCTTCCCCGGTGGAGTTGTGCAGGGGGTGTGTTTGGAACATTTTGTCACCGGCCGACTCCAAAATTCAGCGATTCCCCATCTCAGCCCAGAAAGCAGGTAGAACAACTTTTGTGGTGTCTTTCAGATGCCTACCAAGGTAGTGTAAAAACTACCAGGAGAACTCCTGTCTGGCACCTTCCCCGGTGGAGTTGTGCAGGGGGTGTGTTTGGAACATTTTGCCACCAGCCGACTCCAAAATTCAGCGGTTCCCCATCTCAGCCCAGAAAGCAGGTAGAACAACTTTTGTGGTGCCTTTCAGATGCCTACCAAGGTAGTGTAAAAACTACTAAGAGAACTCCTGTCTGGCACCTTCCCCGGTGGAGTTGTGCATGTGGTGTGTTTGGAACATTTTGTCACCAGCCGAGTCCAAAATTCAGCGGTTCCCCATCTCAGCCCAGAAAGCAGGTAGAACATCTTTTGTGGTGCCTTTCAGCTGCCTACCGGATCAATGTAAAAACTACCAGGAGAACTCCTGTCTGGCACCTTCCCCGGTGGAGTTGTGCAGGGGGTGTGTTTGGAACATTTTGCCACCAGCCGACTCCAAAATTCAGCGGTTCCCCATCTCAGCCCAGAAAGCGGGTAGAACAACTTTTGTGGTGCCTTTCAAATGCCTACCAAGGTAGTGTAAAAACCACCAGGAGAACTCCTGTCTGGCACCTTCCCCGGTGGAGTTGTGCATGGGGTGTCTGTGAAACATTTTGTCACCGGCCGACTCCAAAAATCAGCGGTTCCCCATCTCAGCCCAGAAAGCAGGTAGAACAACTTTTGTGGTGTCTTTCAGATGCCTACCAAGGTAGTGTAAAAACTACGAAGAGAACTCCTGTCTGGCACCTTCCCCGGTGGAGTTGTGCATGGGGTGTGTTTGGAACATTTTGTCACCAGCCGACTCCAAAATTCAGCGGTTCCCCATCTCAGCCCAGAAAGCAGGTAGAACAACTTTTGTGGTGTCTTTCAGATGCCTACCGGAGCAATGTAAAAACTACCAGGAGAACTCCTGTCTGGCACCTTCCCCGGTGGAGTTGTGCAGGGGGTGTGTTTGGAACATTTTGTCACCAGCCGACTCCAAAATTCAGCGGTTCCCCATCTCAGCCCAGAAAGCAGGTAGAACAACTTTTGTGGTGCCTTTCAGATGCCTACCAAGGTAGTGTAAAAACTACCAAGAGAACTCCTGTCTGGCACCTTCCCCGGTGGAGTTGTGCATGGGGTGTGTTTGGAACATTTTGTCACCGGCCGAGTCCAAAATTCAGCGGTTCCCCATCTCAGCCCAGAAAGCAGGAAGAACAACATTTGCGGTGCCTTTCAAATGCCTACCAAGGTAGTGTAAAAACTACCAGGAGAACTCCTGTCTGGCACCTTCCCCGGTGGAGTTGTGCAGGGGGTGTGTTTGGAACATTTTGTCACCGGCCGACTCCAAAATTCAGCGATTCCCCATCTCAGCCCAGAAAGCAGGTAGAACAACTTTTGTGGTGTCTTTCAGATGCCTACCAAGGTAGTGTAAAAACTACCAGGAGAACTCCTGTCTGGCACCTTCCCCGGTGGAGTTGTGCATGGGGTGTGTTTGGAACATTTTCTCACCAGCCGAGTCCAAAATTCAGCGTTTCCCCATCTCAGCCCAGAAAGCAGGTAGAACAACTTTTGTGGTGTCTTTCAGATGCCTACCGGAGCAATGTAAAAACTACCAGGAGAACTCCTGTCTGGCACCTTCCCCGGTGGAGTTGTGCATGGGGTGTGTTTGGAACATTTTGTCACCGGCCGAGTCCAAAATTCAGCGGTTCCCCATCTCAGCCCAGAAAGCAGGTAGAACAACTTTTGTGGTGTCTTTCAGATGCCTACCAAGGTAGTGTAAAAACTACCAGGAGAACTCCTGTCTGGCACCTTCCCCGGTGGAGTTGTGCATGGGGTGTGTTTGGAACATTTTGTCACCGGCCGACTCCAAAATTCAGCGATTCCCCATCTCAGCCCAGAAAGCAGGTAGAACAACTTTTGTGGTGTCTTTCAGATGCCTACCAAGGTAGTGTAAAAACTACCAGGAGAACTCGTTTCTGGCACCTTCCCCGGTGGAGGTGTGCATGGGGTGTGTTTGGAACATTTTGTCACCGGCCGAGTCCAAAATTCAGCGTTTCCCCATCTCAGCCCAGAAAGCAGGTAGAACAACTTTTGTGGTACCTTTCAGATGCCTACCAAGGTAGTGTAAAAACTATCAAGAGAACTCCTGTCTGGCACCTTCCCCGGTGGAGTTGTGCATGGGGTGTGTTTGGAACATTTTGTCACCAGCCGAGTCCAAAATTCAGCGGTTCCCCATCTCAGCCCAGAAAGCAGGTACAACAACTTTTGTGGTGCCTTTCAGCTGCCTACCAAGGTAGTGTAAAAACTACCAACAGAATTCGTTCCTGGCACCTTCCCCGGTGGAGTTGTGCATGGGGTGTGTTTGGAACATTTTGTCACCGGCCGAGTCCAAAATTCAGCGGTTCCCCATCTCAGCCCACAAAGCAGGTAGAACAACTTTTCTTGTGCCTTTCAGCTGCCTACCAAGGTAGTGTAAAAACTACCAAGAGAATTCGTTCCTGGCACCTTCCCCGGTGGAGTTGTGCATGGGGTGTCTGTGGAACATTTTGTCACCGGCCGAGTCCAAAATTCAGCGGTTCCCCATCTCAGCCCAGAAAGCAGGTAGAACAATTTTTGTGGTGCCTTTCAGCTGCCTACCAAGGTAGTGTAAAAACTACCAACAGAATTCGTTCCTGGCACCTTCCCCGGTGGAGTTGTGCATGGGGTGTGTTTGGAACATTTTGTCACCGGCCGAGTCCAAAATTCAGCGGTTCCCCATCTCAGCCCAGAAAGCAGGTAGAACAACTTTTGTGGTGTCTTTCAGATGCCTACCGGAGCAATGTAAAAACTACCAGGAGAACTCCTGTCTGGCACCTTCCCCGGTGGAGTTGTGCATGGGGTGTGTTTGGAACATTTTGTCACCGGCCGAGTCCAAAATTCAGCGGTTCCCCATCTCAGCCCAGAAAGCAGGTAGAACAACTTTTGTGGTGTCTTTCAGATGCCTACCAAGGTAGTGTAAAAACTACCAGGAGAACTCCTGTCTGGCACCTTCCCCGGTGGAGTTGTGCATGGGGTGTGTTTGGAACATTTTGTCGCCGGCCGACTCCAAAATTCAGCGATTCCCCATCTCAGCCCAGAAAGCAGGTAGAACAACTTTTGTGGTGTCTTTCAGATGCCTACCAAGGTAGTGTAAAAACTACCAGGAGAACTCCTGTCTGGCACCTTCCCCGGTGGAGTTGTGCATGGGGTGTGTTTGGAACATTTTGTCACCAGCCGACTCCAAAATTCAGCGTTTCCCCATCTCAGCCCAGAAAGCAGGTAGAACAACTTTTGTGGTGCCTTTCAGATGCCTACCAAGGTAGTGTAAAAACTACCAAGAGAACTCCTGTCTGGCACCTTCCCCGGTGGAGTTGTGCATGGGGTGTGTTTGGAACATTTTGTCAACGGCCGACTCCAAAATTCAGCGGTTCCCCATCTCAGCCCACAAAGCAGGTACAACAACTTTTCTTGTGCCTTTCAGCTGCCTACCAAGGTAGTGTAAAAACTACCAACAGAATTCGTTCCTGGCACCTTCCCCGGTGGAGTTGTGCATGGGGTGTGTTTGGAACATTTTGTCACCGGCCGAGTCCAAAATTCAGCGATTCCCCATCTCAGCCCAGAAAGCAGGTAGAACAACTTTTGTGGTGTCTTTCAGATGCCTACCGGAGCAATGTAAAAACTACCAGGAGAACTCCTGTCTGGCACCTTCCCCGGTGGAGTTGTGCATGGGGTGTGTTTGGAACATTTTGTCACCGGCCGACTCCAAAATTCAGCGGTTCCCCATCTCAGCCCAGAAAGCAGGTAGAACAACTTTTGTGGTGCCTTTCAGATGCCTACCAAGGTAGTGTAAAAACTACCAAGAGAACTCCTGTCTGGCACCTTCCCCGGTGGAGTTGTGCATGGGGTGTGTTTGGAACATTTTGTCACCGGCCGACTCCAAAATTCAGCGGTTCCCCATCTCAGCCCACAAAGCAGGTAGAACAACTTTTCTTGTGCCTTTCAGCTGCCTACCAAGGTAGTGTAAAAACTACCAACAGAATTCGTTCCTGGCACCTTCCCCGGTGGAGTTGTGCAGGGGGTGTGTTTGGAACATTTTGTCACTGGCCGAGTCCAAAATTCAGCGTTTCCCCATCTCAGCCCAGAAAGCAGGTAGAACAACTTTTGTGGTGTCTTTCAGATGCCTACCAAGGTAGTGTAAAAACTACCAGGAGAACTCCTGTCTGGCACCTTCCCCGGTGGAGTTGTGCAGGCGGTGTGTTTGGAACATTTTGTCACCAGCCGAGTCCAAAATTCAGCGGTTCCCCATCTCAGCCCAGAAAGCAGGTAGAACAACTTTTGTGGTGTCTTTCAGATGCCTACCAAGGTAGTGTAAAAACTACCAGGAGAACTCCTGTCTGGCACCTTCCCCGGTGGAGTTGTGCATGGGGTGTGTTTGGAACATTTTGCCACCAGCCGACTCCAAAATTCAGCGGTTCCCCATCTCAGCCCAGAAAGCAGGAAGAACAACTTTTGTGGTGCCTTTCAAATGCCTACCAAGGTAGTGTAAAAACCACCAGGAGAACTCCTGTCTGGCACCTTCCCCGGTGGAGTTGTGCATGGGGTGTCTGTGAAACATTTTGTCACCGGCCGACTCCAAAAATCAGCGGTTCCCCATCTCAGCCCAGAAAGCTGGTAGAACAACTTTTGTGGTGTCTTTCAGATGCCTACCGGAGCAATGTAAAAACTACCAGGAGAACTCCTGTCTGGCACCTTCCCCGGTGGAGTTGTGCAGGGGGTGTGTTTGGAACATTTTATCACCAGCCGAGTCCAAAATTCAGCTGTTCCCCATCTCAGCCCAGAAAGCAGGTAGAACAACTTTTGTGGTGTCTTTCAGATGCCTACCAAGGTAGTGTGAAAACCACCAGGAGAACTCCTGTCTGGCACCTTCCCCGGTGGAGTTGTGCATGGGGTGTCTGTGAAACATTTTGTCACCGGCCGACTCCAAAAATCAGCGGTTCCCCATCTCAGCCCAGAAAGCAGGTAGAACAACTTTTGTGGTGTCTTTCAGATGCCTACCGGAGCAATGTAAAAACTACCAGGAGAACTCCTGTCTGGCACCTTCCCCGGTGGAGTTGTGCAGGGGGTGTGTTTGGAACATTTTGTCACCAGCCGAGTCCAAAATTCAGCGATTCCCCATCTCAGCCCAGAAAGCAGGTAGAACAACTTTTGTGGTGTCTTTCAGATGCCTACCAAGGTAGTGTAAAAACTACCAGGAGAACTCCTGTCTGGCACCTTCCCCGGTGGAGTTGTGCATGGGGTGTGTTTGGAACACTTTGTCACCGGCCGAGTCCAAAATTTAGCGATTCCCCATCTCAGCCCAGAAAGCAGGTAGAACAACTTTTGTGGTGTCTTTCAGATGCCTACCAAGGTAGTGTAAAAACTACCAGGAGAACTCCTGTCTGGCACCTTCCCCGGTGGAGTTGTGCATGGGGTGTGTTTGGAACATTTTGTCACCAGCCGAGTCCAAAATTCAGCTGTTCCCCATCTCAGCCCAGAAAGCAGGTAGAACAACTTTTGTGGTGTCTTTCAGATGCCTACCGGAGCAATGTAAAAACTACCAGGAGAACTCCTGTCTGGCACCTTCCCCGGTGGAGTTGTGCAGGGGGTGTGTTTGGAACATTTTGTCACCAGCCGAGTCCAAAATTCAGCGGTTCCCCATCTCAGCCCAGAAAGCAGGTAGAACAACTTTTGTGGTGTCTTTCAGATGCCTACCAAGGTAGTGTAAAAACTACCAGGAGAACTCCTGTCTGGCACCTTCCCCGGTGGAGTTGTGCAGGGGGTGTGTTTGGAACATTTTGTCACCAGCCGACTCCAAAATTCAGCGGTTCCCTATCTCAGCCCAGAAAGCAGGTAGAACAACTTTTGTGGTGTCTTTCAGATGCCTACCGGAGCAATGTAAAAACTACCAGGAGAACTCCTGTCTGGCTCCTTCCGTGGTGGAGTTGTGCATGGGGTGTGTTTGGAACATTTTGTCACCAGCCGAGTCCAAAATTCAGCGGTTCCCCATCTCAGCCCACAAAGCAGGTAGAACAACTTTTGTGGTGTCTTTCAGATGCCTACCAAGGTAGTGTAAAAACTACCAGGAGAACTCCTGTCTGGCACCTTCCCCGGTGGAGTTGTGCAGGGGGTGTGTTTGGAACATTTTGTCACCGGCCGAGTCCAAAATTCAGCGGTTCCCCATCTCAGCCCAGAAAGCAGGTAGAACATCTTTTGTGGTGTCTTTCAGATGCCTACCGGAGCAATGTAAAAACTACCAGGAGAACTCCTGTCTGGCACCTTCCCCGGTGGAGTTGTGCAGGGGGTGTGTTTGGAACATTTTGTCACCAGCCGAGTCCAAAATTCAGCGGTTCCCCATCTCAGCCCAGAAAGCACGTAGAACAACTTTTGTGGTGTCTTTTAGATGCCTACCAAGGTAGTGTAAAAACTACCAGGAGAACTCCTGTCTGGCACCTTCCCCGGTGGAGTTGTGCATGGGGTGTGTTTGGAACATTTTGTCACCGGCCGACTCCAAAATTCAGCGGTTCCCCATCTCAGCCCACAAAGCAGGTAGAACAACTTTTGTGGTGTCTTTCAGATGCCTACCGGAGCAATGTAAAAACTACCAGGAGAACTCCTGTCTGGCACCTTCCCCGGTGGAGTTGTGCATGGGGTGTGTTTGGAACATTTTGTCACCAGCCGAGTCCAAAATTCAGCGGTTCCCCATCTCAGCCCAGAAAGCAGGTAGAACAACTTTTGTGGTGTCTTTTAGATGCCTACCAAGGTAGTGTAAAAACTACCAAGAGAACTCCTGTCTGGCACCTTCCCCGGTGGAGTTGTGCATGGGGTGTGTTTGGAACATTTTGTCACCGGCCGACTCCAAAATTCAGCGGTTCCCCATCTCAGCCCAGAAAGCAGGTAGAACAACTTTTGTGGTGTCTTTCAGATGCCTACCGGAGCAATGTAAAAACTACCAGGAGAACTCCTGTCTGGCACCTTCCTCGGTGGAGTTGTGCATGGGGTGTCTTTGGAACATTTTGTCACCAGCCGAGTCCAAAATTCAGCGTTTCCCCATCTCAGCCCAGAAAGCAGGTAGAACATCTTTTGTGGTATCTTTCAGATGCCTACCGGATCAATGTAAAAACTACCAGGAGAACTCCTGTCTGGCACCTTCCCCGGTGGAGTTGTGCAGGGGGTGTGTTTGGAACATTTTGTCACCGGCCGACTCCAAAATTTAGCGTTTCCCCATCTCAGCCCAGAAAGCAGGTAGAACAACTTTTGTGGTGTCTTTCAGATGCCTACCAAGGTAGTGTAAAAACTACCAGGAGAACTCCTGTCTGGCACCTTCCCCGGTGGAGTTGTGCAGGGGGTGTGTTTGGAACATTTTGTCACCGGCCGAGTCCAAAATTCAGCGATTCCCCATCTCAGCCCAGAAAGCAGGTAGAACAACTTTTGTGGTGTCTTTCAGCTGCCTACCAAGGTAGTGTAAAAACTACCAGGAGAACTCCTGTCTGGCACCTTCCCCGGTGGAGTTGTGCATGGGGTGTGTTTGGAACATTTTGTCACCAGCCGACTCCAAAATTCAGCGGTTCCCCATCTCAGCCCAGAAAGCAGGTAGAACAACTTTTGTGGTGTCTTTCAGATGCCTACCAAGGTAGTGTAAAAACTCCTAAGAGAACTCCTGTCTGGCACCTTCCCCGGTGGAGTTGTGCATGGGGTGTGTTTGGAACATTTTGTCACCGGCCGAGTCCAAAATTCAGCGGTTCCCCATCTCAGCCCACAAAGCAGGTAGAACAACTTTTGTGGTGTCTTTCAGATGCCTACCGGAGCAATGTAAAAACTACCAGGAGAACTCCTGTCTGGCACCTTCCCCGGTGGAGTTGTGCATGGGGTGTGTTTGGAACATTTTGTCACCAGCCGAGTCCAAAATTCAGCGGTTCCCCATCTCAGCCCAGAAAGCAGGTAGAACATCTTTTGTGGTATCTTTCAGATGCCTACTGGATCAATGTAAAAACTACCAGGAGAACTCCTGTCTGGCACCTTCCCCGGTGGAGTTGTGCAGGGGGTGTGTTTGGAACATTTTGCCACCAGCCGACTCCAAAATTCAGCGGTTCCCCATCTCAGCCCAGAAAGCAGGAAGAACAACTTTTGTGGTGCCTTTCAAATGCCTACCAAGGTAGTGTAAAAACTACCAGGAGAACTCCTGTCTGGCACCTTCCCCGGTGGAGTTGTGCATGGGGTGTCTGTGAAACATTTTGTCACCGGCCGAGTCCAAAATTCAGCGGTTCCCCATCTCAGCCCAGAAAGCAGGTAGAACAACTTTTGTGGTGTCTTTCAGATGCCTACCGGAGCAATGTAAAAACTACCAGGAGAACTCCTGTCTGGCACCTTCCCCGGTGGAGTTGTGCAGGGGGTGTGTTTGGAACATTTTATCACCGGCCGAGTCCAAAATTCAGCGGTTCCCCATCTCAGCCCAGAAAGCAGGTAGAACAACTTTTGTGGTGTCTTTCAGCTGCCTACCAAGGTAGTGTAAAAACTACCAAGAGAACTCCTGTCTGGCACCTTCCCCGGTGGAGTTGTGCAGGGGGTGTGTTTGGAACATTTTGTCACCGGCCGAGTCCAAAATTCAGCGATTCCCCATCTCAGCCCAGAAAGCAGGTAGAACAACTTTTGTGGTGTCTTTCAGCTGCCTACCAAGGTAGTGTAAAAACTACCAAGAGAACTCCTGTCTGTCACCTTCCCCGGTGGAGTTGTGCATGGGGTGTGTTTGGAACATTTTGTCAACGGCCGACTCCAAAATTCAGCGGTTCCCCATCTCAGCCCACAAAGCAGGTAGAACAACTTTTCTTGTGCCTTTCAGCTGTCTACCAAGGTAGTGTAAAAACTACCAACAGAATTCGTTCCTGGCACCTTCCCCGGTGGAGTTGTGCAGGGGGTGTGTTTGGAACATTTTGTCACCGGCCGACTCCAAAATTCAGCGGTTCCCCATCTCAGCCCAGAAAGCAGGTAGAACAACTTTTTTGGTGTCTTTCAGATGCCTACCGGAGCAATGTAAAAACTACCAGGAGAACTCCTGTCTGGCACCTTCCCCGGTGGAGTTGTGCATGGGGTGTGTTTGGAACATTTTGTCACCGGCCGAGTCCAAAATTCAGCGATTCCCCATCTCAGCCCAGAAAGCAGGTAGAACAACTTTTGTGGTGTCTTTCAGATGCCTACCAAGGTAGTGTAAAAACTACCAGGAGAACTCTTTTCTGGCACCTTCCCCGGTGGAGTTGTGCATGGGGTGTGTTTGGAACATTTTGTCACCAGCCGACTCCAAAATTCAGCGGTTCCCCATCTCAGCCCAGAAAGCAGGTAGAACAACTTTTGTGGTGTCTTTCAGCTGCCTACCAAGGTAGTGTAAAAACTACCAAGAGAACTCCTGTCTGGCACCTTCCCCGGTGGAGTTGTGCATGGGGTGTGTTTGGAACATTTTGTCACCAGCCGACTCCAAAATTCAGCGTTTCCCCATCTCAGCCCAGAAAGCAGGTAGAACAACTTTTGTGGTGTCTTTCAGATGCCTACCAAGGTAGTGTAAAAACTACTAAGAGAACTCCTGTCTGGCACCTTCCCCGGTGGAGTTGTGCATGGGGTGTGTTTGGAACATTTTGTCACCGGCCGAGTCCAAAATTCAGCGGTTCCCCATCTCAGCCCAGAAAGCAGGTAGAACAACTTTTGTGGTGTCTTTCAGATGCCTACCGGAGCAATGTAAAAACTACCAGGAGAACTCCTGTCTGGCACCTTCCCCGGTGGAGTTGTGCATGGGGTGTGTTTGGAACATTTTGTCACCAGCCGAGTCCAAAATTCAGCGGTTCCCCATCTCAGCCCAGAAAGCAGGTAGAACATCTTTTGTGGTATCTTTCAGATGCCTACTGGATCAATGTAAAAACTACCAGGAGAACTCCTGTCTGGCACCTTCCCCGGTGGAGTTGTGCAGGGGGTGTGTTTGGAACATTTTGCCACCAGCCGACTCCAAAATTCAGCGGTTCCCCATCTCCGCCCAGAAAGCAGGTAGAACAACTTTTGTGGTGTCTTTCAGATGCCTACCGGAGCAATGTAAAAACTACCAGGAGAACTCCTGTCTGGCACCTTCCCCGGTGGAGTTGTGCATGGGGTGTGTTTGGAACATTTTGTCACCGGCCGAGTCCAAAATTCAGCGATTCCCCATCTCAGCCCAGAAAGCAGGTAGAACAACTTTTGTGGTGTCTTTCAGATGCCTACCAAGGTAGTGTAAAAACTACCAGGAGAACTCCTGTCTGGCACCTTCCCCGGTGGAGTTGTGCATGGGGTGTGTTTGGAACATTTTGTCACCAGCCGACTCCAAAATTCAGCGTTTCCCCATCTCAGCCCAGAAAGCAGGTAAAACAACTTTTGTGGTGTCTTTCAGATGCCTACCAAGGTAGTGTAAAAACTACCAAGAGAACTCTTGTCTGGCACCTTCCCCGGTGGAGTTGTGCATGGGGTGTGTTTGGAACATTTTGTCACCGGCCGAGTCCAAAATTCAGCGATTCCCCATCTCAGCCCAGAAAGCAGGTAGAACAACTTTTGTGGTGTCTTTCAGCTGCCTACCAAGGTAGTGTAAAAACTACCAGGAGAACTCCTGTCTGGCACCTTCCCCGGTGGAGTTGTGCAGGGGGTGTGTTTGGAACATTTTGTCACCAGCCAAGTCCAAAATTCAGCGGTTCCCCATCTCAGCCCAGAAAGCAGGTAGAACATCTTTTGTGGTATCTTTCAGATGCCTACCGGATCAATGTAAAAACTACCAGGAGAACTCCTGTCTGGCACCTTCCCCGGTGGAGTTGTGCAGGGGGTGTGTTTGGAACATTTTGTCACCGGCCGAGTCCAAAATTCAGCGGTTCCCCATCTCAGCCCAGAAAGCAGGTAGAACAACTTTTGTGGTGTCTTTCAGATGCCTACCGGAGCAATGTAAAAACTACCAGGAGAACTACTGTCTGGCACCTTCCCCGGTGGAGTTGTGCAGGGGGTGTGTTTGGAACATTTTATCACCAGCCGAGTCCAAAATTCATCTGTTCCCCATCTCAGCCCAGAAAGCAGGTAGAACAACTTTTGTGGTGTCTTTCAGCTGCCTACCAAGGTAGTGTAAAAACTACCAAGAGAACTCCTGTCTGGCACCTTCCCCGGTGGAGTTGTGCATGGGGTGTGTTTGGAACATTTTGTCACCGGCCGAGTCCAAAATTCAGCGATTCCCCATCTCAGCCCAGAAAGCAGGTAGAACAACTTTTGTGGTGTCTTTCAGATGCCTACCAAGGTAGTGTAAAAACTACCAGGAGAACTCCTGTCTGGCACCTTCCCCGGTGGAGTTGTGCATGGGGTGTGTTTGGAACATTTTGTCACCAGCCGACTCCAAAATTCAGCGTTTCCCCATCTCAGCCCAGAAAGCAGGTAGAACAACTTTTGTGGTGCCTTTCAGCTGCCTACCAAGGTAGTGTAAAAACTACCAAGAGAACTCCTGTCTGGCACCTTCCCCGGTGGAGTTGTGCATAGGGTGTGTTTGGAACATTTTGTCAACGGCCGACTCCAAAATTCAGCGGTTCCCCATCTCAGCCCACAAAGCAGGTAGAACAACTTTTCTTGTGCCTTTCAGCTGCCTACCAAGGTAGTGTAAAAACTACCAACAGAATTCGTTCCTGGCACCTTCCCCGGTGGAGTTGTGCAGGGGGTGTGTTTGGAACATTTTGTCACCGGCCGACTCCAAAATTCAGCGGTTCCCCATCTCAGCCCAGAAAGCAGGTAGAACAACTTTTTTGGTGTCTTTCAGATGCCTACCGGACCAATGTAAAAACTACCAGGAGAACTCCTGTCTGGCACCTTCCCCGGTGGAGTTGTGCATGGGGTGTGTTTGGAACATTTTGTCACCAGCCGAGTCCAAAATTCAGCGGTTCCCCATCTCAGCCCAGAAAGCAGGTAGAACAACTTTTGTGGTGTCTTTCAGATGCCTACCAAGGTAGTGTAAAAACTACCAAGAGAACTCCTGTCTGGCACCTTCCCCGGTGGAGTTGTGCAGGGGGTGTGTTTGGAACATTTTGCCACCAGCCGACTCCAAAATTCAGCGGTTCCCCATCTCAGCCCAGAAAGCAGGTAGAACAACTTTTGTGGTGCCTTTCAGATGCCTACCAAGGTAGTGTAAAAACTACTAAGAGAACTCCTGTCTGGCACCTTCCCCGGTGGAGTTGTGCATGGGGTGTGTTTGGAACATTTTGTCACCAGCCGAGTCCAAAATTCAGCGGTTCCCCATCTCAGCCCAGAAAGCAGGTAGAACATCTTTTGTGGTGCCTTTCAGCTGCCTACCGGATCAATGTAAAAACTACCAGGAGAACTCCTGTCTGGCACCTTCCCCGGTGGAGTTGTGCAGGGGGTGTGTTTGGAACATTTTGCCACCAGCCGACTCCAAAATTCAGCGTTTCCCCATCTCAGCCCAGAAAGCAGGTAGAACAACTTTTGTGGTGCCTTTCAAATGCCTACCAAGGTAGTGTAAAAACCACCAGGAGAACTCCTGTCTGGCACCTTCCCCGGTGGAGTTGTGCATGGGGTGTCTGTGAAACATTTTGTCACCGGCCGACTCCAAAAATTAGCGGTTCCCCATCTCAGCCCAGAAAGCAGGTAGAACAACTTTTGTGGTGTCTTTCAGATGCCTACCGGAGCAATGTAAAAACTACCAGGAGAACTCCTGTCTGGCACCTTCCCCGGTGGAGTTGTGCAGGGGGTGTGTTTGGAACATTTTATCACCAGCCGAGTCCAAAATTCAGCTGTTCCCCATCTCAGCCCAGAAAGCAGGTAGAACAACTTTTGTGGTGTCTTTCAGATGCCTACCAAGGTAGTGTAAAAACTACCAGGAGGACTCCTGTCTGGCGCCTTCCCCGGTGGAGTTGTGCATGGGGTGTGTTTGGAACATTTTGTCACCGGCCGACTCCAAAATTCAGCGATTCCCCATCTCAGCCCAGAAAGCAGGTAGAACAACTTTTGTGGTGTCTTTCAGATGCCTACCAAGGTAGTGTAAAAACTACCAGGAGAACTCCTGTCTGGCACCTTCCCCGGTGGAGTTGTGCATGGGGTGTGTTTGGAACATTTTGTCACCAGCCGAGTCCAAAATTCAGCGTTTCCCCATCTCAGCCCAGAAAGCAGGTAGAACAACTTCTGTGGTGTCTTTCAGATGCCTACCAAGGTAGTGTAAAAACTACCAGGAGAACTCCTGTCTGGCACCTTCCCCGGTGGAGTTGTGCATGGGGTGTGTTTGGAACATTTTGTCACCAGCCGAGTCCAAAATTCAGCGTTTCCCCATCTCAGCCCAGAAAGCAGGTAGAACAACTTTTGTGGTGTCTTTCAGATGCCTACCGGAGCAATGTAAAAACTACCAGGAGAACTCCTGTCTGGCACCTTCCCCGGTGGAGTTGTGCATGGGGTGTGTTTGGAACATTTTGTCACCAGCCGAGTCCAAAATTCAGCGTTTCCCCATCTCAGCCCAGAAAGCAGGTACAACAACTTTTGTGGTGTCTTTTAGATGCCTACCAAGGTAGTGTAAAAACTACCAAGAGAACTCCTGTCTGGCACCTTCCCCGGTGGAGTTGTGCATGGGGTGTGTTTGGAACATTTTGTCACCGGCCGAGTCCAAAATTCAGCGGTTCCCCATCTCAGCCCAGAAAGCAGGTAGAACAACTTTTGTGGTGTCTTTCAGATGCCTACCAAGGTAGTGTAAAAACTACCAGGAGAACTCCTGTCTGGCACCTTCCCCGGTGGAGTTGTGCATGGGGTGTGTTTGGAACATTTTGTCACCGGCCGACTCCAAAATTCAGCGTTTCCCCATCTCAGCCCAGAAAGCAGGTAGAACAACTTTTGTGGTGCCTTTCAGATGCCTACCAAGGTAGTGTAAAAACTACCAAGAGAACTCCTGTCTGGCACCTTCCCCGGTGGAGTTGTGCATGGGGTGTGTTTGGAACATTTTGTCAACGGCCGAGTCCAAAATTCAGCGTTTCCGCATCTCAGCCCACAAAGCAGGTACAACAACTTTTGTGGTGCCTTTCAGCTGCCTACCAAGGTAGTGTAAAAACTACCAGGAGAACTCCTGTCTGGCACCTTCCCCGGTGGAGTTGTGCATGGGGTGTCTGTGGAACATTTTGTCACCGGCCGACTCCAAAATTCAGCGGTTCCCCATCTCAGCCCAGAAAGCAGGAAGAACAACTTTTGTGGTGCCTTTCAAATGCCTACCAAGGTAGTGTAAAAACCACCAGGAGAACTCCTGTCTGGCACCTTCCCCGGTGGAGATGTGCATGGGGTGTCTGTGAAACATTTTGTCACCGGCCGACTCCAAAATTCAGCGGTTCCCCATCTCAGCCCAGAAAGCAGGTAGAACAACTTTTGTGGTGTCTTTCAGATGCCTACCAAGGTAGTGTAAAAACTACCAGGAGAACTCCTGTCTGGCACCTTCCCCGGTGGAGTTGTGCATGGGGTGTGTTTGGAACATTTTGTCACCGGCCGACTCCAAAATTCAGCGATTCCCCATCTCAGCCCAGAAAGCAGGTAGAACAACTTTTGTGGTGTCTTTCAGATGCCTACCAAGGTAGTGTAAAAACTACCAGGAGAACTCCTGTCTGGCACCTTCCCCGGTGGAGTTGTGCATGGGGTGTGTTTGGAACATTTTGTCACCGGCCGACTCCAAAATTCAGCGGTTCCCCATCTCAGCCCAGAAAGCAGGTAGAACAACTTTTTTGGTGCCTTTCAGATGCCTACCAAGGTAGTGTAAAAACTACCAGGAGAACTCCTGTCTGGCACCTTCCCCGGTGGAGTTGTGCATGGGGTGTGTTTGGAACATTTTGTCAACGGCCGACTCCAAAATTCAGCGGTTCCCCATCTTAGCCCACAAAGCAGGTACAACAACTTTTCTTGTGCCTTTCAGCTGCCTACCAAGGTAGTGTAAAAACTACCAACAGAATTCGTTCCTGGCACCTTCCCCGGTGGAGTTGTGCATGGGGTGTCTGTGGAACATTTTGTCACCGGCCGAGTCCAAAATTCAGCGGTTCCCCATCTCAGCCCAGAAAGCAGGAAGAACAACTTTTGTGGTGCCTTTCAAATGCCTACCAAGGTAGTGTAAAAACCACCAGGAGAACTCCTGTCTGGCACCTTCCCCGGTGGAGTTGTGCAGGGGGTGTCTGTGAAACATTTTGTCACCGGCCGACTCCAAAATTCAGCGGTTCCCCATCTCAGCCCAGAAAGCAGGTAGAACAACTTTTGTGGTGTCTTTCAGATGCCTACAAAGGCAGTGTAAAAACTACCAGGAGAACTCCTGTCTGGCACCTTCCCCGGTGGAGTTGTGCATAGGGTGTGTTTGGAACATTTTGTCACCGGCCGTGTCCAAAATTCAGCGGTTCCCCATCTCAGCCCAGAAAGCAGGTAGAACAACTTTTGTGGTGCCTTTCAGCTGCCTACCAAGGTAGTGTAAAAACTACCAAGAGAACTCCTGTCTGGCACCTTCCCCGGTGGAGTTGTGCATGGGGTGTGTTTGGAACATTTTGTCACCGGCCGACTCCAAAATTCAGCGGTTCCCCATCTCAGCCCAGAAAGCAGGAAGAACAACATTTGCGGTGCCTTTCAAATGCCTACCAAGGTAGTGTAAAAACTACCAGGAGAACTCCTGTCTGGCACCTTCCCCGGTGGAGTTGTGCATGGGGTGTGTTTGGAACATTTTGTCACCAGCCGACTCCAAAATTCAGCGTTTCCCCATCTCAGCCCAGAAAGCAGGTAGAACAACTTTTGTGGTGTCTTTCAGCTGCCTACCAAGGTAGTGTAAAAACTACCAGGAGAACTCCTGTCTGGCACCTTCCCCGGTGGAGTGGTGCAGGGGGTGTGTTTGGAACATTTTGTCACCAGCCGAGTCCAAAATTCAGCGTTTCCCTATCTCAGCCCAGAAAGCAGGTAGAACAACTTTTGTGGTGCCTTTCAGCTGCCTACCAAGGTAGTGTAAAAACTACCAGGAGAACTCCTGTCTGGCACCTTCCCCGGTGGAGTTGTGCAGGGGGTGTGTTTGGAACATTTTGTCACCAGCCGAGTCCAAAATTCAGCGGTTCCCCATCTCAGCCCAGAAAGCAGGTAGAACAACTTTTGTGGTGCCTTTCAGCTGCCTACCAAGGTAGTGTAAAAACTACCAGGAGAACTCCTGTCTGGCACCTTCCCCGGTGGAGTTGTGCATGGGGTGTGTTTGGAACATTTTGTCACCGGCCGAGTCCAAAATTCAGCGGTTCCCCATCTCAGCCCAGAAAGCAGGTAGAACAACTTTTGTGGTGTCTTTCAGATGCCTACCAAGGTAGTGTAAAAACTACCAGGAGAACTCCTGTCTGGCACCTTCCCCGGTGGAGTTGTGCATGGGGTGTGTTTGGAACATTTTGTCGCCTGCCGACTCCAAAATTCAGCGATTCCCCATCTCAGCCCAGAAAGCAGGTAGAACAACTTTTGTGGTGTCTTTCAGATGCCTACCAAGGTAGTGTAAAAACTACCAGGAGAACTCCTGTCTGGCACCTTCCCCGGTGGAGTTGTGCATGGGGTGTGTTTGGAACATTTTGTCACCAGCCGACTCCAAAATTCAGCGTTTCCCCATCTCAGCCCAGAAAGCAGGTAGAACAACTTTTGTGGTGCCTTTCAGATGCCTACCAAGGTAGTGTAAAAACTACCAAGAGAACTCCTGTCTGGCACCTTCCCCGGTGGAGTTGTGCATGGGGTGTGTTTGGAACATTTTGTCAACGGCCGACTCCAAAATTCAGCGGTTCCCCATCTCAGCCCACAAAGCAGGTACAACAACTTTTCTTGTGCCTTTCAGCTGCCTACCAAGGTAGTGTAAAAACTACCAACAGAATTCGTTCCTGGCACCTTCCGTGGTGGAGTTGTGCATGGGGTGTGTTTGGAACATTTTGTCACCGGCCGACTCCAAAATTCAGCGATTCCCCATCTCAGCCCAGAAAGCAGGTAGAACAACTTTTGTGGTGTCTTTCAGATGCCTACCAAGGTAGTGTAAAAACTACCAGGAGAACTCCTGTCTGGCACCTTCCCCGGTGGAGTTATGCATGGGGTGTGTTTGGAACATTTTGTCACCGGCCGACTCCAAAATTCAGCGGTTCCCCATCTCAGCCCAGAAAGCAGGTAGAACAACTTTTGTGGTGCCTTTCAGATGCCTACCAAGGTAGTGTAAAAACTACCAAGAGAACTCCTGTCTGGCACCTTCCCCGGTGGAGTTGTGCATGGGGTGTGTTTGGAACATTTTGTCACCGGCCGACTCCAAAATTCAGCGGTTCCCCATCTCAGCCCACAAAGCAGGTAGAACAACTTTTCTTGTGCCTTTCAGCTGCCTACCAAGGTAGTGTAAAAACTACCAACAGAATTCGTTCCTGGCACCTTCCCCGGTGGAGTTGTGCAGGGGGTGTGTTTGGAACATTTTGTCACTGGCCGAGTCCAAAATTCAGCGTTTCCCCATCTCAGCCCAGAAAGCAGGTAGAACAACTTTTGTGGTGTCTTTCAGATGCCTACCAAGGTAGTGTAAAAACTACCAGGAGAACTCCTGTCTGGCACCTTCCCCGGTGGAGTTGTGCAGGCGGTGTGTTTGGAACATTTTGTCACCAGCCGAGTCCAAAATTCAGCGGTTCCCCATCTCAGCCCAGAAAGCAGGTAGAACAACTTTTGTGGTGTCTTTCAGATGCCTACCAAGGTAGTGTAAAAACTACCAGGAGAACTCCTGTCTGGCACCTTCCCCGGTGGAGTTGTGCATGGGGTGTGTTTGGAACATTTTGCCACCAGCCGACTCCAAAATTCAGCGGTTCCCCATCTCAGCCCAGAAAGCAGGAAGAACAACTTTTGTGGTGCCTTTCAAATGCCTACCAAGGTAGTGTAAAAACCACCAGGAGAACTCCTGTCTGGCACCTTCCCCGGTGGAGTTGTGCATGGGGTGTCTGTGAAACATTTTGTCACCGGCCGACTCCAAAAATCAGCGGTTCCCCATCTCAGCCCAGAAAGCAGGTAGAACAACTTTTGTGGTGTCTTTCAGATGCCTACCGGAGCAATGTAAAAACTACCAGGAGAACTCCTGTCTGGCACCTTCCCCGGTGGAGTTGTGCAGGGGGTGTGTTTGGAACATTTTATCACCAGCCGAGTCCAAAATTCAGCTGTTCCCCATCTCAGCCCAGAAAGCAGGTAGAACAACTTTTGTGGTGTCTTTCAGATGCCTACCAAGGTAGTGTAAAAACTACTAAGAGAACTCCTGTCTGGCACCTTCCCCGGTGGAGTTGTGCATGGGGTGTGTTTGGAACATTTTGTCACCGGCCGAGTCCAAAATTCAGCGATTCCCCATCTCAGCCCAGAAAGCAGGTAGAACAACTTTTGTGGTGTCTTTCAGATGCCTACCAAGGTAGTGTAAAAACTACCAGGAGAACTCCTGTCTGGCACCTTCCCCGGTGGAGTTGTGCATGGGGTGTGTTTGGAACATTTTGTCACCAGCCGAGTCCAAAATTCAGCGTTTCCCCATCTCAGCCCAGAAAGCAGGTAGAACAACTTTTGTGGTGTCTTTCAGATGCCTACCAAGGTAGTGTAAAAACTACCAGGAGAACTCCTGTCTGGCACCTTCCCCGGTGGAGTTGTGCATGGGGTGTGTTTGGAACATTTTGTCACCAGCCGACTCCAAAATTCAGCGTTTCCCCATCTCAGCCCAGAAAGCAGGTAGAACAACTTTTGTGGTGTCTTTCAGATGCCTACCAAGGTAGTGTAAAAACTACTAAGAGAACTCCTGTCTGGCACCTTCCCCGGTGGAGTTGTGCATGGGGTGTGTTTGGAACATTTTGTCACCAGCCGAGTCCAAAATTCAGCGTTTCCCTATCTCAGCCCAGAAAGCAGGTAGAACAACTTTTGTAGTGCCTTTCAGATGCCTACCAAGGTAGTGTAAAAACTACCAGGAGAACTCCTGTCTGGCACCTTCCCCGGTGGAGTGGTGCAGGGGGTGTGTTTGGAACATTTTGTCACCAGCCGAGTCCAAAATTCAGCGATTCCCCACCTCAGCCCAGAAAGCAGGTAGAACAACTTTTGTGGTGTCTTTCAGATGCCTACCGGAGCAATGTAAAAACTACCAGGAGAACTCCTGTCTGGCACCTTCCGTGGTGGAGTTGTGCATGGGGTGTGTTTGGAACATTTTGTCACCGGCCGTGTCCAAAATTCAGCGGTTCCCCATCTCAGCCCAGAAAGCAGGTAGAACAACTTTTGTGGTGTCTTTCAGATGCCTACCAAGGTAGTGTAAAAACTACCAGGAGAACTCCTGTCTGGCACCTTCCCCGGTGGAGTTGTGCAGGGGGTGTGTTTGGAACATTTTGTCACCGGCCGACTCCAAAATTCAGCGATTCCCCATCTCAGCCCAGAAAGCAGGTAGAACAACTTTTGTGGTGTCTTTCAGATGCCTACCAAGGTAGTGTAAAAACTACCAGGAGAACTCCTGTCTGGCACCTTCCCCGGTGGAGTTGTGCAGGGGGTGTGTTTGGAACATTTTGCCACCAGCCGACTCCAAAATTCAGCGGTTCCCCATCTCAGCCCAGAAAGCAGGTAGAACAACTTTTGTGGTGCCTTTCAGATGCCTACCAAGGTAGTGTAAAAACTACTAAGAGAACTCCTGTCTGGCACCTTCCCCGGTGGAGTTGTGCATGGGGTGTGTTTGGAACATTTTGTCACCAGCCGACTCCAAAATTCAGCGGTTCCCCATCTCAGCCCAGAAAGCAGGTAGAACATCTTTTGTGGTGCCTTTCAGCTGCCTACCGGATCAATGTAAAAACTACCAGGAGAACTCCTGTCTGGCACCTTCCCCGGTGGAGTTGTGCAGGGGGTGTGTTTGGAACATTTTGCCACCAGCCGACTCCAAAATTCAGCGGTTCCCCATCTCAGCCCAGAAAGCGGGTAGAACAACTTTTGTGGTGCCTTTCAAATGCCTACCAAGGTAGTGTAAAAACCACCAGGAGAACTCCTGTCTGGCACCTTCCCCGGTGGAGTTGTGCATGGGGTGTCTGTGAAACATTTTGTCACCGGCCGACTCCAAAAATCAGCGGTTCCCCATCTCAGCCCAGAAAGCAGGTAGAACAACTTTTGTGGTGTCTTTCAGATGCCTACCAAGGTAGTGTAAAAACTACCAAGAGAACTCCTGTCTGGCACCTTCCCCGGTGGAGTTGTGCATGGGGTGTGTTTGGAACATTTTGTCACCAGCCGACTCCAAAATTCAGCGGTTCCCCATCTCAGCCCAGAAAGCAGGTAGAACAACTTTTGTGGTGTCTTTCAGATGCCTACCGGAGCAATGTAAAAACTACCAGGAGAACTCCTGTCTGGCACCTTCCCCGGTGGAGTTGTGCAGGGGGTGTGTTTGGAACATTTTGTCACCAGCCGACTCCAAAATTCAGCGGTTCCCCATCTCAGCCCAGAAAGCAGGTAGAACAACTTTTGTGGTGCCTTTCAGCTGCCTACCAAGGTAGTGTAAAAACTACCAAGAGAACTCCTGTCTGGCACCTTCCCCGGTGGAGTTGTGCATGGGGTGTGTTTGGAACATTTTGTCACCGGCCGAGTCCAAAATTCAGCGGTTCCCCATCTCAGCCCAGAAAGCAGGAAGAACAACATTTGCGGTGCCTTTCAAATGCCTACCAAGGTAGTGTAAAAACTACCAGGAGAACTCCTGTCTGGCACCTTCCCCGGTGGAGTTGTGCAGGGGGTGTGTTTGGAACATTTTGTCACCGGCCGACTCCAAAATTCAGCGATTCCCCATCTCAGCCCAGAAAGCAGGTAGAACAACTTTTGTGGTGTCTTTCAGATGCCTACCAAGGTAGTGTAAAAACTACCAGGAGAACTCCTGTCTGGCACCTTCCCCGGTGGAGTTGTGCATGGGGTGTGTTTGGAACATTTTGTCACCAGCCGAGTCCAAAATTCAGCGTTTCCCCATCTCAGCCCAGAAAGCAGGTAGAACAACTTTTGTGGTGTCTTTCAGATGCCTACCGGAGCAATGTAAAAACTACCAGGAGAACTCCTGTCTGGCACCTTCCCCGGTGGAGTTGTGCATGGGGTGTGTTTGGAACATTTTGTCACCGGCCGAGTCCAAAATTCAGCGTTTCCCCATCTCAGCCCAGAAAGCAGGTACAACAACTTTTGTGGTGTCTTTTAGATGCCTACCAAGGTAGTGTAAAAACTACCAAGAGAACTCCTGTCTGGCACCTTCCCCGGTGGAGTTGTGCATGGGGTGTGTTTGGAACATTTTGTCACCGGCCGAGTCCAAAATTCAGCGGTTCCCCATCTCAGCCCAGAAAGCAGGTAGAACAACTTTTGTGGTGTCTTTCAGATGCCTACCAAGGTAGTGTAAAAACTACCAGGAGAACTCCTGTCTGGCACCTTCCCCGGTGGAGTTGTGCATGGGGTGTGTTTGGAACATTTTGTCACCGGCCGACTCCAAAATTCAGCGATTCCCCATCTCAGCCCAGAAAGCAGGTAGAACAACTTTTGTGGTGTCTTTCAGATGCCTACCAAGGTAGTGTAAAAACTACCAGGAGAACTCGTTTCTGGCACCTGCCCCGGTGGAGGTGTGCATGGGGTGTGTTTGGAACATTTTGTCACCGGCCGAGTCCAAAATTCAGCGATTCCCCATCTCAGCCCAGAAAGCAGGTAGAACAACTTTTGTGGTACCTTTCAGATGCCTACCAAGGTAGTGTAAAAACTATCAAGAGAACTCCTGTCTGGCACCTTCCCCGGTGGAGTTGTGCATGGGGTGTGTTTGGAACATTTTGTCACCAGCCGAGTCCAAAATTCAGCGGTTCCCCATCTCAGCCCAGAAAGCAGGTAGAACAACTTTTGTGGTGCCTTTCAGCTGCCTACCAAGGTAGTGTAAAAACTACCAACAGAATTCGTTCCTGGCACCTTCCCCGGTGGAGTTGTGCATGGGGTGTGTTTGGAACATTTTGTCACCGGCCGAGTCCAAAATTCAGCGGTTCCCCATCTCAGCCCACAAAGCAGGTAGAACAACTTTTCTTGTGCCTTTCAGCTGCCTACCAAGGTAGTGTAAAAACTACCAACAGAATTCGTTCCTGGCACCTTCCCCGGTGGAGTTGTGCATGGGGTGTGTTTGGAACATTTTGTCACCGGCCGAGTCCAAAATTCAGCGGTTCCCCATCTCAGCCCAGAAAGCAGGTAGAACAACTTTTGTGGTGCCTTTCAGCTGCCTACCAAGGTAGTGTAAAAACTACCAGGAGAACTCCTGTCTGGCACCTTCCCCGGTGGAGTTGTGCAGGGGGTGTGTTTGGAACATTTTGTCACCAGCCGAGTCCAAAATTCAGCGATTCCCCATCTCAGCCCAGAAAGCAGGTAGAACAACTTTTGTGGTGTCTTTCAGATGCCTACCGGATCAATGTAAAAACTACCAGGAGAACTCCTGTCTGGCACCTTCCCCGGTGGAGTTGTGCATGGGGTGTGTTTGGAACATTTTGTCACCAGCCGAGTCCAAAATTCAGCGTTTCCCCATCTCAGCCCAGAAAGCAGGTAGAACAACTTTTGTGGTGTCTTTCAGATGCCTACCAAGGTAGTGTAAAAACTACCAGGAGAACTCCTGTCTGGCACCTTCCCCGGTGGAGTTGTGCATGGGGTGTGTTTGGAACATTTTGTCACCAGCCGACTCCAAAATTCAGCGTTTCCCCATCTCAGCCCAGAAAGCAGGTAGAACAACTTTTGTGGTGTCTTTCAGATGCCTACCAAGGTAGTGTAAAAACTACTAAGAGAACTCCTGTCTGGCACCTTCCCCGGTGGAGTTGTGCATGGGGTGTGTTTGGAACATTTTGTCACCAGCCGAGTCCAAAATTCAGCGTTTCCCTATCTCAGCCCAGAAAGCAGGTAGAACAACTTTTGTGGTGCCTTTCAGCTGCCTACCAAGGTAGTGTAAAAACTACCAGGAGAACTCCTGTCTGGCACCTTCCCCGGTGGAGTTGTGCAGGGGGTGTGTTTGGAACATTTTGTCACCAGCCGAGTCCAAAATTCAGCGATTCCCCATCTCAGCCCAGAAAGCAGGTAGAACAACTTTTGTGGTGTCTTTCAGATGCCTACCGGAGCAATGTAAAAACTACCAGGAGAACTCCTGTCTGGCACCTTCCGTGGTGGAGTTGTGCATGGGGTGTGTTTGGAACATTTTGTCACCGGCCGAGTCCAAAATTCAGCGGTTCCCCATCTCAGCCCAGAAAGCAGGTAGAACAACTTTTGTGGTGTCTTTCAGATGCCTACCAAGGTAGTGTAAAAACTACCAGGAGAACTCCTGTCTGGCACCTTCCCCGGTGGAGTTGTGCATGGGGTGTGTTTGGAACATTTTGTCGCCGGCCGACTCCAAAATTCAGCGATTCCCCATCTCAGCCCAGAAAGCAGGTAGAACAACTTTTGTGGTGTCTTTCAGATGCCTACCAAGGTAGTGTAAAAACTACCAGGAGAACTCCTGTCTGGCACCTTCCCCGGTGGAGTTGTGCATGGGGTGTGTTTGGAACATTTTGTCACCAGCCGACTCCAAAATTCAGCGTTTCCCCATCTCAGCCCAGAAAGCAGGTAGAACAACTTTTGTGGTGCCTTTCAGATGCCTACCAAGGTAGTGTAAAAACTACCAAGAGAACTCCTGTCTGGCACCTTCCCCGGTGGAGTTGTGCATGGGGTGTGTTTGGAACATTTTGTCAACGGCCGACTCCAAAATTCAGCGGTTCCCCATCTCAGCCCACAAAGCAGGTACAACAACTTTTCTTGTGCCTTTCAGCTGCCTACCAAGGTAGTGTAAAAACTACCAACAGAATTCGTTCCTGGCATCTTCCGTGGTGGAGTTGTGCATGGGGTGTGTTTGGAACATTTTGTCACCGGCCGACTCCAAAATTCAGCGATTCCCCATCTCAGCCCAGAAAGCAGGTAGAACAACTTTTGTGGTGTCTTTCAGATGCCTACCAAGGTAGTGTAAAAACTACCAGGAGAACTCCTGTCTGGCACCTTCCCCGGTGGAGTTGTGCATGGGGTGTGTTTGGAACATTTTGTCACCGGCCGACTCCAAAATTCAGCGGTTCCCCATCTCAGCCCAGAAAGCAGGTAGAACAACTTTTGTGGTGCCTTTCAGATGCCTACCAAGGTAGTGTAAAAACTACCAAGAGAACTCCTGTCTGGCACCTTCCCCGGTGGAGTTGTGCATGGGGTGTGTTTGGAACATTTTGTCAACGGCCGACTCCAAAATTCAGCGGTTCCCCATCTCAGCCCACAAACCAGGTACAACAACTTTTCTTGTGCCTTTCAGCTGCCTACCAAGGTAGTGTAAAAACTACCAACAGAATTCGTTCCTGGCACCTTCCCCGGTGGAGTTGTGCATGGGGTGTCTGTGAAACATTTTGTCACCGGCCGACTCCAAAATTCAGCGGTTCCCCATCTCAGCCCAGAAAGCAGGTAGAACAACTTTTGTGGTGTCTTTCAGATGCCTACCGGAGCAATGTAAAAACTACCAGGAGAACTCCTGTCTGGCACCTTCCCCGGTGGAGTTGTGCAGGGGGTGTTTTTGGAACATTTTGTCACCAGCCGACTCCAAAATTCAGCGTTTCCCCATCTCAGCCCAGAAAGCAGGCAGAACAACTTTTGTGGTGTCTTTCAGATGCCTACCAAGGTAGTGTAAAAACTACCAGGAGAACTCCTGTCTGGCACCTTCCCCGGTGGAGTTGTGCATGGGGTGTCTGTGAAACATTTTGTCACCGGCCGAGTCCAAAATTCAGCGGTTCCCCATCTCAGCCCAGAAAGCAGGTAGAACAACTTTTGTGGTGTCTTTCAGATGCCTACCGGAGCAATGTAAAAACTACCAGGAGAACTCCTGTCTGGCACCTTCCCCGGTGGAGTTGTGCAGGGGGTGTGTTTGGAACATTTTATCACCAGCCGAGTCCAAAATTCAGCGATTCCCCATCTCAGCCCAGAAAGCAGGTAGAACAACTTTTGTGGTGTCTTTCAGATGCCTACCAAGGTAGTGTAAAAACTACCAGGAGAACTCCTGTCTGGCACCTTCCCCGGTGGAGTTGTGCATGGGGTGTGTTTGGAACATTTTGTCACCAGCCGACTCCAAAATTCAGCGGTTCCCCATCTCAGCCCAGAAAGCAGGTAGAACAACTTTTGTGGTGTCTTTCAGATGCCTACCAAGGTAGTGTAAAAACTACTAAGAGAACTCCTGTCTGGCACCTTCCCCGGTGGAGTTGTGCATGGGGTGTGTTTGGAACATTTTGTCACCGGCCGACTCCAAAATTCAGCGATTCCCCATCTCAGCCCAGAAAGCAGGTAGAACAACTTTTGTGGTGTCTTTCAGATGCCTACCAAGGTAGTGTAAAAACTACCAGGAGAACTCCTGTCTGGCACCTTCCCCGGTGGAGTTGTGCATGGGGTGTCTGTGGAACATTTTGTCACCGGCCGACTCCAAAATTCAGCTCTTCCCCATCTCAGCCCAGAAAGCAGGTAGAACAACTTTTGTGGTGTCTTTCAGATGCCTACCGGAGCAATGTAAAAACTACCAGGAGAACTCCTGTCTGGCACCTTCCCCGGTGGAGTTGTGCAGGGGGTGTGTTTGGAACATTTTGCCACCAGCCGACTCCAAAGTTCAGCGGTTCCCCATCCTAGCCCAGAAAGCAGGAAGAACAACTTTTGTGGTGCCTTTCAAATGCCTACCAAGGTAGTGTAAAAACTACCAAGAGAACTCCTGTCTGGCACCTTCCCCGGTGGAGTTGTGCATGGGGTGTCTGTGAAACATTTTGTCACCGGCCGAGTCCAAAATTCAGCGGTTCCCCATCTCAGCCCAGAAAGCAGGTAGAACAACTTTTGTGGTGTCTTTCAGATGCCTACCGGAGCAATGTAAAAACTACCAGGAGAACTCCTGTCTGGCACCTTCCCCGGTGGAGTTGTGCAGGGGGTGTGTTTGGAACATTTTGTCACCAGCCGAGTCCAAAATTCAGCGATTCCCCATCTCAGCCCAGAAAGCAGGTAGAACAACTTTTGTGGTGTCTTTCAGATGCCTACCGGAGCAATGTAAAAACTACCAGGAGAACTCCTGTCTGGCACCTTCCGTGGTGGAGTTGTGCATGGGGTGTGTTTGGAACATTTTGTCACCGGCCGAGTCCAAAATTCAGCGGTTCCCCATCTCAGCCCAGAAAGCAGGTAGAACAACTTTTGTGGTGTCTTTCAGATGCCTACCAAGGTAGTGTAAAAACTACCAGGAGAACTCCTGTCTGGCACCTTCCCCGGTGGAGTTGTGCAGGGGGTGTGTTTGGAACATTTTGTCACCGGCCGAGTCCAAAATTCAGCGATTCCCCATCTCAGCCCAGAAAGCAGGTAGAACAACTTTTGTGGTGTCTTTCAGATGCCTACCAAGGTAGTGTAAAAACTACCAGGAGAACTCCTGTCTGGCACCTTCCCCGGTGGAGTTGTGCAGGGGGTGTGTTTGGAACATTTTGTCACCAGCCGAGTCCAAAATTCAGCGGTTCCCCATCTCAGCCCAGAAAGCAGGTAGAACATCTTTTGTGGTGCCTTTCAGCTGCCTACCGGATCAATGTAAAAACTACCAGGAGAACTCCTGTCTGGCACCTTCCCCGGTGGAGTTGTGCAGGGGGTGTGTTTGGAACATTTTGTCACCGGCCGACTCCAAAATTCAGCGATTCCCCATCTCAGCCCAGAAAGCAGGTAGAACAACTTTTGTGGTGTCTTTCAGATGCCTACCAAGGTAGTGTAAAAACTACCAGGAGAACTCCTGTCTGGCACCTTCCCCGGTGGAGTTGTGCAGGGGGTGTGTTTGGAACATTTTGCCACCAGCCGACTCCAAAATTCAGCGGTTCCCCATCTCAGCCCAGAAAGCAGGTAGAACAACTTTTGTGGTGCCTTTCAGATGCCTACCAAGGTAGTGTAAAAACTACTAAGAGAACTCCTGTCTGGCACCTTCCCCGGTGGAGTTGTGCATGGGGTGTGTTTGGAACATTTTGTCACCAGCCGAGTCCAAAATTCAGCGGTTCCCCATCTCAGCCCAGAAAGCAGGTAGAACATCTTTTGTGGTGCCTTTCAGCTGCCTACCGGATCAATGTAAAAACTACCAGGAGAACTCCTGTCTGGCACCTTCCCCGGTGGAGTTGTGCAGGGGGTGTGTTTGGAACATTTTATCACCAGCCGACACCAAAATTCAGCTGTTCCCCATCTCAGCCCAGAAAGCAGGTAGAACAACTTTTGTGGTGTCTTTCAGATGCCTACCAAGGTAGTGTAAAAACTACGAAGAGAACTCCTGTCTGGCACCTTCCCCGGTGGAGTTGTGCATGGGGTGTGTTTGGAACATTTTGTCACCGGCCGAGTCCAAAATTCAGCGATTCCCCATCTCAGCCCAGAAAGCAGGTAGAACAACTTTTGTGGTGTCTTTCAGATGCCTACCAAGGTAGTGTAAAAACTACGAGGAGAACTCCTGTCTGGCACCTTCCCCGGTGGAGTTGTGCAGGGGGTGTGTTTGGAACATTTTGTCACCGGCCGAGTCCAAAATTCAGCGGTTCCCCATCTCAGCCCAGAAAGCAGGTAGAACAACTTTTGTGGTGTCTTTCAGATGCCTACCAAGGTAGTGTAAAAACTACCAGGAGAACTCCTGTCTGGCACCTTCCCCGGTGGAGTTGTGCATGGGGTGTGTTTGGAACATTTTGTCACCAGCCGAGTCCAAAATTCAGCGTTTCCCCATCTCAGCCCAGAAAGCAGGTAGAACAACTTTTGTGGTACCTTTCAGATGCCTACCGGAGCAATGTAAAAACTACCAGGAGAACTCCTGTCTGGCACCTTCCCCGGTGGAGTTGTGCATGGGGTGTGTTTGGAACATTTTGTCACCAGCCGAGTCCAAAATTCAGCGGTTCCCCATCTCAGCCCAGAAAGCAGGTAGAACAACTTTTGTGGTGCCTTTCAGCTGCCTACCAAGGTAGTGTAAAAACTACCAACAGAATTCGTTCCTGGCACCTTCCCCGGTGGAGTTGTGCATGGGGTGTGTTTGGAACATTTTGTCAACGGCCGACTCCAAAATTCAGCGGTTCCCCATCTCAGCCCACAAAGCAGGTAGAACAACTTTTCTTGTGCCTTTCAGCTGCCTACCAAGGTAGTGTAAAAACTACCAACAGAATTCGTTCCTGGCACCTTCCCCGGTGGAGTTGTGCAGGGGGTGTGTTTGGAACATTTTGTCACCGGCCGAGTCCAAAATTCAGCGGTTCCCCATCTCAGCCCAGAAAGCAGGTAGAACAACTTTTGTGGTGCCTTTCAGCTGCCTACCAAGGTAGTGTAAAAACTACCAACAGAATTCGTTCCTGGCACCTTCCCCGGTGGAGTTGTGCATGGGGTGTGTTTGGAACATTTTGTCACCGGCCGAGTCCAAAATTCAGCGGTTCCCCATCTCAGCCCAGAAAGCAGGTAGAACAACTTTTGTGGTGCCTTTCAGCTGCCTACCAAGGTAGTGTAAAAACTACCAGGAGAACTCCTGTCTGGCACCTTCCCCGGTGGAGTTGTGCAGGGGGTGTGTTTGGAACATTTTGTCACCAGCCGAGTCCAAAATTCAGCGATTCCCCATCTCAGCCCAGAAAGCAGGTAGAACAACTTTTGTGGTGTCTTTCAGTTGCCTACCGGAGCAATGTAAAAACTACCAGGAGAACTCCTGTCTGGCACCTTCCCCGGTGGAGTTGTGCAGGGGGTGTGTTTGGAACATTTTGTCACCAGCCGAGTCCAAAATTCAGCGTTTCCCCATCTCAGCCCAGAAAGCAGGTAGAACAACTTTTGTGGTGTCTTTCAGATGCCTACCAAGGTAGTGTAAAAACTACCAGGAGAACTCCTGTCTGGCACCTTCCCCGGTGGAGTTGTGCATGGGGTGTGTTTGGAACATTTTGTCACCAGCCGACTCCAAAATTCAGCGTTTCCCCATCTCAGCCCAGAAAGCAGGTAGAACAACTTTTGTGGTGTCTTTCAGATGCCTACCAAGGTAGTGTAAAAACTACTAAGAGAACTCCTGTCTGGCACCTTCCCCGGTGGAGTTGTGCATGGGGTGTGTTTGGAACATTTTGTCACCAGCCGAGTCCAAAATTCAGCGTTTCCCTATCTCAGCCCAGAAAGCAGGTAGAACAACTTTTGTGGTGCCTTTCAGCTGCCTACCAAGGTAGTGTAAAAACTACCAGGAGAACTCCTGTCTGGCACCTTCCCCGGTGGAGTTGTGCAGGGGGTGTGTTTGGAACATTTTGTCACCAGCCGAGTCCAAAATTCAGCGATTCCCCATCTCAGCCCAGAAAGCAGGTAGAACAACTTTTGTGGTGTCTTTCAGATGCCTACCGGAGCAATGTAAAAACTACCAGGAGAACTCCTGTCTGGCACCTTCCGTGGTGGAGTTGTGCATGGGGTGTGTTTGGAACATTTTGTCACCGGCCGAGTCCAAAATTCAGCGGTTCCCCATCTCAGCCCAGAAAGCAGGTAGAACAACTTTTGTGGTGTCTTTCAGATGCCTACCAAGGTAGTGTAAAAACTACCAGGAGAACTCCTGTCTGGCACCTTCCCCGGTGGAGTTGTGCATGGGGTGTGTTTGGAACATTTTGTCGCCGGCCGACTCCAAAATTCAGCGATTCCCCATCTCAGCCCAGAAAGCAGGTAGAACAACTTTTGTGGTGTCTTTCAGATGCCTACCAAGGTAGTGTAAAAACTACCAGGAGAACTCCTGTCTGGCACCTTCCCCGGTGGAGTTGTGCATGGGGTGTGTTTGGAACATTTTGTCACCAGCCGACTCCAAAATTCAGCGTTTCCCCATCTCAGCCCAGAAAGCAGGTAGAACAACTTTTGTGGTGCCTTTCAGATGCCTACCAAGGTAGTGTAAAAACTACCAAGAGAACTCCTGTCTGGCACCTTCCCCGGTGGAGTTGTGCATGGGGTGTGTTTGGAACATTTTGTCAATGGCCGACTCCAAAATTCAGCGGTTCCCCATCTCAGCCCACAAAGCAGGTACAACAACTTTTCTTGTGCCTTTCAGCTGCCTACCAAGGTAGTGTAAAAACTACCAACAGAATTCGTTCCTGGCACCTTCCGCGGTGGAGTTGTGCATGGGGTGTGTTTGGAACATTTTGTCACCGGCCGACTCCAAAATTCAGCGATTCCCCATCTCAGCCCAGAAAGCAGGTAGAACAACTTTTGTGGTGTCTTTCAGATGCCTACCAAGGTAGTGTAAAAACTACCAGGAGAACTCCTGTCTGGCACCTTCCCCGGTGGAGTTGTGCATGGGGTGTGTTTGGAACATTTTGTCACCGGCCGACTCCAAAATTCAGCGGTTCCCCATCTCAGCCCAGAAAGCAGGTAGAACAACTTTTGTGGTGCCTTTCAGATGCCTACCAAGGTAGTGTAAAAACTACCAAGAGAACTCCTGTCTGGCACCTTCCCCGGTGGAGTTGTGCATGGGGTGTGTTTGGAACATTTTGTCAACGGCCGACTCCAAAATTCAGCGGTTCCCCATCTCAGCCCACAAACCAGGTACAACAACTTTTCTTGTGCCTTTCAGCTGCCTACCAAGGTAGTGTAAAAACTACCAACAGAATTCGTTCCTGGCACCTTCCCCGGTGGAGTTGTGCATGGGGTGTCTGTGAAACATTTTGTCACCGGCCGACTCCAAAATTCAGCGGTTCCCCATCTCAGCCCAGAAAGCAGGTAGAACAACTTTTGTGGTGTCTTTCAGATGCCTACCGGAGCAATGTAAAAACTACCAGGAGAACTCCTGTCTGGCACCTTCCCCGGTGCAGTTGTGCAGGGGGTGTTTTTGGAACATTTTGTCACCAGCCGACTCCAAAATTCAGCGTTTCCCCATCTCAGCCCAGAAAGCAGGCAGAACAACTTTTGTGGTGTCTTTCAGATGCCTACCAAGGTAGTGTAAAAACTACCAGGAGAACTCCTGTCTGGCACCTTCCCCGGTGGAGTTGTGCATGGGGTGTCTGTGAAACATTTTGTCACCGGCCGAGTCCAAAATTCAGCGGTTCCCCATCTCAGCCCAGAAAGCAGGTAGAACAACTTTTGTGGTGTCTTTCAGATGCCTACCGGAGCAATGTAAAAACTACCAGGAGAACTCCTGTCTGGCACCTTCCCCGGTGGAGTTGTGCAGGGGGTGTGTTTGGAACATTTTATCACCAGCCGAGTCCAAAATTCAGCGATTCCCCATCTCAGCCCAGAAAGCAGGTAGAACAACTTTTGTGGTGTCTTTCAGATGCCTACCAAGGTAGTGTAAAAACTACCAGGAGAACTCCTGTCTGGCACCTTCCCCGGTGGAGTTGTGCATGGGGTGTGTTTGGAACATTTTGTCACCAGCCGACTCCAAAATTCAGCGGTTCCCCATCTCAGCCCAGAAAGCAGGTAGAACAACTTTTGTGGTGTCTTTCAGATGCCTACCAAGGTAGTGTAAAAACTACTAAGAGAACTCCTGTCTGGCACCTTCCCCGGTGGAGTTGTGCAGGGGGTGTGTTTGGAACATTTTGTCACCGGCCGACTCCAAAATTCAGCGATTCCCCATCTCAGCCCAGAAAGCAGGTAGAACAACTTTTGTGGTGTCTTTCAGATGCCTACCAAGGTAGTGTAAAAACTACCAGGAGAACTCCTGTCTGGCACCTTCCCCGGTGGAGTTGTGCATGGGGTGTCTGTGGAACATTTTGTCACCGGCCGACTCCAAAATTCAGCTCTTCCCCATCTCAGCCCAGAAAGCAGGTAGAACAACTTTTGTGGTGTCTTTCAGATGCCTACCGGAGCAATGTAAAAACTACCAGGAGAACTCCTGTCTGGCACCTTCCCCGGTGGAGTTGTGCAGGGGGTGTGTTTGGAACATTTTGCCACCAGCCGACTCCAAAGTTCAGCGGTCCCCCATCCTAGCCCAGAAAGCAGGAAGAACAACTTTTGTGGTGCCTTTCAAATGCCTACCAAGGTAGTGTAAAAACTACCAAGAGAACTCCTGTCTGGCACCTTCCCCGGTGGAGTTGTGCATGGGGTGTCTGTGAAACATTTTGTCACCGGCCGAGTCCAAAATTCAGCGGTTCCCCATCTCAGCCCAGAAAGCAGGTAGAACAACTTTTGTGGTGTCTTTCAGATGCCTACCGGAGCAATGTAAAAACTACCAGGAGAACTCCTGTCTGGCACCTTCCCCGGTGGAGTTGTGCAGGGGGTGTGTTTGGAACATTTTGTCACCAGCCGAGTCCAAAATTCAGCGATTCCCCATCTCAGCCCACAAAGCAGGTAGAACAACTTTTGTGGTGTCTTTCAGATGCCTACCGGAGCAATGTAAAAACTACCAGGAGAACTCCTGTCTGGCACCTTCCGTGGTGGAGTTGTGCATGGGGTGTGTTTGGAACATTTTGTCACCGGCCGAGTCCAAAATTCAGCGGTTCCCCATCTCAGCCCAGAAAGCAGGTAGAACAACTTTTGTGGTGTCTTTCAGATGCCTACCAAGGTAGTGTAAAAACTACCAGGAGAACTCCTGTCTGGCACCTTCCCCGGTGGAGTTGTGCAGGGGGTGTGTTTGGAACATTTTGTCACCGGCCGACTCCAAAATTCAGCGATTCCCCATCTCAGCCCAGAAAGCAGGTAGAACAACTTTTGTGGTGTCTTTCAGATGCCTACCAAGGTAGTGTAAAAACTACCAGGAGAACTCCTGTCTGGCACCTTCCCCGGTGGAGTTGTGCAGGGGGTGTGTTTGGAACATTTTGCCACCAGCCGACTCCAAAATTCAGCGGTTCCCCATCTCAGCCCAGAAAGCAGGTAGAACAACTTTTGTGGTGCCTTTCAGATGCCTACCAAGGTAGTGTAAAAACTACTAAGAGAACTCCTGTCTGGCACCTTCCCCGGTGGAGTTGTGCATGGGGTGTGTTTGGAACATTTTGTCACCAGCCGAGTCCAAAATTCAGCGGTTCCCCATCTCAGCCCAGAAAGCAGGTAGAACATCTTTTGTGGTGCCTTTCAGCTGCCTACCGGATCAATGTAAAAACTACCAGGAGAACTCCTGTCTGGCACCTTCCCCGGTGGAGTTGTGCAGGGGGTGTGTTTGGAACATTTTGCCACCAGCCGACTCCAAAATTCAGCGGTTCCCCATCTCAGCCCAGAAAGCAGGTAGAACAACTTTTGTGGTGCCTTTCAAATGCCTACCAAGGTAGTGTAAAAACCACCAGGAGAACTCCTGTCTGGCACCTTCCCCGGTGGAGTTGTGCATGGGGTGTCTGTGAAACATTTTGTCACCGGCCGACTCCAAAAATCAGCGGTTCCCCATCTCAGCCCAGAAAGCAGGTAGAACAACTTTTGTGGTGTCTTTCAGATGCCTACCAAGGTAGTGTAAAAACTACCAGGAGAACTCCTGTCTGGCACCTTCCCCGGTGGAGTTGTGCAGGGGGTGTGTTTGGAACATTTTATCACCAGCCGACACCAAAATTCAGCTGTTCCCCATCTCAGCCCAGAAAGCAGGTAGAACAACTTTTGTGGTGTCTTTCAGATGCCTACCAAGGTAGTGTAAAAACTACGAAGAGAACTCCTGTCTGGCACCTTCCCCGGTGGAGTTGTGCATGGGGTGTGTTTGGAACATTTTGTCACCGGCCGAGTCCAAAATTCAGCGATTCCCCATCTCAGCCCAGAAAGCAGGTAGAACAACTTTTGTGGTGTCTTTCAGATGCCTACCAAGGTAGTGTAAAAACTACCAGGAGAACTCCTGTCTGGCACCTTCCCCGGTGGAGTTGTGCAGGGGGTGTGTTTGGAACATTTTGTCACCGGCCGACTCCAAAATTCAGCGGTTCCCCATCTCAGCCCAGAAAGCAGGTAGAACAACTTTTGTGGTGTCTTTCAGATGCCTACCAAGGTAGTGTAAAAACTACCAGGAGAACTCCTGTCTGGCACCTTCCCCGGTGGAGTTGTGCATGGGGTGTGTTTGGAACATTTTGTCACCAGCCGAGTCCAAAATTCAGCGGTTCCCCATCTCAGCCCAGAAAGCAGGTAGAACAACTTTTGTGGTGTCTTTCAGATGCCTACCAAGGTAGTGTAAAAACTACCAGGAGAACTCCTGTCTGGCACCTTCCCCGGTGGAGTTGTGCATGGGGTGTGTTTGGAACATTTTGTCACCGGCCGAGTCCAAAATTCAGCGGTTCCCCATCTCAGCCCAGAAAGCAGGTACAACAACTTTTGTGGTGTCTTTTAGATGCCTACCAAGGTAGTGTAAAAACTACCAAGAGAACTCCTGTCTGGCACCTTCCCCGGTGGAGTTGTGCATGGGGTGTGTTTGGAACATTTTGTCACCGGCCGAGTCCAAAATTCAGCGGTTCCCCATCTCAGCCCAGAAAGCAGGTAGAACAACTTTTGTGGTGTCTTTCAGATGCCTACCAAGGTAGTGTAAAAACTACCAGGAGAACTCCTGTCTGGCACCTTCCCCGGTGGAGTTGTGCATGGGGTGTGTTTGGAACATTTTGTCACCGGCCGACTCCAAAATTCAGCGATTCCCCATCTCAGCCCAGAAAGCAGGTAGAACAACTTTTGTGGTGTCTTTCAGATGCCTACCAAGGTAGTGTAAAAACTACCAGGAGAACTCCTGTCTGGCACCTTCCCCGGTGGAGTTGTGCATGGGGTGTGTTTGGAACATTTTGTCACCGGCCGACTCCAAAATTCAGCGTTTCCCCATCTCAGCCCAGAAAGCAGGTAGAACAACTTTTGTGGTGCCTTTCAGATGCCTACCAAGGTAGTGTAAAAACTACCAAGAGAACTCCTGTCTGGCACCTTCCCCGGTGGAGTTGTGCATGGGGTGTGTTTGGAACATTTTGTCAACGGCCGACTCCAAAATTCAGCGTTTCCGCATCTCAGCCCACAAAGCAGGTACAACAACTTTTCTTGTGCCTTTCAGCTGCCTACCAAGGTAGTGTAAAAACTACCAACAGAATTCGTTCCTGGCTACTTCGCCGGTGGAGTTGTGCATGGGGTGTCTGTGGAACATTTTGTCACCGGCCGACTCCAAAATTCAGCGGTTCCCCATCTCAGCCCAGAAAGCAGGAAGAACAACTTTTGTGGTGCCTTTCAAATGCCTACCAAGGTAGTGTAAAAACCACCAGGAGAACTCCTGTCTGGCACCTTCCCCGGTGGAGATGTGCATGGGGTGTCTGTGAAACATTTTGTCACCGGCCGACTCCAAAATTCAGCGGTTCCCCATCTCAGCCCAGAAAGCAGGTAGAACAACTTTTGTGGTGTCTTTCAGATGCCTACCAAGGTAGTGTAAAAACTACCAAGAGAACTCCTGTCTGGCACCTTCCCCGGTGGAGTTGTGCATGGGGTGTCTGTGAAACATTTTGTCACCGGCCGAGTCCAAAATTCAGCGGTTCCCCATCTCAGCCCAGAAAGCAGGTAGAACAACTTTTGTGGTGTCTTTCAGATGCCTACCGGAGCAATGTAAAAACTACCAGGAGAACTCCTGTCTGGCACCTTCCCCGGTGGAGTTGTGCAGGGGGTGTGTTTGGAACATTTTGTCACCAGCCGAGTCCAAAATTCAGCGATTCCCCATCTCAGCCCAGAAAGCAGGTAGAACAACTTTTGTGGTGTCTTTCAGATGCCTACCGGAGCAATGTAAAAACTACCAGGAGAACTCCTGTCTGGCACCTTCCGTGGTGGAGTTGTGCATGGGGTGTGTTTGGAACATTTTGTCACCGGCCGAGTCCAAAATTCAGCGTTTCCCCATCTCAGCCCAGAAAGCAGGTAGAACAACTTTTGTGGTGTCTTTCAGATGCCTACCAAGGTAGTGTAAAAACTACCAGGAGAACTCCTGTCTGGCACCTTCCCCGGTGGAGTTGTGCAGGGGGTGTGTTTGGAACATTTTGCCACCAGCCGACTCCAAAATTCAGCGGTTCCCCATCTCAGCCCAGAAAGCAGGTAGAACAACTTTTGTGGTGCCTTTCAGATGCCTACCAAGGTAGTGTAAAAACTACTAAGAGAACTCCTGTCTGGCACCTTCCCCGGTGGAGTTGTGCATGGGGTGTGTTTGGAACATTTTGTCACCAGCCGAGTCCAAAATTCAGCGGTTCCCCATCTCAGCCCAGAAAGCAGGTAGAACATCTTTTGTGGTGCCTTTCAGCTGCCTACCGGATCAATGTAAAAACTACCAGGAGAACTCCTGTCTGGCACCTTCCCCGGTGGAGTTGTGCAGGGGGTGTGTTTGGAACATTTTGCCACCAGCCGACTCCAAAATTCAGCGGTTCCCCATCTCAGCCCAGAAAGCAGGTAGAACAACTTTTGTGGTGCCTTTCAAATGCCTACCAAGGTAGTGTAAAAACCACCAGGAGAACTCCTGTCTGGCACCTTCCCCGGTGGAGTTGTGCATGGGGTGTCTGTGAAACATTTTGTCACCGGCCGACTCCAAAAATCAGCGGTTCCCCATCTCAGCCCAGAAAGCAGGTAGAACAACTTTTGTGGTGTCTTTCAGATGCCTACCAAGGTAGTGTAAAAACTACCAGGAGAACTCCTGTCTGGCACCTTCCCCGGTGGAGTTGTGCAGGGGGTGTGTTTGGAACATTTTATCACCAGCCGACACCAAAATTCAGCTGTTCCCCATCTCAGCCCAGAAAGCAGGTAGAACAACTTTTGTGGTGTCTTTCAGATGCCTACCAAGGTAGTGTAAAAACTACGAAGAGAACTCCTGTCTGGCACCTTCCCCGGTGGAGTTGTGCATGGGGTGTGTTTGGAACATTTTGTCACCGGCCGAGTCCAAAATTCAGCGATTCCCCATCTCAGCCCAGAAAGCAGGTAGAACAACTTTTGTGGTGTCTTTCAGATGCCTACCAAGGTAGTGTAAAAACTACCAGGAGAACTCCTGTCTGGCACCTTCCCCGGTGGAGTTGTGCAGGGGGTGTGTTTGGAACATTTTGTCACCGGCCGAGTCCAAAATTCAGCGGTTCCCCATCTCAGCCCAGAAAGCAGGTAGAACAACTTTTGTGGTGTCTTTCAGATGCCTACCAAGGTAGTGTAAAAACTACCAGGAGAACTCCTGTCTGGCACCTTCCCCGGTGGAGTTGTGCATGGCGTGTGTTTGGAACATTTTGTCACCAGCCGAGTCCAAAATTCAGCGTTTCCCCATCTCAGCCCAGAAAGCAGGTAGAACAACTTTTGTGGTGTCTTTCAGATGCCTACCGGAGCAATGTAAAAACTACCAGGAGAACTCCTGTCTGGCACCTTCCCCGGTGGAGTTGTGCATGGGGTGTGTTTGGAACATTTTGTCACCGGCCGAGTCCAAAATTCAGCGGTTCCCCATCTCAGCCCAGAAAGCAGGTACAACAACTTTTGTGGTGTCTTTTAGATGCCTACCAAGGTAGTGTAAAAACTACCAAGAGAACTCCTGTCTGGCACCTTCCCCGGTGGAGTTGTGCATGGGGTGTGTTTGGAACATTTTGTCACCGGCCGAGTCCAAAATTCAGCGGTTCCCCATCTCAGCCCAGAAAGCAGGTAGAACAACTTTTGTGGTGTCTTTCAGATGCCTACCAAGGTAGTGTAAAAACTACCAGGAGAACTCCTGTCTGGCACCTTCCCCGGTGGAGTTGTGCATGGGGTGTGTTTGGAACATTTTGTCACCGGCCGACTCCAAAATTCAGCGATTCCCCATCTCAGCCCAGAAAGCAGGTAGAACAACTTTTGTGGTGTCTTTCAGATGCCTACCAAGGTAGTGTAAAAACTACCAGGAGAACTCCTGTCTGGCACCTTCCCCGGTGGAGTTGTGCATGGGGTGTGTTTGGAACATTTTGTCACCGGCCGACTCCAAAATTCAGCGTTTCCCCATCTCAGCCCAGAAAGCAGGTAGAACAACTTTTGTGGTGCCTTTCAGATGCCTACCAAGGTAGTGTAAAAACTACCAGGAGAACTCCTGTCTGGCACCTTCCCCGGTGGAGTTGTGCATGGGGTGTGTTTGGAACATTTTGTCAACGGCCGACTCCAAAATTCAGCGTTTCCGCATCTCAGCCCACAAAGCAGGTACAACAACTTTTCTTGTGCCTTTCAGCTGCCTACCAAGGTAGTGTAAAAACTACCAACAGAATTCGTTCCTGGCTCCTTCGCCGGTGGAGTTGTGCATGGGGTGTCTGTGGAACATTTTGTCACCGGCCGACTCCAAAATTCAGCGGTTCCCCATCTCAGCCCAGAAAGCAGGAAGAACAACTTTTGTGGTGCCTTTCAAATGCCTACCAAGGTAGTGTAAAAACCACCAGGAGAACTCCTGTCTGGCACCTTCCCCGGTGGAGATGTGCATGGGGTGTCTGTGAAACATTTTGTCACCGGCCGACTCCAAAATTCAGCGGTTCCCCATCTCAGCCCAGAAAGCAGGTAGAACAACTTTTGTGGTGTCTTTCAGATGCCTACCAAGGTAGTGTAAAAACTACCAAGAGAACTCCTGTCTGGCACCTTCCCCGGTGGAGTTGTGCATGGGGTGTCTGTGAAACATTTTGTCACCGGCCGAGTCCAAAATTCAGCGGTTCCCCATCTCAGCCCAGAAAGCAGGTAGAACAACTTTTGTGGTGTCTTTCAGATGCCTACCGGAGCAATGTAAAAACTACCAGGAGAACTCCTGTCTGGCACCTTCCCCGGTGGAGTTGTGCAGGGGGTGTGTTTGGAACATTTTGTCACCAGCCGAGTCCAAAATTCAGCGATTCCCCATCTCAGCCCAGAAAGCAGGTAGAACAACTTTTGTGGTGTCTTTCAGATGCCTACCGGAGCAATGTAAAAACTACCAGGAGAACTCCTGTCTGGCACCTTCCGTGGTGGAGTTGTGCATGGGGTGTGTTTGGAACATTTTGTCACCGGCCGAGTCCAAAATTCAGCGGTTCCCCATCTCAGCCCAGAAAGCAGGTAGAACAACTTTTGTGGTGTCTTTCAGATGCCTACCAAGGTAGTGTAAAAACTACCAGGAGAACTCCTGTCTGGCACCTTCCCCGGTGGAGTTGTGCATGGGGTGTGTTTGGAACATTTTGTCACCGGCCGACTCCAAAATTCAGCGATTCCCCATCTCAGCCCAGAAAGCAGGTAGAACAACTTTTGTGGTGTCTTTCAGATGCCTACCAAGGTAGTGTAAAAACTACCAGGAGAACTCCTGTCTGGCACCTTCCCCGGTGGAGTTGTGCAGGGGGTGTGTTTGGAACATTTTGCCACCAGCCGACTCCAAAATTCAGCGGTTCCCCATCTCAGCCCAGAAAGCAGGTAGAACAACTTTTGTGGTGCCTTTCAGATGCCTACCAAGGTAGTGTAAAAACTACTAAGAGAACTCCTGTCTGGCACCTTCCCCGGTGGAGTTGTGCATGGGGTGTGTTTGGAACATTTTGTCACCAGCCGAGTCCAAAATTCAGCGGTTCCCCATCTCAGCCCAGAAAGCAGGTAGAACATCTTTTGTGGTGCCTTTCAGCTGCCTACCGGATCAATGTAAAAACTACCAGGAGAACTCCTGTCTGGCACCTTCCCCGGTGGAGTTGTGCAGGGGGTGTGTTTGGAACATTTTGCCACCAGCCGACTCCAAAATTCAGCGGTTCCCCATCTCAGCCCAGAAAGCAGGTAGAACAACTTTTGTGGTGCCTTTCAAATGCCTACCAAGGTAGTGTAAAAACCACCAGGAGAACTCCTGTCTGGCACCTTCCCCGGTGGAGTTGTGCATGGGGTGTCTGTGAAACATTTTGTCACCGGCCGACTCCAAAAATCAGCGGTTCCCCATCTCAGCCCAGAAAGCAGGTAGAACAACTTTTGTGGTGTCTTTCAGATGCCTACCGGAGCAATGTAAAAACTACCAGGAGAACTCCTGTCTGGCACCTTCCCCGGTGGAGTTGTGCATGGGGTGTGTTTGGAACATTTTGTCACCGGCCGAGTCCAAAATTCAGTGTTTCCCCATCTCAGCCCAGAAAGCAGGTAGAACAACTTTTGTGGTGTCTTTCAGATGCCTACCGGAGCAATGTAAAAACTACCAGGAGAACTCCTGTCTGGCACCTTCCCCGGTGGAGTTGTGCATGGGGTGTGTTTGGAACATTTTGTCACCGGCCGAGTCCAAAATTCAGCGGTTCCCCATCTCAGCCCAGAAAGCAGGTACAACAACTTTTGTGGTGTCTTTCAGATGCCTACCAAGGTAGTGTAAAAACTACCAAGAGAACTCCTGTCTGGCACCTTCCCCGGTGGAGTTGTGCATGGGGTGTGTTTGGAACATTTTGTCACCGGCCGAGTCCAAAATTCAGCGTTTCCCCATCTCAGCCCAGAAAGCAGGTAGAACAACTTTTGTGGTGTCTTTCAGATGCCTACCAAGGTAGTGTAAAAACTACCAGGAGAACTCCTGTCTGGCACCTTCCCCGGTGGAGTTGTGCATGGGGTGTGTTTGGAACATTTTGTCACCGGCCGACTCCAAAATTCAGCGATTCCCCATCTCAGCCCAGAAAGCAGGTAGAACAACTTTTGTGGTGTCTTTCAGATGCCTACCAAGGTAGTGTAAAAACTACCAGGAGAACTCCTGTCTGGCACCTTCCCCGGTGGAGTTGTGCATGGGGTGTGTTTGGAACATTTTGTCACCGGCCGACTCCAAAATTCAGCGTTTCCCCATCTCAGCCCAGAAAGCAGGTAGAACAACTTTTGTGGTGCCTTTCAGATGCCTACCAAGGTAGTGTAAAAACTACCAGGAGAACTCCTGTCTGGCACCTTCCCCGGTGGAGTTGTGCATGGGGTGTGTTTGGAACATTTTGTCAACGGCCGACTCCAAAATTCAGCGTTTCCGCATCTCAGCCCACAAAGCAGGTACAACAACTTTTCTTGTGCCTTTCAGCTGCCTACCAAGGTAGTGTAAAAACTACCCACAGAATTCGTTCCTGGCTCCTTCGCCGGTGGAGTTGTGCATGGGGTGTCTGTGGAACATTTTGTCACCGGCCGACTCCAAAATTCAGCGGTTCCCCATCTCAGCCCAGAAAGCAGGAAGAACAACTTTTGTGGTGCCTTTCAAATGCCTACCAAGGTAGTGTAAAAACCACCAGGAGAACTCCTGTCTGGCACCTTCCCCGGTGGAGATGTGCATGGGGTGTCTGTGAAACATTTTGTCACCGGCCGACTCCAAAATTCAGCGGTTCCCCATCTCAGCCCAGAAAGCAGGTAGAACAACTTTTGTGGTGTCTTTCAGATGCCTACCAAGGTAGTGTAAAAACTACCAAGAGAACTCCTGTCTGGCACCTTCCCCGGTGGAGTTGTGCATGGGGTGTCTGTGAAACATTTTGTCACCGGCCGAGTCCAAAATTCAGCGGTTCCCCATCTCAGCCCAGAAAGCAGGTAGAACAACTTTTGTGGTGTCTTTCAGATGCCTACCGGAGCAATGTAAAAACTACCAGGAGAACTCCTGTCTGGCACCTTCCCCGGTGGAGTTGTGCAGGGGGTGTGTTTGGAACATTTTGTCACCAGCCGAGTCCAAAATTCAGCGATTCCCCATCTCAGCCCAGAAAGCAGGTAGAACAACTTTTGTGGTGTCTTTCAGTTGCCTACCGGAGCAATGTAAAAACTACCAGGAGAACTCCTGTCTGGCACCTTCCGTGGTGGAGTTGTGCATGGGGTGTGTTTGGAACATTTTGTCACCGGCCGAGTCCAAAATTCAGCGGTTCCCCATCTCAGCCCAGAAAGCAGGTAGAACAACTTTTGTGGTGTCTTTCAGATGCCTACCAAGGTAGTGTAAAAACTACCAGGAGAACTCCTGTCTGGCACCTTCCCCGGTGGAGTTGTGCAGGGGGTGTGTTTGGAACATTTTGTCACCGGCCGACTCCAAAATTCAGCGATTCCCCATCTCAGCCCAGAAAGCAGGTAGAACAACTTTTGTGGTGTCTTTCAGATGCCTACCAAGGTAGTGTAAAAACTACCAGGAGAACTCCTGTCTGGCACCTTCCCCGGTGGAGTTGTGCAGGGGGTGTGTTTGGAACATTTTGCCACCAGCCGACTCCAAAATTCAGCGGTTCCCCATCTCAGCCCAGAAAGCAGGTAGAACAACTTTTGTGGTGCCTTTCAGATGCCTACCAAGGTAGTGTAAAAACTACTAAGAGAACTCCTGTCTGGCACCTTCCCCGGTGGAGTTGTGCATGGGGTGTGTTTGGAACATTTTGTCACCAGCCGAGTCCAAAATTCAGCGGTTCCCCATCTCAGCCCAGAAAGCAGGTAGAACATCTTTTGTGGTGCCTTTCAGCTGCCTACCGGATCAATGTAAAAACTACCAGGAGAACTCCTGTCTGGCACCTTCCCCGGTGGAGTTGTGCAGGGGGTGTGTTTGGAACATTTTGCCACCAGCCGACTCCAAAATTCAGCGGTTCCCCATCTCAGCCCAGAAAGCAGGTAGAACAACTTTTGTGGTGCCTTTCAAATGCCTACCAAGGTAGTGTAAAAACCACCAGGAGAACTCCTGTCTGGCACCTTCCCCGGTGGAGTTGTGCATGGGGTGTCTGTGAAACATTTTGTCACCGGCCGACTCCAAAAATCAGCGGTTCCCCATCTCAGCCCAGAAAGCAGGTAGAACAACTTCTGTGGTGTCTTTCAGATGCCTACCGGAGCAATGTAAAAACTACCAGGAGAACTCCTGTCTGGCACCTTCCCCGGTGGAGTTGTGCATGGGGTGTGTTTGGAACATTTTGTCACCGGCCGAGTCCAAAATTCAGTGTTTCCCCATCTCAGCCCAGAAAGCAGGTAGAACAACTTTTGTGGTGTCTTTCAGATGCCTACCGGAGCAATGTAAAAACTACCAGGAGAACTCCTGTCTGGCACCTTCCCCGGTGGAGTTGTGCATGGGGTGTGTTTGGAACATTTTGTCACCGGCCGAGTCCAAAATTCAGCGGTTCCCCATCTCAGCCCAGAAAGCAGGTACAACAACTTTTGTGGTGTCTTTTAGATGCCTACCAAGGTAGTGTAAAAACTACCAAGAGAACTCCTGTCTGGCACCTTCCCCGGTGGAGTTGTGCATGGGGTGTGTTTGGAACATTTTGTCACCGGCCGAGTCCAAAATTCAGCGTTTCCCCATCTCAGCCCAGAAAGCAGGTAGAACAACTTTTGTGGTGTCTTTCAGATGCCTACCAAGGTAGTGTAAAAACTACCAGGAGAACTCCTGTCTGGCACCTTCCCCGGTGGAGTTGTGCATGGGGTGTGTTTGGAACATTTTGTCACCGGCCGACTCCAAAATTCAGCGATTCCCCATCTCAGCCCAGAAAGCAGGTAGAACAACTTTTGTGGTGTCTTTCAGATGCCTACCAAGGTAGTGTAAAAACTACCAGGAGAACTCCTGTCTGGCACCTTCCGTGTGGAGTTGTGCATGGGGTGTGTTTGGAACATTTTGTCACCGGCCGACTCCAAAATTCAGCGTTTCCCCATCTCAGCCCAGAAAGCAGGTAGAACAACTTTTGTGGTGCCTTTCAGATGCCTACCAAGGTAGTGTAAAAACTACCAAGAGAACTCCTCTCTGGCACCTTCCCCGGTGGAGTTGTGCATGGGGTGTGTTTGGAACATTTTGTCAACGGCCGACTCCAAAATTCAGCGTTTCCGCATCTCAGCCCACAAAGCAGGTACAACAACTTTTCTTGTGCCTTTCAGCTGCCTACCAAGGTAGTGTAAAAACTACCAACAGAATTCGTTCCTGGCTCCTTCGCCGGTGGAGTTGTGCATGGGGTGTCTGTGGAACATTTTGTCACCGGCCGACTCCAAAATTCAGCGGTTCCCCATCTCAGCCCAGAAAGCAGGAAGAACAACTTTTGTGGTGCCTTTCAAATGCCTACCAAGGTAGTGTAAAAACCACCAGGAGAACTCCTGTCTGGCACCTTCCCCGGTGGAGATGTGCATGGGGTGTCTGTGAAACATTTTGTCACCGGCCGACTCCAAAATTCAGCGGTTCCCCATCTCAGCCCAGAAAGCAGGTAGAACAACTTTTGTGGTGTCTTTCAGATGCCTACCAAGGTAGTGTAAAAACTACCAGGAGAACTCCTGTCTGGCACCTTCCCCGGTGGAGTTGTGCATGGGGTGTGTTTGGAACATTTTGTCACCGGCCGACTCCAAAATTCAGCGATTCCCCATCTCAGCCCAGAAAGCAGGAAGAACAACTTTTGTGGTGTCTTTCAGATGCCTACCAAGGTAGTGTAAAAACTACCAGGAGAACTCCTGTCTGGCACCTTCCGTGGTGGAGTTGTGCATGGGGTGTGTTTGGAACATTTTGTCACCGGCCGACTCCAAAATTCAGCGGTTCCCCATCTCAGCCCAGAAAGCAGGTAGAACAACTTTTTTGGTGCCTTTCAGATGCCTACCAAGGTAGTGTAAAAACTACCAAGAGAACTCCTGTCTGGCACCTTCCCCGGTGGAGTTGTGCATGGGGTGTGTTTGGAACATTTTGTCACCGGCCGAGTCCAAAATTCAGCGATTCCCCATCTCAGCCCAGAAAGCAGGTAGAACAACTTTTGTGGTGTCTTTCAGATGCCTACCAAGGTAGTGTAAAAACTACCAGGAGAACTCCTGTCTGGCACCTTCCCCGGTGGAGTTGTGCATGGGGTGTCTGTGGAACATTTTGTCACCGGCCGACTCCAAAATTCAGCTCTTCCCCATCTCAGCCCAGAAAGCAGGTAGAACAACTTTTGTGGTGTCTTTCAGATGCCTACCGGAGCAATGTAAAAACTACCAGGAGAACTCCTGTCTGGCACCTTCCCCGGTGGAGTTGTGCAGGGGGTGTGTTTGGAACATTTTGCCACCAGCCGACTCCAAAGTTCAGCGGTTCCCCATCCTAGCCCAGAAAGCAGGAAGAACAACTTTTGTGGTGCCTTTCAAATGCCTACCAAGGTAGTGTAAAAACTACCAAGAGAACTCCTGTCTGGCACCTTCCCCGGTGGAGTTGTGCATGGGGTGTCTGTGAAACATTTTGTCACCGGCCGAGTCCAAAATTCAGCGGTTCCCCATCTCAGCCCAGAAAGCAGGTAGAACAACTTTTGTGGTGTCTTTCAGATGCCTACCGGAGCAATGTAAAAACTACCAGGAGAACTCCTGTCTGGCACCTTCCCCGGTGGAGTTGTGCATGGGGTGTGTTTGGAACATTTTGTCACCGGCCGAGTCCAAAATTCAGCGGTTCCCCATCTCAGCCCAGAAAGCAGGTACAACAACTTTTGTGGTGTCTTTCAGATGCCTACCAAGGTAGTGTAAAAACTACCAGGAGAACTCCTGTCTGGCACCTTCCCCGGTGGAGTTGTGCATGGGGTGTGTTTGGAACATTTTGTCACCAGCCGAGTCCAAAATTCAGCGTTTCCCCATCTCAGCCCAGAAAGCAGGTAGAACAACTTTTGTGGTGTCTTTCAGATGCCTACCGGAGCAATGTAAAAACTACCAGGAGAACTCCTGTCTGGCACCTTCCCCGGTGGAGTTGTGCATGGGGTGTGTTTGGAACATTTTGTCACCGGCCGAGTCCAAAATTCAGCGGTTCCCCATCTCAGCCCAGAAAGCAGGTACAACAACTTTTGTGGTGTCTTTTAGATGCCTACCAAGGTAGTGTAAAAACTACCAAGAGAACTCCTGTCTGGCACCTTCCCCGGTGGAGTTGTGCATGGGGTGTGTTTGGAACATTTTGTCACCGGCCGAGTCCAAAATTCAGCGGTTCCCCATCTCAGCCCAGAAAGCAGGTAGAACAACTTTTGTGGTGTCTTTTAGATGCCTACCAAGGTAGTGTAAAAACTACCAGGAGAACTCCTGTCTGGCACCTTCCCCGGTGGAGTTGTGCATGGGGTGTGTTTGGAACATTTTGTCACCGGCCGACTCCAAAATTCAGCGATTCCCCATCTCAGCCCAGAAAGCAGGTAGAACAACTTTTGTGGTGTCTTTCAGATGCCTACCGGAGCAATGTAAAAACTACCAGGAGAACTCCTGTCTGGCACCTTCCCCGGTGGAGTTGTGCAGGGGGTGTGTTTGGAACATTTTGCCACCAGCCGACTCCAAAGTTCAGCGGTTCCCCATCCTAGCCCAGAAAGCAGGAAGAACAACTTTTGTGGTGCCTTTCAAATGCCTACCAAGGTAGTGTAAAAACTACCAAGAGAACTCCTGTCTGGCACCTTCCCCGGTGGAGTTGTGCATGGGGTGTGTTTGGAACATTTTGTCACCGGCCGAGTCCAAAATTCAGCGGTTCCCCATCTCAGCCCAGAAAGCAGGTAGAACAACTTTTGTGGTGTCTTTCAGATGCCTACCGGAGCAATGTAAAAACTACCAGGAGAACTCCTGTCTGGCACCTTCCCCGGTGGAGTTGTGCATGGGGTGTGTTTGGAACATTTTGTCACCGGCCGAGTCCAAAATTCAGCGGTTCCCCATCTCAGCCCAGAAAGCAGGTACAACAACTTTTGTGGTGTCTTTCAGATGCCTACCAAGGTAGTGTAAAAACTACCAGGAGAACTCCTGTCTGGCACCTTCCCCGGTGGAGTTGTGCATGGGGTGTGTTTGGAACATTTTGTCACCAGCCGAGTCCAAAATTCAGCGTTTCCCCATCTCAGCCCAGAAAGCAGGTAGAACAACTTTTGTGGTGTCTTTCAGATGCCTACCGGAGCAATGTAAAAACTACCAGGAGAACTCCTGTCTGGCACCTTCCCCGGTGGAGTTGTGCATGGGGTGTGTTTGGAACATTTTGTCACCGGCCGACTCCAAAATTCAGCGGTTCCCCATCTCAGCCCAGAAAGCAGGTACAACAACTTTTGTGGTGTCTTTCAGATGCCTACCAAGGTAGTGTAAAAACTACCAAGAGAACTCCTGTCTGGCACCTTCCCCGGTGGAGTTGTGCATGGGGTGTGTTTGGAACATTTTGTCACCGGCCGAGTCCAAAATTCAGCGGTTCCCCATCTCAGCCCAGAAAGCAGGTACAACAACTTTTGTGGTGTCTTTTAGATGCCTACCAAGGTAGTGTAAAAACTACAAGAGAACTCCTGTCTGGCACCTTCCCCGGTGGAGTTGTGCATGGGGTGTGTTTGGAACATTTTGTCACCGGCCGAGTCCAAAATTCAGCGGTTCCCCATCTCAGCCCAGAAAGCAGGTAGAACAACTTTTGTGGTGTCTTTCAGATGCCTACCAAGGTAGTGTAAAAACTACCAGGAGAACTCCTGTCTGGCACCTTCCCCGGTGGAGTTGTGCATGGGGTGTGTTTGGAACATTTTGTCACCGGCCGACTCCAAAATTCAGCGATTCCCCATCTCAGCCCAGAAAGCAGGTAGAACAACTTTTGTGGTGTCTTTCAGATGCCTACCAAGGTAGTGTAAAAACTACCAGGAGAACTCCTGTCTGGCACCTTCCCCGGTGGAGTTGTGCATGGGGTGTGTTTGGAACATTTTGTCACCGGCCGACTCCAAAATTCAGCGTTTCCCCATCTCAGCCCAGAAAGCAGGTAGAACAACTTTTGTGGTGCCTTTCAGATGCCTACCAAGGTAGTGTAAAAACTACCAAGAGAACTCCTGTCTGGCACCTTCCCCGGTGGAGTTGTGCATGGGGTGTGTTTGGAACATTTTGTCAACGGCCGACTCCAAAATTCAGCGTTTCCGCATCTCAGCCCACAAAGCAGGTACAACAACTTTTCTTGTGCCTTTCAGCTGCCTACCAAGGTAGTGTAAAAACTACCAACAGAATTCGTTCCTGGCTCCTTCGCCGGTGGAGTTGTGCATGGGGTGTCTGTGGAACATTTTGTCACCGGCCGACTCCAAAATTCAGCGGTTCCCCATCTCAGCCCAGAAAGCAGGAAGAACAACTTTTGTGGTGCCTTTCAAATGCCTACCAAGGTAGTGTAAAAACCACCAGGAGAACTCCTGTCTGGCACCTTCCCCGGTGGAGATGTGCATGGGGTGTCTGTGAAACTTTTGTCACCGGCCGACTCCAAAAATTCAGCGGTTCCCCATCTCAGCCCAGAAAGCAGGTAGAACAACTTTTGTGGTGTCTTTCAGATGCCTACCAAGGTAGTGTAAAAACTACCAAGAGAACTCCTGTCTGGCACCTTCCCCGGTGGAGTTGTGCATGGGGTGTCTGTGAAACATTTTGTCACCGGCCGAGTCCAAAATTCAGCGGTTCCCCATCTCAGCCCAGAAAGCAGGTAGAACAACTTTTGTGGTGTCTTTCAGATGCCTACCGGAGCAATGTAAAAACTACCAGGAGAACTCCTGTCTGGCACCTTCCCCGGTGGAGTTGTGCAGGGGGTGTGTTTGGAACATTTTGTCACCAGCCGAGTCCAAAATTCAGCGATTCCCCATCTCAGCCCAGAAAGCAGGTAGAACAACTTTTGTGGTGTCTTTCAGATGCCTACCGGAGCAATGTAAAAACTACCAGGAGAACTCCTGTCTGGCACCTTCCGTGGTGGAGTTGTGCATGGGGTGTGTTTGGAACATTTTGTCACCGGCCGAGTCCAAAATTCAGCGGTTCCCCATCTCAGCCCAGAAAGCAGGTAGAACAACTTTTGTGGTGTCTTTCAGATGCCTACCAAGGTAGTGTAAAAACTACCAGGAGAACTCCTGTCTGGCACCTTCCGTGGTGGAGTTGTGCATGGGGTGTGTTTGGAACATTTTGTCACCGGCCGACTCCAAAATTCAGCGATTCCCCATCTCAGCCCAGAAAGCAGGTAGAACAACTTTTGTGGTGTCTTTCAGATGCCTACCAAGGTAGTGTAAAAACTACCAGGAGAACTCCTGTCTGGCACCTTCCCCGGTGGAGTTGTGCAGGGGGTGTGTTTGGAACATTTTGCCACCAGCCGACTCCAAAATTCAGCGGTTCCCCATCTCAGCCCAGAAAGCAGGTAGAACAACTTTTGTGGTGCCTTTCAGATGCCTACCAAGGTAGTGTAAAAACTACTAAGAGAACTCCTGTCTGGCACCTTCCCCGGTGGAGTTGTGCATGGGGTGTGTTTGGAACATTTTGTCACCAGCCGAGTCCAAAATTCAGCGGTTCCCCATCTCAGCCCAGAAAGCAGGTAGAACATCTTTTGTGGTGCCTTTCAGCTGCCTACCGGATCAATGTAAAAACTACCAGGAGAACTCCTGTCTGGCACCTTCCCCGGTGGAGTTGTGCAGGGGGTGTGTTTGGAACATTTTGCCACCAGCCGACTCCAAAGTTCAGCGGTTCCCCATCCTAGCCCAGAAAGCAGGAAGAACAACTTTTGTGGTGCCTTTCAAATGCCTACCAAGGTAGTGTAAAAACTACCAAGAGAACTCCTGTCTGGCACCTTCCCCGGTGGAGTTGTGCATGGGGTGTCTGTGAAACATTTTGTCACCGGCCGACTCCAAAATTCAGCGGTTCCCCATCTCAGCCCAGAAAGCAGGTAGAACAACTTTTGTGGTGTCTTTCAGATGCCTACCGGAGCAATGTAAAAACTACCAGGAGAACTCCTGTCTGGCACCTTCCCCGGTGGAGTTGTGCATGGGGTGTCTGTGGAACATTTTGTCACCGGCCGACTCCAAAATTCAGCGGTTCCCCATCTCAGCCCAGAAAGCAGGAAGAACAACTTTTGTGGTGCCTTTCAAATGCCTACCAAGGTAGTGTAAAAACCACCAGGAGAACTCCTGTCTGGCACCTTCCCCGGTGGAGATGTGCATGGGGTGTCTGTGAAACATTTTGTCACCGGCCGACTCCAAAATTCAGCGGTTCCCCATCTCAGCCCAGAAAGCAGGTAGAACAACTTTTGTGGTGTCTTTCAGATGCCTACCAAGGTAGTGTAAAAACTACCAGGAGAACTCCTGTCTGGCACCTTCCCCGGTGGAGTTGTGCATGGGGTGTGTTTGGAACATTTTGTCACCGGCCGACTCCAAAATTCAGCGATTCCCCATCTCAGCCCAGAAAGCAGGTAGAACAACTTTTGTGGTGTCTTTCAGATGCCTACCAAGGTAGTGTAAAAACTACCAGGAGAACTCCTGTCTGGCACCTTCCGTGGTGGAGTTGTGCATGGGGTGTGTTTGGAACATTTTGTCACCGGCCGACTCCAAAATTCAGCGGTTCCCCATCTCAGCCCAGAAAGCAGGTAGAACAACTTTTTTGGTGCCTTTCAGATGCCTACCAAGGTAGTGTAAAAACTACCAAGAGAACTCCTGTCTGGCACCTTCCCCGGTGGAGTTGTGCATGGGGTGTGTTTGGAACATTTTGTCACCGGCCGAGTCCAAAATTCAGCGATTCCCCATCTCAGCCCAGAAAGCAGGTAGAACAACTTTTGTGGTGTCTTTCAGATGCCTACCAAGGTAGTGTAAAAACTACCAGGAGAACTCCTGTCTGGCACCTTCCCCGGTGGAGTTGTGCATGGGGTGTCTGTGGAACATTTTGTCACCGGCCGAGTCCAAAATTCAGCTCTTCCCCATCTCAGCCCAGAAAGCAGGTAGAACAACTTTTGTGGTGTCTTTCAGATGCCTACCGGAGCAATGTAAAAACTACCAGGAGAACTCCTGTCTGGCACCTTCCCCGGTGGAGTTGTGCAGGGGGTGTGTTTGGAACATTTTGCCACCAGCCGACTCCAAAGTTCAGCGGTTCCCCATCCTAGCCCAGAAAGCAGGAAGAACAACTTTTGTGGTGCCTTTCAAATGCCTACCAAGGTAGTGTAAAAACTACCAAGAGAACTCCTGTCTGGCACCTTCCCCGGTGGAGTTGTGCATGGGGTGTCTGTGAAACATTTTGTCACCGGCCGAGTCCAAAATTCAGCGGTTCCCCATCTCAGCCCAGAAAGCAGGTAGAACAACTTTTGTGGTGTCTTTCAGATGCCTACCGGAGCAATGTAAAAACTACCAGGAGAACTCCTGTCTGGCACCTTCCCCGGTGGAGTTGTGCATGGGGTGTGTTTGGAACATTTTGTCACCGGCCGAGTCCAAAATTCAGCGGTTCCCCATCTCAGCCCAGAAAGCAGGTACAACAACTTTTGTGGTGTCTTTCAGATGCCTACCAAGGTAGTGTAAAAACTACCAGGAGAACTCCTGTCTGGCACCTTCCCCGGTGGAGTTGTGCATGGGGTGTGTTTGGAACATTTTGTCACCAGCCGAGTCCAAAATTCAGCGTTTCCCCATCTCAGCCCAGAAAGCAGGTAGAACAACTTTTGTGGTGTCTTTCAGATGCCTACCGGAGCAATGTAAAAACTACCAGGAGAACTCCTGTCTGGCACCTTCCCCGGTGGAGTTGTGCATGGGGTGTGTTTGGAACATTTTGTCACCGGCCGAGTCCAAAATTCAGCGGTTCCCCATCTCAGCCCAGAAAGCAGGTACAACAACTTTTGTGGTGTCTTTTAGATGCCTACCAAGGTAGTGTAAAAACTACCAAGAGAACTCCTGTCTGGCACCTTCCCCGGTGGAGTTGTGCATGGGGTGTGTTTGGAACATTTTGTCACCGGCCGAGTCCAAAATTCAGCGGTTCCCCATCTCAGCCCAGAAAGCAGGTAGAACAACTTTTGTGGTGTCTTTCAGATGCCTACCAAGGTAGTGTAAAAACTACCAGGAGAACTCCTGTCTGGCACCTTCCCCGGTGGAGTTGTGCATGGGGTGTGTTTGGAACATTTTGTCACCGGCCGACTCCAAAATTCAGCGATTCCCCATCTCAGCCCAGAAAGCAGGTAGAACAACTTTTGTGGTGTCTTTCAGATGCCTACCGGAGCAATGTAAAAACTACCAGGAGAACTCCTGTCTGGCACCTTCCCCGGTGGAGTTGTGCAGGGGGTGTGTTTGGAACATTTTGCCACCAGCCGACTCCAAAGTTCAGCGGTTCCCCATCCTAGCCCAGAAAGCAGGAAGAACAACTTTTGTGGTGCCTTTCAAATGCCTACCAAGGTAGTGTAAAAACTACCAAGAGAACTCCTGTCTGGCACCTTCCCCGGTGGAGTTGTGCATGGGGTGTCTGTGAAACATTTTGTCACCGGCCGAGTCCAAAATTCAGCGGTTCCCCATCTCAGCCCAGAAAGCAGGTAGAACAACTTTTGTGGTGTCTTTCAGATGCCTACCGGAGCAATGTAAAAACTACCAGGAGAACTCCTGTCTGGCACCTTCCCCGGTGGAGTTGTGCATGGGGTGTGTTTGGAACATTTTGTCACCGGCCGAGTCCAAAATTCAGCGGTTCCCCATCTCAGCCCAGAAAGCAGGTACAACAACTTTTGTGGTGTCTTTCAGATGCCTACCAAGGTAGTGTAAAAACTACCAGGAGAACTCCTGTCTGGCACCTTCCCCGGTGGAGTTGTGCATGGGGTGTGTTTGGAACATTTTGTCACCAGCCGAGTCCAAAATTCAGCGTTTCCCCCATCTCAGCCCAGAAAGCAGGTAGAACAACTTTTGTGGTGTCTTTCAGATGCCTACCGGAGCAATGTAAAAACTACCAGGAGAACTCCTGTCTGGCACCTTCCCCGGTGGAGTTGTGCATGGGGTGTGTTTGGAACATTTTGTCACCGGCCGAGTCCAAAATTCAGCGGTTCCCCATCTCAGCCCAGAAAGCAGGTACAACAACTTTTGTGGTGTCTTTTAGATGCCTACCAAGGTAGTGTAAAAACTACCAAGAGAACTCCTGTCTGGCACCTTCCCCGGTGGAGTTGTGCATGGGGTGTGTTTGGAACATTTTGTCACCGGCCGAGTCCAAAATTCAGCGGTTCCCCATCTCAGCCCAGAAAGCAGGTAGAACAACTTTTGTGGTGTCTTTCAGATGCCTACCAAGGTAGTGTAAAAACTACCAGGAGAACTCCTGTCTGGCACCTTCCCCGGTGGAGTTGTGCATGGGGTGTGTTTGGAACATTTTGTCACCGGCCGACTCCAAAATTCAGCGATTCCCCATCTCAGCCCAGAAAGCAGGTAGAACAACTTTTGTGGTGTCTTTCAGATGCCTACCGGAGCAATGTAAAAACTACCAGGAGAACTCCTGTCTGGCACCTTCCCCGGTGGAGTTGTGCAGGGGGTGTGTTTGGAACATTTTGCCACCAGCCGACTCCAAAGTTCAGCGGTTCCCCATCCTAGCCCAGAAAGCAGGAAGAACAACTTTTGTGGTGCCTTTCAAATGCCTACCAAGGTAGTGTAAAAACTACCAAGAGAACTCCTGTCTGGCACCTTCCCCGGTGGAGTTGTGCATGGGGTGTCTGTGAAACATTTTGTCACCGGCCGAGTCCAAAATTCAGCGGTTCCCCATCTCAGCCCAGAAAGCAGGTAGAACAACTTTTGTGGTGTCTTTCAGATGCCTACCGGAGCAATGTAAAAACTACCAGGAGAACTCCTGTCTGGCACCTTCCCCGGTGGAGTTGTGCATGGGGTGTGTTTGGAACATTTTGTCACCGGCCGAGTCCAAAATTCAGCGGTTCCCCATCTCAGCCCAGAAAGCAGGTACAACAACTTTTGTGGTGTCTTTCAGATGCCTACCAAGGTAGTGTAAAAACTACCAGGAGAACTCCTGTCTGGCACCTTCCCCGGTGGAGTTGTGCATGGGGTGTGTTTGGAACATTTTGTCACCAGCCGAGTCCAAAATTCAGCGTTTCCCCATCTCAGCCCAGAAAGCAGGTAGAACAACTTTTGTGGTGTCTTTCAGATGCCTACCGGAGCAATGTAAAAACTACCAGGAGAACTCCTGTCTGGCACCTTCCCCGGTGGAGTTGTGCATGGGGTGTGTTTGGAACATTTTGTCACCGGCCGAGTCCAAAATTCAGCGGTTCCCCATCTCAGCCCAGAAAGCAGGTACAACAACTTTTGTGGTGTCTTTTAGATGCCTACCAAGGTAGTGTAAAAACTACCAAGAGAACTCCTGTCTGGCACCTTCCCCGGTGGAGTTGTGCATGGGGTGTGTTTGGAACATTTTGTCACCGGCCGAGTCCAAAATTCAGCGGTTCCCCATCTCAGCCCAGAAAGCAGGTAGAACAACTTTTGTGGTGTCTTTCAGATGCCTACCAAGGTAGTGTAAAAAACTACCAGGAGAACTCCTGTCTGGCACCTTCCCCGGTGGAGTTGTGCATGGGGTGTGTTTGGAACATTTTGTCACCGGCCGACTCCAAAATTCAGCGATTCCCCATCTCAGCCCAGAAAGCAGGTAGAACAACTTTTGTGGTGTCTTTCAGATGCCTACCAAGGTAGTGTAAAAACTACCAGGAGAACTCCTGTCTGGCACCTTCCCCGTGGAGTTGTGCATGGGGTGTGTTTGGAACATTTTGTCACCGGCCGAGTCCAAAATTCAGCGTTTCCCCATCTCAGCCCAGAAAGCAGGTAGAACAACTTTTGTGGTGTCTTTCAGATGCCTACCAAGGTAGTGTAAAAACTACTAAGAGAACTCCTGTCTGGCACCTTCCCCGGTGGAGTTGTGCATGGGGTGTGTTTGGAACATTTTGTCAACGGCCGACTCCAAAATTCAGCGTTTCCGCATCTCAGCCCACAAAGCAGGTACAACAACTTTTCTTGTGCCTTTCAGCTGCCTACCAAGGTAGTGTAAAAACTACCAACAGAATTCGTTCCTGGCTCCTTCGCCGGTGGAGTTGTGCATGGGGTGTCTGTGGAACATTTTGTCACCGGCCGACTCCAAAATTCAGCGGTTCCCCATCTCAGCCCAGAAAGCAGGAAGAACAACTTTTGTGGTGCCTTTCAAATGCCTACCAAGGTAGTGTAAAAACCACCAGGAGAACTCCTGTCTGGCACCTTCCCCGGTGGAGATGTGCATGGGGTGTCTGTGAAACATTTTGTCACCAGCCGAGTCCAAAATTCAGCGGTTCCCCATCTCAGCCCAGAAAGCAGGTAGAACATCTTTTGTGGTGCCTTTCAGCTGCCTACCGGATCAATGTAAAAACTACCAGGAGAACTCCTGTCTGGCACCTTCCCCGGTGGAGTTGTGCAGGGGGTGTGTTTGGAACATTTTATCACCAGCCGACACCAAAATTCAGCTGTTCCCCATCTCAGCCCAGAAAGCAGGTAGAACAACTTTTGTGGTGCCTTTCAGATGCCTACCAAGGTAGTGTAAAAACTACTAAGAGAACTCCTGTCTGGCACCTTCCCCGGTGGAGTTGTGCATGGGGTGTGTTTGGAACATTTTGTCACCAGCCGAGTCCAAAATTCAGCGGTTCCCCATCTCAGCCCAGAAAGCAGGTAGAACATCTTTTGTGGTGCCTTTCAGCTGCCTACCGGATCAATGTAAAAACTACCAGGAGAACTCCTGTCTGGCACCTTCCCCGGTGGAGTTGTGCAGGGGGTGTGTTTGGAACATTTTATCACCAGCCGACACCAAAATTCAGCTGTTCCCCATCTCAGCCCAGAAAGCAGGTAGAACAACTTTTGTGGTGTCTTTCAGATGCCTACCAAGGTAGTGTAAAAACTACGAAGAGAACTCCTGTCTGGCACCTTCCCCGGTGGAGTTGTGCATGGGGTGTGTTTGGAACATTTTGTCACCGGCCGAGTCCAAAATTCAGCGGTTCCCCATCTCAGCCCAGAAAGCAGGTAGAACAACTTTTGTGGTGTCTTTCAGATGCCTACCAAGGTAGTGTAAAAACTACCAGGAGAACTCCTGTCTGGCACCTTCCCCGGTGGAGTTGTGCAGGGGGTGTGTTTGGAACATTTTGTCACCGGCCGAGTCCAAAATTCAGCGGTTCCCCATCTCAGCCCAGAAAGCAGGTAGAACAACTTTTGTGGTGTCTTTCAGATGCCTACCAAGGTAGTGTAAAAACTACCAGGAGAACTCCTGTCTGGCACCTTCCCCGGTGGAGTTGTGCATGGGGTGTGTTTGGAACATTTTGTCACCAGCCGAGTCCAAAATTCAGCGTTTCCCCATCTCAGCCCAGAAAGCAGGTAGAACAACTTTTGTGGTACCTTTCAGATGCCTACCGGAGCAATGTAAAAACTACCAGGAGAACTCCTGTCTGGCACCTTCCCCGGTGGAGTTGTGCATGGGGTGTGTTTGGAACATTTTGTCACCAGCCGAGTCCAAAATTCAGCGGTTCCCCATCTCAGCCCAGAAAGCAGGTAGAACAACTTTTGTGGTGCCTTTCAGCTGCCTACCAAGGTAGTGTAAAAACTACCAACAGAATTCGTTCCTGGCACCTTCCCCGGTGGAGTTGTGCATGGGGTGTGTTTGGAACATTTTGTCACCGGCCGAGTCCAAAATTCAGCGGTTCCCCATCTCAGCCCACAAAGCAGGTAGAACAACTTTTCTTGTGCCTTTCAGCTGCCTACCAAGGTAGTGTAAAAACTACCAAGAGAATTCGTTCCTGGCACCTTCCCCGGTGGAGTTGTGCAGGGGGTGTGTTTGGAACATTTTGTCACCGGCCGAGTCCAAAATTCAGCGGTTCCCCATCTCAGCCCAGAAAGCAGGTAGAACAACTTTTGTGGTGCCTTTCAGCTGCCTACCAAGGTAGTGTAAAAACTACCAACAGAATTCGTTCCTGGCACCTTCCCCGGTGGAGTTGTGCATGGGGTGTGTTTGGAACATTTTGTCACCGGCCGAGTCCAAAATTCAGCGGTTCCCCATCTCAGCCCACAAAGCAGGTAGAACAACTTTTGTGGTGTCTTTCAGTTGCCTACCGGAGCAATGTAAAAACTACCAGGAGAACTCCTGTCTGGCACCTTCCCCGGTGGAGTTGTGCAGGGGGTGTGTTTGGAACATTTTGTCACCAGCCGAGTCCAAAATTCAGCGATTCCCCATCTCAGCCCAGAAAGCAGGTAGAACAACTTTTGTGGTGTCTTTCAGTTGCCTACCGGAGCAATGTAAAAACTACCAGGAGAACTCCTGTCTGGCACCTTCCCCGGTGGAGTTGTGCATGGGGTGTGTTTGGAACATTTTGTCACCAGCCGAGTCCAAAATTCAGCGTTTCCCCATCTCAGCCCAGAAAGCAGGTAGAACAACTTTTGTGGTGTCTTTCAGATGCCTACCAAGGTAGTGTAAAAACTACCAGGAGAACTCCTGTCTGGCACCTTCCCCGGTGGAGTTGTGCATGGGGTGTGTTTGGAACATTTTGTCACCAGCCGACTCCAAAATTCAGCGTTTCCCCATCTCAGCCCAGAAAGCAGGTAGAACAACTTTTGTGGTGTCTTTCAGATGCCTACCAAGGTAGTGTAAAAACTACTAAGAGAACTCCTGTCTGGCACCTTCCCCGGTGGAGTTGTGCATGGGGTGTGTTTGGAACATTTTGTCACCAGCCGAGTCCAAAATTCAGCGTTTCCCTATCTCAGCCCAGAAAGCAGGTAGAACAACTTTTGTGGTGCCTTTCAGCTGCCTACCAAGGTAGTGTAAAAACTACCAGGAGAACTCCTGTCTGGCACCTTCCCCGGTGGAGTTGTGCAGGGGGTGTGTTTGGAACATTTTGTCACCAGCCGAGTCCAAAATTCAGCGATTCCCCATCTCAGCCCAGAAAGCAGGTAGAACAACTTTTGTGGTGTCTTTCAGATGCCTACCGGAGCAATGTAAAAACTACCAGGAGAACTCCTGTCTGGCACCTTCCGTGGTGGAGTTGTGCATGGGGTGTGTTTGGAACATTTTGTCACCGGCCGAGTCCAAAATTCAGCGGTTCCCCATCTCAGCCCAGAAAGCAGGTAGAACAACTTTTGTGGTGTCTTTCAGATGCCTACCAAGGTAGTGTAAAAACTCCTAAGAGAACTCCTGTCTGGCACCTTCCCCGGTGGAGTTGTGCATGGGGTGTGTTTGGAACATTTTGTCGCCGGCCGACTCCAAAATTCAGCGATTCCCCATCTCAGCCCAGAAAGCAGGTAGAACAACTTTTGTGGTGTCTTTCAGATGCCTACCAAGGTAGTGTAAAAACTACCAGGAGAACTCCTGTCTGGCACCTTCCCCGGTGGAGTTGTGCATGGGGTGTGTTTGGAACATTTTGTCACCAGCCGACTCCAAAATTCAGCGTTTCCCCATCTCAGCCCAGAAAGCAGGTAGAACAACTTTTGTGGTGCCTTTCAGATGCCTACCAAGGTAGTGTAAAAACTACCAAGAGAACTCCTGTCTGGCACCTTCCCCGGTGGAGTTGTGCATGGGGTGTGTTTGGAACATTTTGTCAACGGCCGACTCCAAAATTCAGCGGTTCCCCATCTCAGCCCACAAAGCAGGTACAACAACTTTTCTTGTGCCTTTCAGCTGCCTACCAAGGTAGTGTAAAAACTACCAACAGAATTCGTTCCTGGCACCTTCCGCGGTGGAGTTGTGCATGGGGTGTGTTTGGAACATTTTGTCACCGGCCGACTCCAAAATTCAGCGATTCCCCATCTCAGCCCAGAAAGCAGGTAGAACAACTTTTGTGGTGTCTTTCAGATGCCTACCAAGGTAGTGTAAAAACTACCAGGAGAACTCCTGTCTGGCACCTTCCCCGGTGGAGTTGTGCATGGGGTGTGTTTGGAACATTTTGTCACCGGCCGACTCCAAAATTCAGCGGTTCCCCATCTCAGCCCAGAAAGCAGGTAGAACAACTTTTGTGGTGCCTTTCAGATGCCTACCAAGGTAGTGTAAAAACTACCAAGAGAACTCCTGTCTGGCACCTTCCCCGGTGGAGTTGTGCATGGGGTGTGTTTGGAACATTTTGTCAACGGCCGACTCCAAAATTCAGCGGTTCCCCATCTCAGCCCACAAACCAGGTACAACAACTTTTCTTGTGCCTTTCAGCTGCCTACCAAGGTAGTGTAAAAACTACCAACAGAATTCGTTCCTGGCACCTTCCCCGGTGGAGTTGTGCATGGGGTGTCTGTGAAACATTTTGTCACCGGCCGACTCCAAAATTCAGCGGTTCCCCATCTCAGCCCAGAAAGCAGGTAGAACAACTTTTGTGGTGTCTTTCAGATGCCTACCGGAGCAATGTAAAAACTACCAGGAGAACTCCTGTCTGGCACCTTCCCCGGTGGAGTTGTGCAGGGGGTGTTTTTGGAACATTTTGTCACCAGCCGACTCCAAAATTCAGCGTTTCCCCATCTCAGCCCAGAAAGCAGGCAGAACAACTTTTGTGGTGTCTTTCAGATGCCTACCAAGGTAGTGTAAAAACTACCAGGAGAACTCCTGTCTGGCACCTTCCCCGGTGGAGTTGTGCATGGGGTGTCTGTGAAACATTTTGTCACCGGCCGAGTCCAAAATTCAGCGGTTCCCCATCTCAGCCCAGAAAGCAGGTAGAACAACTTTTGTGGTGTCTTTCAGATGCCTACCGGAGCAATGTAAAAACTACCAGGAGAACTCCTGTCTGGCACCTTCCCCGGTGGAGTTGTGCAGGGGGTGTGTTTGGAACATTTTATCACCAGCCGAGTCCAAAATTCAGCGATTCCCCATCTCAGCCCAGAAAGCAGGTAGAACAACTTTTGTGGTGTCTTTCAGATGCCTACCAAGGTAGTGTAAAAACTACCAGGAGAACTCCTGTCTGGCACCTTCCCCGGTGGAGTTGTGCATGGGGTGTGTTTGGAACATTTTGTCACCAGCCGACTCCAAAATTCAGCGGTTCCCCATCTCAGCCCAGAAAGCAGGTAGAACAACTTTTGTGGTGTCTTTCAGATGCCTACCAAGGTAGTGTAAAAACTACTAAGAGAACTCCTGTCTGGCACCTTCCCCGGTGGAGTTGTGCATGGGGTGTGTTTGGAACATTTTGTCACCGGCCGACTCCAAAATTCAGCGATTCCCCATCTCAGCCCAGAAAGCAGGTAGAACAACTTTTGTGGTGTCTTTCAGATGCCTACCAAGGTAGTGTAAAAACTACCAGGAGAACTCCTGTCTGGCACCTTCCCCGGTGGAGTTGTGCATGGGGTGTCTGTGGAACATTTTGTCACCGGCCGACTCCAAAATTCAGCTCTTCCCCATCTCAGCCCAGAAAGCAGGTAGAACAACTTTTGTGGTGTCTTTCAGATGCCTACCGGAGCAATGTAAAAACTACCAGGAGAACTCCTGTCTGGCACCTTCCCCGGTGGAGTTGTGCAGGGGGTGTGTTTGGAACATTTTGCCACCAGCCGACTCCAAAGTTCAGCGGTTCCCCATCCTAGCCCAGAAAGCAGGAAGAACAACTTTTGTGGTGCCTTTCAAATGCCTACCAAGGTAGTGTAAAAACTACCAAGAGAACTCCTGTCTGGCACCTTCCCCGGTGGAGTTGTGCATGGGGTGTCTGTGAAACATTTTGTCACCGGCCGAGTCCAAAATTCAGCGGTTCCCCATCTCAGCCCAGAAAGCAGGTAGAACAACTTTTGTGGTGTCTTTCAGATGCCTACCGGAGCAATGTAAAAACTACCAGGAGAACTCCTGTCTGGCACCTTCCCCGGTGGAGTTGTGCAGGGGGTGTGTTTGGAACATTTTGTCACCAGCCGAGTCCAAAATTCAGCGATTCCCCATCTCAGCCCAGAAAGCAGGTAGAACAACTTTTGTGGTGTCTTTCAGATGCCTACCGGAGCAATGTAAAAACTACCAGGAGAACTCCTGTCTGGCACCTTCCGTGGTGGAGTTCTGCATGGGGTGTGTTTGGAACATTTTGTCACCGGCCGAGTCCAAAATTCAGCGGTTCCCCATCTCAGCCCAGAAAGCAGGTACAACAACTTTTGTGGTGTCTTTCAGATGCCTACCAAGGTAGTGTAAAAACTACCAGGAGAACTCCTGTCTGGCACCTTCCCCGGTGGAGTTGTGCAGGGGGTGTGTTTGGAACATTTTGTCACCGGCCGACTCCAAAATTCAGCGATTCCCCATCTCAGCCCAGAAAGCAGGTAGAACAACTTTTGTGGTGTCTTTCAGATGCCTACCAAGGTAGTGTAAAAACTACCAGGAGAACTCCTGTCTGGCACCTTCCCCGGTGGAGTTGTGCAGGGGGTGTGTTTGGAACATTTTGCCACCAGCCGACTCCAAAATTCAGCGGTTCCCCATCTCAGCCCAGAAAGCAGGTAGAACAACTTTTGTGGTGCCTTTCAGATGCCTACCAAGGTAGTGTAAAAACTACTAAGAGAACTCCTGTCTGGCACCTTCCCCGGTGGAGTTGTGCATGGGGTGTGTTTGGAACATTTTGTCACCAGCCGAGTCCAAAATTCAGCGGTTCCCCATCTCAGCCCAGAAAGCAGGTAGAACATCTTTTGTGGTGCCTTTCAGCTGCCTACCGGATCAATGTAAAAACTACCAGGAGAACTCCTGTCTGGCACCTTCCCCGGTGGAGTTGTGCAGGGGGTGTGTTTGGAACATTTTGCCACCAGCCGACTCCAAAATTCAGCGGTTCCCCATCTCAGCCCAGAAAGCAGGTAGAACAACTTTTGTGGTGCCTTTCAAATGCCTACCAAGGTAGTGTAAAAACCACCAGGAGAACTCCTGTCTGGCACCTTCCCCGGTGGAGTTGTGCATGGGGTGTCTGTGAAACATTTTGTCACCGGCCGACTCCAAAAATCAGCGGTTCCCCATCTCAGCCCAGAAAGCAGGTAGAACAACTTTTGTGGTGTCTTTCAGATGCCTACCAAGGTAGTGTAAAAACTACCAGGAGAACTCCTGTCTGGCACCTTCCCCGGTGGAGTTGTGCAGGGGGTGTGTTTGGAACATTTTATCACCAGCCGACACCAAAATTCAGCTGTTCCCCATCTCAGCCCAGAAAGCAGGTAGAACAACTTTTGTGGTGTCTTTCAGATGCCTACCAAGGTAGTGTAAAAACTACGAAGAGAACTCCTGTCTGGCACCTTCCCCGGTGGAGTTGTGCATGGGGTGTGTTTGGAACATTTTGTCACCGGCCGAGTCCAAAATTCAGCGATTCCCCATCTCAGCCCAGAAAGCAGGTAGAACAACTTTTGTGGTGTCTTTCAGATGCCTACCAAGGTAGTGTAAAAACTACCAGGAGAACTCCTGTCTGGCACCTTCCCCGGTGGAGTTGTGCAGGGGGTGTGTTTGGAACATTTTGTCACCGGCCGAGTCCAAAATTCAGCGGTTCCCCATCTCAGCCCAGAAAGCAGGTAGAACAACTTTTGTGGTGTCTTTCAGATGCCTACCAAGGTAGTGTAAAAACTACCAGGAGAACTCCTGTCTGGCACCTTCCCCGGTGGAGTTGTGCATGGGGTGTGTTTGGAACATTTTGTCACCAGCCGAGTCCAAAATTCAGCGTTTCCCCATCTCAGCCCAGAAAGCAGGTAGAACAACTTTTGTGGTGTCTTTCAGATGCCTACCGGAGCAATGTAAAAACTACCAGGAGAACTCCTGTCTGGCACCTTCCCCGGTGGAGTTGTGCATGGGGTGTGTTTGGAACATTTTGTCACCGGCCGAGTCCAAAATTCAGCGGTTCCCCATCTCAGCCCAGAAAGCAGGTACAACAACTTTTGTGGTGTCTTTTAGATGCCTACCAAGGTAGTGTAAAAACTACCAAGAGAACTCCTGTCTGGCACCTTCCCCGGTGGAGTTGTGCATGGGGTGTGTTTGGAACATTTTGTCACCGGCCGAGTCCAAAATTCAGCGGTTCCCCATCTCAGCCCAGAAAGCAGGTAGAACAACTTTTGTGGTGTCTTTCAGATGCCTACCAAGGTAGTGTAAAAACTACCAGGAGAACTCCTGTCTGGCACCTTCCCCGGTGGAGTTGTGCATGGGGTGTGTTTGGAACATTTTGTCACCGGCCGACTCCAAAATTCAGCGATTCCCCATCTCAGCCCAGAAAGCAGGTAGAACAACTTTTGTGGTGTCTTTCAGATGCCTACCAAGGTAGTGTAAAAACTACCAGGAGAACTCCTGTCTGGCACCTTCCCCGGTGGAGTTGTGCATGGGGTGTGTTTGGAACATTTTGTCACCGGCCGACTCCAAAATTCAGCGTTTCCCCATCTCAGCCCAGAAAGCAGGTAGAACAACTTTTGTGGTGCCTTTCAGATGCCTACCAAGGTAGTGTAAAAACTACCAAGAGAACTCCTGTCTGGCACCTTCCCCGGTGGAGTTGTGCATGGGGTGTGTTTGGAACATTTTGTCAACGGCCGACTCCAAAATTCAGCGTTTCCGCATCTCAGCCCACAAAGCAGGTACAACAACTTTTCTTGTGCCTTTCAGCTGCCTACCAAGGTAGTGTAAAAACTACCAACAGAATTCGTTCCTGGCTCCTTCGCCGGTGGAGTTGTGCATGGGGTGTCTGTGGAACATTTTGTCACCGGCCGACTCCAAAATTCAGCGGTTCCCCATCTCAGCCCAGAAAGCAGGAAGAACAACTTTTGTGGTGCCTTTCAAATGCCTACCAAGGTAGTGTAAAAACCACCAGGAGAACTCCTGTCTGGCACCTTCCCCGGTGGAGATGTGCATGGGGTGTCTGTGAAACATTTTGTCACCGGCCGACTCCAAAATTCAGCGGTTCCCCATCTCAGCCCAGAAAGCAGGTAGAACAACTTTTGTGGTGTCTTTCAGATGCCTACCAAGGTAGTGTAAAAACTACCAAGAGAACTCCTGTCTGGCACCTTCCCCGGTGGAGTTGTGCATGGGGTGTCTGTGAAACATTTTGTCACCGGCCGAGTCCAAAATTCAGCGGTTCCCCATCTCAGCCCAGAAAGCAGGTAGAACAACTTTTGTGGTGTCTTTCAGATGCCTACCGGAGCAATGTAAAAACTACCAGGAGAACTCCTGTCTGGCACCTTCCCCGGTGGAGTTGTGCAGGGGGTGTGTTTGGAACATTTTGTCACCAGCCGAGTCCAAAATTCAGCGATTCCCCATCTCAGCCCAGAAAGCAGGTAGAACAACTTTTGTGGTGTCTTTCAGATGCCTACCGGAGCAATGTAAAAACTACCAGGAGAACTCCTGTCTGGCACCTTCCGTGGTGGAGTTGTGCATGGGGTGTGTTTGGAACATTTTGTCACCGGCCGAGTCCAAAATTCAGCGGTTCCCCATCTCAGCCCAGAAAGCAGGTAGAACAACTTTTGTGGTGTCTTTCAGATGCCTACCAAGGTAGTGTAAAAACTACCAGGAGAACTCCTGTCTGGCACCTTCCCCGGTGGAGTTGTGCAGGGGGTGTGTTTGGAACATTTTGTCACCGGCCGACTCCAAAATTCAGCGATTCCCCATCTCAGCCCAGAAAGCAGGTAGAACAACTTTTGTGGTGTCTTTCAGATGCCTACCAAGGTAGTGTAAAAACTACCAGGAGAACTCCTGTCTGGCACCTTCCCCGGTGGAGTTGTGCAGGGGGTGTGTTTGGAACATTTTGCCACCAGCCGACTCCAAAATTCAGCGGTTCCCCATCTCAGCCCAGAAAGCAGGTAGAACAACTTTTGTGGTGCCTTTCAGATGCCTACCAAGGTAGTGTAAAAACTACTAAGAGAACTCCTGTCTGGCACCTTCCCCGGTGGAGTTGTGCATGGGGTGTGTTTGGAACATTTTGTCACCAGCCGAGTCCAAAATTCAGCGGTTCCCCATCTCAGCCCAGAAAGCAGGTAGAACATCTTTTGTGGTGCCTTTCAGCTGCCTACCGGATCAATGTAAAAACTACCAGGAGAACTCCTGTCTGGCACCTTCCCCGGTGGAGTTGTGCAGGGGGTGTGTTTGGAACATTTTGCCACCAGCCGACTCCAAAATTCAGCGGTTCCCCATCTCAGCCCAGAAAGCAGGTAGAACAACTTTTGTGGTGCCTTTCAAATGCCTACCAAGGTAGTGTAAAAACCACCAGGAGAACTCCTGTCTGGCACCTTCCCCGGTGGAGTTGTGCATGGGGTGTCTGTGAAACATTTTGTCACCGGCCGACTCCAAAAATCAGCGGTTCCCCATCTCAGCCCAGAAAGCAGGTAGAACAACTTTTGTGGTGTCTTTCAGATGCCTACCGGAGCAATGTAAAAACTACCAGGAGAACTCCTGTCTGGCACCTTCCCCGGTGGAGTTGTGCAGGGGGTGTGTTTGGAACATTTTATCACCAGCCGAGTCCAAAATTCAGCTGTTCCCCATCTCAGCCCAGAAAGCAGGTAGAACAACTTTTGTGGTGTCTTTCAGATGCCTACCAAGGTAGTGTAAAAACTACGAAGAGAACTCCTGTCTGGCACCTTCCCCGGTGGAGTTGTGCATGGGGTGTGTTTGGAACATTTTGTCACCGGCCGAGTCCAAAATTCAGCGATTCCCCATCTCAGCCCAGAAAGCAGGTAGAACAACTTTTGTGGTGTCTTTCAGATGCCTACCAAGGTAGTGTAAAAACTACCAGGAGAACTCCTGTCTGGCACCTTCCCCGGTGGAGTTGTGCATGGGGTGTGTTTGGAACATTTTGTCACCGGCCGACTCCAAAATTCAGCGTTTCCCCATCTCAGCCCAGAAAGCAGGTAGAACAACTTTTGTGGTGCCTTTCAGATGCCTACCAAGGTAGTGTAAAAACTACCAAGAGAACTCCTGTCTGGCACCTTCCCCGGTGGAGTTGTGCATGGGGTGTGTTTGGAACATTTTGTCAACGGCCGACTCCAAAATTCAGCGTTTCCGCATCTCAGCCCACAAAGCAGGTACAACAACTTTTCTTGTGCCTTTCAGCTGCCTACCAAGGTAGTGTAAAAACTACCAACAGAATTCGTTCCTGGCTCCTTCGCCGGTGGAGTTGTGCATGGGGTGTCTGTGGAACATTTTGTCACCGGCCGACTCCAAAATTCAGCGGTTCCCCATCTCAGCCCAGAAAGCAGGAAGAACAACTTTTGTGGTGCCTTTCAAATGCCTACCAAGGTAGTGTAAAAACCACCAGGAGAACTCCTGTCTGGCACCTTCCCCGGTGGAGATGTGCATGGGGTGTCTGTGAAACATTTTGTCACCGGCCGACTCCAAAATTCAGCGGTTCCCCATCTCAGCCCAGAAAGCAGGTAGAACAACTTTTGTGGTGTCTTTCAGATGCCTACCAAGGTAGTGTAAAAACTACCAAGAGAACTCCTGTCTGGCACCTTCCCCGGTGGAGTTGTGCATGGGGTGTCTGTGAAACATTTTGTCACCGGCCGAGTCCAAAATTCAGCGGTTCCCCATCTCAGCCCAGAAAGCAGGTAGAACAACTTTTGTGGTGTCTTTCAGATGCCTACCGGAGCAATGTAAAAACTACCAGGAGAACTCCTGTCTGGCACCTTCCCCGGTGGAGTTGTGCAGGGGGTGTGTTTGGAACATTTTGTCACCAGCCGAGTCCAAAATTCAGCGATTCCCCATCTCAGCCCAGAAAGCAGGTAGAACAACTTTTGTGGTGTCTTTCAGATGCCTACCGGAGCAATGTAAAAACTACCAGGAGAACTCCTGTCTGGCACCTTCCGTGGTGGAGTTGTGCATGGGGTGTGTTTGGAACATTTTGTCACCGGCCGAGTCCAAAATTCAGCGGTTCCCCATCTCAGCCCAGAAAGCAGGTAGAACAACTTTTGTGGTGTCTTTCAGATGCCTACCAAGGTAGTGTAAAAACTACCAGGAGAACTCCTGTCTGGCACCTTCCCCGGTGGAGTTGTGCAGGGGGTGTGTTTGGAACATTTTGTCACCGGCCGACTCCAAAATTCAGCGATTCCCCATCTCAGCCCAGAAAGCAGGTAGAACAACTTTTGTGGTGTCTTTCAGATGCCTACCAAGGTAGTGTAAAAACTACCAGGAGAACTCCTGTCTGGCACCTTCCCCGGTGGAGTTGTGCGTGGGGTGTGTTTGGAACATTTTGCCACCAGCCGACTCCAAAATTCAGCGGTTCCCCATCTCAGCCCAGAAAGCAGGTAGAACAACTTTTGTGGTGCCTTTCAGATGCCTACCAAGGTAGTGTAAAAACTACTAAGAGAACTCCTGTCTGGCACCTTCCCCGGTGGAGTTGTGCATGGGGTGTGTTTGGAACATTTTGTCACCAGCCGAGTCCAAAATTCAGCGGTTCCCCATCTCAGCCCAGAAAGCAGGTAGAACATCTTTTGTGGTGCCTTTCAGCTGCCTACCGGATCAATGTAAAAACTACCAGGAGAACTCCTGTCTGGCACCTTCCCCGGTGGAGTTGTGCAGGGGGTGTGTTTGGAACATTTTGCCACCAGCCGACTCCAAAATTCAGCGGTTCCCCATCTCAGCCCAGAAAGCAGGTAGAACAACTTTTGTGGTGCCTTTCAAATGCCTACCAAGGTAGTGTAAAAACCACCAGGAGAACTCCTGTCTGGCACCTTCCCCGGTGGAGTTGTGCATGGGGTGTCTGTGAAACATTTTGTCACCGGCCGACTCCAAAAATCAGCGGTTCCCCATCTCAGCCCAGAAAGCAGGTAGAACAACTTTTGTGGTGTCTTTCAGATGCCTACCGGAGTAATGTAAAAACTACCAGGAGAACTCCTGTCTGGCACCTTCCCCGGTGGAGTTGTGCATGGGGTGTGTTTGGAACATTTTGTCACCGGCCGAGTCCAAAATTCAGCGATTCCCCATCTCAGCCCAGAAAGCAGGTAGAACAACTTTTGTGGTGTCTTTCAGATGCCTACCAAGGTAGTGTAAAAACTACCAAGAGAACTCCTGTCTGGCACCTTCCCCGGTGGAGTTGTGCAGGGGGTGTGTTTGGAACATTTTGTCACCGGCCGAGTCCAAAATTCAGCGGTTCCCCATCTCAGCCCAGAAAGCAGGTAGAACAACTTTTGTGGTGTCTTTCAGATGCCTACCAAGGTAGTGTAAAAACTACCAGGAGAACTCCTGTCTGGCACCTTCCCCGGTGGAGTTGTGCAGGGGGTGTGTTTGGAACATTTTGTCACCAGCCGAGTCCAAAATTCAGCGTTTCCCCATCTCAGCCCAGAAAGCAGGTAGAACAACTTTTGTGGTGTCTTTCAGATGCCTACCGGAGCAATGTAAAAACTACCAGGAGAACTCCTGTCTGGCACCTTCCCCGGTGGAGTTGTGCATGGGGTGTGTTTGGAACATTTTGTCACCGGCCGAGTCCAAAATTCAGCGGTTCCCCATCTCAGCCCAGAAAGCAGGTACAACAACTTTTGTGGTGTCTTTTAGATGCCTACCAAGGTAGTGTAAAAACTACCAAGAGAACTCCTGTCTGGCACCTTCCCCGGTGGAGTTGTGCATGGGGTGTGTTTGGAACATTTTGTCACCGGCCGAGTCCAAAATTCAGCGTTTCCCCATCTCAGCCCAGAAAGCAGGTAGAACAACTTTTGTGGTGTCTTTCAGATGCCTACCAAGGTAGTGTAAAAACTACCAGGAGAACTCCTGTCTGGCACCTTCCCCGGTGGAGTTGTGCATGGGGTGTGTTTGGAACATTTTGTCACCGGCCGACTCCAAAATTCAGCGATTCCCCATCTCAGCCCAGAAAGCAGGTAGAACAACTTTTGTGGTGTCTTTCAGATGCCTACCAAGGTAGTGTAAAAACTACCAGGAGAACTCCTGTCTGGCACCTTCCGTGTGGAGTTGTGCATGGGGTGTGTTTGGAACATTTTGTCACCGGCCGACTCCAAAATTCAGCGTTTCCCCATCTCAGCCCAGAAAGCAGGTAGAACAACTTTTGTGGTGCCTTTCAGATGCCTACCAAGGTAGTGTAAAAACTACCAAGAGAACTCCTGTCTGGCACCTTCCCCGGTGGAGTTGTGCATGGGGTGTGTTTGGAACATTTTGTCAACGGCCGACTCCAAAATTCAGCGTTTCCGCATCTCAGCCCACAAAGCAGGTACAACAACTTTTCTTGTGCCTTTCAGCTGCCTACCAAGGTAGTGTAAAAACTACCAACAGAATTCGTTCCTGGCTCCTTCGCCGGTGGAGTTGTGCATGGGGTGTCTGTGGAACATTTTGTCACCGGCCGACTCCAAAATTCAGCGGTTCCCCATCTCAGCCCAGAAAGCAGGAAGAACAACTTTTGTGGTGCCTTTCAAATGCCTACCAAGGTAGTGTAAAAACCACCAGGAGAACTCCTGTCTGGCACCTTCCCCGGTGGAGATGTGCATGGGGTGTCTGTGAAACATTTTGTCACCGGCCGACTCCAAAATTCAGCGGTTCCCCATCTCAGCCCAGAAAGCAGGTAGAACAACTTTTGTGGTGTCTTTCAGATGCCTACCAAGGTAGTGTAGAAACTACCAGGAGAACTCCTGTCTGGCACCTTCCCCGGTGGAGTTGTGCATGGGGTGTGTTTGGAACATTTTGTCACCGGCCGACTCCAAAATTCAGCGATTCCCCATCTCAGCCCAGAAAGCAGGAAGAACAACTTTTGTGGTGTCTTTCAGATGCCTACCAAGGTAGTGTAAAAACTACCAGGAGAACTCCTGTCTGGCACCTTCCGTGGTGGAGTTGTGCATGGGGTGTGTTTGGAACATTTTGTCACCGGCCGACTCCAAAATTCAGCGGTTCCCCATCTCAGCCCAGAAAGCAGGTAGAACAACTTTTTTGGTGCCTTTCAGATGCCTACCAAGGTAGTGTAAAAACTACCAAGAGAACTCCTGTCTGGCACCTTCCCCGGTGGAGTTGTGCATGGGGTGTGTTTGGAACATTTTGTCACCGGCCGAGTCCAAAATTCAGCGATTCCCCATCTCAGCCCAGAAAGCAGGTAGAACAACTTTTGTGGTGTCTTTCAGATGCCTACCAAGGTAGTGTAAAAACTACCAGGAGAACTCCTGTCTGGCACCTTCCCCGGTGGAGTTGTGCATGGGGTGTCTGTGGAACATTTTGTCACCGGCCGACTCCAAAATTCAGCTCTTCCCCATCTCAGCCCAGAAAGCAGGTAGAACAACTTTTGTGGTGTCTTTCAGATGCCTACCGGAGCAATGTAAAAACTACCAGGAGAACTCCTGTCTGGCACCTTCCCCGGTGGAGTTGTGCAGGGGGTGTGTTTGGAACATTTTGCCACCAGCCGACTCCAAAGTTCAGCGGTTCCCCATCCTAGCCCAGAAAGCAGGAAGAACAACTTTTGTGGTGCCTTTCAAATGCCTACCAAGGTAGTGTAAAAACTACCAAGAGAACTCCTGTCTGGCACCTTCCCCGGTGGAGTTGTGCATGGGGTGTCTGTGAAACATTTTGTCACCGGCCGAGTCCAAAATTCAGCGGTTCCCCATCTCAGCCCAGAAAGCAGGTAGAACAACTTTTGTGGTGTCTTTCAGATGCCTACCGGAGCAATGTAAAAACTACCAGGAGAACTCCTGTCTGGCACCTTCCCCGGTGGAGTTGTGCATGGGGTGTGTTTGGAACATTTTGTCACCGGCCGAGTCCAAAATTCAGCGGTTCCCCATCTCAGCCCAGAAAGCAGGTACAACAACTTTTGTGGTGTCTTTCAGATGCCTACCAAGGTAGTGTAAAAACTACCAGGAGAACTCCTGTCTGGCACCTTCCCCGGTGGAGTTGTGCATGGGGTGTGTTTGGAACATTTTGTCACCAGCCGACTCCAAAATTCAGCGTTTCCCCATCTCAGCCCAGAAAGCAGGTAGAACAACTTTTGTGGTGTCTTTCAGATGCCTACCGGAGCAATGTAAAAACTACCAGGAGAACTCCTGTCTGGCACCTTCCCCGGTGGAGTTGTGCATGGGGTGTGTTTGGAACATTTTGTCACCGGCCGAGTCCAAAATTCAGCGGTTCCCCATCTCAGCCCAGAAAGCAGGTACAACAACTTTTGTGGTGTCTTTTAGATGCCTACCAAGGTAGTGTAAAAACTACCAAGAGAACTCCTGTCTGGCACCTTCCCCGGTGGAGTTGTGCATGGGGTGTGTTTGGAACATTTTGTCACCGGCCGAGTCCAAAATTCAGCGGTTCCCCATCTCAGCCCAGAAAGCAGGTAGAACAACTTTTGTGGTGTCTTTCAGATGCCTACCAAGGTAGTGTAAAAACTACCAGGAGAACTCCTGTCTGGCACCTTCCCCGGTGGAGTTGTGCATGGGGTGTGTTTGGAACATTTTGTCACCGGCCGACTCCAAAATTCAGCGATTCCCCATCTCAGCCCAGAAAGCAGGTAGAACAACTTTTGTGGTGTCTTTCAGATGCCTACCGGAGCAATGTAAAAACTACAAGGAGAACTCCTGTCTGGCACCTTCCCCGGTGGAGTTGTGCAGGGGGTGTGTTTGGAACATTTTGCCACCAGCCGACTCCAAAGTTCAGCGGTTCCCCATCCTAGCCCAGAAAGCAGGAAGAACAACTTTTGTGGTGCCTTTCAAATGCCTACCAAGGTAGTGTAAAAACTACCAAGAGAACTCCTGTCTGGCACCTTCCCCGGTGGAGTTGTGCATGGGGTGTCTGTGAAACATTTTGTCACCGGCCGAGTCCAAAATTCAGCGGTTCCCCATCTCAGCCCAGAAAGCAGGTAGAACAACTTTTGTGGTGTCTTTCAGATGCCTACCGGAGCAATGTAAAAACTACCAGGAGAACTCCTGTCTGGCACCTTCCCCGGTGGAGTTGTGCATGGGGTGTGTTTGGAACATTTTGTCACCGGCCGAGTCCAAAATTCAGCGGTTCCCCATCTCAGCCCAGAAAGCAGGTACAACAACTTTTGTGGTGTCTTTCAGATGCCTACCAAGGTAGTGTAAAAACTACCAGGAGAACTCCTGTCTGGCACCTTCCCCGGTGGAGTTGTGCAGGGGGTGTGTTTGGAACATTTTGTCACCAGCCGAGTCCAAAATTCAGCGTTTCCCCATCTCAGCCCAGAAAGCAGGTAGAACAACTTTTGTGGTGTCTTTCAGATGCCTACCGGAGCAATGTAAAAACTACCAGGAGAACTCCTGTCTGGCACCTTCCCCGGTGGAGTTGTGCATGGGGTGTGTTTGGAACATTTTGTCACCGGCCGAGTCCAAAATTCAGCGGTTCCCCATCTCAGCCCAGAAAGCAGGTACAACAACTTTTGTGGTGTCTTTTAGATGCCTACCAAGGTAGTGTAAAAACTACCAAGAGAACTCCTGTCTGGCACCTTCCCCGGTGGAGTTGTGCATGGGGTGTGTTTGGAACATTTTGTCACCGGCCGAGTCCAAAATTCAGCGGTTCCCCATCTCAGCCCAGAAAGCAGGTACAACAACTTTTGTGGTGTCTTTTAGATGCCTACCAAGGTAGTGTAAAAACTACCAAGAGAACTCCTGTCTGGCACCTTCCCCGGTGGAGTTGTGCATGGGGTGTGTTTGGAACATTTTGTCACCGGCCGAGTCCAAAATTCAGCGGTTCCCCATCTCAGCCCAGAAAGCAGGTAGAACAACTTTTGTGGTGTCTTTCAGATGCCTACCAAGGTAGTGTAAAAACTACCAGGAGAACTCCTGTCTGGCACCTTCCCCGGTGGAGTTGTGCATGGGGTGTGTTTGGAACATTTTGTCACCGGCCGAGTCCAAAATTCAGCGGTTCCCCATCTCAGCCCAGAAAGCAGGTAGAACAACTTTTGTGGTGTCTTTCAGATGCCTACCAAGGTAGTGTAAAAACTACCAGGAGAACTCCTGTCTGGCACCTTCCCCGGTGGAGTTGTGCATGGGGTGTGTTTGGAACATTTTGTCACCGGCCGACTCCAAAATTCAGCGTTTCCCCATCTCAGCCCAGAAAGCAGGTAGAACAACTTTTGTGGTGCCTTTCAGATGCCTACCAAGGTAGTGTAAAAACTACCAAGAGAACTCCTGTCTGGCACCTTCCCCGGTGGAGTTGTGCATGGGGTGTGTTTGGAACATTTTGTCAACGGCCGACTCCAAAATTCAGCGTTTCCGCATCTCAGCCCACAAAGCAGGTACAACAACTTTTCTTGTGCCTTTCAGCTGCCTACCAAGGTAGTGTAAAAACTACCAACAGAATTCGTTCCTGGCTCCTTCGCCGGTGGAGTTGTGCATGGGGTGTCTGTGGAACATTTTGTCACCGGCCGACTCCAAAATTCAGCGGTTCCCCATCTCAGCCCAGAAAGCAGGAAGAACAACTTTTGTGGTGCCTTTCAAATGCCTACCAAGGTAGTGTAAAAACCACCAGGAGAACTCCTGTCTGGCACCTTCCCCGGTGGAGATGTGCATGGGGTGTCTGTGAAACATTTTGTCACCGGCCGACTCCAAAATTCAGCGGTTCCCCATCTCAGCCCAGAAAGCAGGTAGAACAACTTTTGTGGTGTCTTTCAGATGCCTACCAAGGTAGTGTAAAAACTACCAAGAGAACTCCTGTCTGGCACCTTCCCCGGTGGAGTTGTGCATGGGGTGTGTTTGGAACATTTTGTCACCGGCCGAGTCCAAAATTCAGCGGTTCCCCATCTCAGCCCAGAAAGCAGGTAGAACAACTTTTGTGGTGTCTTTCAGATGCCTACCGGAGCAATGTAAAAACTACCAGGAGAACTCCTGTCTGGCACCTTCCCCGGTGGAGTTGTGCAGGGGGTGTGTTTGGAACATTTTGTCACCAGCCGAGTCCAAAATTCAGCGATTCCCCATCTCAGCCCAGAAAGCAGGTAGAACAACTTTTGTGGTGTCTTTCAGATGCCTACCGGAGCAATGTAAAAACTACCAGGAGAACTCCTGTCTGGCACCTTCCGTGGTGGAGTTGTGCATGGGGTGTGTTTGGAACATTTTGTCACCGGCCGAGTCCAAAATTCAGCGGTTCCCCATCTCAGCCCAGAAAGCAGGTAGAACAACTTTTGTGGTGTCTTTCAGATGCCTACCAAGGTAGTGTAAAAACTACCAGGAGAACTCCTGTCTGGCACCTTCCCCGGTGGAGTTGTGCAGGGGGTGTGTTTGGAACATTTTGTCACCGGCCGACTCCAAAATTCAGCGATTCCCCATCTCAGCCCAGAAAGCAGGTAGAACAACTTTTGTGGTGTCTTTCAGATGCCTACCAAGGTAGTGTAAAAACTACCAGGAGAACTCCTGTCTGGCACCTTCCCCGGTGGAGTTGTGCAGGGGGTGTGTTTGGAACATTTTGCCACCAGCCGACTCCAAAATTCAGCGGTTCCCCATCTCAGCCCAGAAAGCAGGTAGAACAACTTTTGTGGTGCCTTTCAGATGCCTACCAAGGTAGTGTAAAAACTACTAAGAGAACTCCTGTCTGGCACCTTCCCCGGTGGAGTTGTGCATGGGGTGTGTTTGGAACATTTTGTCACCAGCCGAGTCCAAAATTCAGCGGTTCCCCATCTCAGCCCAGAAAGCAGGTAGAACATCTTTTGTGGTGCCTTTCAGCTGCCTACCGGATCAATGTAAAAACTACCAGGAGAACTCCTGTCTGGCACCTTCCCCGGTGGAGTTGTGCAGGGGGTGTGTTTGGAACATTTTGCCACCAGCCGACTCCAAAATTCAGCGGTTCCCCATCTCAGCCCAGAAAGCAGGTAGAACAACTTTTGTGGTGCCTTTCAAATGCCTACCAAGGTAGTGTAAAAACCACCAGGAGAACTCCTGTCTGGCACCTTCCCCGGTGGAGTTGTGCATGGGGTGTCTGTGAAACATTTTGTCACCGGCCGACTCCAAAAATCAGCGGTTCCCCATCTCAGCCCAGAAAGCAGGTAGAACAACTTTTGTGGTGTCTTTCAGATGCCTACCGGAGCAATGTAAAAACTACCAGGAGAACTCCTGTCTGGCACCTTCCCCGGTGGAGTTGTGCAGGGGGTGTGTTTGGAACATTTTATCACCAGCCGAGTCCAAAATTCAGCTGTTCCCCATCTCAGCCCAGAAAGCAGGTAGAACAACTTTTGTGGTGTCTTTCAGATGCCTACCAAGGTAGTGTAAAAACTACGAAGAGAACTCCTGTCTGGCACCTTCCCCGGTGGAGTTGTGCATGGGGTGTGTTTGGAACATTTTGTCACCGGCCGAGTCCAAAATTCAGCGATTCCCCATCTCAGCCCAGAAAGCAGGTAGAACAACTTTTGTGGTGTCTTTCAGATGCCTACCAAGGTAGTGTAAAAACTACCAGGAGAACTCCTGTCTGGCACCTTCCCCGGTGGAGTTGTGCAGGGGGTGTGTTTGGAACATTTTGTCACCGGCCGAGTCCAAAATTCAGCGGTTCCCCATCTCAGCCCAGAAAGCAGGTAGAACAACTTTTGTGGTGTCTTTCAGATGCCTACCAAGGTAGTGTAAAAACTACCAGGAGAACTCCTGTCTGGCACCTTCCCCGGTGGAGTTGTGCATGGGGTGTGTTTGGAACATTTTGTCACCAGCCGACTCCAAAATTCAGCGTTTCCCCATCTCAGCCCAGAAAGCAGGTAGAACAACTTTTGTGGTGTCTTTCAGATGCCTACCGGAGCAATGTAAAAACTACCAGGAGAACTCCTGTCTGGCACCTTCCCCGGTGGAGTTGTGCATGGGGTGTGTTTGGAACATTTTGTCACCGGCCGAGTCCAAAATTCAGCGGTTCCCCATCTCAGCCCAGAAAGCAGGTACAACAACTTTTGTGGTGTCTTTTAGATGCCTACCAAGGTAGTGTAAAAACTACCAAGAGAACTCCTGTCTGGCACCTTCCCCGGTGGAGTTGTGCATGGGGTGTGTTTGGAACATTTTGTCACCGGCCGAGTCCAAAATTCAGCGTTTCCCCATCTCAGCCCAGAAAGCAGGTAGAACAACTTTTGTGGTGTCTTTCAGATGCCTACCAAGGTAGTGTAAAAACTACCAGGAGAACTCCTGTCTGGCACCTTCCCCGGTGGAGTTGTGCATGGGGTGTGTTTGGAACATTTTGTCACCGGCCGACTCCAAAATTCAGCGATTCCCCATCTCAGCCCAGAAAGCAGGTAGAACAACTTTTGTGGTGTCTTTCAGATGCCTACCAAGGTAGTGTAAAAACTACCAGGAGAACTCCTGTCTGGCACCTTCCGTGTGGAGTTGTGCATGGGGTGTGTTTGGAACATTTTGTCACCGGCCGACTCCAAAATTCAGCGTTTCCCCATCTCAGCCCAGAAAGCAGGTAGAACAACTTTTGTGGTGCCTTTCAGATGCCTACCAAGGTAGTGTAAAAACTACCAAGAGAACTCCTGTCTGGCACCTTCCCCGGTGGAGTTGTGCATGGGGTGTGTTTGGAACATTTTGTCAACGGCCGACTCCAAAATTCAGCGTTTCCGCATCTCAGCCCACAAAGCAGGTACAACAACTTTTCTTGTGCCTTTCAGCTGCCTACCAAGGTAGTGTAAAAACTACCAACAGAATTCGTTCCTGGCTCCTTCGCCGGTGGAGTTGTGCATGGGGTGTCTGTGGAACATTTTGTCACCGGCCGACTCCAAAATTCAGCGGTTCCCCATCTCAGCCCAGAAAGCAGGAAGAACAACTTTTGTGGTGCCTTTCAAATGCCTACCAAGGTAGTGTAAAAACCACCAGGAGAACTCCTGTCTGGCACCTTCCCCGGTGGAGATGTGCATGGGGTGTCTGTGAAACATTTTGTCACCGGCCGACTCCAAAATTCAGCGGTTCCCCATCTCAGCCCAGAAAGCAGGTAGAACAACTTTTGTGGTGTCTTTCAGATGCCTACCAAGGTAGTGTAAAAACTACCAGGAGAACTCCTGTCTGGCACCTTCCCCGGTGGAGTTGTGCATGGGGTGTGTTTGGAACATTTTGTCACCGGCCGACTCCAAAATTCAGCGATTCCCCATCTCAGCCCAGAAAGCAGGAAGAACAACTTTTGTGGTGTCTTTCAGATGCCTACCAAGGTAGTGTAAAAACTACCAGGAGAACTCCTGTCTGGCACCTTCCGTGGTGGAGTTGTGCATGGGGTGTGTTTGGAACATTTTGTCACCGGCCGACTCCAAAATTCAGCGGTTCCCCATCTCAGCCCAGAAAGCAGGTAGAACAACTTTTTTGGTGCCTTTCAGATGCCTACCAAGGTAGTGTAAAAACTACCAAGAGAACTCCTGTCTGGCACCTTCCCCGGTGGAGTTGTGCATGGGGTGTGTTTGGAACATTTTGTCACCGGCCGAGTCCAAAATTCAGCGATTCCCCATCTCAGCCCAGAAAGCAGGTAGAACAACTTTTGTGGTGTCTTTCAGATGCCTACCAAGGTAGTGTAAAAACTACCAGGAGAACTCCTGTCTGGCACCTTCCCCGGTGGAGTTGTGCATGGGGTGTCTGTGGAACATTTTGTCACCGGCCGACTCCAAAATTCAGCGGTTCCCCATCTCAGCCCAGAAAGCAGGTAGAACAACTTTTGTGGTGTCTTTCAGATGCCTACCGGAGCAATGTAAAAACTACCAGGAGAACTCCTGTCTGGCACCTTCCCCGGTGGAGTTGTGCAGGGGGTGTGTTTGGAACATTTTGCCACCAGCCGACTCCAAAGTTCAGCGGTTCCCCATCCTAGCCCAGAAAGCAGGAAGAACAACTTTTGTGGTGCCTTTCAAATGCCTACCAAGGTAGTGTAAAAACTACCAAGAGAACTCCTGTCTGGCACCTTCCCCGGTGGAGTTGTGCATGGGGTGTCTGTGAAACATTTTGTCACCGGCCGAGTCCAAAATTCAGCGGTTCCCCATCTCAGCCCAGAAAGCAGGTAGAACAACTTTTGTGGTGTCTTTCAGATGCCTACCGGAGCAATGTAAAAACTACCAGGAGAACTCCTGTCTGGCACCTTCCCCGGTGGAGTTGTGCATGGGGTGTGTTTGGAACATTTTGTCACCGGCCGAGTCCAAAATTCAGCGGTTCCCCATCTCAGCCCAGAAAGCAGGTAGAACAACTTTTGTGGTGTCTTTCAGATGCCTACCGGAGCAATGTAAAAACTACCAGGAGAACTCCTGTCTGGCACCTTCCCCGGTGGAGTTGTGCATGGGGTGTGTTTGGAACATTTTGTCACCGGCCGAGTCCAAAATTCAGCGGTTCCCCATCTCAGCCCAGAAAGCAGGTACAACAACTTTTGTGGTGTCTTTTAGATGCCTACCAAGGTAGTGTAAAAACTACCAAGAGAACTCCTGTCTGGCACCTTCCCCGGTGGAGTTGTGCATGGGGTGTGTTTGGAACATTTTGTCACCGGCCGAGTCCAAAATTCAGCGGTTCCCCATCTCAGCCCAGAAAGCAGGTAGAACAACTTTTGTGGTGTCTTTCAGATGCCTACCAAGGTAGTGTAAAAACTACCAGGAGAACTCCTGTCTGGCACCTTCCCCGGTGGAGTTGTGCATGGGGTGTGTTTGGAACATTTTGTCACCGGCCGACTCCAAAATTCAGCGATTCCCCATCTCAGCCCAGAAAGCAGGTAGAACAACTTTTGTGGTGTCTTTCAGATGCCTACCGGAGCAATGTAAAAACTACCAGGAGAACTCCTGTCTGGCACCTTCCCCGGTGGAGTTGTGCAGGGGGTGTGTTTGGAACATTTTGCCACCAGCCGACTCCAAAGTTCAGCGGTTCCCCATCCTAGCCCAGAAAGCAGGAAGAACAACTTTTGTGGTGCCTTTCAAATGCCTACCAAGGTAGTGTAAAAACTACCAGGAGAACTCCTGTCTGGCACCTTCCCCGGTGGAGTTGTGCATGGGGTGTCTGTGAAACATTTTGTCACCGGCCGAGTCCAAAATTCAGCGGTTCCCCATCTCAGCCCAGAAAGCAGGTAGAACAACTTTTGTGGTGTCTTTCAGATGCCTACCAAGGTAGTGTAAAAACTACCAGGAGAACTCCTGTCTGGCACCTTCCCCGGTGGAGTTGTGCATGGGGTGTGTTTGGAACATTTTGTCACCAGCCGACTCCAAAATTCAGCGTTTCCCCATCTCAGCCCAGAAAGCAGGTAGAACAACTTTTGTGGTGTCTTTCAGATGCCTACCGGAGCAATGTAAAAACTACCAGGAGAACTCCTGTCTGGCACCTTCCCCGGTGGAGTTGTGCATGGGGTGTGTTTGGAACATTTTGTCACCGGCCGAGTCCAAAATTCAGCGGTTCCCCATCTCAGCCCAGAAAGCAGGTACAACAACTTTTGTGGTGTCTTTTAGATGCCTACCAAGGTAGTGTAAAAACTACCAAGAGAACTCCTGTCTGGCACCTTCCCCGGTGGAGTTGTGCATGGGGTGTGTTTGGAACATTTTGTCACCGGCCGAGTCCAAAATTCAGCGTTTCCCCATCTCAGCCCAGAAAGCAGGTAGAACAACTTTTGTGGTGTCTTTCAGATGCCTACCAAGGTAGTGTAAAAACTACCAGGAGAACTCCTGTCTGGCACCTTCCCCGGTGGAGTTGTGCATGGGGTGTGTTTGGAACATTTTGTCACCGGCCGACTCCAAAATTCAGCGATTCCCCATCTCAGCCCAGAAAGCAGGTAGAACAACTTTTGTGGTGTCTTTCAGATGCCTACCAAGGTAGTGTAAAAACTACCAGGAGAACTCCTGTCTGGCACCTTCCGTGTGGAGTTGTGCATGGGGTGTGTTTGGAACATTTTGTCACCGGCCGACTCCAAAATTCAGCGTTTCCCCATCTCAGCCCAGAAAGCAGGTAGAACAACTTTTGTGGTGCCTTTCAGATGCCTACCAAGGTAGTGTAAAAACTACCAAGAGAACTCCTGTCTGGCACCTTCCCCGGTGGAGTTGTGCATGGGGTGTGTTTGGAACATTTTGTCAACGGCCGACTCCAAAATTCAGCGTTTCCGCATCTCAGCCCACAAAGCAGGTACAACAACTTTTCTTGTGCCTTTCAGCTGCCTACCAAGGTAGTGTAAAAACTACCAAGAGAATTCGTTCCTGGCACCTTCCCCGGTGGAGTTGTGCATGGGGTGTCTGTGGAACATTTTGTCACCGGCCGAGTCCAAAATTCAGCGATTCCCCATCTCAGCCCAGAAAGCAGGTAGAACAACTTTTGTGGTGTCTTTCAGATGCCTACCAAGGTAGTGTAAAAACTACCAGGAGAACTCCTGTCTGGCACCTTCCGTGGTGGAGTTGTGCATGGGGTGTGTTTGGAACATTTTGTCACCGGCCGAGTCCAAAATTCAGCGTTTCCCCATCTCAGCCCAGAAAGCAGGTAGAACAACTTTTGTGGTGCCTTTCAGATGCCTACCAAGGTAGTGTAAAAACTACCAAGAGAACTCCTGTCTGGCACCTTCCCCGGTGGAGTTGTGCATGGGGTGTGTTTGGAACATTTTGTCAACGGCCGACTCCAAAATTCAGCGTTTCTGCATCTCAGCCCACAAAGCAGGTACAACAACTTTTCTTGTGCCTTTCAGCTGCCTACCAAGGTAGTGTAAAAACTACCAACAGAATTCGTTCCTGGCTCCTTCGCCGGTGGAGTTGTGCATGGGGTGTCTGTGGAACATTTTGTCACCGGCCGACTCCAAAATTCAGCGGTTCCCCATCTCAGCCCAGAAAGCAGGAAGAACAACTTTTGTGGTGCCTTTCAAATGCCTACCAAGGTAGTGTAAAAACCACCAGGAGAACTCCTGTCTGGCACCTTCCCCGGTGGAGATGTGCATGGGGTGTCTGTGAAACATTTTGTCACCGGCCGAGTCCAAAATTCAGCGGTTCCCCATCTCAGCCCAGAAAGCAGGTAGAACAACTTTTGTGGTGTCTTTCAGATGCCTACCAAGGTAGTGTAAAAACTACCAGGAGAACTCCTGTCTGGCACCTTCCCCGGTGGAGTTGTGCATGGGGTGTGTTTGGAACATTTTGTCACCGGCCGACTCCAAAATTCAGCGATTCCCCATCTCAGCCCAGAAAGCAGGTAGAACAACTTTTGTGGTGTCTTTCAGATGCCTACCAAGGTAGTGTAAAAACTACCAGGAGAACTCCTGTCTGGCACCTTCCGTGGTGGAGTTGTGCATGGGGTGTGTTTGGAACATTTTGTCACCGGCCGACTCCAAAATTCAGCGGTTCCCCATCTCAGCCCAGAAAGCAGGTAGAACAACTTTTTTGGTGTCTTTCAGATGCCTACCAAGGTAGTGTAAAAACTACCAAGAGAACTCCTGTCTGGCACCTTCCCCGGTGGAGTTGTGCATGGGGTGTGTTTGGAACATTTTGTCACCGGCCGACTCCAAAATTCAGCGGTTCCCCATCTCCGCCCAGAAAGCAGGTAGAACAACTTTTTTGGTGCCTTTCAGATGCCTACCAAGGTAGTGTAAAAACTACCAAGAGAACTCCTGTCTGGCACCTTCCCCGGTGGAGTTGTGCATGGGGTGTGTTTGGAACATTTTGTCACCGGCCGAGTCCAAAATTCAGCGATTCCCCATCTCAGCCCAGAAAGCAGGTAGAACAACTTTTGTGGTGTCTTTCAGATGCCTACCAAGGTAGTGTAAAAACTACCAGGAGAACTCCTGTCTGGCACCTTCCCCGGTGGAGTTGTGCATGGGGTGTCTGTGGAACATTTTGTCACCGGCCGACTCCAAAATTCAGCTCTTCCCCATCTCAGCCCAGAAAGCAGGTAGAACAACTTTTGTGGTGTCTTTCAGATGCCTACCGGAGCAATGTAAAAACTACCAGGAGAACTCCTGTCTGGCACCTTCCCCGGTGGAGTTGTGCAGGGGGTGTGTTTGGAACATTTTGCCACCAGCCGACTCCAAAGTTCAGCGGTTCCCCATCCTAGCCCAGAAAGCAGGAAGAACAACTTTTGTGGTGCCTTTCAAATGCCTACCAAGGTAGTGTAAAAACTACCAAGAGAACTCCTGTCTGGCACCTTCCCCGGTGGAGTTGTGCATGGGGTGTCTGTGAAACATTTTGTCACCGGCCGACTCCAAAATTCAGCGGTTCCCCATCTCAGCCCAGAAAGCAGGTAGAACAACTTTTGTGGTGTCTTTCAGATGCCTACCGGAGCAATGTAAAAACTACCAGGAGAACTCCTGTCTGGCACCTTCCCCGGTGGAGTTGTGCATGGGGTGTGTTTGGAACATTTTGTCACCAGCCGAGTCCAAAATTCAGCGGTTCCCCATCTCAGCCCAGAAAGCAGGTAGAACAACTTTTGTGGTGTCTTTCAGATGCCTACCGGAGCAATGTAAAAACTACCAGGAGAACTCCTGTCTGGCACCTTCCGTGGTGGAGTTGTGCATGGGGTGTGTTTGGAACATTTTGTCACCGGCCGAGTCCAAAATTCAGCGGTTCCCCATCTCAGCCCAGAAAGCAGGTAGAACAACTTTTGTGGTGTCTTTCAGATGCCTACCAAGGTAGTGTAAAAACTACCAGGAGAACTCCTGTCTGGCACCTTCCCCGGTGGAGTTGTGCAGGGGGTGTGTTTGGAACATTTTGTCACCAGCCGACTCCAAAATTCAGCGATTCCCCATCTCAGCCCAGAAAGCAGGTAGAACAACTTTTGTGGTGTCTTTCAGATGCCTACCAAGGTAGTGTAAAAACTACCAGGAGAACTCCTGTCTGGCACCTTCCGTGGTGGAGTTGTGCAGGGGGTGTGTTTGGAACATTTTGCCACCAGCCGACTCCAAAATTCAGCGGTTCCCCATCTCAGCCCAGAAAGCAGGTAGAACAACTTTTGTGGTGCCTTTCAGATGCCTACCAAGGTAGTGTAAAAACTACTAAGAGAACTCCTGTCTGGCACCTTCCCCGGTGGAGTTGTGCATGGGGTGTGTTTGGAACATTTTGTCACCAGCCGAGTCCAAAATTCAGCGGTTCCCCATCTCAGCCCAGAAAGCAGGTAGAACATCTTTTGTGGTGCCTTTCAGCTGCCTACCGGATCAATGTAAAAACTACCAGGAGAACTCCTGTCTGGCACCTTCCCCGGTGGAGTTGTGCAGGGGGTGTGTTTGGAACATTTTGCCACCAGCCGACACCAAAATTCAGCTGTTCCCCATCTCAGCCCAGAAAGCAGGTAGAACAACTTTTGTGGTGTCTTTCAGATGCCTACCAAGGTAGTGTAAAAACTACCAGGAGAACTCCTGTCTGGCACCTTCCCCGGTGGAGTTGTGCATGGGGTGTGTTTGGAACATTTTGTCACCAGCCGAGTCCAAAATTCAGCGTTTCCCCATCTCAGCCCAGAAAGCAGGTAGAACAACTTTTGTGGTGTCTTTCAGATGCCTACCGGAGCAATGTAAAAACTACCAGGAGAACTCCTGTCTGGCACCTTCCCCGGTGGAGTTGTGCATGGGGTGTGTTTGGAACATTTTGTCACCGGCCGAGTCCAAAATTCAGCGGTTCCCCATCTCAGCCCAGAAAGCAGGTACAACAACTTTTGTGGTGTCTTTTAGATGCCTACCAAGGTAGTGTAAAAACTACCAAGAGAACTCCTGTCTGGCACCTTCCCCGGTGGAGTTGTGCATGGGGTGTGTTTGGAACATTTTGTCACCGGCCGAGTCCAAAATTCAGCGTTTCCCCATCTCAGCCCAGAAAGCAGGTAGAACAACTTTTGTGGTGTCTTTCAGATGCCTACCAAGGTAGTGTAAAAACTACCAGGAGAACTCCTGTCTGGCACCTTCCCCGGTGGAGTTGTGCATGGGGTGTGTTTGGAACATTTTGTCACCGGCCGACTCCAAAATTCAGCGATTCCCCATCTCAGCCCAGAAAGCAGGTAGAACAACTTTTGTGGTGTCTTTCAGATGCCTACCAAGGTAGTGTAAAAACTACCAGGAGAACTCCTGTCTGGCACCTTCCGTGGTGGAGTTGTGCATGGGGTGTGTTTGGAACATTTTGTCACCGGCCGACTCCAAAATTCAGCGTTTCCCCATCTCAGCCCAGAAAGCAGGTAGAACAACTTTTGTGGTGCCTTTCAGATGCCTACCAAGGTAGTGTAAAAACTACCAAGAGAACTCCTGTCTGGCACCTTCCCCGGTGGAGTTGTGCATGGGGTGTGTTTGGAACATTTTGTCAACGGCCGACTCCAAAATTCAGCGTTTCCGCATCTCAGCCCACAAAGCAGGTACAACAACTTTTCTTGTGCCTTTCAGCTGCCTACCAAGGTAGTGTAAAAACTACCAACAGAATTCGTTCCTGGCTCCTTCGCCGGTGGAGTTGTGCATGGGGTGTCTGTGGAACATTTTGTCACCGGCCGACTCCTAAATTCAGCGGTTCCCCATCTCAGCCCAGAAAGCAGGAAGAACAACTTTTGTGGTGCCTTTCAAATGCCTACCAAGGTAGTGTAAAAACCACCAGGAGAACTCCTGTCTGGCACCTTCCCCGGTGGAGATGTGCATGGGGTGTCTGTGAAACATTTTGTCACCGGCCGACTCCAAAATTCAGCGGTTCCCCATCTCAGCCCAGAAAGCAGGTAGAACAACTTTTGTGGTGTCTTTCAGATGCCTACCAAGGTAGTGTAAAAACTACCAGGAGAACTCCTGTCTGGCACCTTCCCCGGTGGAGTTGTGCATGGGGTGTGTTTGGAACATTTTGTCAACGGCCGACTCCAAAATTCAGCGGTTCCCCATCTCAGCCCACAAAGCAGGTACAACAACTTTTCTTGTGCCTTTCAGCTGCCTACCAAGGTAGTGTAAAAACTACCAACAGAATTCGTTCCTGGCTCCTTCGCCGGTGGAGTTGTGCATGGGGTGTCTGTGGAACATTTTGTCACCGGCCGACTCCAAAATTCAGCGGTTCCCCATCTCAGCCCAGAAAGCAGGAAGAACAACTTTTGTGGTGCCTTTCAAATGCCTACCAAGGTAGTGTAAAAACCACCAGGAGAACTCCTGTCTGGCACCTTCCCCGGTGGAGTTGTGCAGGGGGTGTGTTTGGAACATTTTGTCACCAGCCGAGTCCAAAATTCAGCGGTTCCCCATCTCAGCCCAGAAAGCAGGTAGAACAACTTTTGTGGTGTCTTTCAGCTGCCTACCAAGGTAGTGTAAAAACTACCAACAGAATTCGTTCCTGGCACCTTCCCCGGTGGAGTTGTGCATGGGGTGTCTGTGAAACATTTTGTCACCGGCCGACTCCAAAATTCAGCGGTTCCCCATCTCAGCCCAGAAAGCAGGTAGAACAACTTTTGTGGTGTCTTTCAGATGCCTACCGGAGCAATGTAAAAACTACCAGGAGAACTCCTGTCTGGCACCTTCCCCGGTGGAGTTGTGCATGGGGTGTTTTTGGAACATTTTGTCACCAGCCGACTCCAAAATTCAGCGTTTCCCCATCTCAGCCCAGAAAGCAGGCAGAACAACTTTTGTGGTGTCTTTCAGATGCCTACCAAGGTAGTGTAAAAACTACCAGGAGAACTCCTGTCTGGCACCTTCCCCGGTGGAGTTGTGCATGGGGTGTCTGTGAAACATTTTGTCACCAGCCGACTCCAAAATTCAGCGGTTCCCCATCTCAGCCCAGAAAGCAGGTAGAACAACTTTTGTGGTGTCTTTCAGATGCCTACCGGAGCAATGTAAAAACTACCAGGAGAACTCCTGTCTGGCACCTTCCCCGGTGGAGTTGTGCAGGGGGTGTGTTTGGAACATTTTATCACCAGCCGAGTCCAAAATTCAGCGATTCCCCATCTCAGCCCAGAAAGCAGGTAGAACAACTTTTGTGGTGTCTTTCAGATGCCTACCAAGGTAGTGTAAAAACTACGAAGAGAACTCCTGTCTGGCACCTTCCCCGGTGGAGTTGTGCATGGGGTGTGTTTGGAACATTTTGTCACCAGCCGACTCCAAAATTCAGCGGTTCCCCATCTCAGCCCAGAAAGCAGGTAGAACAACTTTTGTGGTGTCTTTCAGATGCCTACCAAGGTAGTGTAAAAACTACTAAGAGAACTCCTGTCTGGCACCTTCCCCGGTGGAGTTGTGCATGGGGTGTGTTTGGAACATTTTGTCACCGGCCGAGTCCAAAATTCAGCGATTCCCCATCTCAGCCCAGAAAGCAGGTAGAACAACTTTTGTGGTGTCTTTCAGATGCCTACCAAGGTAGTGTAAAAACTACCAGGAGAACTCCTGTCTGGCACCTTCCCCGGTGGAGATGTGCATGGGGTGTGTTTGGAACATTTTGTCACCAGCCGAGTCCAAAATTCAGCTGTTCCCCATCTCAGCCCAGAAAGCAGGTAGAACAACTTTTGTGGTGTCTTTCAGATGCCTACCGGAGCAATGTAAAAACTACCAGGAGAACTCCTGTCTGGCACCTTCCCCGGTGGAGTTGTGCAGGGGGTGTGTTTGGAACATTTTGTCACCAGCCGACTCCAAAATTCAGCGGTTCCCCATCTCAGCCCACAAAGCAGGTACAACAACTTTTCTTGTGCCTTTCAGCTGCCTACCAAGGTAGTGTAAAAACTACCAACAGAATTCGTTCCTGGCACCTTCCCCGGTGGAGTTGTGCAAGGGGTTTCTGTGGAACATTTTGTCACCAGCCGAGTCCAAAATTCAGCGTTTCCCCATCTCAGCCCAGAAAGCAGGTAGAACAACTTTTGTGGTGTCTTTCAGATGCCTACCGGACCAATGTAAAAACTACCAGGAGAACTCCTGTCTGGCACCTTCCCCGGTGGAGTTGTGCAGGGGGTGTGTTTGGAACATTTTGCCACCAGCCGACTCCAAAGTTCAGCGGTTCCCCATCCTAGCCCAGAAAGCAGGAAGAACAACTTTTGTGGTGCCTTTCAAATGCCTACCAAGGTAGTGTAAAAACTACCAAGAGAACTCCTGTCTGGCACCTTCCCCGGTGGAGTTGTGCATGGGGTGTCTGTGAAACATTTTGTCACCGGCCGAGTCCAAAATTCAGCGGTTCCCCATCTCAGCCCAGAAAGCAGGTAGAACAACTTTTGTGGTGTCTTTCAGATGCCTACCGGAGCAATGTAAAAACTACCAGGAGAACTCCTGTCTGGCACCTTCCCCGGTGGAGTTGTGCAGGGGGTGTGTTTGGAACATTTTGTCACCAGCCGAGTCCAAAATTCAGCGATTCCCCATCTCAGCCCAGAAAGCAGGTAGAACAACTTTTGTGGTGTCTTTCAGATGCCTACCGGAGCAATGTAAAAACTACCAGGAGAACTCCTGTCTGGCACCTTCCGTGGTGGAGTTGTGCATGGGGTGTGTTTGGAACATTTTGTCACCGGCCGAGTCCAAAATTCAGCGGTTCCCCATCTCAGCCCAGAAAGCAGGTAGAACAACTTTTGTGGTGTCTTTCAGATGCCTACCAAGGTAGTGTAAAAACTACCAGGAGAACTCCTGTCTGGCACCTTCCGTGGTGGAGTTGTGCAGGGGGTGTGTTTGGAACATTTTGTCACAAGCCGACTCCAAAATTCAGCGGTTCCCCATCTCAGCCCAGAAAGCAGGTAGAACAACTTTTGTGGTGCCTTTCAGATGCCTACCAAGGTAGTGTAAAAACTACTAAGAGAACTCCTGTCTGGCACCTTCCCCGGTGGAGTTGTGCATGGGGTGTGTTTGGAACATTTTGTCACCAGCCGAGTCCAAAATTCAGCGTTTCCCCATCTCAGCCCAGAAAGCAGGTAGAACAACTTTTGTGGTGTCTTTCAGATGCCTACCGGAGCAATGTAAAAACTACCAGGAGAACTCCTGTCTGGCACCTTCCCCGGTGGAGTTGTGCAGGGGGTGTGTTTGGAACATTTTGTCAACGGCCGACTCCAAAATTCAGCGGTTCCCCATCTCAGCCCACAAAGCAGGTACAACAACTTTTCTTGTGCCTTTCAGCTGCCTACCAAGGTAGTGTAAAAACTACCAAGAGAACTCCTGTCTGGCACCTTCCCCGGTGGAGTTGTGCATGGGGTGTGTTTGGAACATTTTGTCACCGGCCGAGTCCAAAATTCAGCGGTTCCCCATCTCAGCCCAGAAAGCAGGTAGAACAACTTTTGTGGTGTCTTTCAGATGCCTACCAAGGTAGTGTAAAAACTACCAGGAGAACTCCTGTCTGGCACCTTCCCCGGTGGAGTTGTGCAGGGGGTGTGTTTGGAACATTTTGTCACCGGCCGACTCCAAAATTCAGCGATTCCCCATCTCAGCCCAGAAAGCAGGTAGAACAACTTTTGTGGTGTCTTTCAGATGCCTACCAAGGTAGTGTAAAAACTACCAGGAGAACTCCTGTCTGGCACCTTCCGTGGTGGAGTTGTGCATGGGGTGTGTTTGGAACATTTTGTCACCGGCCGACTCCAAAATTCAGCGTTTCCCCATCTCAGCCCAGAAAGCAGGTAGAACAACTTTTGTGGTGCCTTTCAGATGCCTACCAAGGTAGTGTAAAAACTACCAAGAGAACTCCTGTCTGGCACCTTCCCCGGTGGAGTTGTGCATGGGGTGTGTTTGGAACATTTTGTCAACGGCCGACTCCAAAATTCAGCGTTTCCGCATCTCAGCCCACAAAGCAGGTACAACAACTTTTCTTGTGCCTTTCAGCTGCCTACCAAGGTAGTGTAAAAACTACCAGGAGAACTCCTGTCTGGCACCTTCCCCGGTGGAGTTGTGCATGGGGTGTCTGTGGAACATTTTGTCACCGGCCGACTCCAAAATTCAGCGGTTCCCCATCTCAGCCCAGAAAGCAGGAAGAACAACTTTTGTGGTGCCTTTCAAATGCCTACCAAGGTAGTGTAAAAACCACCAGGAGAACTCCTGTCTGGCACCTTCCCCGGTGGAGATGTGCATGGGGTGTCTGTAAAACATTTTGTCACCGGCCGAGTCCAAAATTCAGCGGTTCCCCATCTCAGCCCAGAAAGCAGGTAGAACAACTTTTGTGGTGTCTTTCAGATGCCTACCAAGGTAGTGTAAAAACTACCAGGAGAACTCCTGTCTGGCACCTTCCCCGGTGGAGTTGTGCATGGGGTGTGTTTGGAACATTTTGTCACCGGCCAACTCCAAAATTCAGCGATTCCCCATCTCAGCCCAGAAAGCAGGTAGAACAACTTTTGTGGTGTCTTTCAGATGCCTACCAAGGTAGTGTAAAAACTGCCAGGAGAACTCCTGTCTGGCACCTTCCCCGGTGGAGTTGTGCATGGGGTGTGTTTGGAACATTTTGTCAACGGCCGACTCCAAAATTCAGCGTTTCCGCATCTCAGCCCACAAAGCAGGTACAACAACTTTTCTTGTGCCTTTCAGCTGCCTACCAAGGTAGTGTAAAAACTACCAACAGAATTCGTTCCTGGCTCCTTCGCCGGTGGAGTTGTGCATGGGGTGTCTGTGGAACATTTTGTCACCGGCCGACACCAAAATTCAGCGGTTCCCCATCTCAGCCCAGAAAGCAGGAAGAACAACTTTTGTGGTGCCTTTCAAATGCCTACCAAGGTAGTGTAAAAACCACCAGGAGAACTCCTGTCTGGCACCTTCCCCGGTGGAGATGTGCATGGGGTGTCTGTGAAACATTTTGTCACCGGCCGACTCCAAAATTCAGCGGTTCCCCATCTCAGCCCAGAAAGCAGGTAGAACAACTTTTGTGGTGTCTTTCAGATGCCTACCAAGGTAGTGTAAAAACTACCAGGAGAACTCCTGTCTGGCACCTTCCCCGGTGGAGTTGTGCATGGGGTGTGTTTGGAACATTTTGTCACCGGCCAACTCCAAAATTCAGCGATTCCCCATCTCAGCCCAGAAAGCAGGTAGAACAACTTTTGTGGTGTCTTTCAGATGCCTACCAAGGTAGTGTAAAAACTACCAGGAGAACTCCTGTCTGGCACCTTCCCCGGTGGAGTTGTGCATGGGGTGTGTTTGGAACATTTTGTCACCGGCCGACTCCAAAATTCAGCGGTTCCCCATCTCAGCCCAGAAAGCAGGTAGAACAACTTTTTTGGTGCCTTTCAGATGCCTACCAAGGTAGTGTAAAAACTACCAGGAGAACTCCTGTCTGGCACCTTCCCCGGTGGAGTTGTGCATGGGGTGTGTTTGGAACATTTTGTCAACGGCCGACTCCAAAATTCAGCGGTTCCCCATCTCAGCCCACAAAGCAGGTACAACAACTTTTCTTGTGCCTTTCAGCTGCCTACCAAGGTAGTGTAAAAACTACCAACAGAATTCGTTCCTGGCACCTTCCCCGGTGGAGTTGTGCATGGGGTGTGTTTGGAACATTTTGTCACCGGCCGAGTCCAAAATTCAGCGGTTCCCCATCTCAGCCCACAAAGCAGGTAGAACAACTTTTCTTGTGCCTTTCAGCTGCCTACCAAGGTAGTGTAAAAACTACCAAGAGAATTCGTTCCTGGCACCTTCCCCGGTGGAGTTGTGCATGGGGTGTCTGTGGAACATTTTGTCACCGGCCGAGTCCAAAATTCAGCGGTTCCCCATCTCAGCCCAGAAAGCAGGTAGAACAACTTTTGTGGTGTCTTTCAGATGCCTACCGGAGCAATGTAAAAACTACCAGGAGAACTCCTGTCTGGCACCTTCCCCGGTGGAGTTGTGCATGGGGTGTGTTTGGAACATTTTGTCACCGGCCGAGTCCAAAATTCAGCGGTTCCCCATCTCAGCCCAGAAAGCAGGTAGAACAACTTTTGTGGTGCCTTTCAGCTGCCTACCAAGGTAGTGTAAAAACTACCAAGAGAACTCCTGTCTGGCACCTTCCCCGGTGGAGTTGTGCATGGGGTGTGTTTGGAACATTTTGTCACCGGCCGAGTCCAAAATTCAGCGGTTCCCCATCTCAGCCCAGAAAGCAGGAAGAACAACATTTGTGGTGTCTTTCAGATGCCTACCAAGGTAGTGTAAAAACTACCAGGAGAACTCCTGTCTGGCACCTTCCCCGGTGGAGTTGTGCATGGGGTGTGTTTGGAACATTTTGTCACAAGCCGACTCCAAAATTCAGAGTTTCCCCATCTCAGCCCAGAAAGCAGGTAGAACAACTTTTGTGGTGCCTTTCAGCTGCCTACCAAGGTAGTGTAAAAACTACCAACAGAATTCGTTCCTGGCACCTTCCCCGGTGGAGTTGTGCATGGGGTGTGTTTGGAACATTTTGTCACCGGCCGAGTCCAAAATTCAGCGGTTCCCCATCTCAGCCCAGAAAGCAGGTAGAACAACTTTTGTGGTGTCTTTCAGATGCCTACCAAGGTAGTGTAAAAACTACCAGGAGAACTCCTGTCTGGCACCTTCCCCGGTGGAGTTGTGCAGGGGGTGTGTTTGGAACATTTTGTCACCGGCCGACTCCAAAATTCAGCGGTTCCCCATCTCAGCCCACAAAGCAGGTAGAACAACTTTTTTTGTGCCTTTCAGCTGCCTACCAAGGTAGTGTAAAAACTACCAACAGAATTCGTTCCTGGCACCTTCCCCGGTGGAGTTGTGCATGGGGTGTGTTTGGAACATTTTGTCACCGGCCGAGTCCAAAATTCAGCGGTTCCCCATCTCAGCCCAGAAAGCAGGTAGAACAACTTTTGTGGTGTCTTTCAGATGCCTACCAAGGTAGTGTAAAAACTACCAGGAGAACTCCTGTCTGGCACCTTCCCCGGTGGAGTTGTGCAGGGGGTGTGTTTGGAACATTTTGTCACCAGCCGAGTCCAAAATTCAGCGGTTCCCCATCTCAGCCCAGAAAGCAGGTAGAACAACTTTTGTGGTGTCTTTCAGATGCCTACCAAGGTAGTGTAAAAACTACCAGGAGAACTCCTGTCTGGCACCTTCCCCGGTGGAGTTGTTCATGGGGTGTCTGTGAAACATTTTGTCACCGGCCGACTCCAAAAATCAGCGGTTCCCCATCTCAGCCCAGAAAGCTGGTAGAACAACTTTTGTGGTGTCTTTCAGATGCCTACCAAGGTAGTGTAAAAACTACTAAGAGAACTCCTGTCTGGCACCTTCCCCGGTGGAGTTGTTCATGGGGTGTGTTTGGAACATTTTGTCACCGGCCGAGTCCAAAATTCAGCTGTTCCCCATCTCAGCCCAGAAAGCAGGTAGAACAACTTTTGTGGTGTCTTTCAGATGCCTACCAAGGTAGTGTAAAAACCACCAGGAGAACTCCTGTCTGGCACCTTCCCCGGTGGAGTTGTGCATGGGGTGTCTGTGAAACATTTTGTCACCGGCCGAGTCCAAAATTCAGCGGTTCCCCATCTCAGCCCAGAAAGCAGGTAGAACAACTTTTGTGGTGTCTTTCAGATGCCTACCGGAGCAATGTAAAAACTACCAGGAGAACTCCTGTCTGGCACCTTCCCCGGTGGAGTTGTGCAGGGGGTGTGTTTGGAACATTTTTCACAAGCCGAGTCCAAAATTCAGCTGTTCCCCATCTCAGCCCAGAAAGCAGGTAGAACAACTTTTGTGGTGTCTTTCAGATGCCTACCAAGGTAGTGTAAAAACTACTAAGAGAACTCCTGTCTGGCACCTTCCCCGGTGGAGTTGTGCATGGGGTGTGTTTGGAACATTTTGTCACCGGCCGAGTCCAAAATTCAGCGATTCCCCATCTCAGCCCAGAAAGCAGGTAGAACAACTTTTGTGGTGTCTTTCAGATGCCTACCAAGGTAGTGTAAAAACTACCAGGAGAACTCCTGTCTGGCACCTTCCCCGGTGGAGTTGTGCATGGGGTGTGTTTGGAACATTTTATCACCAGCCGAGTCCAAAATTCAGCGGTTCCCCATCTCAGCCCAGAAAGCAGGTAGAACATCTTTTGTGGTGCCTTTCAGCTGCCTACCGGATCAATGTAAAAACTACCAGGAGAACTCCTGTCTGGCACCTTCCCCGGTGGAGTTGTGCAGGGGGTGTGTTTGGAACATTTTGCCACCAGCCGACTCCAAAATTCAGCGTTTCCCCATCTCAGCCCAGAAAGCAGGTAGAACAACTTTTGTGGTGCCTTTCAAATGCCTACCAAGGTAGTGTAAAAACCACCAGGAGAACTCCTGTCTGGCACCTTCCCCGGTGGAGTTGTGCATGGGGTGTCTGTGAAACATTTTGTCACCGGCCGAGTCCAAAAATCAGCGGTTCCCCATCTCAGCCCAGAAAGCAGGTAGAACAACTTTTGTGGTGTCTTTCAGATGCCTACCGGAGCAATGTAAAAACTACCAGGAGAACTCCTGTCTGGCACCTTCCCCGGTGGAGTTGTGCAGGGGGTGTGTTTGGAACATTTTATCACCAGCCGAGTCCAAAATTCAGCTGTTCCCCATCTCAGCCCAGAAAGCAGGTAGAACAACTTTTGTGGTGTCTTTCAGATGCCTACCAAGGTAGTGTAAAAACTACCAGGAGAACTCCTGTCTGGCACCTTCCCCGGTGGAGTTGTGCAGGGGGTGTGTTTGGAACATTTTGTCACCAGCCGAGTCCAAAATTCAGCGGTTCCCCATCTCAGCCCAGAAAGCAGGTAGAACAACTTTTGTGGTGTCTTTCAGATGCCTACCAAGGTAGTGTAAAAACTACCAGGAGAACTCCTGTCTGGCACCTTCCCCGGTGGAGTTGTGCATGGGGTGTCTGTGAAACATTTTGTCACCGGCCGACTCCAAAAATCAGCGGTTCCCCATCTCAGCCCAGAAAGCTGGTAGAACAACTTTTGTGGTGTCTTTCAGATGCCTACCAAGGTAGTGTAAAAACTACTAAGAGAACTCCTGTCTGGCACCTTCCCCGGTGGAGTTGTTCATGGGGTGTGTTTGGAACATTTTGTCACCGGCCGAGTCCAAAATTCAGCTGTTCCCCATCTCAGCCCAGAAAGCAGGTAGAACAACTTTTGTGGTGTCTTTCAGATGCCTACCAAGGTAGTGTAAAAACCACCAGGAGAACTCCTGTCTGGCACCTTCCCCGGTGGAGTTGTGCATGGGGTGTCTGTGAAACATTTTGTCACCGGCCGACTCCAAAAATCAGCGGTTCCCCATCTCAGCCCAGAAAGCAGGTAGAACAACTTTTGTGGTGTCTTTCAGATGCCTACCGGAGCAATGTAAAAACTACCAGGAGAACTCCTGTCTGGCACCTTCCCCGGTGGAGTTGTGCAGGGGGTGTGTTTGGAACATTTTTCACAAGCCGAGTCCAAAATTCAGCTGTTCCCCATCTCAGCCCAGAAAGCAGGTAGAACAACTTTTGTGGTGTCTTTCAGATGCCTACCAAGGTAGTGTAAAAACTACTAAGAGAACTCCTGTCTGGCACCTTCCCCGGTGGAGTTGTGCATGGGGTGTGTTTGGAACATTTTGTCACCGGCCGAGTCCAAAATTCAGCGATTCCCCATCTCAGCCCAGAAAGCAGGTAGAACAACTTTTGTGGTGTCTTTCAGATGCCTACCAAGGTAGTGTAAAAACTACCAGGAGAACTCCTGTCTGGCACCTTCCCCGGTGGAGTTGTGCATGGGGTGTGTTTGGAACATTTTATCACCAGCCGAGTCCAAAATTCAGCGGTTCCCCATCTCAGCCCAGAAAGCAGGTAGAACATCTTTTGTGGTGCCTTTCAGCTGCCTACCGGATCAATGTAAAAACTACCAGGAGAACTCCTGTCTGGCACCTTCCCCGGTGGAGTTGTGCAGGGGGTGTGTTTGGAACATTTTGCCACCAGCCGACTCCAAAATTCAGCGTTTCCCCATCTCAGCCCAGAAAGCAGGTAGAACAACTTTTGTGGTGCCTTTCAAATGCCTACCAAGGTAGTGTAAAAACCACCAGGAGAACTCCTGTCTGGCACCTTCCCCGGTGGAGTTGTGCATGGGGTGTCTGTGAAACATTTTGTCACCGGCCGAGTCCAAAAATCAGCGGTTCCCCATCTCAGCCCAGAAAGCAGGTAGAACAACTTTTGTGGTGTCTTTCAGATGCCTACCGGAGCAATGTAAAAACTACCAGGAGAACTCCTGTCTGGCACCTTCCCCGGTGGAGTTGTGCAGGGGGTGTGTTTGGAACATTTTATCACCAGCCGAGTCCAAAATTCAGCTGTTCCCCATCTCAGCCCAGAAAGCAGGTAGAACAACTTTTGTGGTGTCTTTCAGATGCCTACCAAGGTAGTGTAAAAACTACCAAGAGAACTCCTGTCTGGCACCTTCCCCGGTGGAGTTGTGCATGGGGTGTGTTTGGAACATTTTGTCAACGGCCGACTCCAAAATTCAGCGGTTCCCCATCTCAGCCCACAAAGCAGGTACAACAACTTTTCTTGTGCCTTTCAGCTGCCTACCAAGGTAGTGTAAAAACTACCAACAGAATTCGTTCCTGGCTCCTTCCCCGGTGGAGTTGTGCATGGGGTGTGTTTGGAACATTTTGTCACCAGCCGAGTCCAAAATTCAGCGGTTCCCCATCTCAGCCCAGAAAGCAGGTAGAACAACTTTTGTGGTGTCTTTCAGATGCCTACCAAGGTAGTGTAAAAACTACCAAGAGAACTCCTGTCTGGCACCTTCCCCGGTGGAGTTGTGCATGGGGTGTGTTTGGAACATTTTGTCACCAGCCGAGTCCAAAATTCAGCGTTTCCCCATCTCAGCCCAGAAAGCAGGTAGAACAACTTTTGTGGTGTCTTTCAGATGCCTACCGGAGCAATGTAAAAACTACCAGGAGAACTCCTGTCTGGCACCTTCCCCGGTGGAGTTGTGCATGGGGTGTGTTTGGAACATTTTGTCACCAGCCGAGTCCAAAATTCAGCGTTTCCCCATCTCAGCCCAGAAAGCAGGTACAACAACTTTTGTGGTGTCTTTTAGATGCCTACCAAGGTAGTGTAAAAACTACCAAGAGAACTCCTGTCTGGCACCTTCCCCGGTGGAGTTGTGCATGGGGTGTGTTTGGAACATTTTGTCACCGGCCGAGTCCAAAATTCAGCGGTTCCCCATCTCAGCCCAGAAAGCAGGTAGAACAACTTTTGTGGTGTCTTTCAGATGCCTACCAAGGTAGTGTAAAAACTACCAGGAGAACTCCTGTCTGGCACCTTCCCCGGTGGAGTTGTGCATGGGGTGTGTTTGGAACATTTTGTCACCGGCCGAGTCCAAAATTCAGCGGTTCCCCATCTCAGCCCAGAAAGCAGGTAGAACAACTTTTGTGGTGCCTTTCAGATGCCTACCAAGGTAGTGTAAAAACTACCAAGAGAACTCCTGTCTGGCACCTTCCCCGGTGGAGTTGTGCATGGGGTGTGTTTGGAACATTTTGTCAACGGCCGACTCCAAAATTCAGCGTTTCCCCATCTCAGCCCAGAAAGCAGGTAGAACAACTTTTGTGGTGTCTTTTAGATGCCTACCAAGGTAGTGTAAAAACTACCAAGAGAACTCCTGTCTGGCACCTTCCCCGGTGGAGTTGTGCATGGGGTGTGTTTGGAACATTTTGTCACCGGCCGAGTCCAAAATTCAGCGGTTCCCCATCTCAGCCCAGAAAGCAGGTAGAACAACTTTTGTGGTGTCTTTCAGATGCCTACCAAGGTAGTGTAAAAACTACCAGGAGAACTCCTGTCTGGCACCTTCCCCGGTGGAGTTGTGCATGGGGTGTGTTTGGAACATTTTGTCACCGGCCGAGTCCAAAATTCAGCGGTTCCCCATCTCAGCCCAGAAAGCAGGTAGAACAACTTTTGTGGTGCCTTTCAGATGCCTACCAAGGTAGTGTAAAAACTACCAAGAGAACTCCTGTCTGGCACCTTCCCCGGTGGAGTTGTGCATGGGGTGTGTTTGGAACATTTTGTCAACGGCCGACTCCAAAATTCAGCGTTTCCCCATCTCAGCCCAGAAAGCAGGTAGAACAACTTTTGTGGTGTCTTTCAGATGCCTACCGGAGCAATGTAAAAACTACCAGGAGAACTCCTGTCTGGCACCTTCCCCGGTGGAGTTGTGCATGGGGTGTGTTTGGAACATTTTGTCACCAGCCGAGTCCAAAATTCAGCGTTTCCCCATCTCAGCCCAGAAAGCAGGTACAACAACTTTTGTGGTGTCTTTTAGATGCCTACCAAGGTAGTGTAAAAACTACCAAGAGAACTCCTGTCTGGCACCTTCCCCGGTGGAGTTGTGCATGGGGTGTGTTTGGAACATTTTGTCACCGGCCGAGTCCAAAATTCAGCGGTTCCCCATCTCAGCCCAGAAAGCAGGTAGAACAACTTTTGTGGTGTCTTTCAGATGCCTACCAAGGTAGTGTAAAAACTACCAGGAGAACTCCTGTCTGGCACCTTCCCCGGTGGAGTTGTGCATGGGGTGTGTTTGGAACATTTTGTCACCGGCCGACTCCAAAATTCAGCGATTCCCCATCTCAGCCCAGAAAGCAGGTAGAACAACTTTTGTGGTGTCTTTCAGATGCCTACCAAGGTAGTGTAAAAACTACCAGGAGAACTCCTGTCTGGCACCTTCCCCGGTGGAGTTGTGCATGGGGTGTGTTTGGAACATTTTGTCACCGGCCGACTCCAAAATTCAGCGATTCCCCATCTCAGCCCAGAAAGCAGGTAGAACAACTTTTGTGGTGTCTTTCAGATGCCTACCAAGGTAGTGTAAAAACTACCAGGAGAACTCCTGTCTGGCACCTTCCGTGGTGGAGTTGTGCATGGGGTGTGTTTGGAACATTTTGTCACCGGCCAACTCCAAAATTCAGCGGTTCCCCATCTCAGCCCAGAAAGCAGGTAGAACAACTTTTTTGGTGCCTTTCAGATGCCTACCAAGGTAGTGTAAAAACTACCAAGAGAACTCCTGTCTGGCACCTTCCCCGGTGGAGTTGTGCATGGGGTGTGTTTGGAACATTTTGTCAACGGCCGACTCCAAAATTCAGAGTTTCCCCATCTCAGCCCAGAAAGCAGGTAGAACAACTTTTGTGGTGCCTTTCAGCTGCCTACCAAGGTAGTGTAAAAACTACCAACAGAATTCGTTCCTGGCTCCTTCCCCGGTGGAGTTGTGCATGGGGTGTCTGTGGAACATTTTGTCACCGGCCGAGTCCAAAATTCAGCGGTTCCCCATCTCAGCCCAGAAAGCAGGTAGAACAACTTTTGTGGTGCCTTTCAAATGCCTACCAAGGTAGTGTAAAAACCACCAGGAGAACTCCTGTCTGGCACCTTCCCCGGTGGAGTTGTGCATGGGGTGTCTGTGAAACATTTTGTCACCGGCCGACTCCAAAATTCAGCGATTCCCCATCTCAGCCCAGAAAGCAGGTAGAACAACTTTTGTGGTGTCTTTCAGATGCCTACCGGAGCAATGTAAAAACTACCAGGAGAACTCCTGTCTGGCACCTTCCCCGGTGGAGTTGTGCAGGGGGTGTGTTTGGAACATTTTGTCACCAGCCGAGTCCAAAATTCAGCGGTTCCCCATCTCAGCCCAGAAAGCAGGTAGAACAACTTTTGTGGTGCCTTTCAGCTGCCTACCAAGGTAGTGTAAAAACTACCAAGAGAACTCCTGTCTGGCACCTTCCCCGGTGGAGTTGTGCATGGGGTGTGTTTGGAACATTTTGTCACCAGCCGAGTCCAAAATTCAGCGTTTCCCCATCTCAGCCCAGAAAGCAGGTAGAACAACTTTTGTGGTGCCTTTCAGCTGCCTACCAAGTTAGTGTAAAAACTACCAACAGAATTCGTTCCTGGCACCTTCCCCGGTGGAGTTGTGCATGGGGTGTGTTTGGAACATTTTGTCACCGGCCGAGTCCAAAATTCAGCGGTTCCCCATCTCAGCCCACAAAGCAGGTAGAACAACTTTTCTTGTGCCTTTCAGCTGCCTACCAAGGTAGTGTAAAAACTACCAAGAGAATTCGTTCCTGGCACCTTCCCCGGTGGAGTTGTGCATGGGGTGTCTGTGGAACATTTTGTCACCAGCCGAGTCCAAAATTCAGCGGTTCCCCATCTCAGCCCAGAAAGCAGGTAGAACAACTTTTGTGGTGTCTTTCAGATGCCTACCGGAGCAATGTAAAAACTACCAGGAGAACTCCTGTCTGGCACCTTCCCCGGTGGAGTTGTGCAGGGGGTGTGTTTGGAACATTTTGTCACCAGCCGAGTCCAAAATTCAGCGGTTCCCCATCTCAGCCCAGAAAGCAGGTAGAACAACTTTTGTGGTGCCTTTCAGCTGCCTACCAAGGTAGTGTAAAAACTACCAAGAGAACTCCTGTCTGGCACCTTCCCCGGTGGAGTTGTGCATGGGGTGTGTTTGGAACATTTTGTCACCGGCCGAGTCCAAAATTCAGCGTTTCCCCATCTCAGCCCAGAAAGCAGGTAGAACAACTTTTGTGGTGTCTTTCAGATGCCTACCAAGGTAGTGTAAAAACTACCAGGAGAACTCCTGTCTGGCACCTTCCGTGGTGGAGTTGTGCATGGGGTGTGTTTGGAACATTTTGTCACCGGCCAACTCCAAAATTCAGCGGTTCCCCATCTCAGCCCAGAAAGCAGGTAGAACAACTTTTTTGGTGCCTTTCAGATGCCTACCAAGGTAGTGTAAAAACTACCAAGAGAACTCCTGTCTGGCACCTTCCCCGGTGGAGTTGTGCATGGGGTGTGTTTGGAACATTTTGTCAACGGCCGACTCCAAAATTCAGCGGTTCCCCATCTCAGCCCACAAAGCAGGTACAACAACTTTTCTTGTGCCTTTCAGCTGCCTACCAAGGTAGTGTAAAAACTACCAACAGAATTCGTTCCTGGCTCCTTCCCCGGTGGAGTTGTGCATGGGGTGTCTGTGGAACATTTTGTCACCGGCCGAGTCCAAAATTCAGCGGTTCCCCATCTCAGCCCAGAAAGCAGGAAGAACAACTTTTGTGGTGCCTTTCAAATGCCTACCAAGGTAGTGTAAAAACCACCAGGAGAACTCCTGTCTGGCACCTTCCCCGGTGGAGTTGTGCATGGGGTGTCTGTGAAACATTTTGTCACCGGCCGACTCCAAAATTCAGCGATTCCCCATCTCAGCCCAGAAAGCAGGTAGAACAACTTTTGTGGTGTCTTTCAGATGCCTACCGGAGCAATGTAAAAACTACCAGGAGAACTCCTGTCTGGCACCTTCCCCGGTGGAGTTGTGCAGGGGGTGTGTTTGGAACATTTTGTCACCAGCCGAGTCCAAAATTCAGCGGTTCCCCATCTCAGCCCAGAAAGCAGGTAGAACAACTTTTGTGGTGCCTTTCAGCTGCCTACCAAGGTAGTGTAAAAACTACCAAGAGAACTCCTGTCTGGCACCTTCCCCGGTGGAGTTGTGCATGGGGTGTGTTTGGAACATTTTGTCACCAGCCGAGTCCAAAATTCAGCGTTTCCCCATCTCAGCCCAGAAAGCAGGTAGAACAACTTTTGTGGTGCCTTTCAGCTGCCTACCAAGTTAGTGTAAAAACTACCAACAGAATTCGTTCCTGGCACCTTCCCCGGTGGAGTTGTGCATGGGGTGTGTTTGGAACATTTTGTCACCGGCCGAGTCCAAAATTCAGCGGTTCCCCATCTCAGCCCACAAAGCAGGTAGAACAACTTTTGTGGTGCCTTTCAGCTGCCTACCAAGGTAGTGTAAAAACTACCAAGAGAATTCGTTCCTGGCACCTTCCCCGGTGGAGTTGTGCATGGGGTGTCTGTGGAACATTTTGTCACCAGCCGAGTCCAAAATTCAGCGGTTCCCCATCTCAGCCCAGAAAGCAGGTAGAACAACTTTTGTGGTGTCTTTCAGATGCCTACCGGAGCAATGTAAAAACTACCAGGAGAACTCCTGTCTGGCACCTTCCCCGGTGGAGTTGTGCAGGGGGTGTGTTTGGAACATTTTGTCACCAGCCGAGTCCAAAATTCAGCGGTTCCCCATCTCAGCCCAGAAAGCAGGTAGAACAACTTTTGTGGTGCCTTTCAGCTGCCTAACAAGGTAGTGTAAAAACTACCAAGAGAACTCCTGTCTGGCACCTTCCCCGGTGGAGTTGTGCATGGGGTGTGTTTGGAACATTTTGTCACCGGCCGAGTCCAAAATTCAGCGTTTCCCCATCTCAGCCCAGAAAGCAGGTAGAACAACTTTTGTGGTGTCTTTCAGATGCCTACCAAGGTAGTGTAAAAACTACCAGGAGAACTCCTGTCTGGCACCTTCCGCGGTGGAGTTGTGCATGGGGTGTGTTTGGAACATTTTGTCACCGGCCGACTCCAAAATTCAGCGGTTCCCCATCTCAGCCCAGAAAGCAGGTAGAACAACTTTTGTGGTGCCTTTCAGCTGCCTACCAAGGTAGTGTAAAAACTACCAGGAGAACTCCTGTCTGGCACCTTCCCCGGTGGAGTTGTGCATGGGGTGTGTTTGGAACATTTTGTCACCGGCCGACTCCAAAATTCAGCGATTCCCCATCTCAGCCCAGAAAGCAGGTAGAACAACTTTTGTGGTGTCTTTCAGATGCCTACCAAGGTAGTGTAAAAACTACCAGGAGAACTCCTGTCTGGCACCTTCCCCGGTGGAGTTGTGCATGGGGTGTGTTTGGAACATTTTGTCACCAGCCGAGTCCAAAATTCAGCGTTTCCCCATCTCAGCCCAGAAAGCAGGTAGAACAACTTTTGTGGTGTCTTTCAGATGCCTACCAAGGTAGTGTAAAAACTACCAGGAGAACTCCTGTCTGGCACCTTCCCCGGTGGAGTTGTGCAGGGGGTGTGTTTGGAACATTTTGTCACCGGCCGAGTCCAAAATTCAGCGGTTCCCCATCTCAGCCCACAAAGCAGGTAGAACAACTTTTCTTGTGCCTTTCAGCTGCCTACCAAGGTAGTGTAAAAACTACCAACAGAATTCGTTCCTGGCACCTTCCCCGGTGGAGTTGTGCATGGGGTGTGTTTGGAACATTTTGTCACCGGCCGAGTCCAAAATTCAGCGGTTCCCCATCTCAGCCCACAAAGCAGGTAGAACAACTTTTGTGGTGTCTTTCAGATGCCTACCAAGGTAGTGTAAAAACTACCAGGAGAACTCCTGTCTGGCACCTTCCCCGGTGGAGTTGTGCAGGGGGTGTGTTTGGAACATTTTGTCACCAGCCGAGTCCAAAATTCAGCGATTCCCCATCTCAGCCCAGAAAGCAGGTAGAACAACTTTTGTGGTGTCTTTCAGATGCCTACCAAGGTAGTGTAAAAACTACCAGGAGAACTCCTGTCTGGCACCTTCCCCGGTGGAGTTGTGCATGGGGTGTCTGTGAAACATTTTGTCACCGGCCGACTCCAAAAATCAGCGGTTCCCCATCTCAGCCCAGAAAGCTGGTAGAACAACTTTTGTGGTGTCTTTCAGATGCCTACCAAGGTAGTGTAAAAACTACTAAGAGAACTCCTGTCTGGCACCTTCCCCGGTGGAGTTGTGCATGGGGTGTGTTTGGAACATTTTGTCACCGGCCGAGTCCAAAATTCAGCTGTTCCCCATCTCAGCCCAGAAAGCAGGTAGAACAACTTTTGTGGTGTCTTTCAGATGCCTACCAAGGTAGTGTAAAAACTACTAAGAGAACTCCTGTCTGGCACCTTCCCCGGTGGAGTTGTGCATGGGGTGTGTTTGGAACATTTTGTCACCGGCCGAGTCCAAAATTCAGCGGTTCCCCATCTCAGCCCAGAAAGCAGGTAGAACAACTTTTGTGGTGTCTTTCAGATGCCTACCAAGGTAGTGTAAAAACTACCAGGAGAACTCCTGTCTGGCACCTTCCCCGGTGGAGTTGTGCAGGGGGTGTGTTTGGAACATTTTGTCACCAGCCGAGTCCAAAATTCAGCGGTTCCCCATCTCAGCCCAGAAAGCAGGTAGAACAACTTTTGTGGTGCCTTTCAGATGCCTACCAAGGTAGTGTAAAAACTACTAAGAGAACTCCTGTCTGGCACCTTCCCCGGTGGAGTTGTGCATGGGGTGTGTTTGGAACATTTTGTCACCGGCCGAGTCCAAAATTCAGCGGTTCCCCATCTCAGCCCACAAAGCAGGTAGAACAACTTTTCTTGTGCCTTTCAGCTGCCTACCAAGGTAGTGTAAAAACTACCAAGAGAATTCGTTCCTGGCACCTTCCCCGGTGGAGTTGTGCATGGGGTGTCTGTGGAACATTTTGTCACCGGCCGAGTCCAAAATTCAGCGGTTCCCCATCTCAGCCCAGAAAGCAGGTAGAACAACTTTTGTGGTGTCTTTCAGATGCCTACCGGAGCAATGTAAAAACTACCAGGAGAACTCCTGTCTGGCACCTTCCCCGGTGGAGTTGTGCAGGGGGTGTGTTTGGAACATTTTGTCACCAGCCGAGTCCAAAATTCAGCGGTTCCCCATCTCAGCCCAGAAAGCAGGTAGAACAACTTTTGTGGTGTCTTTCAGATGCCTACCAAGGTAGTGTAAAAACTACTAAGAGAACTCCTGTCTGGCACCTTCCCCGGTGGAGTTGTGCATGGGGTGTGTTTGGAACATTTTGTCACCGGCCGAGTCCAAAATTCAGCGGTTCCCCATCTCAGCCCAGAAAGCAGGAAGAACAACATTTGTGGTGTCTTTCAGATGCCTACCAAGGTAGTGTAAAAACTACGAAGAGAACTCCTGTCTGGCACCTTCCCCGGTGGAGTTGTGCAGGGGGTGTGTTTGGAACATTTTGTCACAAGCCGACTCCAAAATTCAGCGGTTCCCCATCTCAGCCCAGAAAGCAGGTAGAACAACTTTTGTGGTGCCTTTCAGCTGCCTACCAAGGTAGTGTAAAAACTACCAACAGAATTCGTTCCTGGCACCTTCCCCGGTGGAGTTGTGCATGGGGTGTGTTTGGAACATTTTGTCACCGGCCGAGTCCAAAATTCAGCGGTTCCCCATCTCAGCCCAGAAAGCAGGTAGAACAACTTTTGTGGTGTCTTTCAGATGCCTACCAAGGTAGTGTAAAAACTACCAGGAGAACTCCTGTCTGGCACCTTCCCCGGTGGAGTTGTGCAGGGGGTGTGTTTGGAACATTTTGTCACCAGCCGAGTCCAAAATTCAGCGTTTCCCCATCTCAGCCCAGAAAGCAGGTAGAACAACTTTTGTGGTGTCTTTCAGATGCCTACCAAGGTAGTGTAAAAACTACCAGGAGAACTCCTGTCTGGCACCTTCCCCGGTGGAGTTGTGCAGGGGGTGTGTTTGGAACATTTTGTCACCGGCCGAGTCCAAAATTCAGCGGTTCCCCATCTCAGCCCACAAAGCAGGTAGAACAACTTTTCTTGTGCCTTTCAGCTGCCTACCAAGGTAATGTAAAAACTACCAACAGAATTCGTTCCTGGCACCTTCCCCGGTGGAGTTGTGCATGGGGTGTGTTTGGAACATTTTGTCACCGGCCGAGTCCAAAATTCAGCTGTTCCCCATCTCAGCCCAGAAAGCAGGTAGAACAACTTTTGTGGTGTCTTTCAGATGCCTACCAAGGTAGTGTAAAAACTACCAGGAGAACTCCTGTCTGGCACCTTCCCCGGTGGAGTTGTGCAGGGGGTGTGTTTGGAACATTTTGTCACCAGCCGAGTCCAAAATTCAGCGGTTCCCCATCTCAGCCCAGAAAGCAGGTAGAACAACTTTTGTGGTGTCTTTCAGATGCCTACCAAGGTAGTGTAAAAACTACCAGGAGAACTCCTGTCTGGCACCTTCCCCGGTGGAGTTGTGCATGGGGTGTCTGTGAAACATTTTGTCACCGGCCGACTCCAAAAATCAGCGGTTCCCCATCTCAGCCCAGAAAGCTGGTAGAACAACTTTTGTGGTGTCTTTCAGATGCCTACCTGAGCAATGTAAAAACTACCAGGAGAACTCCTGTCTGGCACCTTCCCCGGTGGAGTTGTGCAGGGGGTGTGTTTGGAACATTTTGTCACCAGCCGAGTCCAAAATTCAGCGGTTCCCCATCTCAGCCCAGAAAGCAGGTAGAACAACTTTTGTGGTGTCTTTCAAATGCCTACCAAGGTAGTGTAAAAACTACTAAGAGAACTCCTGTCTGGCACCTTCCCCGGTGGAGTTGTGCATGGGGTGTGTTTGGAACATTTTGTCACCGGCCGAGTCCAAAATTCAGCGATTCCCCATCTCAGCCCAGAAAGCAGGTAGAACAACTTTTGTGGTGTCTTTCAGATGCCTACCAAGGTAGTGTAAAAACTACCAGGAGAACTCCTGTCTGGCACCTTCCCCGGTGGAGTTGTGCAGGGGGTGTGTTTGGAACATTTTGCCACCAGCCGAGTCCAAAATTCAGCGGTTCCCCATCTCAGCCCAGAAAGCAGGTAGAACAACTTTTGTGGTGTCTTTCAGATGCCTACCAAGGTAGTGTAAAAACTACCAGGAGAACTCCTGTCTGGCACCTTCCCCGGTGGAGTTGTGCATGGGGTGTGTTTGGAACATTTTGTCACCGGCCGAGTCCAAAATTCAGCGGTTCCCCATCTCAGCCCAGAAAGCAGGTAGAACAACTTTTGTGGTGCCTTTCAGCTGCCTACCAAGGTAGTGTAAAAACTACCAACAGAATTCGTTCCTGGCACCTTCCCCGGTGGAGTTGTGCAGGGGGTGTGTTTGGAACATTTTGTCACCGGCCGAGTCCAAAATTCAGCGGTTCCCCATCTCAGCCCAGAAAGCAGGTAGAACAACTTTTGTGGTGTCTTTCAGATGCCTACCAAGGTAGTGTAAAAACTACCAGGAGAACTCCTGTCTGGCACCTTCCCCGGTGGAGTTGTGCATGGGGTGTGTTTGGAACATTTTGTCACCAGCCGAGTCCAAAATTCAGCGTTTCCCCATCTCAGCCCAGAAAGCAGGTAGAACAACTTTTGTGGTGTCTTTCAGATGCCTACCAAGGTAGTGTAAAAACTACCAGGAGAACTCCTGTCTGGCACCTTCCCCGGTGGAGTTGTGCAGGGGGTGTGTTTGGAACATTTTGTCACCGGCCGAGTCCAAAATTCAGCGGTTCCCCATCTCAGCCCACAAAGCAGGTAGAACAACTTTTCTTGTGCCTTTCAGCTGCCTACCAAGGTAGTGTAAAAACTACCAACAGAATTCGTTCCTGGCACCTTCCCCGGTGGAGTTGTGCATGGGGTGTGTTTGGAACATTTTGTCACCGGCCGAGTCCAAAATTCAGCGGTTCCCCATCTCAGCCCACAAAGCAGGTAGAACAACTTTTGTGGTGTCTTTCAGATGCCTACCAAGGTAGTGTAAAAACTACCAGGAGAACTCCTGTCTGGCACCTTCCCCGGTGGAGTTGTGCAGGGGGTGTGTTTGGAACATTTTGTCACCAGCCGAGTCCAAAATTCAGCGGTTCCCCATCTCAGCCCAGAAAGCAGGTAGAACAACTTTTGTGGTGTCTTTCAGATGCCTACCAAGGTAGTGTAAAAACTACCAGGAGAACTCCTGTCTGGCACCTTCCCCGGTGGAGTTGTGCATGGGGTGTCTGTGAAACATTTTGTCACCGGCCGACTCCAAAAATCAGCGGTTCCCCATCTCAGCCCAGAAAGCTGGTAGAACAACTTTTGTGGTGTCTTTCAGATGCCTACCAAGGTAGTGTAAAAACTACTAAGAGAACTCCTGTCTGGCACCTTCCCCGGTGGAGTTGTGCATGGGGTGTGTTTGGAACATTTTGTCACCGGCCGAGTCCAAAATTCAGCTGTTCCCCATCTCAGCCCAGAAAGCAGGTAGAACAACTTTTGTGGTGTCTTTCAGATGCCTACCAAGGTAGTGTAAAAACTACTAAGAGAACTCCTGTCTGGCACCTTCCCCGGTGGAGTTGTGCATGGGGTGTGTTTGGAACATTTTGTCACCGGCCGAGTCCAAAATTCAGCGGTTCCCCATCTCAGCCCAGAAAGCAGGTAGAACAACTTTTGTGGTGTCTTTCAGATGCCTACCAAGGTAGTGTAAAAACTACCAGGAGAACTCCTGTCTGGCACCTTCCCCGGTGGAGTTGTGCAGGGGGTGTGTTTGGAACATTTTGTCACCAGCCGAGTCCAAAATTCAGCGGTTCCCCATCTCAGCCCAGAAAGCAGGTAGAACAACTTTTGTGGTGCCTTTCAGATGCCTACCAAGGTAGTGTAAAAACTACTAAGAGAACTCCTGTCTGGCACCTTCCCCGGTGGAGTTGTGCATGGGGTGTGTTTGGAACATTTTGTCACCGGCCGAGTCCAAAATTCAGCGGTTCCCCATCTCAGCCCACAAAGCAGGTAGAACAACTTCTCTTGTGCCTTTCAGCTGCCTACCAAGGTAGTGTAAAAACTACCAAGAGAATTCGTTCCTGGCACCTTCCCCGGTGGAGTTGTGCATGGGGTGTCTGTGGAACATTTTGTCACCGGCCGAGTCCAAAATTCAGCGGTTCCCCATCTCAGCCCAGAAAGCAGGTAGAACAACTTTTGTGGTGTCTTTCAGATGCCTACCGGAGCAATGTAAAAACTACCAGGAGAACTCCTGTCTGGCACCTTCCCCGGTGGAGTTGTGCAGGGGGTGTGTTTGGAACATTTTGTCACCAGCCGAGTCCAAAATTCAGCGGTTCCCCATCTCAGCCCAGAAAGCAGGTAGAACAACTTTTGTGGTGTCTTTCAGATGCCTACCAAGGTAGTGTAAAAACTACTAAGAGAACTCCTGTCTGGCACCTTCCCCGGTGGAGTTGTGCATGGGGTGTGTTTGGAACATTTTGTCACCGGCCGAGTCCAAAATTCAGCGGTTCCCCATCTCAGCCCAGAAAGCAGGAAGAACAACATTTGTGGTGTCTTTCAGATGCCTACCAAGGTAGTGTAAAAACTACGAAGAGAACTCCTGTCTGGCACCTTCCCCGGTGGAGTTGTGCAGGGGGTGTGTTTGGAACATTTTGTCACAAGCCGACTCCAAAATTCAGCGGTTCCCCATCTCAGCCCAGAAAGCAGGTAGAACAACTTTTGTGGTGCCTTTCAGCTGCCTACCAAGGTAGTGTAAAAACTACCAACAGAATTCGTTCCTGGCACCTTCCCCGGTGGAGTTGTGCATGGGGTGTGTTTGGAACATTTTGTCACCGGCCGAGTCCAAAATTCAGCGGTTCCCCATCTCAGCCCAGAAAGCAGGTAGAACAACTTTTGTGGTGTCTTTCAGATGCCTACCAAGGTAGTGTAAAAACTACCAGGAGAACTCCTGTCTGGCACCTTCCCCGGTGGAGTTGTGCAGGGGGTGTGTTTGGAACATTTTGTCACCAGCCGAGTCCAAAATTCAGCGTTTCCCCATCTCAGCCCAGAAAGCAGGTAGAACAACTTTTGTGGTGTCTTTCAGATGCCTACCAAGGTAGTGTAAAAACTACCAGGAGAACTCCTGTCTGGCACCTTCCCCGGTGGAGTTGTGCAGGGGGTGTGTTTGGAACATTTTGTCACCGGCCGAGTCCAAAATTCAGCGGTTCCCCATCTCAGCCCACAAAGCAGGTAGAACAACTTTTCTTGTGCCTTTCAGCTGCCTACCAAGGTAATGTAAAAACTACCAACAGAATTCGTTCCTGGCACCTTCCCCGGTGGAGTTGTGCATGGGGTGTGTTTGGAACATTTTGTCACCGGCCGAGTCCAAAATTCAGCTGTTCCCCATCTCAGCCCAGAAAGCAGGTAGAACAACTTTTGTGGTGTCTTTCAGATGCCTACCAAGGTAGTGTAAAAACTACCAGGAGAACTCCTGTCTGGCACCTTCCCCGGTGGAGTTGTGCAGGGGGTGTGTTTGGAACATTTTGTCACCAGCCGAGTCCAAAATTCAGCGGTTCCCCATCTCAGCCCAGAAAGCAGGTAGAACAACTTTTGTGGTGTCTTTCAGATGCCTACCAAGGTAGTGTAAAAACTACCAGGAGAACTCCTGTCTGGCACCTTCCCCGGTGGAGTTGTGCATGGGGTGTCTGTGAAACATTTTGTCACCGGCCGACTCCAAAAATCAGCGGTTCCCCATCTCAGCCCAGAAAGCTGGTAGAACAACTTTTGTGGTGTCTTTCAGATGCCTACCAAGGTAGTGTAAAAACTACTAAGAGAACTCCTGTCTGGCACCTTCCCCGGTGGAGTTGTGCATGGGGTGTGTTTGGAACATTTTGTCACCGGCCGAGTCCAAAATTCAGCTGTTCCCCATCTCAGCCCAGAAAGCAGGTAGAACAACTTTTGTGGTGTCTTTCAGATGCCTACCAAGGTAGTGTAAAAACTACTAAGAGAACTCCTGTCTGGCACCTTCCCCGGTGGAGTTGTGCATGGGGTGTCTGTGAAACATTTTGTCACCGGCCGACTCCAAAAATCAGCGGTTCCCCATCTCAGCCCAGAAAGCAGGTAGAACAACTTTTGTGGTGTCTTTCAGATGCCTACCTGAGCAATGTAAAAACTACCAGGAGAACTCCTGTCTGGCACCTTCCCCGGTGGAGTTGTGCAGGGGGTGTGTTTGGAACATTTTGTCACCAGCCGAGTCCAAAATTCAGCGGTTCCCCATCTCAGCCCAGAAAGCAGGTAGAACAACTTTTGTGGTGTCTTTCAAATGCCTACCAAGGTAGTGTAAAAACTACTAAGAGAACTCCTGTCTGGCACCTTCCCCGGTGGAGTTGTGCATGGGGTGTGTTTGGAACATTTTGTCACCGGCCGAGTCCAAAATTCAGCGATTCCCCATCTCAGCCCAGAAAGCAGGTAGAACAACTTTTGTGGTGTCTTTCAGATGCCTACCAAGGTAGTGTAAAAACTACCAGGAGAACTCCTGTCTGGCACCTTCCCCGGTGGAGTTGTGCAGGGGGTGTGTTTGGAACATTTTGCCACCAGCCGACTCCAAAATTCAGCGGTTCCCCATCTCAGCCCAGAAAGCAGGTAGAACAACTTTTGTGGTGTCTTTCAGATGCCTACCAAGGTAGTGTAAAAACTACCAGGAGAACTCCTGTCTGGCACCTTCCCCGGTGGAGTTGTGCATGGGGTGTGTTTGGAACATTTTGTCACCGGCCGAGTCCAAAATTCAGCGGTTCCCCATCTCAGCCCAGAAAGCAGGTAGAACAACTTTTGTGGTGCCTTTCAGCTGCCTACCAAGGTAGTGTAAAAACTACCAACAGAATTCGTTCCTGGCACCTTCCCCGGTGGAGTTGTGCAGGGGGTGTGTTTGGAACATTTTGTCACCGGCCGAGTCCAAAATTCAGCGGTTCCCCATCTCAGCCCAGAAAGCAGGTAGAACAACTTTTGTGGTGTCTTTCAGATGCCTACCAAGGTAGTGTAAAAACTACCAGGAGAACTCCTGTCTGGCACCTTCCCCGGTGGAGTTGTGCATGGGGTGTGTTTGGAACATTTTGTCACCAGCCGAGTCCAAAATTCAGCGTTTCCCCATCTCAGCCCAGAAAGCAGGTAGAACAACTTTTGTGGTGTCTTTCAGATGCCTACCAAGGTAGTGTAAAAACTACCAGGAGAACTCCTGTCTGGCACCTTCCCCGGTGGAGTTGTGCAGGGGGTGTGTTTGGAACATTTTGTCACCGGCCGAGTCCAAAATTCAGCGGTTCCCCATCTCAGCCCACAAAGCAGGTAGAACAACTTTTCTTGTGCCTTTCAGCTGCCTACCAAGGTAGTGTAAAAACTACCAACAGAATTCGTTCCTGGCACCTTCCCCGGTGGAGTTGTGCATGGGGTGTGTTTGGAACATTTTGTCACCGGCCGAGTCCAAAATTCAGCGGTTCCCCATCTCAGCCCACAAAGCAGGTAGAACAACTTTTGTGGTGTCTTTCAGATGCCTACCAAGGTAGTGTAAAAACTACCAGGAGAACTCCTGTCTGGCACCTTCCCCGGTGGAGTTGTGCAGGGGGTGTGTTTGGAACATTTTGTCACCAGCCGAGTCCAAAATTCAGCGGTTCCCCATCTCAGCCCAGAAAGCAGGTAGAACAACTTTTGTGGTGTCTTTCAGATGCCTACCAAGGTAGTGTAAAAACTACCAGGAGAACTCCTGTCTGGCACCTTCCCCGGTGGAGTTGTGCATGGGGTGTCTGTGAAACATTTTGTCACCGGCCGACTCCAAAAATCAGCGGTTCCCCATCTCAGCCCAGAAAGCTGGTAGAACAACTTTTGTGGTGTCTTTCAGATGCCTACCAAGGTAGTGTAAAAACTACTAAGAGAACTCCTGTCTGGCACCTTCCGTGGTGGAGTTGTGCATGGGGTGTGTTTGGAACATTTTGTCACCGGCCGAGTCCAAAATTCAGCGGTTCCCCATCTCAGCCCAGAAAGCAGGTAGAACAACTTTTGTGGTGTCTTTCAGATGCCTACCAAGGTAGTGTAAAAACTACCAGGAGAACTCCTGTCTGGCACCTTCCCCGGTGGAGTTGTGCAGGGGGTGTGTTTGGAACATTTTGTCACCAGCCGAGTCCAAAATTCAGCGGTTCCCCATCTCAGCCCAGAAAGCAGGTAGAACAACTTTTGTGGTGCCTTTCAGCTGCCTACCAAGGTAGTGTAAAAACTACCAAGAGAACTCCTGTCTGGCACCTTCCCCGGTGGAGTTGTGCATGGGGTGTGTTTGGAACATTTTGTCACCGGCCGAGTCCAAAATTCAGCGTTTCCCCATCTCAGCCCAGAAAGCAGGTAGAACAACTTTTGTGGTGTCTTTCAGATGCCTACCAAGGTAGTGTAAAAACTACCAGGAGAACTCCTGTCTGGCACCTTCCCCGGTGGAGTTGTGCATGGGGTGTGTTTGGAACATTTTGTCACCGGCCGAGTCCAAAATTCAGCGGTTCCCCATCTCAGCCCAGAAAGCAGGTAGAACAACTTTTGTGGTGCCTTTCAGCTGCCTACCAAGGTAGTGTAAAAACTACCAACAGAATTCGTTCCTGGCACCTTCCCCGGTGGAGTTGTGCAGGGGGTGTGTTTGGAACATTTTGTCACCGGCCGAGTCCAAAATTCAGCGGTTCCCCATCTCAGCCCAGAAAGCAGGTAGAACAACTTTTGTGGTGTCTTTCAGATGCCTACCAAGGTAGTGTAAAAACTACCAGGAGAACTCCTGTCTGGCACCTTCCCCGGTGGAGTTGTGCATGGGGTGTGTTTGGAACATTTTGTCACCAGCCGAGTCCAAAATTCAGCGTTTCCCCATCTCAGCCCAGAAAGCAGGTAGAACAACTTTTGTGGTGTCTTTCAGATGCCTACCAAGGTAGTGTAAAAACTACCAGGAGAACTCCTGTCTGGCACCTTCCCCGGTGGAGTTGTGCAGGGGGTGTGTTTGGAACATTTTGTCACCGGCCGAGTCCAAAATTCAGCGGTTCCCCATCTCAGCCCACAAAGCAGGTAGAACAACTTTTCTTGTGCCTTTCAGCTGCCTACCAAGGTAGTGTAAAAACTACCAACAGAATTCGTTCCTGGCACCTTCCCCGGTGGAGTTGTGCATGGGGTGTGTTTGGAACATTTTGTCACCGGCCGAGTCCAAAATTCAGCGGTTCCCCATCTCAGCCCACAAAGCAGGTAGAACAACTTTTGTGGTGTCTTTCAGATGCCTACCAAGGTAGTGTAAAAACTACCAGGAGAACTCCTGTCTGGCACCTTCCCCGGTGGAGTTGTGCAGGGGGTGTGTTTGGAACATTTTGTCACCGGCCGAGTCCAAAATTCAGCGGTTCCCCATCTCAGCCCAGAAAGCAGGTAGAACAACTTTTGTGGTGTCTTTCAGATGCCTACCAAGGTAGTGTAAAAACTACCAGGAGAACTCCTGTCTGGCACCTTCCCCGGTGGAGTTGTGCATGGGGTGTCTGTGAAACATTTTGTCACCGGCCGACTCCAAAAATCAGCGGTTCCCCATCTCAGCCCAGAAAGCTGGTAGAACAACTTTTGTGGTGTCTTTCAGATGCCTACCAAGGTAGTGTAAAAACTACTAAGAGAACTCCTGTCTGGCACCTTCCCCGGTGGAGTTGTGCATGGGGTGTGTTTGGAACATTTTGTCACCGGCCGAGTCCAAAATTCAGCGGTTCCCCATCTCAGCCCAGAAAGCAGGTAGAACAACTTTTGTGGTGTCTTTCAGATGCCTACCAAGGTAGTGTAAAAACTACTAAGAGAACTCCTGTCTGGCACCTTCCCCGGTGGAGTTGTGCATGGGGTGTGTTTGGAACATTTTGTCAACGGCCGACTCCAAAATTCAGCGGTTCCCCATCTCAGCCCAGAAAGCAGGTAGAACAACTTTTGTGGTGTCTTTCAGATGCCTACCAAGGTAGTGTAAAAACTACCAGGAGAACTCCTGTCTGGCACCTTCCCCGGTGGAGTTGTGCAGGGGGTGTGTTTGGAACATTTTGTCACCAGCCGAGTCCAAAATTCAGCGGTTCCCCATCTCAGCCCAGAAAGCAGGTAGAACAACTTTTGTGGTGCCTTTCAGATGCCTACCAAGGTAGTGTAAAAACTACTAAGAGAACTCCTGTCTGGCACCTTCCCCGGTGGAGTTGTGCATGGGGTGTGTTTGGAACATTTTGTCACCGGCCGAGTCCAAAATTCAGCGGTTCCCCATCTCAGCCCACAAAGCAGGTAGAACAACTTTTCTTGTGCCTTTCAGCTGCCTACCAAGGTAGTGTAAAAACTACCAAGAGAATTCGTTCCTGGCACCTTCCCCGGTGGAGTTGTGCATGGGGTGTCTGTGGAACATTTTGTCACCGGCCGAGTCCAAAATTCAGCGGTTCCCCATCTCAGCCCACAAAGCAGGTAGAACAACTTTTGTGGTGTCTTTCAGATGCCTACCGGAGCAATGTAAAAACTACCAGGAGAACTCCTGTCTGGCACCTTCCCCGGTGGAGTTGTGCAGGGGGTGTGTTTGGAACATTTTGTCACCAGCCGAGTCCAAAATTCAGCGGTTCCCCATCTCAGCCCAGAAAGCAGGTAGAACAACTTTTGTGGTGTCTTTCAGATGCCTACCAAGGTAGTGTAAAAACTACTAAGAGAACTCCTGTCTGGCACCTTCCCCGGTGGAGTTGTGCATGGGGTGTGTTTGGAACATTTTGTCACCGGCCGAGTCCAAAATTCAGCGGTTCCCCATCTCAGCCCAGAAAGCAGGAAGAACAACATTTGTGGTGTCTTTCAGATGCCTACCAAGGTAGTGTAAAAACTACCAGGAGAACTCCTGTCTGGCACCTTCCCCGGTGGAGTTGTGCAGGGGGTGTGTTTGGAACATTTTGTCACAAGCCGACTCCAAAATTCAGCGTTTCCCCATCTCAGCCCAGAAAGCAGGTAGAACAACTTTTGTGGTGCCTTTCAGCTGCCTACCAAGGTAGTGTAAAAACTACCAACAGAATTCGTTCCTGGCACCTTCCCCGGTGGAGTTGTGCATGGGGTGTGTTTGGAACATTTTGTCACCGGCCGAGTCCAAAATTCAGCGGTTCCCCATCTCAGCCCAGAAAGCAGGTAGAACAACTTTTGTGGTGTCTTTCAGATGCCTACCAAGGTAGTGTAAAAACTACCAGGAGAACTCCTGTCTGGCACCTTCCCCGGTGGAGTTGTGCAGGGGGTGTGTTTGGAACATTTTGTCACCAGCCGAGTCCAAAATTCAGCGTTTCCCCATCTCAGCCCAGAAAGCAGGTAGAACAACTTTTGTGGTGTCTTTCAGATGCCTACCAAGGTAGTGTAAAAACTACCAGGAGAACTCCTGTCTGGCACCTTCCCCGGTGGAGTTGTGCAGGGGGTGTGTTTGGAACATTTTGTCACCGGCCGAGTCCAAAATTCAGCGGTTCCCCATCTCAGCCCACAAAGCAGGTAGAACAACTTTTCTTGTGCCTTTCAGCTGCCTACCAAGGTAATGTAAAAACTACCAACAGAATTCGTTCCTGGCACCTTCCCCGGTGGAGTTGTGCATGGGGTGTGTTTGGAACATTTTGTCACCGGCCGAGTCCAAAATTCAGCTGTTCCCCATCTCAGCCCAGAAAGCAGGTAGAACAACTTTTGTGGTGTCTTTCAGATGCCTACCAAGGTAGTGTAAAAACTACCAGGAGAACTCCTGTCTGGCACCTTCCCCGGTGGAGTTGTGCAGGGGGTGTGTTTGGAACATTTTGTCACCAGCCGAGTCCAAAATTCAGCGGTTCCCCATCTCAGCCCAGAAAGCAGGTAGAACAACTTTTGTGGTGTCTTTCAGATGCCTACCAAGGTAGTGTAAAAACTACCAGGAGAACTCCTGTCTGGCACCTTCCCCGGTGGAGTTGTGCATGGGGTGTCTGTGAAACATTTTGTCACCGGCCGACTCCAAAAATCAGCGGTTCCCCATCTCAGCCCAGAAAGCTGGTAGAACAACTTTTGTGGTGTCTTTCAGATGCCTACCAAGGTAGTGTAAAAACTACTAAGAGAACTCCTGTCTGGCACCTTCCCCGGTGGAGTTGTGCATGGGGTGTGTTTGGAACATTTTGTCACCGGCCGAGTCCAAAATTCAGCTGTTCCCCATCTCAGCCCAGAAAGCAGGTAGAACAACTTTTGTGGTGTCTTTCAGATGCCTACCAAGGTAGTGTAAAAACTACCAGGAGAACTCCTGTCTGGCACCTTCCCCGGTGGAGTTGTGCATGGGGTGTCTGTGAAACATTTTGTCACCGGCCGACTCCAAAAATCAGCGGTTCCCCATCTCAGCCCAGAAAGCAGGTAGAACAACTTTTGTGGTGTCTTTCAGATGCCTACCGGAGCAATGTAAAAACTACCAGGAGAACTCCTGTCTGGCACCTTCCCCGGTGGAGTTGTGCAGGGGGTGTGTTTGGAACATTTTGTCACCAGCCGAGTCCAAAATTCAGCGGTTCCCCATCTCAGCCCAGAAAGCAGGTAGAACAACTTTTGTGGTGTCTTTCAAATGCCTACCAAGGTAGTGTAAAAACTACTAAGAGAACTCCTGTCTGGCACCTTCCCCGGTGGAGTTGTGCATGGGGTGTGTTTGGAACATTTTGTCACCGGCCGAGTCCAAAATTCAGCGATTCCCCATCTCAGCCCAGAAAGCAGGTAGAACAACTTTTGTGGTGTCTTTCAGATGCCTACCAAGGTAGTGTAAAAACTACCAGGAGAACTCCTGTCTGGCACCTTCCCCGGTGGAGTTGTGCAGGGGGTGTGTTTGGAACATTTTGCCACCAGCCGACTCCAAAATTCAGCGGTTCCCCATCTCAGCCCAGAAAGCAGGTAGAACAACTTTTGTGGTGCCTTTCAGCTGCCTACCAAGGTAGTGTAAAAACTACCAACAGAATTCGTTCCTGGCACCTTCCCCGGTGGAGTTGTGCAGGGGGTGTGTTTGGAACATTTTGTCACCGGCCGAGTCCAAAATTCAGCGGTTCCCCATCTCAGCCCAGAAAGCAGGTAGAACAACTTTTGTGGTGTCTTTCAGATGCCTACCAAGGTAGTGTAAAAACTACCAGGAGAACTCCTGTCTGGCACCTTCCCCGGTGGAGTTGTGCATGGGGTGTGTTTGGAACATTTTGTCACCAGCCGAGTCCAAAATTCAGCGTTTCCCCATCTCAGCCCAGAAAGCAGGTAGAACAACTTTTGTGGTGTCTTTCAGATGCCTACCAAGGTAGTGTAAAAACTACCAGGAGAACTCCTGTCTGGCACCTTCCCCGGTGGAGTTGTGCAGGGGGTGTGTTTGGAACATTTTGTCACCGGCCGAGTCCAAAATTCAGCGGTTCCCCATCTCAGCCCACAAAGCAGGTAGAACAACTTTTCTTGTGCCTTTCAGCTGCCTACCAAGGTAGTGTAAAAACTACCAACAGAATTCGTTCCTGGCACCTTCCCCGGTGGAGTTGTGCATGGGGTGTGTTTGGAACATTTTGTCACCGGCCGAGTCCAAAATTCAGCGGTTCCCCATCTCAGCCCAGAAAGCAGGTAGAACAACTTTTGTGGTGTCTTTCAGATGCCTACCAAGGTAGTGTAAAAACTACCAGGAGAACTCCTGTCTGGCACCTTCCCCGGTGGAGTTGTGCAGGGGGTGTGTTTGGAACATTTTGTCACCAGCCGAGTCCAAAATTCAGCGGTTCCCCATCTCAGCCCAGAAAGCAGGTAGAACAACTTTTGTGGTGTCTTTCAGATGCCTACCAAGGTAGTGTAAAAACTACCAGGAGAACTCCTGTCTGGCACCTTCCCCGGTGGAGTTGTGCATGGGGTGTCTGTGAAACATTTTGTCACCGGCCGACTCCAAAAATCAGCGGTTCCCCATCTCAGCCCAGAAAGCTGGTAGAACAACTTTTGTGGTGTCTTTCAGATGCCTACCAAGGTAGTGTAAAAACTACTAAGAGAACTCCTGTCTGGCACCTTCCCCGGTGGAGTTGTGCATGGGGTGTGTTTGGAACATTTTGTCACCGGCCGAGTCCAAAATTCAGCTGTTCCCCATCTCAGCCCAGAAAGCAGGTAGAACAACTTTTGTGGTGTCTTTCAGATGCCTACCAAGGTAGTGTAAAAACTACTAAGAGAACTCCTGTCTGGCACCTTCCCCGGTGGAGTTGTGCATGGGGTGTGTTTGGAACATTTTGTCACCGGCCGAGTCCAAAATTCAGCGGTTCCCCATCTCAGCCCAGAAAGTAGGTAGAACAACTTTTGTGGTGTCTTTCAGATGCCTACCAAGGTAGTGTAAAAACTACCAGGAGAACTCCTGTCTGGCACCTTCCCCGGTGGAGTTGTGCAGGGGGTGTGTTTGGAACATTTTGTCACCAGCCGAGTCCAAAATTCAGCGGTTCCCCATCTCAGCCCAGAAAGCAGGTAGAACAACTTTTGTGGTGCCTTTCAGATGCCTACCAAGGTAGTGTAAAAACTACTAAGAGAACTCCTGTCTGGCACCTTCCCCGGTGGAGTTGTGCATGGGGTGTGTTTGGAACATTTTGTCACCGGCCGACTCCAAAATTCAGCGGTTCCCCATCTCAGCCCACAAAGCAGGTAGAACAACTTTTCTTGTGCCTTTCAGCTGCCTACCAAGGTAGTGTAAAAACTACCAAGAGAATTCGTTCCTGGCACCTTCCTCGGTGGAGTTGTGCATGGGGTGTCTGTGGAACATTTTGTCACCGGCCGAGTCCAAAATTCAGCGGTTCCCCATCTCAGCCCAGAAAGCAGGTAGAACAACTTTTGTGGTGTCTTTCAGATGCCTACCGGAGCAATGTAAAAACTACCAGGAGAACTCCTGTCTGGCACCTTCCCCGGTGGAGTTGTGCAGGGGGTGTGTTTGGAACATTTTGTCACCAGCCGAGTCCAAAATTCAGCGGTTCCCCATCTCAGCCCAGAAAGCAGGTAGAACAACTTTTGTGGTGTCTTTCAGATGCCTACCAAGGTAGTGTAAAAACTACTAAGAGAACTCCTGTCTGGCACCTTCCCCGGTGGAGTTGTGCATGGGGTGTGTTTGGAACATTTTGTCACCGGCCGAGTCCAAAATTCAGCGGTTCCCCATCTCAGCCCAGAAAGCAGGAAGAACAACATTTGTGGTGTCTTTCAGATGCCTACCAAGGTAGTGTAAAAACTACCAGGAGAACTCCTGTCTGGCACCTTCCCCGGTGGAGTTGTGCAGGGGGTGTGTTTGGAACATTTTGTCACAAGCCGACTCCAAAATTCAGCGGTTCCCCATCTCAGCCCAGAAAGCAGGTAGAACAACTTTTGTGGTGCCTTTCAGCTGCCTACCAAGGTAGTGTAAAAACTACCAACAGAATTCGTTCCTGGCACCTTCCCCGGTGGAGTTGTGCATGGGGTGTCTGTGGAACATTTTGTCACCGGCCGACTCCAAAATTCAGCGGTTCCCCATCTCAGCCCAGAAAGCAGGTAGAACAACTTTTGTGGTGTCTTTCAGATGCCTACCAAGGTAGTGTAAAAACTACCAGGAGAACTCCTGTCTGGCACCTTCCCCGGTGGAGTTGTGCAGGGGGTGTGTTTGGAACATTTTGTCACCAGCCGAGTCCAAAATTCAGCGGTTCCCCATCTCAGCCCAGAAAGCAGGTAGAACAACTTTTGTGGTGTCTTTCAGATGCCTACCAAGGTAGTGTAAAAACTACCAGGAGAACTCCTGTCTGGCACCTTCCCCGGTGGAGTTGTGCAGGGGGTGTGTTTGGAACATTTTGTCACCGGCCGAGTCCAAAATTCAGCGGTTCCCCATCTCAGCCCACAAAGCAGGTAGAACAACTTTTCTTGTGCCTTTCAGCTGCCTACCAAGGTAATGTAAAAACTACCAACAGAATTCGTTCCTGGCACCTTCCCCGGTGGAGTTGTGCATGGGGTGTGTTTGGAACATTTTGTCACCGGCCGAGTCCAAAATTCAGCTGTTCCCCATCTCAGCCCAGAAAGCAGGTAGAACAACTTTTGTGGTGTCTTTCAGATGCCTACCAAGGTAGTGTAAAAACTACCAGGAGAACTCCTGTCTGGCACCTTCCCCGGTGGAGTTGTGCAGGGGGTGTGTTTGGAACATTTTGTCACCAGCCGAGTCCAAAATTCAGCGGTTCCCCATCTCAGCCCAGAAAGCAGGTAGAACAACTTTTGTGGTGTCTTTCAGATGCCTACCAAGGTAGTGTAAAAACTACCAGGAGAACTCCTGTCTGGCACCTTCCCCGGTGGAGTTGTGCATGGGGTGTCTGTGAAACATTTTGTCACCGGCCGACTCCAAAAATCAGCTGTTCCCCATCTCAGCCCAGAAAGCTGGTAGAACAACTTTTGTGGTGTCTTTCAGATGCCTACCAAGGTAGTGTAAAAACTACTAAGAGAACTCCTGTCTGGCACCTTCCCCGGTGGAGTTGTGCATGGGGTGTGTTTGGAACATTTTGTCACCGGCCGAGTCCAAAATTCAGCTGTTCCCCATCTCAGCCCAGAAAGCAGGTAGAACAACTTTTGTGGTGTCTTTCAGATGCCTACCAAGGTAGTGTAAAAACTACTAAGAGAACTCCTGTCTGGCACCTTCCCCGGTGGAGTTGTGCATGGGGTGTCTGTGAAACATTTTGTCACCGGCCGACTCCAAAAATCAGCGGTTCCCCATCTCAGCCCAGAAAGCAGGTAGAACAACTTTTGTGGTGTCTTTCAGATGCCTACCGGAGCAATGTAAAAACTACCAGGAGAACTCCTGTCTGGCACCTTCCCCGGTGGAGTTGTGCAGGGGGTGTGTTTGGAACATTTTGTCACCAGCCGACTCCAAAATTCAGCGGTTCCCCATCTCAGCCCAGAAAGCAGGTAGAACAACTTTTGTGGTGTCTTTCAAATGCCTACCAAGGTAGTGTAAAAACTACTAAGAGAACTCCTGTCTGGCACCTTCCCCGGTGGAGTTGTGCATGGGGTGTGTTTGGAACATTTTGTCACCGGCCGAGTCCAAAATTCAGCGATTCCCCATCTCAGCCCAGAAAGCAGGTAGAACAACTTTTGTGGTGTCTTTCAGATGCCTACCAAGGTAGTGTAAAAACTACCAGGAGAACTCCTGTCTGGCACCTTCCCCGGTGGAGTTGTGCAGGGGGTGTGTTTGGAACATTTTGCCACCAGCCGACTCCAAAATTCAGCGGTTCCCCATCTCAGCCCAGAAAGCAGGTAGAACAACTTTTGTGGTGCCTTTCAGATGCCTACCAAGGTAGTGTAAAAACTACTAAGAGAACTCCTGTCTGGCACCTTCCCCGGTGGAGTTGTGCATGGGGTGTGTTTGGAACATTTTGTCACCGGCCGAGTCCAAAATTCAGCGGTTCCCCATCTCAGCCCACAAAGCAGGTAGAACAACTTTTCTTGTGCCTTTCAGCTGCCTACCAAGGTAGTGTAAAAACTACCAAGAGAATTCATTCCTGGCACCTTCCCCGGTGGAGTTGTGCATGGGGTGTCTGTGGAACATTTTGTCACCGGCCGAGTCCAAAATTCAGCGGTTCCCCATCTCAGCCCAGAAAGCAGGTAGAACAACTTTTGTGGTGTCTTTCAGATGCCTACCGGAGCAATGTAAAAACTACCAGGAGAACTCCTGTCTGGCACCTTCCCCGGTGGAGTTGTGCAGGGGGTGTGTTTGGAACATTTTGTCACCGGCCGAGTCCAAAATTCAGCGGTTCCCCATCTCAGCCCAGAAAGCAGGTAGAACAACTTTTGTGGTGCCTTTCAGCTGCCTACCAAGGTAGTGTAAAAACTACCAAGAGAACTCCTGTCTGGCACCTTCCCCGGTGGAGTTGTGCATGGGGTGTGTTTGGAACATTTTGTCACCAGCCGAGTCCAAAATTCAGCGTTTCCCCATCTCAGCCCAGAAAGCTGGTAGAACAACTTTTGTGGTGTCTTTCAGATGCCTACCAAGGTAGTGTAAAAACTACTAAGAGAACTCCTGTCTGGCACCTTCCCCGGTGGAGTTGTGCATGGGGTGTGTTTGGAACATTTTGTCACCGGCCGAGTCCAAAATTCAGCTGTTCCCCATCTCAGCCCAGAAAGCAGGTAGAACAACTTTTGTGGTGTCTTTCAGATGCCTACCAAGGTAGTGTAAAAACTACCAGGAGAACTCCTGTCTGGCACCTTCCCCGGTGGAGTTGTGCATGGGGTGTCTGTGAAACATTTTGTCACCGGCCGACTCCAAAAATCAGCGGTTCCCCATCTCAGCCCAGAAAGCAGGTAGAACAACTTTTGTGGTGTCTTTCAGATGCCTACCGGAGCAATGTAAAAACTACCAGGAGAACTCCTGTCTGGCACCTTCCCCGGTGGAGTTGTGCAGGGGGTGTGTTTGGAACATTTTATCACCAGCCGAGTCCAAAATTCAGCTGTTCCCCATCTCAGCCCAGAAAGCAGGTAGAACAACTTTTGTGGTGTCTTTCAGATGCCTACCAAGGTAGTGTAAAAACTACGAAGAGAACTCCTGTCTGGCACCTTCCCCGGTGGAGTTGTGCATGGGGTGTGTTTGGAACATTTTGTCACCGGCCGAGTCCAAAATTCAGCGGTTCCCCATCTCAGCCCAGAAAGCAGGTAGAACAACTTTTGTGGTGTCTTTCAGATGCCTACCAAGGTAGTGTAAAAACTACCAGGAGAACTCCTGTCTGGCACCTTCCCCGGTGGAGTTGTGCAGGGGGTGTGTTTGGAACATTTTGCCACCAGCCGACTCCAAAATTCAGCGGTTCCCCATCTCAGCCCAGAAAGCAGGTAGAACAACTTTTGTGGTGCCTTTCAGATGCCTACCAAGGTAGTGTAAAAACTACTAAGAGAACTCCTGTCTGGCACCTTCCCCGGTGGAGTTGTGCATGGGGTGTGTTTGGAACATTTTGTCACCAGCCGAGTCCAAAATTCAGCGGTTCCCCATCTCAGCCCAGAAAGCAGGTAGAACATCTTTTGTGGTGCCTTTCAGCTGCCTACCGGATCAATGTAAAAACTACCAGGAGAACTCCTGTCTGGCGCCTTCCCCGGTGGAGTTGTGCAGGGGGTGTGTTTGGAACATTTTGCCACCAGCCGACTCCAAAATTCAGCGTTTCCCCATCTCAGCCCAGAAAGCAGGTAGAACAACTTTTGTGGTGCCTTTCAAATGCCTACCAAGGTAGTGTAAAAACCACCAGGAGAACTCCTGTCTGGCACCTTCCCCGGTGGAGTTGTGCATGGGGTGTCTGTGAAACATTTTGTCACCGGCCGACTCCAAAAATCAGCGGTTCCCCATCTCAGCCCAGAAAGAAGGTAGAACAACTTTTGTGGTGTCTTTCAGATGCCTACCGGAGCAATGTAAAAACTACCAGGAGAACTCCTGTCTGGCACCTTCCCCGGTGGAGTTGTGCAGGGGGTGTGTTTGGAACATTTTATCACCAGCCGAGTCCAAAATTCAGCTGTTCCCCATCTCAGCCCAGAAAGCAGGTAGAACAACTTTTGTGGTGTCTTTCAGATGCCTACCAAGGTAGTGTAAAAACTACGAAGAGAACTCCTGTCTGGCACCTTCCCCGGTGGAGTTGTGCATGGGGTGTGTTTGGAACATTTTGTCACCGGCCGAGTCCAAAATTCAGCGATTCCCCATCTCAGCCCAGAAAGCAGGTAGAACAACTTTTGTGGTGTCTTTCAGATGCCTACCAAGGTAGTGTAAAAACTACCAGGAGAACTCCTGTCTGGCACCTTCCCCGGTGGAGTTGTGCATGGGGTGTGTTTGGAACATTTTGTCACCAGCCGAGTCCAAAATTCAGCGTTTCCCCATCTCAGCCCAGAAAGCAGGTAGAACAACTTTTGTGGTGTCTTTCAGATGCCTACCAAGGTAGTGTAAAAACTACCAAGAGAACTCCTGTCTGGCACCTTCCCCGGTGGAGTTGTGCATGGGGTGTGTTTGGAACATTTTGTCACCAGCCGAGTCCAAAATTCAGCGGTTCCCCATCTCAGCCCAGAAAGCAGGTAGAACAACTTTTGTGGTGTCTTTCAGATGCCTACCGGAGCAATGTAAAAACTACCAGGAGAACTCCTGTCTGGCACCTTCCCCGGTGGAGTTGTGCATGGGGTGTGTTTGGAACATTTTGTCACCAGCCGAGTCCAAAATTCAGCGTTTCCCCATCTCAGCCCAGAAAGCAGGTACAACAACTTTTGTGGTGTCTTTTAGATGCCTACCAAGGTAGTGTAAAAACTACCAAGAGAACTCCTGTCTGGCACCTTCCCCGGTGGAGTTGTGCATGGGGTGTGTTTGGAACATTTTGTCACCGGCCGAGTCCAAAATTCAGCGGTTCCCCATCTCAGCCCAGAAAGCAGGTAGAACAACTTTTGTGGTGCCTTTCAGATGCCTACCAAGGTAGTGTAAAAACTACCAAGAGAACTCCTGTCTGGCACCTTCCCCGGTGGAGTTGTGCATGGGGTGTGTTTGGAACATTTTGTCAACGGCCGACTCCAAAATTCAGCGTTTCCGCATCTCAGCCCACAAAGCAGGTACAACAACTTTTCTTGTACCTTTCAGCTGCCTACCAAGGTAGTGTAAAAACTACCAACAGAATTCGTTCCTGGCACCTTCCCCGGTGGAGTTGTGCATGGGGTGTCTGTGGAACATTTTGTCACCGGCCGACTTCAAAATTCAGCGGTTCCCCATCTCAGCCCAGAAAGCAGGAAGAACATCTTTTGTGGTGCCTTTCAAATGCCTACCAAGGTAGTGTAAAAACCACCAGGAGAACTCCTGTCTGGCACCTTCCCCGGTGGAGATGTGCATGGGGTGTCTGTGAAACATTTTGTCACCGGCCGACTCCAAAAATCAGCGGTTCCCCATCTCAGCCCAGAAAGCAGGTAGAACAACTTTTGTGGTGTCTTTCAGATGCCTACCAAGGTAGTGTAAAAACTACCAGGAGAACTCCTGTCTGGCACCTTCCCCGGTGGAGTTGTGCAGGGGGTGTGTTTGGAACATTTTGTCACCGGCCGACTCCAAAATTCAGCGATTCCCCATCTCAGCCCAGAAAGCAGGTAGAACAACTTTTGTGGTGTCTTTCAGATGCCTACCAAGGTAGTGTAAAAACTACCAGGAGAACTCCTGTCTGGCACCTTCCCCGGTGGAGTTGTGCATGGGGTGTGTTTGGAACATTTTGTCACCGGCCGACTCCAAAATTCAGCGGTTCCCCATCTCAGCCCAGAAAGCAGGTAGAACAACTTTTGTGGTGCCTTTCAGATGCCTACCAAGGTAGTGTAAAAACTACCAAGAGAACTCCTGTCTGGCACCTTCCCTGGTGGAGTTGTGCAGGGGGTGTGTTTGGAACATTTTGTCAACGGCCGACTCCAAAATTCAGCGGTTCCCCATCTCAGCCCAGAAAGCAGGTAGAACATCTTTTGTGGTGCCTTTCAGCTGCCTACCAAGGTAGTGTAAAAACTACCAACAGAATTCGTTCCTGGCACCTTCCCCGGTGGAGTTGTGCATGGGGTGTCTGTGGAACATTTTGTCACCGGCCGAGTCCAAAATTCAGCGGTTCCCCATCTCAGCCCACAAAGCAGGTAGAACAACTTTTCTTGTGCCTTTCAGATGCCTACCAAGGTAGTGTAAAAACTACCAACAGAATTCGTTCCTGGCACCTTCCCCGGTGGAGTTGTGCATGGGGTGTGTTTGGAACATTTTGTCACCGGCCGAGTCCAAAATTCAGCGGTTCCCCATCTCAGCCCAGAAAGCAGGTAGAACAACTTTTGTGGTGTCTTTCAGATGCCTACCAAGGTAGTGTAAAAACTACCAGGAGAACTCCTGTCTGGCACCTTCCCCGGTGGAGTTGTGCATGGGGTGTGTTTGGAACATTTTGTCACCGGCCGAGTCCAAAATTCAGCGGTTCCCCATCTCAGCCCAGAAAGCAGGTAGAACATCTTTTGTGGTGCCTTTCAGCTGCCTACCGGATCAATGTAAAAACTACCAGGAGAACTCCTGTCTGGCACCTTCCCCGGTGGAGTTGTGCAGGGGGTGTGTTTGGAACATTTTGCCACCAGCCGACTCCAAAATTCAGCGGTTCCCCATCTCAGCCCAGAAAGCAGGTAGAACAACTTTTGTGGTGCCTTTCAAATGCCTACCAAGGTAGTGTAAAAACCACCAGGAGAACTCCTGTCTGGCACCTTCCCCGGTGGAGTTGTGCATGGGGTGTCTGTGAAACATTTTGTCACCGGCCGACTCCAAAAATCAGCGGTTCCCCATCTCAGCCCAGAAAGCAGGTAGAACAACTTTTGTGGTGTCTTTCAGATGCCTACCGGAGCAATGTAAAAACTACCAGGAGAACTCCTGTCTGGCACCTTCCCCGGTGGAGTTGTGCATGGGGTGTGTTTGGAACATTTTGTCAACGGCCGACTCCAAAAATCAGCGTTTCCGCATCTCAGCCCACAAAGCAGGTACAACAACTTTTCTTGTACCTTTCAGCTGCCTACCAAGGTAGTGTAAAAACTACCAACAGAATTCGTTCCTGGCACCTTCCCCGGTGGAGTTGTGCATGGGGTGTCTGTGGAACATTTTGTCACCGGCCGACTTCAAAATTCAGCGGTTCCCCATCTCAGCCCAGAAAGCAGGAAGAACATCTTTTGTGGTGCCTTTCAAATGCCTACCAAGGTAGTGTAAAAACCACCAGGAGAACTCCTGTCTGGCACCTTCCCCGGTGGAGATGTGCATGGGGTGTCTGTGAAACATTTTGTCACCGGCCGACTCCAAAAATCAGCGGTTCCCCATCTCAGCCCAGAAAGCAGGTAGAACAACTTTTGTGGTGTCTTTCAGATGCCTACCAAGGTAGTGTAAAAACTACCAGGAGAACTCCTGTCTGGCACCTTCCCCGGTGGAGTTGTGCAGGGGGTGTGTTTGGAACATTTTGTCACCGGCCGACTCCAAAATTCAGCGATTCCCCATCTCAGCCCAGAAAGCAGGTAGAACAACTTTTGTGGTGTCTTTCAGATGCCTACCAAGGTAGTGTAAAAACTACCAGGAGAACTCCTGTCTGGCACCTTCCCCGGTGGAGTTGTGCATGGGGTGTGTTTGGAACATTTTGTCACCGGCCGACTCCAAAATTCAGCGGTTCCCCATCTCAGCCCAGAAAGCAGGTAGAACAACTTTTGTGGTGCCTTTCAGATGCCTACCAAGGTAGTGTAAAAACTACCAAGAGAACTCCTGTCTGGCACCTTCCCTGGTGGAGTTGTGCAGGGGGTGTGTTTGGAACATTTTGTCAACGGCCGACTCCAAAATTCAGCGGTTCCCCATCTCAGCCCACAAAGCAGGTACAACAACTTTTCTTGTGCCTTTCAGCTGCCTACCAAGGTAGTGTAAAAACTACCAACAGAATTCGTTCCTGGCACCTTCCCCGGTGGAGTTGTGCATGGGGTGTCTGTGGAACATTTTGTCACCGGCCGAGTCCAAAATTCAGCGGTTCCCCATCTCAGCCCAGAAAGCAGGAAGAACAACTTTTGTGGTGCCTTTCAAATGCCTACCAAGGTAGTGTAAAAACCACCAGGAGAACTCCTGTCTGGCACCTTCCCCGGTGGAGTTGTGCATGGGGTGTCTGTGAAACATTTTGTCACCGGCCGACTCCAAAATTCAGCGTTTCCCCATCTCAGCCCAGAAAGCAGGTAGAACAACTTTTGTGGTGTCTTTCAGATGCCTACCAAGGTAGTGTAAAAACTACCAGGAGAACTCCTGTCTGGCACCTTCCCCGGTGGAGTTGTGCATGGGGTGTGTTTGGAACATTTTGTCACCGGCCGAGTCCAAAATTCAGCGGTTCCCCATCTCAGCCCACAAAGCAGGTAGAACAACTTTTCTTGTGCCTTTCAGATGCCTACCAAGGTAGTGTAAAAACTACCAACAGAATTCGTTCCTGGCACCTTCCCCGGTGGAGTTGTGCATGGGGTGTGTTTGGAACATTTTGTCACCGGCCGAGTCCAAAATTCAGCGGTTCCCCATCTCAGCCCAGAAAGCAGGTAGAACAACTTTTGTGGTGTCTTTCAGATGCCTACCAAGGTAGTGTAAAAACTACCAGGAGAACTCCTGTCTGGCACCTTCCCCGGTGGAGTTGTGCAGGGGGTGTGTTTGGAACATTTTATCACCAGCCGAGTCCAAAATTCAGCGGTTCCCCATCTCAGCCCAGAAAGCAGGTAGAACATCTTTTGTGGTGCCTTTCAGCTGCCTACCGGATCAATGTAAAAACTACCAGGAGAACTCCTGTCTGGCACCTTCCCCGGTGGAGTTGTGCAGGGGGTGTGTTTGGAACATTTTGCCACCAGCCGACTCCAAAATTCAGCGGTTCCCCATCTCAGCCCAGAAAGCAGGTAGAACAACTTTTGTGGTGCCTTTCAAATGCCTACCAAGGTAGTGTAAAAACCACCAGGAGAACTCCTGTCTGGCACCTTCCCCGGTGGAGTTGTGCATGGGGTGTGTTTGGAACATTTTGTCACCAGCCGAGTCCAAAATTCAGCGTTTCCCCATCTCAGCCCAGAAAGCAGGTAGAACAACTTTTGTGGTGTCTTTCAGATGCCTACCGGAGCAATGTAAAAACTACCAGGAGAACTCCTGTCTGGCACCTTCCCCGGTGGAGTTGTGCATGGGGTGTGTTTGGAACATTTTGTCACCAGCCGAGTCCAAAATTCAGCGTTTCCCCATCTCAGCCCAGAAAGCAGGTACAACAACTTTTGTGGTGTCTTTTAGATGCCTACCAAGGTAGTGTAAAAACTACCAAGAGAACTCCTGTCTGGCACCTTCCCCGGTGGAGTTGTGCATGGGGTGTGTTTGGAACATTTTGTCACCGGCCGAGTCCAAAATTCAGCGGTTCCCCATCTCAGCCCAGAAAGCAGGTAGAACAACTTTTGTGGTGCCTTTCAGATGCCTACCAAGGTAGTGTAAAAACTACCAAGAGAACTCCTGTCTGGCACCTTCCCCGGTGGAGTTGTGCATGGGGTGTGTTTGGAACATTTTGTCAACGGCCGACTCCAAAATTCAGCGTTTCCGCATCTCAGCCCACAAAGCAGGTACAACAACTTTTCTTGTGCCTTTCAGCTGCCTACCAAGGTAGTGTAAAAACTACAAACAGAATTCGTTCCTGGCACCTTCCCCGGTGGAGTTGTGCATGGGGTGTCTGTGGAACATTTTGTCACCGGCCGACTTCAAAATTCAGCGGTTCCCCATCTCAGCCCAGAAAGCAGGTAGAACAACTTTTGTGGTGTCTTTCAGATGCCTACCAAGGTAGTGTAAAAACCACCAGGAGAACTCCTGTCTGGCACCTTCCCCGGTGGAGATGTGCATGGGGTGTCTGTGAAACATTTTGTCACCGGCCGACTCCAAAATTCAGCGGTTCCCCATCTCAGCCCAGAAAGCAGGTAGAACAACTTTTGTGGTGTCTTTCAGATGCCTACCAAGGTAGTGTAAAAACTACCAGGAGAACTCCTGTCTGGCACCTTCCCCGGTGGAGTTGTGCATGGGGTGTGTTTGGAACATTTTGTCACCGGCCAACTCCAAAATTCAGCGATTCCCCATCTCAGCCCAGAAAGCAGGTAGAACAACTTTTGTGGTGTCTTTCAGATGCCTACCAAGGTAGTGTAAAAACTACCAGGAGAACTCCTGTCTGGCACCTTCCCCGGTGGAGTTGTGCATGGGGTGTGTTTGGAACATTTTGTCACCGGCCGACTCCAAAATTCAGCGGTTCCCCATCTCAGCCCAGAAAGCAGGTAGAACAACTTTTGTGGTGCCTTTCAGATGCCTACCAAGGTAGTGTAAAAACTACCAAGAGAACTCCTGTCTGGCACCTTCCCCGTTGGAGTTGTGCATGGGGTGTGTTTGGAACATTTTGTCAACGGCCGACTCCAAAATTCAGCGGTTCCCCATCTCAGCCCACAAAGCAGGTACAACAACTTTTCTTGTGCCTTTCAGCTGCCTACCAAGGTAGTATAAAAACTACCAACAGAATTCGTTCCTGGCACCTTCCCCGGTGGAGTTGTGCATGGGGTGTCTGTGGAACATTTTGTCACCGGCCGACTCCAAAATTCAGCGGTTCCCCATCTCAGCCCAGAAAGCAGGAAGAACAACTTTTGTGGTGCCTTTCAAATGCCTACCAAGGTAGTGTAAAAACCACCAGGAGAACTCCTGTCTGGCACCTTCCCCGGTGGAGTTGTGCATGGGGTGTCTGTGAAACATTTTGTCACCGGCCGACTCCAAAATTCAGCGGTTCCCCATCTCAGCCCAGAAAGCAGGTAGAACAACTTTTGTGGTGTCTTTCAGATGCCTACCGGAGCAATGTAAAAACTACCAGGAGAACTCCTGTCTGGCACCTTCCCCGGTGGAGTTGTGCAGGGGGTGTGTTTGGAACATTTTGTCACCAGCCGAGTCCAAAATTCAGCGGTTCCCCATCTCAGCCCAGAAAGCAGGTAGAACAACTTTTGTGGTGCCTTTCAGCTGCCTACCAAGGTAGTGTAAAAACTACCAGGAGAACTCCTGTCTGGCACCTTCCCCGGTGGAGTTGTGCATGGGGTGTGTTTGGAACATTTTGTCACCAGCCGACTCCAAAATTCAGCGTTTCCCCATCTCAGCCCAGAAAGCAGGTAGAACAACTTTTGTGGTGCCTTTCAGCTGCCTACCAAGGTAGTGTAAAAACTACCAACAGAATTCGTTCCTGGCACCTTCCCCGGTGGAGTTGTGCAGGGGGTGTGTTTGGAACATTTTGTCACCGGCCGAGTCCAAAATTCAGCTGTTCCCCATCTCAGCCCACAAAGCAGGTAGAACAACTTTTGTGGTGTCTTTCAGATGCCTACCAAGGTAGTGTAAAAACCACCAGGAGAACTCCTGTCTGGCACCTTCCCCGGTGGAGTTGTGCATGGGGTGTCTGTGGAACATTTTGTCACCGGCCGACTCCAAAAATCAGCGGTTCCCCATCTCAGCCCAGAAAGCAGGTAGAACAACTTTTGTGGTGTCTTTCAGATGCCTACCGGAGCAATGTAAAAACTACCAGGAGAACTCCTGTCTGGCACCTTCCCCGGTGGAGTTGTGCAGGGGGTGTGTTTGGAACATTTTATCACCAGCCGAGTCCAAAATTCAGCTGTTCCCCATCTCAGCCCAGAAAGCAGGTAGAACAACTTTTGTGGTGTCTTTCAGATGCCTACCAAGGTAGTGTAAAAACTACGAAGAGAACTCCTGTCTGGCACCTTCCCCGGTGGAGTTGTGCATGGGGTGTGTTTGGAACATTTTGTCACCGGCCGACTCCAAAATTCAGCGATTCCCCATCTCAGCCCAGAAAGCAGGTAGAACAACTTTTGTGGTGTCTTTCAGATGCCTACCAAGGTAGTGTAAAAACTACCAGGAGAACTCCTGTCTGGCACCTTCCCCGGTGGAGTTGTGCATGGGGTGTGTTTGGAACATTTTGTCACCAGCCGAGTCCAAAATTCAGCGTTTCCCCATCTCAGCCCAGAAAGCAGGTAGAACAACTTTTGTGGTGTCTTTCAGATGCCTACCAAGGTAGTGTAAAAACTACCAAGAGAACTCCTGTCTGGCACCTTCCCCGGTGGAGTTGTGCATGGGGTGTGTTTGGAACATTTTGTCACCAGCCGAGTCCAAAATTCAGCGTTTCCCCATCTCAGCCCAGAAAGCAGGTAGAACAACTTTTGTGGTGTCTTTCAGATGCCTACCGGAGCAATGTAAAAACTACCAGGAGAACTCCTGTCTGGCACCTTCCCCGGTGGAGTTGTGCATGGGGTGTGTTTGGAACATTTTGTCACCAGCCGAGTCCAAAATTCAGCGTTTCCCCATCTCAGCCCAGAAAGCAGGTACAACAACTTTTGTGGTGTCTTTCAGCTGCCTACCAAGGTAGTGTAAAAACTACCAGGAGAACTCCTGTCTGGCACCTTCCCCGGTGGAGTTGTGCATGGGGTGTGTTTGGAACATTTTGTCAACGGCCGACTCCAAAATTCAGCGTTTCCGCATCTCAGCCCACAAAGCAGGTACAACAACTTTTCTTGTGCCTTTCAGCTGCCTACCAAGGTAGTGTAAAAACTACCAACAGAATTCGTTCCTGGCACCTTCCCCGGTGGAGTTGTGCATGGGGTGTCTGTGGAACATTTTGTCACCGGCCGACTTCAAAATTCAGCGGTTCCCCATCTCAGCCCAGAAAGCAGGAAGAACAACTTTTGTGGTGCCTTTCAAATGCCTACCAAGGTAGTGTAAAAACCACCAGGAGAACTCCTGTCTGGCACCTTCCCCGGTGGAGATGTGCATGGGGTGTCTGTGAAACATTTTGTCACCGGCCGAGTCCAAAATTCAGCGGTTCCCCATCTCAGCCCAGAAAGCAGGTAGAACAACTTTTGTGGTGTCTTTCAGATGCCTACCAAGGTAGTGTAAAAACTACCAGGAGAACTCCTGTCTGGCACCTTCCCCGGTGGAGTTGTGCAGGGGGTGTGTTTGGAACATTTTGTCACCGGCCGAGTCCAAAATTCAGCGGTTCCCCATCTCAGCCCAGAAAGCAGGAAGAACAACTTTTGTGGTGTCTTTCAGATGCCTACCAAGGTAGTGTAAAAACTACCAGGAGAACTCCTGTCTGGCACCTTCCCCGGTGGAGTTGTGCATGGGGTGTGTTTGGAACATTTTGTCACCGGCCGACTCCAAAATTCAGCGGTTCCCCATCTCAGCCCAGAAAGCAGGTAGAACAACTTTTGTGGTGCCTTTCAGATGCCTACCAAGGTAGTGTAAAAACTACCAAGAGAACTCCTGTCTGGCACCTTCCCCGGTGGAGTTGTGCATGGGGTGTGTTTGGAACATTTTGTCAACGGCCGACTCCAAAATTCAGCGGTTCCCCATCTCAGCCCACAAAGCAGGTACAACAACTTTTCTTGTGCCTTTCAGCTGCCTACCAAGGTAGTGTAAAAACTACCAACAGAATTCGTTCCTGGCACCTTCCCCGGTGGAGTTGTGCATGGGGTGTCTGTGAAACATTTTGTCACCGGCCGACTCCAAAATTCAGCGGTTCCCCATCTCAGCCCAGAAAGCAGGTAGAACAACTTTTGTGGTGTCTTTCAGATGCCTACCGGAGCAATGTAAAAACTACCAGGAGAACTCCTGTCTGGCACCTTCCCAGGTGGAGTTGTGCAGGGGGTGTGTTTGGAACATTTTGTCACCAGCCGAGTCCAAAATTCAGCGGTTCCCCATCTCAGCCCAGAAAGCAGGTAGAACAACTTTTGTGGTGCCTTTCAGCTGCCTACCAAGGTAGTGTAAAAACTACCAGGAGAACTCCTGTCTGGCACCTTCCCCGGTGGAGTTGTGCATGGGGTGTGTTTGGAACATTTTGTCACCAGCCGACTCCAAAATTCAGCGTTTCCCCATCTCAGCCCAGAAAGCAGGTAGAACAACTTTTGTGGTGCCTTTCAGCTGCCTACCAAGGTAGTGTAAAAACTACCAACAGAATTCGTTCCTGGCACCTTCCCCGGTGGAGTTGTGCATGGGGTGTGTTTGGAACATTTTGTCACCGGCCGAGTCCAAAATTCAGCTGTTCCCCATCTCAGCCCAGAAAGCAGGTAGAACAACTTTTGTGGTGTCTTTCAGATGCCTACCAAGGTAGTGTAAAAACCACCAGGAGAACTCCTGTCTGGCACCTTCCCCGGTGGAGTTGTGCATGGGGTGTCTGTGAAACATTTTGTCACCGGCCGACTCCAAAAATCAGCGGTTCCCCATCTCAGCCCAGAAAGCAGGTAGAACAACTTTTGTGGTGTCTTTCAGATGCCTACCGGAGCAATGTAAAAACTACCAGGAGAACTCCTGTCTGGCACCTTCCCCGGTGGAGTTGTGCAGGGGGTGTGTTTGGAACATTTTATCACCAGCCGAGTCCAAAATTCAGCTGTTCCCCATCTCAGCCCAGAAAGCAGGTAGAACAACTTTTGTGGTGTCTTTCAGATGCCTACCAAGGTAGTGTAAAAACTACGAAGAGAACTCCTGTCTGGCACCTTCCCCGGTGGAGTTGTGCATGGGGTGTGTTTGGAACATTTTGTCACCGGCCGACTCCAAAATTCAGCGATTCCCCATCTCAGCCCAGAAAGCAGGTAGAACAACTTTTGTGGTGTCTTTCAGATGCCTACCAAGGTAGTGTAAAAACTACCAGGAGAACTCCTGTCTGGCACCTTCCCCGGTGGAGTTGTGCATGGGGTGTGTTTGGAACATTTTGTCACCAGCCGAGTCCAAAATTCAGCGTTTCCCCATCTCAGCCCAGAAAGCAGGTAGAACAACTTTTGTGGTGTCTTTCAGATGCCTACCAAGGTAGTGTAAAAACTACCAGGAGAACTCCTGTCTGGCACCTTCCCCGGTGGAGTTGTGCAGGGGGTGTGTTTGGAACATTTTGTCACCAGCCGAGTCCAAAATTCAGCGTTTCCCCATCTCAGCCCAGAAAGCAGGTAGAACAACTTTTGTGGTGTCTTTCAGATGCCTACCGGAGCAATGTAAAAACTACCAGGAGAACTCCTGTCTGGCACCTTCCCCGGTGGAGTTGTGCATGGGGTGTGTTTGGAACATTTTGTCACCAGCCGAGTCCAAAATTCAGCGGTTCCCCATCTCAGCCCAGAAAGCAGGTACAACAACTTTTGTGGTGTCTTTTAGATGCCTACCAAGGTAGTGTAAAAACTACCAAGAGAACTCCTGTCTGGCACCTTCCCCGGTGGAGTTGTGCATGGGGTGTGTTTGGAACATTTTGTCACCGGCCGAGTCCAAAATTCAGCGTTTCCCCATCTCAGCCCAGAAAGCAGGTAGAACAACTTTTGTGGTGCCTTTCAGATGCCTACCAAGGTAGTGTAAAAACTACCAAGAGAACTCCTGTCTGGCACCTTCCCCGGTGGAGTTGTGCATGGGGTGTGTTTGGAACATTTTGTCAACGGCCGACTCCAAAATTCAGCGTTTCCGCATCTCAGCCCACAAAGCAGGTACAACAACTTTTCTTGTGCCTTTCAGCTGCCTACCAAGGTAGTGTAAAAACTACCAACAGAATTCGTTCCTGGCACCTTCCCCGGTGGAGTTGTGCATGGGGTGTCTGTGGAACATTTTGTCACCGGCCGACTTCAAAATTCAGCGGTTCCCCATCTCAGCCCAGAAAGCAGGAAGAACAACTTTTGTGGTGCCTTTCAAATGCCTACCAAGGTAGTGTAAAAACCACCAGGAGAACTCCTGTCTGGCACCTTCCCCGGTGGAGATGTGCATGGGGTGTCTGTGAAACATTTTGTCACCGGCCGACTCCAAAATTCAGCGGTTCCCCATCTCAGCCCAGAAAGCAGGTAGAACAACTTTTGTGGTGTCTTTCAGATGCCTACCAAGGTAGTGTAAAAACTACCAGGAGAACTCCTGTCTGGCACCTTCCCCGGTGGAGTTGTGCATGGGGTGTGTTTGGAACATTTTGTCACCGGCCGACTCCAAAATTCAGCGGTTCCCCATCTCAGCCCAGAAAGCAGGTAGAACAACTTTTGTGGTGCCTTTCAGATGCCTACCAAGGTAGTGTAAAAACTACCAAGAGAACTCCTGTCTGGCACCTTCCCCGGTGGAGTTGTGCATGGGGTGTGTTTGGAACATTTTGTCACCGGCCGACTCCAAAATTCAGCGGTTCCCCATCTCAGCCCACAAAGCAGGTACAACAACTTTTCTTGTGCCTTTCAGCTGCCTACCAAGGTAGTGTAAAAACTACCAACAGAATTCGTTCCTGGCACCTTCCCCGGTGGAGTTGTGCATGGGGTGTCTGTGGAACATTTTGTCACCGGCCGAGTCCAAAATTCAGCGGTTCCCCATCTCAGCCCAGAAAGCAGGAAGAACAACTTTTGTGGTGCCTTTCAAATGCCTACCAAGGTAGTGTAAAAACCACCAGGAGAACTCCTGTCTGGCACCTTCCCCGGTGGAGTTGTGCATGGGGTGTCTGTGAAACATTTTGTCACCGGCCGACTCCAAAATTCAGCGGTTCCCCATCTCAGCCCAGAAAGCAGGTAGAACAACTTTTGTGGTGTCTTTCAGATGCCTACCGGAGCAATGTAAAAACTACCAGGAGAACTCCTGTCTGGCACCTTCCCCGGTGGAGTTGTGCAGGGGGTGTGTTTGGAACATTTTGTCACCAGCCGAGTCCAAAATTCAGCGGTTCCCCATCTCAGCCCAGAAAGCAGGTAGAACAACTTTTGTGGTGCCTTTCAGCTGCCTACCAAGGTAGTGTAAAAACTACCAAGAGAACTCCTGTCTGGCACCTTCCCCGGTGGAGTTGTGCATGGGGTGTGTTTGGAACATTTTGTCACCGGCCGAGTCCAAAATTCAGCGGTTCCCCATCTCAGCCCAGAAAGCAGGAAGAACAACATTTTCGGTGCCTTTCAAATGCCTACCAAGGTAGTGTAAAAACTACCAGGAGAACTCCTGTCTGGCACCTTCCCCGGTGGAGTTGTGCATGGGGTGTGTTTGGAACATTTTGTCACCAGCCGACTCCAAAATTCAGCGTTTCCCCATCTCAGCCCAGAAAGCAGGTAGAACAACTTTTGTGGTGTCTTTCAGCTGCCTACCAAGGTAGTGTAAAAACTACCAACAGAATTCGTTCCTGGCACCTTCCCCGGTGGAGTTGTGCATGGGGTGTGTTTGGAACATTTTGTCACCGGCCGAGTCCAAAATTCAGCTGTTCCCCATCTCAGCCCAGAAAGCAGGTAGAACAACTTTTGTGGTGTCTTTCAGATGCCTACCGGAGCAATGTAAAAACTACCAGGAGAACTCCTGTCTGGCACCTTCCCCGGTGGAGTTGTGCAGGGGGTGTGTTTGGAACATTTTGTCACCAGCCGAGTCCAAAATTCAGCGTTTCCCCCTCTCAGCCCAGAAAGCAGGTAGAACAACTTTTGTGGTGTCTTTCAGATGCCTACCAAGGTAGTGTAAAAACTACCAGGAGAACTCCTGTCTGGCACCTTCCCCGGTGGAGTTGTGCATGGGGTGTGTTTGGAACATTTTGTCACCGGCCGAGTCCAAAATTCAGCGGTTCCCCATCTCAGCCCAGAAAGCAGGTACAACAACTTTTGTGGTGTCTTTTAGATGCCTACCAAGGTAGTGTAAAAACTACCAAGAGAACTCCTGTCTGGCACCTTCCCCGGTGGAGTTGTGCATGGGGTGTGTTTGGAACATTTTGTCACCGGCCGACTCCAAAAATCAGCGGTTCCCCATCTCAGCCCAGAAAGCAGGTAGAACAACTTTTGTGGTGTCTTTCAGATGCCTACCAAGGTAGTGTAAAAACTACCAGGAGAACTCCTGTCTGGCACCTTCCCCGGTGGAGTTGTGCATGGGGTGTGTTTGGAACATTTTGTCACCGGCCGACTCCAAAATTCAGCGGTTCCCCATCTCAGCCCAGAAAGCAGGTAGAACAACTTTTGTGGTGCCTTTCAGATGCCTACCAAGGTAGTGTAAAAACTACCAAGAGAACTCCTGTCTGGCACCTTCCCCGGTGGAGTTGTGCATGGGGTGTGTTTGGAACATTTTGTCAACGGCCGACTCCAAAATTCAGCGTTTCCGCATCTCAGCCCACAAAGCAGGTACAACAACTTTTCTTGTGCCTTTCAGCTGCCTACCAAGGTAGTGTAAAAACTACCAACAGAATTCGTTCCTGGCTCCTTCGCCGGTGGAGTTGTGCATGGGGTGTCTGTGGAACATTTTGTCACCGGCCGACTCCAAAATTCAGCGGTTCCCCATCTCAGCCCAGAAAGCAGGAAGAACAACTTTTGTGGTGCCTTTCAAATGCCTACCAAGGTAGTGTAAAAACCACCAGGAGAACTCCTGTCTGGCACCTTCCCCGGTGGAGATGTGCATGGGGTGTCTGTGAAACATTTTGTCACCGGCCGACTCCAAAATTCAGCGGTTCCCCATCTCAGCCCAGAAAGCAGGTAGAACAACTTTTGTGGTGTCTTTCAGATGCCTACCAAGGTAGTGTAAAAACTACCAGGAGAACTCCTGTCTGGCACCTTCCCCGGTGGAGTTGTGCATGGGGTGTGTTTGGAACATTTTGTCACCGGCCGACTCCAAAATTCAGCGATTCCCCATCTCAGCCCAGAAAGCAGGTAGAACAACTTTTGTGGTGTCTTTCAGATGCCTACCAAGGTAGTGTAAAATCTACCAGGAGAACTCCTGTCTGGCACCTTCCGTGGTGGAGTTGTGCATGGGGTGTGTTTGGAACATTTTGTCACCGGCCGACTCCAAAATTCAGCGGTTCCCCATCTCAGCCCAGAAAGCAGGTAGAACAACTTTTTTGGTGCCTTTCAGATGCCTACCAAGGTAGTGTAAAAACTACCAAGAGAACTCCTGTCTGGCACCTTCCCCGGTGGAGTTGTGCATGGGGTGTGTTTGGAACATTTTGTCAACGGCCGACTCCAAAATTCAGCGGTTCCCCATCTCAGCCCACAAAGCAGGTACAACAACTTTTCTTGTGCCTTTCAGCTGCCTACCAAGGTAGTGTAAAAACTACCAACAGAATTCGTTCCTGGCTCCTTCCCCGGTGGAGTTGTGCATGGGGTGTCTGTGGAACATTTTGTCACCGGCCGAGTCCAAAATTCAGCTGTTCCCCATCTCAGCCCAGAAAGCAGGTAGAACAACTTTTGTGGTGCCTTTCAAATGCCTACCAAGGTAGTGTAAAAACTACCAGGAGAACTCCTGTCTGGCACCTTCCCCGGTGGAGTTGTGCATGGGGTGTGTTTGGAACATTTTGTCACCGGCCGAGTCCAAAATTCAGCGGTTCCCCATCTCAGCCCAGAAAGCAGGTAGAACAACTTTTGTGGTGCCTTTCAGCTGCCTACCAAGGTAGTGTAAAAACTACCAACAGAATTCGTTCCTGGCACCTTCCCCGGTGGAGTTGTGCAGGGGGTGTGTTTGGAACATTTTGTCACCGGCCGAGTCCAAAATTCAGCGGTTCCCCATCTCAGCCCAGAAAGCAGGTAGAACAACTTTTGTGGTGTCTTTCAGATGCCTACCAAGGTAGTGTAAAAACTACCAGGAGAACTTCTGTCTGGCACCTTCCCCGGTGGAGTTGTGCATGGGGTGTGTTTGGAACATTTTGTCACCGGCCGAGTCCAAAATTCAGCGGTTCCCCATCTCAGCCCACAAAGCAGGTAGAACAACTTTTCTTGTGCCTTTCAGCTGCCTACCAAGGTAGTGTAAAAACTACCAGGAGAACTCCTGTCTGGCACCTTCCCCGGTGGAGTTGTGCATGGGGTGTGTTTGGAACATTTTGTCACCGGCCGAGTCCAAAATTCAGCGGTTCCCCATCTCAGCCCACAAAGCAGGTAGAACAACTTTTCTTGTGCCTTTCAGCTGCCTACCAAGGTAGTGTAAAAACTACCAAGAGAATTCGTTCCTGGCACCTTCCCCGGTGGAGTTGTGCATGGGGTGTCTGTGGAACATTTTGTCACAAGCCGACTCCAAAATTCAGCGGTTCCCCATCTCAGCCCAGAAAGCAGGTAGAACAACTTTTGTGGTGCCTTTCAGATGCCTACCAAGGTAGTGTAAAAACTACCAACAGAATTCGTTCCTGGCACCTTCCCCGGTGGAGTTGTGCATGGGGTGTCTGTGGAACATTTTGTCACCGGCCGACTCCAAAATTCAGCTGTTCCCCATCTCAGCCCAGAAAGCAGGTAGAACAACTTTTGTGGTGTCTTTCAGATGCCTACCGGAGCAATGTAAAAACTACCAGGAGAACTCCTGTCTGGCACCTTCCCCGGTGGAGTTGTGCGTGGGGTGTGTTTGGAACATTTTGTCACCAGCCGAGTCCAAAATTCAGCGGTTCCCCATCTCAGCCCAGAAAGCAGGTAGAACAACTTTTGTGGTGTCTTTCAGATGCCTACCAAGGTAGTGTAAAAACTACCAGGAGAACTCCTGTCTGGCACCTTCCCCGGTGGAGTTGTGCAGGGGGTGTGTTTGGAACATTTTGTCAACGGCCGACTCCAAAATTCAGCGGTTCCCCATCTCAGCCCACAAAGCAGGTAGAACAACTTTTCTTGTGCCTTTCAGCTGCCTACCAAGGTAGTGTAAAAACTACCAACAGAATTCGTTCCTGGCACCTTCCCCGGTGGAGTTGTGCATGGGGTGTGTTTGGAACACTTTGTCACCGGCCGAGTCCAAAATTCAGCGGTTCCCCATCTCAGCCCACAAAGCAGGTAGAACAACTTTTCTTGTGCCTTTCAGCTGCCTACCAAGGTAGTGTAAAAACTACCAAGAGAATTCGTTCCTGGCACCTTCCCCGGTGGAGTTGTGCATGGGGTGTCTGTGGAACATTTTGTCACCAGCCGAGTCCAAAATTCAGCGGTTCCCCATCTCAGCCCAGAAAGCAGGTAGAACAACTTTTGTGGTGTCTTTCAGATGCCTACCGGAGCAATGTAAAAACTACCAGGAGAACTCCTGTCTGGCACCTTCCCCGGTGGAGTTGTGCAGGGGGTGTCTGTGAAACATTTTGTCACCGGCCGACTCCAAAAATCAGCGTTTCCCCATCTCAGCCCAGAAAGCAGGTAGAACAACTTTTGTGGTGTCTTTCAGATGCCTACCGGAGCAATGTAAAAACTACCAGGAGAACTCCTGTCTGGCACCTTCCGTGGTGGAGTTGTGCATGGGGTGTGTTTGGAACATTTTGTCACCGGCCGAGTCCAAAATTCAGCTGTTCCCCATCTCAGCCCAGAAAGCAGGTAGAACAACTTTTGTGGTGTCTTTCAGATGCCTACCAAGGTAGTGTAAAAACCACCAGGAGAACTCCTGTCTGGCACCTTCCCCGGTGGAGTTGTGCATGGGGTGTCTGTGAAACATTTTGTCACCGGCCGACTCCAAAAATCAGCGGTTCCCCATCTCAGCCCAGAAAGCAGGTAGAACAACTTTTGTGGTGTCTTTCAGATGCCTACCGGAGCAATGTAAAAACTACCAGGAGAACTCCTGTCTGGCACCTTCCCCGGTGGAGTTGTGCAGGGGGTGTGTTTGGAACATTTTATCACCAGCCGAGTCCAAAATTCAGCTGTTCCCCATCTCAGCCCAGAAAGCAGGTAGAACATCTTTTGTGGTGCCTTTCAGCTGCCTACCGGATCAATGTAAAAACTACCAGGAGAACTCCTGTCTGGCACCTTCCCCGGTGGAGTTGTGCAGGGGGTGTGTTTGGAACATTTTATCACCAGCCGAGTCCAAAATTCAGCGGTTCCCCATCTCAGCCCAGAAAGCAGGTAGAACAACTTTTGTGGTGTCTTTCAGATGCCTACCGGAGCAATGTAAAAACTACCAGGAGAACTCCTGTCTGGCACCTTCCCCGGTGGAGTTGTGCGTGGGGTGTGTTTGGAACATTTTGTCACCAGCCGAGTCCAAAATTCAGTGGTTCCCCATCTCAGCCCAGAAAGCAGGTAGAACAACTTTTGTGGTGTCTTTCAGATGCCTACCGGAGCAATGTAAAAACCACCAGGAGAACTCCTGTCTGGCACCTTCCCCGGTGGAGTTGTGCAGGGGGTGTGTTTGGAACATTTTGTCACCGGCCGAGTCCAAAATTCAGCGGTTCCCCATCTCAGCCCACAAAGCAGGCAGAACAACTTTTCTTGTGCCTTTCAGCTGCCTACCAAGGTAGTGTAAAAACTACCAACAGAATTCGTTCCTGGCACCTTCCCCGGTGGAGTTGTGCATGGGGTGTGTTTGGAACATTTTGTCACCGGCCGAGTCCAAAATTCAGCGGTTCCCCATCTCAGCCCACAAAGCAGGTAGAACAACTTTTCTTGTGCCTTTCAGCTGCCTACCAAGGTAGTGTAAAAACTACCAAGAGAATTCGTTCCTGGCACCTTCCCCGGTGGAGTTGTGCATGGGGTGTCTGTGGAACATTTTGTCACCGGCCGAGTCCAAAATTCAGCGGTTCCCCATCTCAGCCCAGAAAGCAGGTAGAACAACTTTTGTGGTGTCTTTCAGATGCCTACCGGAGCAATGTAAAAACTACCAGGAGAACTCCTGTCTGGCACCTTCCCCGGTGGAGTTGTGCAGGGGGTGTCTGTGAAACATTTTGTCACCGGCCGACTCCAAAAATCAGCGGTTCCCCATCTCAGCCCAGAAAGCTGGTAGAACAACTTTTGTGGTGTCTTTCAGATGCCTACCAAGGTAGTGTAAAAACTACTAAGAGAACTCCTGTCTGGCACCTTCCCCGGTGGAGTTGTGCATGGGGTGTGTTTGGAACATTTTGTCACCGGCCGAGTCCAAAATTCAGCTGTTCCCCATCTCAGCCCAGAAAGCAGGTAGAACAACTTTTGTGGTGTCTTTCAGATGCCTACCAAGGTAGTGTAAAAACCACCAGGAGAACTCCTGTCTGGCACCTTCCCCGGTGGAGTTGTGCATGGGGTGTCTGTGAAACATTTTGTCACCGGCCGACTCCAAAAATCAGCGGTTCCCCATCTCAGCCCAGAAAGCAGGTAGAACAACTTTTGTGGTGTCTTTCAGATGCCTACCGGAGCAATGTAAAAACTACCAGGAGAACTCCTGTCTGGCACCTTCCCCGGTGGAGTTGTGCAGGGGGTGTGTTTGGAACATTTTATCACCAGCCGAGTCCAAAATTCAGCTGTTCCCCATCTCAGCCCAGAAAGCAGGTAGAACATCTTTTGTGGTGCCTTTCAGCTGCCTACCGGATCAATGTAAAAACTACCAGGAGAACTCCTGTCTGGCACCTTCCCCGGTGGAGTTGTGCAGGGGGTGTGTTTGGAACATTTTGCCACCAGCCGACTCCAAAATTCAGCGTTTCCCCATCTCAGCCCAGAAAGCAGGTAGAACAACTTTTGTGGTGCCTTTCAAATGCCTACCAAGGTAGTGTAAAAACCACCAGGAGAACTCCTGTCTGGCACCTTCCCCGGTGGAGTTGTGCATGGGGTGTGTTTGGAACATTTTGTCAACGGCCGACTCCAAAATTCAGCGTTTCCGCATCTCAGCCCACAAAGCAGGTACAACAACTTTTCTTGTGCCTTTCAGCTGCCTACCAAGGTAGTGTAAAAACTACCAACAGAATTCGTTCCTGGCTCCTTCGCCGGTGGAGTTGTGCATGGGGTGTCTGTGGAACATTTTGTCACCGGCCGACTCCAAAATTCAGCGGTTCCCCATCTCAGCCCAGAAAGCAGGAAGAACAACTTTTGTGGTGCCTTTCAAATGCCTACCAAGGTAGTGTAAAAACCACCAGGAGAACTCCTGTCTGGCACCTTCCCCGGTGGAGTTGTGCATGGGGTGTCTGTGAAACATTTTGTCACCGGCCGACTCCAAAATTCAGCGGTTCCCCATCTCAGCCCAGAAAGCAGGTAGAACAACTTTTGTGGTGTCTTTCAGATGCCTACCAAGGTAGTGTAAAAACTACCAGGAGAACTCCTGTCTGGCACCTTCCCCGGTGGAGTTGTGCATGGGGTGTCTGTGAAACATTTTGTCACCGGCCGACTCCAAAATTCAGCGATTCCCCATCTCAGCCCAGAAAGCAGGTAGAACAACTTTTGTGGTGTCTTTCAGATGCCTACCAAGGTAGTGTAAAAACTACCAGGAGAACTCCTGTCTGGCACCTTCCGTGGTGGAGTTGTGCATGGGGTGTGTTTGGAACATTTTGTCACCGGCCGACTCCAAAATTCAGCGGTTCCCCATCTCAGCCCAGAAAGCAGGTAGAACAACTTTTTTGGTGCCTTTCAGATGCCTACCAAGGTAGTGTAAAAACTACCAAGAGAACTCCTGTCTGGCACCTTCCCCGGTGGAGTTGTGCATGGGGTGTGTTTGGAACATTTTGTCACCGGCCGACTCCAAAATTCAGCGGTTCCCCATCTCAGCCCACAAAGCAGGTACAACAACTTTTCTTGTGCCTTTCAGCTGCCTACCAAGGTAGTGTAAAAACTACCAACAGAATTCGTTCCTGGCACCTTCCCCGGTGGAGTTGTGCATGGGGTGTCTGTGGAACATTTTGTCACCGGCCGAGTCCAAAATTCAGCGGTTCCCCATCTCAGCCCAGAAAGCAGGAAGAACAACTTTTGTGGTGCCTTTCAAATGCCTACCAAGGTAGTGTAAAAACCACCAGGAGAACTCCTGTCTGGCACCTTCCCCGGTGGAGTTGTGCATGGGGTGTCTGTGAAACATTTTGTCACCGGCCGACTCCAAAATTCAGCGGTTCCCCATCTCAGCCCAGAAAGCAGGTAGAACAACTTTTGTGGTGTCTTTCAGATGCCTACCGGAGCAATGTAAAAACTACCAGGAGAACTCCTGTCTGGCACCTTCCCCGGTGGAGTTGTGCAGGGGGTGTGTTTGGAACATTTTGTCACCAGCCGAGTCCAAAATTCAGCGGTTCCCCATCTCAGCCCAGAAAGCAGGTAGAACAACTTTTGTGGTGCCTTTCAGCTGCCTACCAAGGTAGTGTAAAAACTACCAAGAGAACTCCTGTCTGGCACCTTCCCCGGTGGAGTTGTGCATGGGGTGTGTTTGGAACATTTTGTCACCGGCCGAGTCCAAAATTCAGCGGTTCCCCATCTCAGCCCAGAAAGCAGGAAGAACAACATTTTCGGTGCCTTTCAAATGCCTACCAAGGTAGTGTAAAAACTACCAGGAGAACTCCTGTCTGGCACCTTCCCCGGTGGAGTTGTGCATGGGGTGTGTTTGGAACATTTTGTCACCAGCCGACTCCAAAATTCAGCGGTTCCCCATCTCAGCCCAGAAAGCAGGTAGAACAACTTTTGTGGTGCCTTTCAGCTGCCTACCAAGGTAGTGTAAAAACTACCAACAGAATTCGTTCCTGGCACCTTCCCCGGTGGAGTTGTGCATGGGGTGTGTTTGGAACATTTTGTCACCGGCCGAGTCCAAAATTCAGCTGTTCCCCATCTCAGCCCAGAAAGCAGGTAGAACAACTTTTGTGGTGTCTTTCAGATGCCTACCAAGGTAGTGTAAAAACTACCAGGGGAACTCCTGTCTGGCACCTTCCCCGGTGGAGTTGTGCATGGGGTGTGTTTGGAACATTTTGTCACCAGCCGAGTCCAAAATTCAGCGGTTCCCCATCTCAGCCCAGAAAGCAGGTAGAACAACTTTTGTGGTGTCTTTCAGATGCCTACCAAGGTAGTGTAAAAACTACTAAGAGAACTCCTGTCTGGCACCTTCCCCGGTGGAGTTGTGCATGGGGTGTGTTTGGAACATTTTGTCACCAGCCGACTCCAAAATTCAGCGGTTCCCCATCTCAGCCCAGAAAGCAGGTAGAACAACTTTTCTTGTGCCTTTCAGCTGCCTACCAAGGTAGTGTAAAAACTACCAAGAGAATTCGTTCCTGGCACCTTCCCCGGTGGAGTTGTGCATGGGGTGTCTGTGGAACATTTTGTCACCGGCCGAGTCCAAAATTCAGCGGTTCCCCATCTCAGCCCAGAAAGCAGGTAGAACAACTTTTGTGGTGTCTTTCAGATGCCTACCAAGGTAGTGTAAAAACTACCAGGAGAACTCCTGTCTGGCACCTTCCCCGGTGGAGTTGTGCAGGGGGTGTGTTTGGAACATTTTGTCACCGGCCGAGTCCAAAATTCAACGTTTCCCCCTCTCAGCCCAGAAAGCAGGTAGAACAACTTTTGTGGTGTCTTTCAGATGCCTACCAAGGTAGTGTAAAAACTACCAGGAGAACTCCTGTCTGGCACCTTCCCCGGTGGAGTTGTGCATGGGGTGTGTTTGGAACATTTTGTCACCAGCCGAGTCCAAAATTCAGCGGTTCCCCATCTCAGCCCAGAAAGCAGGTAGAACATCTTTTGTGGTGCCTTTCAGCTGCCTACCGGATCAATGTAAAAACTACCAGGAGAACTCCTGTCTGGCACCTTCCCCGGTGGAGTTGTGCAGGGGGTGTGTTTGGAACATTTTGCCACCAGCCGACTCCAAAATTCAGCGGTTCCCCATCTCAGCCCAGAAAGCAGGTAGAACAACTTTTGTGGTGCCTTTCAAATGCCTACCAAGGTAGTGTAAAAACCACCAGGAGAACTCCTGTCTGGCACCTTCCCCGGTGGAGTTGTGCATGGGGTGTCTGTGAAACATTTTGTCACCGGCCGACTCCAAAAATCAGCGGTTCCCCATCTCAGCCCAGAAAGCAGGTAGAACAACTTTTGTGGTGTCTTTCAGATGCCTACCGGAGCAATGTAAAAACTACCAGGAGAACTCCTGTCTGGCACCTTCCCCGGTGGAGTTGTGCAGGGGGTGTGTTTGGAACATTTTATCACCAGCCGAGTCCAAAATTCAGCTGTTCCCCATCTCAGCCCAGAAAGCAGGTAGAACAACTTTTGTGGTGTCTTTCAGATGCCTACCAAGGTAGTGTAAAAAGTACGAAGAGAACTCCTGTCTGGCACCTTCCGTGGTGGAGTTGTGCATGGGGTGTGTTTGGAACATTTTGTCACCGGCCGACTCCAAAATTCAGCGTTTCCCCATCTCAGCCCAGAAAGCAGGTAGAACAACTTTTGTGGTGTCTTTCAGATGCCTACCAAGGTAGTGTAAAAACTACCAGGAGAACTCCTGTCTGGCACCTTCCCCGGTGGAGTTGTGCATGGGGTGTGTTTGGAACATTTTGTCACCGGCCGAGTCCAAAATTCAGCGTTTCCCCATCTCAGCCCAGAAAGCAGGTAGAACAACTTTTGTGGTGTCTTTCAGATGCCTACCAAGGTAGTGTAAAAACTACCAGGAGAACTCCTGTCTGGCACCTTCCCCGGTGGAGTTGTGCATGGGGTGTGTTTGGAACATTTTGTCACCAGCCGAGTCCAAAATTCAGCGTTTCCCCATCTCAGCCCAGAAAGCAGGTAGAACAACTTTTGTGGTGTCTTTCAGATGCCTACCGGAGCAATGTAAAAACTACCAGGAGAACTCCTGTCTGGCACCTTCCCCGGTGGAGTTGTGCATGGGGTGTCTGTGAAACATTTTGTCACCGGCCGACTCCAAAAATCAGCGGTTCCCCATCTCAGCCCAGAAAGCAGGTAGAACAACTTTTGTGGTGTCTTTCAGATGCCTACCGGAGCAATGTAAAAACTACCAGGAGAACTCCTGTCTGGCACCTTCCCCGGTGGAGTTGTGCAGGGGGTGTGTTTGGAACATTTTATCACCAGCCGAGTCCAAAATTCAGCTGTTCCCCATCTCAGCCCAGAAAGCAGGTAGAACATCTTTTGTGGTGCCTTTCAGCTGCCTACCGGATCAATGTAAAAACTACCAGGAGAACTCCTGTCTGGCACCTTCCCCGGTGGAGTTGTGCAGGGGGTGTGTTTGGAACATTTTGCCACCAGCCGACTCCAAAATTCAGCGTTTCCCCATCTCAGCCCAGAAAGCAGGTAGAACAACTTTTGTGGTGCCTTTCAAATGCCTACCAAGGTAGTGTAAAAACCACCAGGAGAACTCCTGTCTGGCACCTTCCCCGGTGGAGTTGTGCATGGGGTGTGTTTGGAACATTTTGTCAACGGCCGACTCCAAAATTCAGCGTTTCCGCATCTCAGCCCACAAAGCAGGTACAACAACTTTTCTTGTGCCTTTCAGCTGCCTACCAAGGTAGTGTAAAAACTACCAACAGAATTCGTTCCTGGCTCCTTCGCCGGTGGAGTTGTGCATGGGGTGTCTGTGGAACATTTTGTCACCGGCCGACTCCAAAATTCAGCGGTTCCCCATCTCAGCCCAGAAAGCAGGAAGAACAACTTTTGTGGTGCCTTTCAAATGCCTACCAAGGTAGTGTAAAAACCACCAGGAGAACTCCTGTCTGGCACCTTCCCCGGTGGAGATGTGCATGGGGTGTCTGTGAAACATTTTGTCACCGGCCGACTCCAAAATTCAGCGGTTCCCCATCTCAGCCCAGAAAGCAGGTAGAACAACTTTTGTGGTGTCTTTCAGATGCCTACCAAGGTAGTGTAAAAACTACCAGGAGAACTCCTGTCTGGCACCTTCCCCGGTGGAGTTGTGCATGGGGTGTGTTTGGAACATTTTGCCACCAGCCGACTCCAAAATTCAGCGTTTCCCCATCTCAGCCCACAAAGCAGGTAGAACAACTTTTGTGGTGTCTTTCAGATGCCTACCAAGGTAGTGTAAAAACTACCAGGAGAACTCCTGTCTGGCACCTTCCGTGGTGGAGTTGTGCATGGGGTGTGTTTGGAACATTTTGTCACCGGCCGACTCCAAAATCCAGCGGTTCCCCATCTCAGCCCAGAAAGCAGGTAGAACAACTTTTTTGGTGCCTTTCAGATGCCTACCAAGGTAGTGTAAAAACTACCAAGAGAACTCCTGTCTGGCACCTTCCCCGGTGGAGTTGTGCATGGGGTGTGTTTGGAACATTTTGTCAACGGCCGACTCCAAAATTCAGCGGTTCCCCATCTCAGCCCACAAAGCAGGTACAACAACTTTTCTTGTGCCTTTCAGCTGCCTACCAAGGTAGTGTAAAAACTACCAACAGAATTCGTTCCTGGCACCTTCCCCGGTGGAGTTGTGCATGGGGTGTCTGTGGAACATTTTGTCACCGGCCTAGTCCAAAATTCAGCGGTTCCCCATCTCAGCCCAGAAAGCAGGAAGAACAACTTTTGTGGTGCCTTTCAAATGCCTACCAAGGTAGTGTAAAAACCACCAGGAGAACTCCTGTCTGGCACCTTCCCCGGTGGAGTTGTGCATGGGGTGTCTGTGAAACATTTTGTCACCGGCCGACTCCAAAATTCAGCGGTTCCCCATCTCAGCCCAGAAAGCAGGTAGAACAACTTTTGTGGTGTCTTTCAGATGCCTACCGGAGCAATGTAAAAACTACCAGGAGAACTCCTGTCTGGCACCTTCCCCGGTGGAGTTGTGCAGGGGGTGTGTTTGGAACATTTTGTCACCAGCCGACTCCAAAATTCAGCGGTTCCCCATCTCAGCCCAGAAAGCAGGTAGAACAACTTTTGTGGTGCCTTTCAGCTGCCTACCAAGGTAGTGTAAAAACTACCAAGAGAACTCCTGTCTGGCACCTTCCCCGGTGGAGTTGTGCATGGGGTGTGTTTGGAACATTTTGTCACCGGCCGAGTCCAAAATTCAGCGGTTCCCCATCTCAGCCCAGAAAGCAGGAAGAACAACATTTTCGGTGCCTTTCAAATGCCTACCAAGGTAGTGTAAAAACTACCAGGAGAACTCCTGTCTGGCACCTTCCCCGGTGGAGTTGTGCATGGGGTGTGTTTGGAACATTTTGTCACCGGCCGACTCCAAAATTCAGCGGTTCCCCATCTCAGCCCAGAAAGCAGGTAGAACAACTTTTGTGGTGCCTTTCAGCTGCCTACCAAGGTAGTGTAAAAACTACCAACAGAATTCGTTCCTGGCACCTTCCCCGGTGGAGTTGTGCATGGGGTGTGTTTGGAACATTTTGTCACCGGCCGAGTCCAAAATTCAGCTGTTCCCCATCTCAGCCCAGAAAGCAGGTAGAACAACTTTTGTGGTGTCTTTCAGATGCCTACCAAGGTAGTGTAAAAACTACCAGGAGAACTCCTGTCTGGCACCTTCCCCGGTGGAGTTGTGCATGGGGTGTGTTTGGAACATTTTGTCACCAGCCGAGTCCAAAATTCAGCGGTTCCCCATCTCAGCCCAGAAAGCAGGTAGAACAACTTTTGTGGTGTCTTTCAGATGCCTACCAAGGTAGTGTAAAAACTACTAAGAGAACTCCTGTCTGGCACCTTCCCCGGTGGAGTTGTGCAGGGGGTGTGTTTGGAACATTTTGTCACCAGCCGACTCCAAAATTCAGCGGTTCCCCATCTCAGCCCAGAAAGCAGGTAGAACAACTTTTCTTGTGCCTTTCAGCTGCCTACCAAGGTAGTGTAAAAACTACCAAGAGAATTCGTTCCTGGCACCTTCCCCGGTGGAGTTGTGCATGGGGTGTCTGTGGAACATTTTGTCACCGGCCGAGTCCAAAATTCAGCGGTTCCCCATCTCAGCCCAGAAAGCAGGTAGAACAACTTTTGTGGTGTCTTTCAGATGCCTACCAAGGTAGTGTAAAAACTACCAGGAGAACTCCTGTCTGGCACCTTCCCCGGTGGAGTTGTGCAGGGGGTGTGTTTGGAACATTTTGTCACCAGCCGAGTCCAAAATTCAGCGTTTCCCCCTCTCAGCCCAGAAAGCAGGTAGAACAACTTTTGTGGTGTCTTTCAGATGCCTACCAAGGTAGTGTAAAAACTACCAGGAGAACTCCTGTCTGGCACCTTCCCCGGTGGAGTTGTGCATGGGGTGTGTTTGGAACATTTTGTCACCAGCCGAGTCCAAAATTCAGCGTTTCCCCATCTCAGCCCAGAAAGCAGGTAGAACATCTTTTGTGGTGCCTTTCAGCTGCCTACCGGATCAATGTAAAAACTACCAGGAGAACTCCTGTCTGGCACCTTCCCCGGTGGAGTTGTGCAGGGGGTGTGTTTGGAACATTTTGCCACCAGCCGACTCCAAAATTCAGCGGTTCCCCATCTCAGCCCAGAAAGCAGGTAGAACAACTTTTGTGGTGCCTTTCAAATGCCTACCAAGGTAGTGTAAAAACTACCAGGAGAACTCCTGTCTGGCACCTTCCCCGGTGGAGTTGTGCATGGGGTGTCTGTGAAACATTTTGTCACCGGCCGACTCCAAAATTCAGCGGTTCCCCATCTCAGCCCAGAAAGCAGGTAGAACAACTTTTGTGGTGTCTTTCAGATGCCTACCGGAGCAATGTAAAAACTACCAGGAGAACTCCTGTCTGGCACCTTCCCCGGTGGAGTTGTGCAGGGGGTGTGTTTGGAACATTTTATCACCAGCCGAGTCCAAAATTCAGCTGTTCCCCATCTCAGCCCAGAAAGCAGGTAGAACAACTTTTGTGGTGTCTTTCAGATGCCTACCAAGGTAGTGTAAAAAGTACGAAGAGAACTCCTGTCTGGCACCTTCCCCGGTGGAGTTGTGCATGGGGTGTGTTTGGAACATTTTGTCAACGGCCGACTCCAAAATTCAGCGATTCCCCATCTCAGCCCAGAAAGCAGGTAGAACAACTTTTGTGGTGTCTTTCAGATGCCTACCAAGGTAGTGTAAAAACTACCAGGAGAACTCCTGTCTGGCACCTTCCCCGGTGGAGTTGTGCATGGGGTGTGTTTGGAACATTTTGTCACCGGCCGAGTCCAAAATTCAGCGTTTCCCCATCTCAGCCCAGAAAGCAGGTAGAACAACTTTTGTGGTGTCTTTCAGATGCCTACCAAGGTAGTGTAAAAACTACCAGGAGAACTCCTGTCTGGCACCTTCCCCGGTGGAGTTGTGCATGGGGTGTGTTTGGAACATTTTGTCACCAGCCGAGTCCAAAATTCAGCGTTTCCCCATCTCAGCCCAGAAAGCAGGTAGAACAACTTTTGTGGTGTCTTTCAGATGCCTACCGGAGCAATGTAAAAACTACCAGGAGAACTCCTGTCTGGCACCTTCCCCGGTGGAGTTGTGCATGGGGTGTCTGTGGAACATTTTGTCACCGGCCGAGTCCAAAATTCAGCGGTTCCCCATCTCAGCCCAGAAAGCAGGTACAACAACTTTTGTGGTGTCTTTTAGATGCCTACCAAGGTAGTGTAAAAACTACCAAGAGAACTCCTGTCTGGCACCTTCCCCGGTGGAGTTGTGCATGGGGTGTGTTTGGAACATTTTGTCACCGGCCGAGTCCAAAATTCAGCGGTTCCCCATCTCAGCCCACAAAGCAGGTAGAACAACTTTTCTTGTGCCTTTCAGCTGCCTACCAAGGTAGTGTAAAAACTACCAACAGAATTCGTTCCTGGCTCCTTCCCCGGTGGAGTTGTGCATGGGGTGTCTGTGGAACATTTTGTCACCGGCCGAGTCCAAAATTCAGCGTTTCCCCATCTCAGCCCAGAAAGCAGGTAGAACAACTTTTGTGGTGCCTTTCAGATGCCTACCAAGGTAGTGTAAAAACTACCAAGAGAACTCCTGTCTGGCACCTTCCCCGGTGGAGTTGTGCATGGGGTGTGTTTGGAACATTTTGTCAACGGCCGACTCCAAAATTCAGCGTTTCCGCATCTCAGCCCACAAAGCAGGTACAACAACTTTTCTTGTGCCTTTCAGCTGCCTACCAAGGTAGTGTAAAAACTACCAACAGAATTCGTTCCTGGCTCCTTCGCCGGTGGAGTTGTGCATGGGGTGTCTGTGGAACATTTTGTCACCGGCCGAGTCCAAAATTCAGCGGTTCCCCATCTCAGCCCAGAAAGCAGGAAGAACAACTTTTGTGGTGCCTTTCAAATGCCTACCAAGGTAGTGTAAAAACTACCAGCAGAACTCCTGTCTGGCACCTTCCCCGGTGGAGTTGTGCATGGGGTGTGTTTGGAACATTTTGTCACCGGCCGAGTCCAAAATTCAGCGTTTCCCCATCTCAGCCCAGAAAGCAGGTAGAACAACTTTTGTGGTGTCTTTCAGATGCCTACCAAGGTAGTGTAAAAACTACCAGGAGAACTCCTGTCTGGCACCTTCCCCGGTGGAGTTGTGCATGGGGTGTGTTTGGAACATTTTGTCACCAGCCGAGTCCAAAATTCAGCGTTTCCCCATCTCAGCCCAGAAAGCAGGTAGAACAACTTTTGTGGTGTCTTTCAGATGCCTACCGGAGCAATGTAAAAACTACCAGGAGAACTCCTGTCTGGCACCTTCCCCGGTGGAGTTGTGCATGGGGTGTGTTTGGAACATTTTGTCACCGGCCGAGTCCAAAATTCAGCGGTTCCCCATCTCAGCCCAGAAAGCAGGTACAACAACTTTTGTGGTGTCTTTTAGATGCCTACCAAGGTAGTGTAAAAACTACCAAGAGAACTCCTGTCTGGCACCTTCCCCGGTGGAGTTGTGCATGGGGTGTGTTTGGAACATTTTGTCACCGGCCGAGTCCAAAATTCAGCGGTTCCCCATCTCAGCCCAGAAAGCAGGTAGAACAACTTTTGTGGTGTCTTTCAGATGCCTACCAAGGTAGTGTAAAAACTACCAGGAGAACTCCTGTCTGGCACCTTCCCCGGTGGAGTTGTGCATGGGGTGTGTTTGGAACATTTTGTCACCGGCCGAGTCCAAAATTCAGCGTTTCCCCATCTCAGCCCAGAAAGCAGGTAGAACAACTTTTGTGGTGCCTTTCAGATGCCTACCAAGGTAGTGTAAAAACTACCAAGAGAACTCCTGTCTGGCACCTTCCCCGGTGGAGTTGTGCATGGGGTGTGTTTGGAACATTTTGTCAACGGCCGACTCCAAAATTCAGCGTTTCCGCATCTCAGCCCACAAAGCAGGTACAACAACTTTTCTTGTGCCTTTCAGCTGCCTACCAAGGTAGTGTAAAAACTACCAACAGAATTCGTTCCTGGCTCCTTCGCCGGTGGAGTTGTGCATGGGGTGTCTGTGGAACATTTTGTCACCGGCCGACTCCAAAATTCAGCGGTTCCCCATCTCAGCCCAGAAAGCAGGAAGAACAACTTTTGTGGTGCCTTTCAAATGCCTACCAAGGTAGTGTAAAAACCACCAGGAGAACTCCTGTCTGGCACCTTCCCCGGTGGAGATGTGCATGGGGTGTCTGTGAAACATTTTGTCACCGGCCGACTCCAAAATTCAGCGGTTCCCCATCTCAGCCCAGAAAGCAGGTAGAACAACTTTTGTGGTGTCTTTCAGATGCCTACCAAGGTAGTGTAAAAACTACCAGGAGAACTCCTGTCTGGCACCTTCCCCGGTGGAGTTGTGCATGGGGTGTGTTTGGAACATTTTGTTCACCGGCCGACTCCAAAATTCAGCGATTCCCCATCTCAGCCCAGAAAGCAGGTAGAACAACTTTTGTGGTGCCTTTCAGATGCCTACCAAGGTAGTGTAAAAACTACCAGGAGAACTCCTGTCTGGCACCTTCCGTGGTGGAGTTGTGCATGGGGTGTGTTTGGAACATTTTGTCACCGGCCGACTCCAAAATTCAGCGGTTCCCCATCTCAGCCCAGAAAGCAGGTCGAACAACTTTTTTGGTGCCTTTCAGATGCCTACCAAGGTAGTGTAAAAACTACCAAGAGAACTCCTGTCTGGCACCTTCCCCGGTGGAGTTGTGCATGGGGTGTGTTTGGAACATTTTGTCAACGGCCGACTCCAAAATTCAGCGGTTCCCCATCTCAGCCCACAAAGCAGGTACAACAACTTTTCTTGTGCCTTTCAGCTGCCTACCAAGGTAGTGTAAAAACTACCAACAGAATTCGTTCCTGGCTCCTTCCCCGGTGGAGTTGTGCATGGGGTGTCTGTGGAACATTTTGTCACCGGCCGAGTCCAAAATTCAGCGGTTCCCCATCTCAGCCCAGAAAGCAGGTAGAACAACTTTTGTGGTGCCTTTCAAATGCCTACCAAGGTAGTGTAAAAACCACCAGGAGAACTCCTGTCTGGCACCTTCCCCGGTGGAGTTGTGCATGGGGTGTCTGTGAAACATTTTGTCACCGGCCGACTCCAAAATTCAGCGATTCCCCATCTCAGCCCAGAAAGCAGGTAGAACAACTTTTGTGGTGTCTTTCAGATGCCTACCGGAGCAATGTAAAAACTACCAGGAGAACTCCTGTCTGGCACCTTCCCCGGTGGAGTTGTGCAGGGGGTGTGTTTGGAACATTTTGTCACCAGCCGAGTCCAAAATTCAGCGGTTCCCCATCTCAGCCCAGAAAGCAGGTAGAACAACTTTTGTGGTGTCTTTCAGCTGCCTACCAAGGTAGTGTAAAAACTACCAAGAGAACTCCTGTCTGGCACCTTCCCCGGTGGAGTTGTGCATGGGGTGTGTTTGGAACATTTTGTCACCAGCCGAGTCCAAAATTCAGCGGTTCCCCATCTCAGCCCAGAAAGCAGGAAGAACAACATTTGTGGTGTCTTTCAGATGCCTACCAAGGTAGTGTAAAAACTACCAGGAGAACTCCTGTCTGGCACCTTCCCCGGTGGAGTTGTGCATGGGGTGTGTTTGGAACATTTTGTCACCAGCCGACTCCAAAATTCAGAGTTTCCCCATCTCAGCCCACAAAGCAGGTAGAACAACTTTTCTTGTGCCTTTCAGCTGCCTACCAAGGTAGTGTAAAAACTACCAACAGAATTCGTTCCTGGCACCTTCCCCGGTGGAGTTGTGCATGGGGTGTCTGTGGAACATTTTGTCACCGGCCGAGTCCAAAATTCAGCGGTTCCCCATCTCAGCCCAGAAAGCAGGTAGAACAACTTTTGTGGTGTCTTTCAGATGCCTACCGGAGCAATGTAAAAACTACCAGGAGAACTCCTGTCTGGCACCTTCCCCGGTGGAGTTGTGCATGGGGTGTGTTTGGAACATTTTGTCACCAGCCGACTCCAAAATTCAGCGTTTCCCCATCTCAGCCCAGAAAGCAGGTAGAACAACTTTTGTGGTGTCTTTCAGATGCCTACCAAGGTAGTGTAAAAACTACCAGGAGAACTCCTGTCTGGCACCTTCCCCGGTGGAGTTGTGCAGGGGGTGTGTTTGGAACATTTTGTCACCGGCCGAGTCCAAAATTCAGCGGTTCCCCATCTCAGACCACAAAGCAGGTAGAACAACTTTTCTTGTGCCTTTCAGCTGCCTACCAAGGTAGTGTAAAAACTACCAACAGAATTCGTTCCTGGCACCTTCCCCGGTGGAGTTGTGCATGGGGTGTGTTTGGAACATTTTGTCACCGGCCGAGTCCAAAATTCAGCGGTTCCCCATCTCAGCCCACAAAGCAGGTAGAACAACTTTTCTTGTGCCTTTCAGCTGCCTACCAAGGTAGTGTAAAAACTACCAAGAGAATTCGTTCCTGGCACCTTCCCCGGTGGAGTTGTGCATGGGGTGTCTGTGAAACATTTTGTCACCGGCCGAGTCCAAAATTCAGCGATTCCCCATCTCAGCCCAGAAAGCTGGTAGAACAACTTTTGTGGTGTCTTTCAGATGCCTACCAAGGTAGTGTAAAAACTACTAAGAGAACTCCTGTCTGGCACCTTCCCCGGTGGAGTTGTGCATGGGGTGTGTTTGGAACATTTTGTCACCGGCCGAGTCCAAAATTCAGCTGTTCCCCATCTCAGCCCAGAAAGCAGGTAGAACAACTTTTGTGGTGTCTTTCAGATGCCTACCAAGGTAGTGTAAAAACCACCAGGAGAACTCCTGTCTGGCACCTTCCCCGGTGGAGTTGTGCATGGGGTGTCTGTGAAACATTTTGTCACCGGCCGAGTCCAAAATTCAGCGGTTCCCCATCTCAGCCCAGAAAGCTGGTAGAACAACTTTTGTGGTGTCTTTCAGATGCCTACCAAGGTAGTGTAAAAACTACTAAGAGAACTCCTGTCTGGCACCTTCCCCGGTGGAGTTGTGCATGGGGTGTGTTTGGAACATTTTGTCACCGGCCGAGTCCAAAATTCAGCTGTTCCCCATCTCAGCCCAGAAAGCAGGTAGAACAACTTTTGTGGTGTCTTTCAGATGCCTACCAAGGTAGTGTAAAAACCACCAGGAGAACTCCTGTCTGGCACCTTCCCCGGTGGAGTTGTGCATGGGGTGTCTGTGAAACATTTTGTCACCGGCCGACTCCAAAAATCAGCGGTTCCCCATCTCAGCCCAGAAAGCAGGTAGAACAACTTTTGTGGTGTCTTTCAGATGCCTACCGGAGCAATGTAAAAACTACCAGGAGAACTCCTGTCTGGCACCTTCCCCGGTGGAGTTGTGCAGGGGGTGTGTTTGGAACATTTTATCACCAGCCGAGTCCAAAATTCAGCTGTTCCCCATCTCAGCCCAGAAAGCAGGTAGAACAACTTTTGTGGTGTCTTTCAGATGCCTACCAAGGTAGTGTAAAAACTACCAGGAGAACTCCTGTCTGGCACCTTCCCCGGTGGAGTTGTGCAGGGGGTGTGTTTGGAACATTTTGTCACCGGCCGACTCCAAAATTCAGCGATTCCCCATCTCAGCCCAGAAAGCAGGTAGAACAACTTTTGTGGTGTCTTTCAGATGCCTACCAAGGTAGTGTAAAAACTACCAGGAGAACTCCTGTCTGGCACCTTCCCCGGTGGAGTTGTGCAGGGGGTGTGTTTGGAACATTTTGCCACCAGCCGACTCCAAAATTCAGCGGTTCCCCATCTCAGCCCAGAAAGCAGGTAGAACAACTTTTCTTGTGCCTTTCAGCTGCCTACCAAGGTAGTGTAAAAACTACCAACAGAATTCGTTCCTGGCACCTTCCCCGGTGGAGTTGTGCATGGGGTGTGTTTGGAACATTTTGTCACCAGCCGAGTCCAAAATTCAGCGGTTCCCCATCTCAGCCCAGAAAGCAGGTAGAACATCTTTTGTGGTGCCTTTCAGCTGCCTACCGGATCAATGTAAAAACTACCAGGAGAACTCCTGTCTGGCACCTTCCCCGGTGGAGTTGTGCAGGGGGTGTGTTTGGAACATTTTGCCACCAGCCGACTCCAAAATTCAGCGTTTCCCCATCTCAGCCCAGAAAGCAGGTAGAACAACTTTTGTGGTGCCTTTCAAATGCCTACCAAGGTAGTGTAAAAACCACCAGGAGAACTCCTGTCTGGCACCTTCCCCGGTGGAGTTGTGCATGGGGTGTCTGTGAAACATTTTGTCACCGGCCGACTCCAAAAATCAGCGGTTCCCCATCTCAGCCCAGAAAGCAGGTAGAACAACTTTTGTGGTGTCTTTCAGATGCCTACCGGAGCAATGTAAAAACTACCAGGAGAACTCCTGTCTGGCACCTTCCCCGGTGGAGTTGTGCAGGGGGTGTGTTTGGAACATTTTATCACCAGCCGAGTCCAAAATTCAGCTGTTCCCCATCTCAGCCCAGAAAGCAGGTAGAACAACTTTTGTGGTGTCTTTCAGATGCCTACCAAGGTAGTGTAAAAAGTACGAAGAGAACTCCTGTCTGGCACCTTCCCCGGTGGAGTTGTGCATGGGGTGTCTGTGAAACATTTTGTCACCGGCCGAGTCCAAAATTCAGCGATTCCCCATCTCAGCCCAGAAAGCAGGTAGAACAACTTTTGTGGTGTCTTTCAGATGCCTACCGGAGCAATGTAAAAACTACCAGGAGAACTCCTGTCTGGCACCTTCCCCGGTGGAGTTGTGCAGGGGGTGTGTTTGGAACATTTTGTCACCAGCCGAGTCCAAAATTCAGCGGTTCCCCATCTCAGCCCAGAAAGCAGGTAGAACAACTTTTGTGGTGTCTTTCAGCTGCCTACCAAGGTAGTGTAAAAACTACCAAGAGAACTCCTGTCTGGCACCTTCCCCGGTGGAGTTGTGCATGGGGTGTGTTTGGAACATTTTGTCACCAGCCGAGTCCAAAATTCAGCGGTTCCCCATCTCAGCCCAGAAAGCAGGAAGAACAACATTTGTGGTGTCTTTCAGATGCCTACCAAGGTAGTGTAAAAACTACCAGGAGAACTCCTGTCTGGCACCTTCCCCGGTGGAGTTGTGCATGGGGTGTGTTTGGAACATTTTGTCACCAGCCGACTCCAAAATTCAGAGTTTCCCCATCTCAGCCCAGAAAGCAGGTAGAACAACTTTTGTGGTGCCTTTCAGCTGCCTACCAAGGTAGTGTAAAAACTACCAACAGAATTCGTTCCTGGCACCTTCCCCGGTGGAGTTGTGCATGGGGTGTGTTTGGAACATTTTGTCACCGGCCGAGTCCAAAATTCAGCGGTTCCCCATCTCAGCCCACAAAGCAGGTAGAACAACTTTTCTTGTGCCTTTCAGCTGCCTACCAAGGTAGTGTAAAAACTACCAACAGAATTCGTTCCTGGCACCTTCCCCGGTGGAGTTGTGCATGGGGTGTCTGTGGAACATTTTGTCACCGGCCGAGTCCAAAATTCAGCGGTTCCCCATCTCAGCCCAGAAAGCAGGTAGAACAACTTTTGTGGTGTCTTTCAGATGCCTACCGGAGCAATGTAAAAACTACCAGGAGAACTCCTGTCTGGCACCTTCCCCGGTGGAGTTGTGCATGGGGTGTGTTTGGAACATTTTGTCACCAGCCGACTCCAAAATTCAGCGTTTCCCCATCTCAGCCCAGAAAGCAGGTAGAACAACTTTTGTGGTGTCTTTCAGATGCCTACCAAGGTAGTGTAAAAACTACCAGGAGAACTCCTGTCTGGCACCTTCCCCGGTGGAGTTGTGCAGGGGGTGTGTTTGGAACATTTTGTCACCGGCCGAGTCCAAAATTCAGCGGTTCCCCATCTCAGACCACAAAGCAGGTAGAACAACTTTTCTTGTGCCTTTCAGCTGCCTACCAAGGTAGTGTAAAAACTACCAACAGAATTCGTTCCTGGCACCTTCCCCGGTGGAGTTGTGCATGGGGTGTGTTTGGAACATTTTGTCACCGGCCGAGTCCAAAATTCAGCGGTTCCCCATCTCAGCCCACAAAGCAGGTAGAACAACTTTTCTTGTGCCTTTCAGCTGCCTACCAAGGTAGTGTAAAAACTACCAAGAGAATTCGTTCCTGGCACCTTCCCCGGTGGAGTTGTGCATGGGGTGTCTGTGAAACATTTTGTCACCGGCCGAGTCCAAAATTCAGCGATTCCCCATCTCAGCCCAGAAAGCTGGTAGAACAACTTTTGTGGTGTCTTTCAGATGCCTACCAAGGTAGTGTAAAAACTACTAAGAGAACTCCTGTCTGGCACCTTCCCCGGTGGAGTTGTGCATGGGGTGTGTTTGGAACATTTTGTCACCGGCCGAGTCCAAAATTCAGCTGTTCCCCATCTCAGCCCAGAAAGCAGGTAGAACAACTTTTGTGGTGTCTTTCAGATGCCTACCAAGGTAGTGTAAAAACCACCAGGAGAACTCCTGTCTGGCACCTTCCCCGGTGGAGTTGTGCATGGGGTGTCTGTGAAACATTTTGTCACCGGCCGAGTCCAAAATTCAGCGGTTCCCCATCTCAGCCCAGAAAGCTGGTAGAACAACTTTTGTGGTGTCTTTCAGATGCCTACCAAGGTAGTGTAAAAACTACTAAGAGAACTCCTGTCTGGCACCTTCCCCGGTGGAGTTGTGCATGGGGTGTGTTTGGAACATTTTGTCACCGGCCGAGTCCAAAATTCAGCTGTTCCCCATCTCAGCCCAGAAAGCAGGTAGAACAACTTTTGTGGTGTCTTTCAGATGCCTACCAAGGTAGTGTAAAAACCACCAGGAGAACTCCTGTCTGGCACCTTCCCCGGTGGAGTTGTGCATGGGGTGTCTGTGAAACATTTTGTCACCGGCCGACTCCAAAAATCAGCGGTTCCCCATCTCAGCCCAGAAAGCAGGTAGAACAACTTTTGTGGTGTCTTTCAGATGCCTACCGGAGCAATGTAAAAACTACCAGGAGAACTCCTGTCTGGCACCTTCCCCGGTGGAGTTGTGCAGGGGGTGTGTTTGGAACATTTTATCACCAGCCGAGTCCAAAATTCAGCTGTTCCCCATCTCAGCCCAGAAAGCAGGTAGAACAACTTTTGTGGTGTCTTTCAGATGCCTACCAAGGTAGTGTAAAAACTACCAGGAGAACTCCTGTCTGGCACCTTCCCCGGTGGAGTTGTGCAGGGGGTGTGTTTGGAACATTTTGTCACCGGCCGACTCCAAAATTCAGCGATTCCCCATCTCAGCCCAGAAAGCAGGTAGAACAACTTTTGTGGTGTCTTTCAGATGCCTACCAAGGTAGTGTAAAAACTACCAGGAGAACTCCTGTCTGGCACCTTCCCCGGTGGAGTTGTGCAGGGGGTGTGTTTGGAACATTTTGCCACCAGCCGACTCCAAAATTCAGCGGTTCCCCATCTCAGCCCAGAAAGCAGGTAGAACAACTTTTCTTGTGCCTTTCAGCTGCCTACCAAGGTAGTGTAAAAACTACCAACAGAATTCGTTCCTGGCACCTTCCCCGGTGGAGTTGTGCATGGGGTGTGTTTGGAACATTTTGTCACCAGCCGAGTCCAAAATTCAGCGGTTCCCCATCTCAGCCCAGAAAGCAGGTAGAACATCTTTTGTGGTGCCTTTCAGCTGCCTACCGGATCAATGTAAAAACTACCAGGAGAACTCCTGTCTGGCACCTTCCCCGGTGGAGTTGTGCAGGGGGTGTGTTTGGAACATTTTGCCACCAGCCGACTCCAAAATTCAGCGTTTCCCCATCTCAGCCCAGAAAGCAGGTAGAACAACTTTTGTGGTGCCTTTCAAATGCCTACCAAGGTAGTGTAAAAACCACCAGGAGAACTCCTGTCTGGCACCTTCCCCGGTGGAGTTGTGCATGGGGTGTCTGTGAAACATTTTGTCACCGGCCGACTCCAAAAATCAGCGGTTCCCCATCTCAGCCCAGAAAGCAGGTAGAACAACTTTTGTGGTGTCTTTCAGATGCCTACCGGAGCAATGTAAAAACTACCAGGAGAACTCCTGTCTGGCACCTTCCCCGGTGGAGTTGTGCAGGGGGTGTGTTTGGAACATTTTATCACCAGCCGAGTCCAAAATTCAGCTGTTCCCCATCTCAGCCCAGAAAGCAGGTAGAACAACTTTTGTGGTGTCTTTCAGATGCCTACCAAGGTAGTGTAAAAAGTACGAAGAGAACTCCTGTCTGGCACCTTCCCCGGTGGAGTTGTGCATGGGGTGTGTTTGGAACATTTTGTCAACGGCCGACTCCAAAATTCAGCGATTCCCCATCTCAGCCCAGAAAGCAGGTAGAACAACTTTTGTGGTGTCTTTCAGATGCCTACCAAGGTAGTGTAAAAACTACCAGGAGAACTCCTGTCTGGCACCTTCCCCGGTGGAGTTGTGCATGGGGTGTGTTTGGAACATTTTGTCACCGGCCGAGTCCAAAATTCAGCGTTTCCCCATCTCAGCCCAGAAAGCAGGTAGAACAACTTTTGTGGTGTCTTTCAGATGCCTACCAAGGTAGTGTAAAAACTACCAGGAGAACTCCTGTCTGGCACCTTCCCCGGTGGAGTTGTGCATGGGGTGTGTTTGGAACATTTTGTCACCAGCCGAGTCCAAAATTCAGCGTTTCCCCATCTCAGCCCAGAAAGCAGGTAGAACAACTTTTGTGGTGTCTTTCAGATGCCTACCGGAGCAATGTAAAAACTACCAGGAGAACTCCTGTCTGGCACCTTCCCCGGTGGAGTTGTGCATGGGGTGTCTGTGGAACATTTTGTCACCGGCCGAGTCCAAAATTCAGCGGTTCCCCATCTCAGCCCAGAAAGCAGGTACAACAACTTTTGTGGTGTCTTTTAGATGCCTACCAAGGTAGTGTAAAAACTACCAAGAGAACTCCTGTCTGGCACCTTCCCCGGTGGAGTTGTGCATGGGGTGTGTTTGGAACATTTTGTCACCGGCCGAGTCCAAAATTCAGCGGTTCCCCATCTCAGCCCAGAAAGCAGGTAGAACAACTTTTCTTGTGCCTTTCAGCTGCCTACCAAGGTAGTGTAAAAACTACCAACAGAATTCGTTCCTGGCTCCTTCCCCGGTGGAGTTGTGCATGGGGTGTCTGTGGAACATTTTGTCACCGGCCGAGTCCAAAATTCAGCGTTTCCCCATCTCAGCCCAGAAAGCAGGTAGAACAACTTTTGTGGTGCCTTTCAGATGCCTACCAAGGTAGTGTAAAAACTACCAAGAGAACTCCTGTCTGGCACCTTCCCCGGTGGAGTTGTGCATGGGGTGTGTTTGGAACATTTTGTCAACGGCCGACTCCAAAATTCAGCGTTTCCGCATCTCAGCCCACAAAGCAGGTACAACAACTTTTCTTGTGCCTTTCAGCTGCCTACCAAGGTAGTGTAAAAACTACCAACAGAATTCGTTCCTGGCTCCTTCGCCGGTGGAGTTGTGCATGGGGTGTCTGTGGAACATTTTGTCACCGGCCGAGTCCAAAATTCAGCGGTTCCCCATCTCAGCCCAGAAAGCAGGAAGAACAACTTTTGTGGTGCCTTTCAAATGCCTACCAAGGTAGTGTAAAAACTACCAGGAGAACTCCTGTCTGGCACCTTCCCCGGTGGAGTTGTGCATGGGGTGTGTTTGGAACATTTTGTCACCGGCCGAGTCCAAAATTCAGCGTTTCCCCATCTCAGCCCAGAAAGCAGGTAGAACAACTTTTGTGGTGTCTTTCAGATGCCTACCAAGGTAGTGTAAAAACTACCAGGAGAACTCCTGTCTGGCACCTTCCCCGGTGGAGTTGTGCATGGGGTGTGTTTGGAACATTTTGTCACCAGCCGAGTCCAAAATTCAGCGTTTCCCCATCTCAGCCCAGAAAGCAGGTAGAACAACTTTTGTGGTGTCTTTCAGATGCCTACCGGAGCAATGTAAAAACTACCAGGAGAACTCCTGTCTGGCACCTTCCCCGGTGGAGTTGTGCATGGGGTGTGTTTGGAACATTTTGTCACCGGCCGAGTCCAAAATTCAGCGGTTCCCCATCTCAGCCCAGAAAGCAGGTACAACAACTTTTGTGGTGTCTTTTAGATGCCTACCAAGGTAGTGTAAAAACTACCAAGAGAACTCCTGTCTGGCACCTTCCCCGGTGGAGTTGTGCATGGGGTGTGTTTGGAACATTTTGTCACCGGCCGAGTCCAAAATTCAGCGGTTCCCCATCTCAGCCCAGAAAGCAGGTAGAACAACTTTTGTGGTGTCTTTCAGATGCCTACCAAGGTAGTGTAAAAACTACCAGGAGAACTCCTGTCTGGCACCTTCCCCGGTGGAGTTGTGCATGGGGTGTGTTTGGAACATTTTGTCACCGGCCGAGTCCAAAATTCAGCGTTTCCCCATCTCAGCCCAGAAAGCAGGTAGAACAACTTTTGTGGTGCCTTTCAGATGCCTACCAAGGTAGTGTAAAAACTACCAAGAGAACTCCTGTCTGGCACCTTCCCCGGTGGAGTTGTGCATGGGGTGTGTTTGGAACATTTTGTCAACGGCCGACTCCAAAATTCAGCGTTTCCGCATCTCAGCCCACAAAGCAGGTACAACAACTTTTCTTGTGCCTTTCAGCTGCCTACCAAGGTAGTGTAAAAACTACCAACAGAATTCGTTCCTGGCTCCTTCGCCGGTGGAGTTGTGCATGGGGTGTCTGTGGAACATTTTGTCACCGGCCGAGTCCAAAATTCAGCGGTTCCCCATCTCAGCCCAGAAAGCAGGAAGAACAACTTTTGTGGTGCCTTTCAGCTGCCTACCAAGGTAGTGTAAAAACCACCAGGAGAACTCCTGTCTGGCACCTTCCCCGGTGGAGATGTGCATGGGGTGTCTGTGAAACATTTTGTCACCGGCCGACTCCAAAATTCAGCGGTTCCCCATCTCAGCCCAGAAAGCAGGTAGAACAACTTTTGTGGTGTCTTTCAGATGCCTACCAAGGTAGTGTAAAAACTACCAGGAGAACTCCTGTCTGGCACCTTCCCCGGTGGAGTTGTGCATGGGGTGTGTTTGGAACATTTTGTCACCGGCCGAGTCCAAAATTCAGCGGTTCCCCATCTCAGCCCAGAAAGCAGGTAGAACAACTTTTGTGGTGCCTTTCAGATGCCTACCAAGGTAGTGTAAAAACTACCAGGAGAACTCCTGTCTGGCACCTTCCGTGGTGGAGTTGTGCATGGGGTGTGTTTGGAACATTTTGTCACCGGCCGACTCCAAAATTCAGCGGTTCCCCATCTCAGCCCAGAAAGCAGGTCGAACAACTTTTTTGGTGCCTTTCAGATGCCTACCAAGGTAGTGTAAAAACTACCAAGAGAACTCCTGTCTGGCACCTTCCCCGGTGGAGTTGTGCATGGGGTGTGTTTGGAACATTTTGTCAACGGCCGACTCCAAAATTCAGCGGTTCCCCATCTCAGCCCACAAAGCAGGTACAACAACTTTTCTTGTGCCTTTCAGCTGCCTACCAAGGTAGTGTAAAAACTACCAACAGAATTCGTTCCTGGCTCCTTCCCCGGTGGAGTTGTGCATGGGGTGTCTGTGGAACATTTTGTCACCGGCCGAGTCCAAAATTCAGCGGTTCCCCATCTCAGCCCAGAAAGCAGGTAGAACAACTTTTGTGGTGCCTTTCAAATGCCTACCAAGGTAGTGTAAAAACCACCAGGAGAACTCCTGTCTGGCACCTTCCCCGGTGGAGTTGTGCATGGGGTGTCTGTGAAACATTTTGTCACCGGCCGAGTCCAAAATTCAGCGATTCCCCATCTCAGCCCAGAAAGCAGGTAGAACAACTTTTGTGGTGTCTTTCAGATGCCTACCGGAGCAATGTAAAAACTACCAGGAGAACTCCTGTCTGGCACCTTCCCCGGTGGAGTTGTGCAGGGGGTGTGTTTGGAACATTTTGTCACCAGCCGAGTCCAAAATTCAGCGGTTCCCCATCTCAGCCCAGAAAGCAGGTAGAACAACTTTTGTGGTGTCTTTCAGCTGCCTACCAAGGTAGTGTAAAAACTACCAAGAGAACTCCTGTCTGGCACCTTCCCCGGTGGAGTTGTGCATGGGGTGTGTTTGGAACATTTTGTCACCAGCCGAGTCCAAAATTCAGCGGTTCCCCATCTCAGCCCAGAAAGCAGGAAGAACAACATTTGTGGTGTCTTTCAGATGCCTACCAAGGTAGTGTAAAAACTACCAGGAGAACTCCTGTCTGGCACCTTCCCCGGTGGAGTTGTGCATGGGGTGTGTTTGGAACATTTTGTCACCAGCCGAGTCCAAAATTCAGCGTTTCCCCATCTCAGCCCAGAAAGCAGGTAGAACAACTTTTGTGGTGCCTTTCAGCTGCCTACCAAGGTAGTGTAAAAACTACCAACAGAATTCGTTCCTGGCACCTTCCCCGGTGGAGTTGTGCATGGGGTGTGTTTGGAACATTTTGTCACCGGCCGAGTCCAAAATTCAGCGGTTCCCCATCTCAGCCCACAAAGCAGGTAGAACAACTTTTCTTGTGCCTTTCAGCTGCCTACCAAGGTAGTGTAAAAACTACCAAGAGAATTCGTTCCTGGCACCTTCCCCGGTGGAGTTGTGCATGGGGTGTCTGTGGAACATTTTGTTCACCGGCCGAGTCCAAAATTCAGCGGTTCCCCATCTCAGCCCAGAAAGCAGGTAGAACAACTTTTGTGGTGTCTTTCAGATGCCTACCGGAGCAATGTAAAAACTACCAGGAGAACTCCTGTCTGGCACCTTCCCCGGTGGAGTTGTGCATGGGGTGTGTTTGGAACATTTTGTCACCAGCCGACTCCAAAATTCAGCGTTTCCCCATCTCAGCCCAGAAAGCAGGTAGAACAACTTTTGTGGTGTCTTTCAGATGCCTACCAAGGTAGTGTAAAAACTACCAGGAGAACTCCTGTCTGGCACCTTCCCCGGTGGAGTTGTGCAGGGGGTGTGTTTGGAACATTTTGTCACCGGCCGAGTCCAAAATTCAGCGGTTCCCCATCTCAGCCCACAAAGCAGGTAGAACAACTTTTCTTGTGCCTTTCAGCTGCCTACCAAGGTAGTGTAAAAACTACCAACAGAATTCGTTCCTGGCACCTTCCCCGGTGGAGTTGTGCATGGGGTGTGTTTGGAACATTTTGTCACCGGCCGAGTCCAAAATTCAGCGGTTCCCCATCTCAGCCCACAAAGCAGGTAGAACAACTTTTCTTGTGCCTTTCAGCTGCCTACCAAGGTAGTGTAAAAACTACCAAGAGAATTCGTTCCTGGCACCTTCCCCGGTGGAGTTGTGCATGGGGTGTCTGTGAAACATTTTGTCACCGGCCGAGTCCAAAATTCAGCGGTTCCCCATCTCAGCCCAGAAAGCTGGTAGAACAACTTTTGTGGTGTCTTTCAGATGCCTACCAAGGTAGTGTAAAAACTACTAAGAGAACTCCTGTCTGGCACCTTCCCCGGTGGAGTTGTGCATGGGGTGTGTTTGGAACATTTTGTCACCGGCCGAGTCCAAAATTCAGCTGTTCCCCATCTCAGCCCAGAAAGCAGGTAGAACAACTTTTGTGGTGTCTTTCAGATGCCTACCAAGGTAGTGTAAAAACCACCAGGAGAACTCCTGTCTGGCACCTTCCCCGGTGGAGTTGTGCATGGGGTGTCTGTGAAACATTTTGTCACCGGCCGAGTCCAAAATTCAGCGGTTCCCCATCTCAGCCCAGAAAGCTGGTAGAACAACTTTTGTGGTGTCTTTCAGATGCCTACCAAGGTAGTGTAAAAACTACTAAGAGAACTCCTGTCTGGCACCTTCCCCGGTGGAGTTGTGCATGGGGTGTGTTTGGAACATTTTGTCACCGGCCGAGTCCAAAATTCAGCTGTTCCCCATCTCAGCCCAGAAAGCAGGTAGAACAACTTTTGTGGTGTCTTTCAGATGCCTACCGGAGCAATGTAAAAACTACCAGGAGAACTCCTGTCTGGCACCTTCCCCGGTGGAGTTGTGCAGGGGGTGTGTTTGGAACATTTTGTCACCGGCCGAGTCCAAAATTCAGCGGTTCCCCATCTCAGCCCACAAAGCAGGTAGAACAACTTTTCTTGTGCCTTTCAGCTGCCTACCAAGGTAGTGTAAAAACTACCAAGAGAATTCGTTCCTGGCACCTTCCCCGGTGGAGTTGTGCATGGGGTGTCTGTGGAACATTTTGTCACCAGCCGAGTCCAAAATTCAGCGGTTCCCCATCTCAGCCCAGAAAGCAGGTAGAACAACTTTTGTGGTGTCTTTCAGATGCCTACCGGAGCAATGTAAAAACTACCAGGAGAACTCCTGTCTGGCACCTTCCCCGGTGGAGTTGTGCATGGGGTGTGTTTGGAACATTTTGTCACCAGCCGAGTCCAAAATTCAGCGGTTCCCCATCTCAGCCCAGAAAGCAGGTAGAACAACTTTTGTGGTGCCTTTCAGATGCCTACCAAGGTAGTGTAAAAACTACCAAGAGAACTCCTGTCTGGCACCTTCCCCGGTGGAGTTGTGCATGGGGTGTGTTTGGAACATTTTGTCACCGGCCGACTCCAAAATTCAGCGGTTCCCCATCTCAGCCCAGAAAGCAGGAAGAACAACATTTGTGGTGTCTTTCAGATGCCTACCAAGGTAGTGTAAAAACTACCAGGAGAACTCCTGTCTGGCACCTTCCCCGGTGGAGTTGTGCATGGGGTGTGTTTGGAACATTTTGTCACCGGCCGAGTCCAAAATTCAGCGTTTCCCCATCTCAGCCCAGAAAGCAGGTAGAACAACTTTTGTGGTGTCTTTCAGATGCCTACCAAGGTAGTGTAAAAACTACCAACAGAATTCGTTCCTGGCACCTTCCCCGGTGGAGTTGTGCATGGGGTGTGTTTGGAACATTTTGTCACCAGCCGAGTCCAAAATTCAGCGGTTCCCCATCTCAGCCCAGAAAGCAGGTAGAACATCTTTTGTGGTGCCTTTCAGCTGCCTACCGGATCAATGTAAAAACTACCAGGAGAACTCCTGTCTGGCACCTTCCCCGGTGGAGTTGTGCATGGGGTGTGTTTGGAACATTTTGCCACCAGCCGACTCCAAAATTCAGCGTTTCCCCATCTCAGCCCAGAAAGCAGGTAGAACAACTTTTGTGGTGCCTTTCAAATGCCTACCAAGGTAGTGTAAAAACCACCAGGAGAACTCCTGTCTGGCACCTTCCCCGGTGGAGTTGTGCATGGGGTGTGTTTGGAACATTTTGTCAACGGCCGACTCCAAAATTCAGCGTTTCCGCATCTCAGCCCACAAAGCAGGTACAACAACTTTTCTTGTGCCTTTCAGCTGCCTACCAAGGTAGTGTAAAAACTACCAACAGAATTCGTTCCTGGCTCCTTCGCCGGTGGAGTTGTGCATGGGGTGTCTGTGGAACATTTTGTCACCGGCCGACTCCAAAATTCAGCGGTTCCCCATCTCAGCCCAGAAAGCAGGAAGAACAACTTTTGTGGTGCCTTTCAAATGCCTACCAAGGTAGTGTAAAAACCACCAGGAGAACTCCTGTCTGGCACCTTCCCCGGTGGAGTTGTGCATGGGGTGTGTTTGGAACATTTTGTCACCGGCCGACTCCAAAATTCAGCGATTCCCCATCTCAGCCCAGAAAGCAGGTAGAACAACTTTTGTGGTGTCTTTCAGATGCCTACCAAGGTAGTGTAAAAACTACCAGGAGAACTCCTGTCTGGCACCTTCCGTGGTGGAGTTGTGCATGGGGTGTGTTTGGAACATTTTGTCACCGGCCGAGTCCAAAATTCAGCGGTTCCCCATCTCAGCCCAGAAAGCAGGTAGAACAACTTTTGTGGTGCCTTTCAAATGCCTACCAAGGTAGTGTAAAAACCACCAGGAGAACTCCTGTCTGGCACCTTCCCCGGTGGAGTTGTGCATGGGGTGTCTGTGAAACATTTTGTCACCGGCCGACTCCAAAATTCAGCGATTCCCCATCTCAGCCCAGAAAGCAGGTAGAACAACTTTTGTGGTGTCTTTCAGATGCCTACCAAGGTAGTGTAAAAACTACTAAGAGAACTCCTGTCTGGCACCTTCCCCGGTGGAGTTGTGCATGGGGTGTGTTTGGAACATTTTGTCACCGGCCGAGTCCAAAATTCAGCTGTTCCCCATCTCAGCCCAGAAAGCAGGTAGAACAACTTTTGTGGTGTCTTTCAGATGCCTACCAAGGTAGTGTAAAAACCATCAGGAGAACTCCTGTCTGGCACCTTCCCCGGTGGAGTTGTGCATGGGGTGTCTGTGAAACATTTTGTCACCGGCCGACTCCAAAAATCAGCGGTTCCCCATCTCAGCCCAGAAAGCAGGTAGAACAACTTTTGTGGTGTCTTTCAGATGCCTACCGGAGCAATGTAAAAACTACCAGGAGAACTCCTGTCTGGCACCTTCCCCGGTGGAGTTGTGCAGGGGGTGTGTTTGGAACATTTTATCACCAGCCGAGTCCAAAATTCAGCTGTTCCCCATCTCAGCCCAGAAAGCAGGTAGAACAACTTTTGTGGTGTCTTTCAGATGCCTACCAAGGTAGTGTAAAAACTACCAGGAGAACTCCTGTCTGGCACCTTCCCCGGTGGAGTTGTGCAGGGGGTGTGTTTGGAACATTTTGTCACCGGCCGACTCCAAAATTCAGCGATTCCCCATCTCAGCCCAGAAAGCAGGTAGAACAACTTTTGTGGTGTCTTTCAGATGCCTACCAAGGTAGTGTAAAAACTACCAGGAGAACTCCTGTCTGGCACCTTCCCCGGTGGAGTTGTGCAGGGGGTGTGTTTGGAACATTTTGCCACCAGCCGACTCCAAAATTCAGCGGTTCCCCATCTCAGCCCAGAAAGCAGGTAGAACAACTTTTGTGGTGCCTTTCAGATGCCTACCAAGGTAGTGTAAAAACTACTAAGAGAACTCCTGTCTGGCACCTTCCCCGGTGGAGTTGTGCATGGGGTGTGTTTGGAACATTTTGTCACCAGCCGAGTCCAAAATTCAGCGGTTCCCCATCTCAGCCCAGAAAGCAGGTAGAACATCTTTTGTGGTGCCTTTCAGCTGCCTACCGGATCAATGTAAAAACTACCAGGAGAACTCCTGTCTGGCACCTTCCCCGGTGGAGTTGTGCAGGGGGTGTGTTTGGAACATTTTGCCACCAGCCGACTCCAAAATTCAGCGTTTCCCCATCTCAGCCCAGAAAGCAGGTAGAACAACTTTTGTGGTGCCTTTCAAATGCCTACCAAGGTAGTGTAAAAACTACCAAGAGAACTCCTGTCTGGCACCTTCCCCGGTGGAGTTGTGCATGGGGTGTGTTTGGAACATTTTGTCAACGGCCGACTCCAAAATTCAGCGTTTCCGCATCTCAGCCCACAAAGCAGGTACAACAACTTTTCTTGTGCCTTTCAGCTGCCTACCAAGGTAGTGTAAAAACTACCAACAGAATTCGTTCCTGGCTCCTTCGCCGGTGGAGTTGTGCATGGGGTGTCTGTGGAACATTTTGTCACCGGCCGACTCCAAAATTCAGCGGTTCCCCATCTCAGCCCAGAAAGCAGGAAGAACAACTTTTGTGGTGCCTTTCAAATGCCTACCAAGGTAGTGTAAAAACCACCAGGAGAACTCCTGTCTGGCACCTTCCCCGGTGGAGATGTGCATGGGGTGTCTGTGAAACATTTTGTCACCGGCCGACTCCAAAATTCAGCGGTTCCCCATCTCAGCCCAGAAAGCAGGAAGAACAACTTTTGTGGTGTCTTTCAGATGCCTACCAAGGTAGTGTAAAAACTACCAGGAGAACTCCTGTCTGGCACCTTCCCCGGTGGAGTTGTGCATGGGGTGTGTTTGGAACATTTTGTCACCGGCCGACTCCAAAATTCAGCGATTCCCCATCTCAGCCCAGAAAGCAGGTAGAACAACTTTTGTGGTGTCTTTCAGATGCCTACCAAGGTAGTGTAAAAACTACCAGGAGAACTCCTGTCTGGCACCTTCCCCGGTGGAGTTGTGCAGGGGGGGTGTTTGGAACATTTTGTCACCGGCCGAGTCCAAAATTCAGCGGTTCCCCATCTCAGCCCAGAAAGCAGGTAGAACAACTTTTGTGGTGCCTTTCAAATGCCTACCAAGGTAGTGTAAAAACCACCAGGAGAACTCCTGTCTGGCACCTTCCCCGGTGGAGTTGTGCATGGGGTGTGTTTGGAACATTTTGTCACCGGCCGAGTCCAAAATTCAGCGGTTCCCCATCTCAGCCCAGAAAGCAGGAAGAACAACATTTGTGGTGTCTTTCAGATGCCTACCAAGGTAGTGTAAAAACTACCAGGAGAACTCCTGTCTGGCACCTTCCCCGGTGGAGTTGTGCATGGGGTGTGTTTGGAACATTTTGTCACCAGCCGACTCCAAAATTCAGAGTTTCCCCATCTCAGCCCAGAAAGCAGGTAGAACAACTTTTGTGGTGCCTTTCAGCTGCCTACCAAGGTAGTGTAAAAACTACCAACAGAATTCGTTCCTGGCACCTTCCCCGGTGGAGTTGTGCATGGGGTGTGTTTGGAACATTTTGTCACCGGCCGAGTCCAAAATTCAGCGGTTCCCCATCTCAGCCCACAAAGCAGGTAGAACAACTTTTCTTGTGCCTTTCAGCTGCCTACCAAGGTAGTGTAAAAACTACCAAGAGAATTCGTTCCTGGCACCTTCCCCGGTGGAGTTGTGCATGGGGTGTCTGTGGAACATTTTGTCACCGGCCGAGTCCAAAATTCAGCGGTTCCCCATCTCAGCCCAGAAAGCAGGTAGAACAACTTTTGTGGTGTCTTTCAGATGCCTACCGGAGCAATGTAAAAACTACCAGGAGAACTCCTGTCTGGCACCTTCCCCGGTGGAGTTGTGCATGGGGTGTGTTTGGAACATTTTGTCACCAGCCGAGTCCAAAATTCAGCGGTTCCCCATCTCAGCCCAGAAAGCAGGTAGAACAACTTTTGTGGTGCCTTTCAGCTGCCTACCAAGGTAGTGTAAAAACTACCAAGAGAACTCCTGTCTGGCACCTTCCCCGGTGGAGTTGTGCATGGGGTGTGTTTGGAACATTTTGTCACCGGCCGAGTCCAAAATTCAGCGGTTCCCCATCTCAGCCCAGAAAGCAGGAAGAACAACATTTGTGGTGTCTTTCAGATGCCTACCAAGGTAGTGTAAAAACTACCAGGAGAACTCCTGTCTGGCACCTTCCCCGGTGGAGTTGTGCATGGGGTGTGTTTGGAACATTTTGTCAACGGCCGACTCCAAAATTCAGCGGTTCCCCATCTCAGCCCACAAAGCAGGTACAACAACTTTTCTTGTGCCTTTCAGCTGCCTACCAAGGTAGTGTAAAAACTACCAACAGAATTCGTTCCTGGCACCTTCCCCGGTGGAGTTGTGCATGGGGTGTCTGTGGAACATTTTGTCACCGGCCGACTCCAAAATTCAGCCGTTCCCCATCTCAGCCCAGAAAGCAGGTAGAACAACTTTTGTGGTGTCTTTCAGATGCCTACCGGAGCAATGTAAAAACTACCAGGAGAACTCCTGTCTGGCACCTTCCCCGGTGGAGTTGTGCAGGGGGTGTGTTTGGAACATTTTGTCACCAGCCGAGTCCAAAATTCAGCGTTTCCCCATCTCAGCCCAGAAAGCAGGTAGAACAACTTTTGTGGTGTCTTTCAGATGCCTACCAAGGTAGTGTAAAAACTACCAGGAGAACTCCTGTCTGGCACCTTCCCCGGTGGAGTTGTGCAGGGGGTGTGTTTGGAACATTTTGTCACCGGCCGAGTCCAAAATTCAGCGGTTCCCCATCTCAGCCCACAAAGCAGGTAGAACAACTTTTGTGGTGCCTTTCAGCTGCCTACCAAGGTAGTGTAAAAACTACCAACAGAATTCGTTCCTGGCACCTTCCCCGGTGGAGTTGTGCATGGGGTGTGTTTGGAACATTTTGTCACCGGCCGAGTCCAAAATTCAGCGGTTCCCCATCTCAGCCCACAAAGCAGGTAGAACAACTTTTCTTGTGCCTTTCAGCTGCCTACCAAGGTAGTGTAAAAACTACCAAGAGAATTCGTTCCTGGCACCTTCCCCGGTGGAGTTGTGCATGGGGTGTCTGTGGAACATTTTGTCACCGGCCGAGTCCAAAATTCAGCGGTTCCCCATCTCAGCCCAGAAAGCAGGTAGAACAACTTTTGTGGTGTCTTTCAGATGCCTACCGGAGCAATGTAAAAACTACCAGGAGAACTCCTGTCTGGCACCTTCCCCGGTGGAGTTGTGCAGGGGGTGTCTGTGAAACATTTTGTCACCGGCCGACTCCAAAAATCAGCGGTTCCCCATCTCAGCCCAGAAAGCTGGTAGAACAACTTTTGTGGTGTCTTTCAGATGCCTACCAAGGTAGTGTAAAAACTACTAAGAGAACTCCTGTCTGGCACCTTCCCCGGTGGAGTTGTGCTTGGGGTGTGTTTGGAACATTTTGTCACCGGCCGAGTCCAAAATTCAGCTGTTCCCCATCTCAGCCCAGAAAGCAGGTAGAACAACTTTTGTGGTGTCTTTCAGATGCCTACCAAGGTAGTGTAAAAACCACCAGGAGAACTCCTGTCTGGCACCTTCCCCGGTGGAGTTGTGCATGGGGTGTCTGTGAAACATTTTGTCACCGGCCGACTCCAAAAATCAGCGGTTCCCCATCTCAGCCCAGAAAGCAGGTAGAACAACTTTTGTGGTGTCTTTCAGATGCCTACCAGAGCAATGTAAAAACTACCAGGAGAACTCCTGTCTGGCACCTTCCCCGGTGGAGTTGTGCAGGGGGTGTGTTTGGAACATTTTATACCAGCCGAGTCCAAAATTCAGCTGTTCCCCATCTCAGCCCAGAAAGCAGGTAGAACAACTTTTGTGGTGTCTTTCAGATGCCTACCAAGGTAGTGTAAAAAACTACTAAGAGAACTCCTGTCTGGCACCTTCCCCCGGTGGAGTTGTGCATGGGGTGTGTTTGGAACATTTTGTCACCGGCCGACTCCAAAATTCAGCGATTCCCCATCTCAGCCAGAAAGCAGGTAGAAAAACTTTTGTGGTGTCTTTCAGATGCCTACCAAGGTAGTGTAAAAAACTACCAGGAGAACTCCTGTCTGGCACCTTCCCCGGTGGAGTTGTGCAGGGGGTGTGTTTGGAACATTTTGCCACCAGCCGACTCCAAAATTCAGCGGTTCCCCATCTCAGCCCAGAAAGCAGGTAGAACAACTTTTGTGGTGCCTTTCAGATGCCTACCAAGGTAGTGTAAAAACTACTAAGAGAACTCCTGTCTGGCACCTTCCCCGGTGGAGTTGTGCATGGGGTGTGTTTGGAACATTTTGTCACCAGCCGAGTCCAAAATTCAGCGGTTCCCCATCTCAGCCCAGAAAGCAGGTAGAACATCTTTTGTGGTGCCTTTCAGCTGCCTACCGGATCAATGTAAAAACTACCAGGAGAACTCCTGTCTGGCACCTTCCCCGGTGGAGTTGTGCAGGGGGTGTGTTTGGAACATTTTGCCACCAGCCGACTCCAAAATTCAGCGGTTCCCCATCTCAGCCCAGAAAGCAGGTAGAACAACTTTTGTGGTGCCTTTCAAATGCCTACCAAGGTAGTGTAAAAACCACCAGGAGAACTCCTGTCTGGCACCTTCCCCGGTGGAGTTGTGCATGGGGTGTCTGTGAAACATTTTGTCACCGGCCGACTCCAAAAATCAGCGGTTCCCCATCTCAGCCCAGAAAGCAGGTAGAACAACTTTTGTGGTGTCTTTCAGATGCCTACCAAGGTAGTGTAAAAACTACCAGCAGAACTCCTGTCTGGCACCTTCCCCGGTGGAGTTGTGCATGGGGTGTGTTTGGAACATTTTGTCACCGGCCGAGTCCAAAATTCAGCGGTTCCCCATCTCAGCCCAGAAAGCAGGTAGAACAACTTTTGTGGTGTCTTTCAGATGCCTACCAAGGTAGTGTAAAAACTACCAGGAGAACTCCTGTCTGGCACCTTCCCCGGTGGAGTTGTGCAGGGGGTGTGTTTGGAACATTTTGTCACCGGCCGAGTCCAAAATTCAGCGTTTCCCCATCTCAGCCCAGAAAGCAGGTAGAACAACTTTTGTGGTGTCTTTCAGATGCCTACCAAGGTAGTGTAAAAACTACCAAGAGAACTCCTGTCTGGCACCTTCCCCGGTGGAGTTGTGCATGGGGTGTGTTTGGAACATTTTGTCACCAGCCGAGTCCAAAATTCAGCGTTTCCCCATCTCAGCCCAGAAAGCAGGTAGAACAACTTTTGTGGTGTCTTTCAGATGCCTACCGGAGCAATGTAAAAACTACCAGGAGAACTCCTGTCTGGCACCTTCCCCGGTGGAGTTGTGCAGGGGGGTGTGTTTGGAACATTTTGTCACCAGCCGAGTCCAAAATTCAGCGTTTCCCCATCTCAGCCCAGAAAGCAGGTACAACAACTTTTGTGGTGTCTTTTAGATGCCTACCAAGGTAGTGTAAAAACTACCAAGAGAACTCCTGTCTGGCACCTTCCCCGGTGGAGTTGTGCATGGGGTGTCTGTGGAACATTTTGTCACCGGCCGACTCCAAAATTCAGCGGTTCCCCATCTCAGCCCAGAAAGCAGGAAGAACAACTTTTGTGGTGCCTTTCAAATGCCTACCAAGGTAGTGTAAAAACCACCAGGAGAACTCCTGTCTGGCACCTTCCCCGGTGGAGATGTGCATGGGGTGTCTGTGAAACATTTTGTCACCGGCCGAGTCCAAAATTCAGCGGTTCCCCATCTCAGCCCAGAAAGCAGGTAGAACAACTTTTGTGGTGCCTTTCAAATGCCTACCAAGGTAGTGTAAAAACCACCAGGAGAACTCCTGTCTGGCACCTTCCCCGGTGGAGTTGTGCAGGGGGTGTGTTTGGAACATTTTGTCACCGGCCGAGTCCAAAATTCAGCGGTTCCCCATCTCAGCCCAGAAAGCAGGAAGAACAACATTTGTGGTGTCTTTCAGATGCCTACCAAGGTAGTGTAAAAACTACCAGGAGAACTCCTGTCTGGCACCTTCCCCGGTGGAGTTGTGCATGGGGTGTGTTTGGAACATTTTGTCACCAGCCGACTCCAAAATTCAGAGTTTCCCCATCTCAGCCCAGAAAGCAGGTAGAACAACTTTTGTGGTGCCTTTCAGCTGCCTACCAAGGTAGTGTAAAAACTACCAACAGAATTCGTTCCTGGCACCTTCCCCGGTGGAGTTGTGCATGGGGTGTGTTTGGAACATTTTGTCACCGGCCGAGTCCAAAATTCAGCGGTTCCCCATCTCAGCCCACAAAGCAGGTAGAACAACTTTTCTTGTGCCTTTCAGCTGCCTACCAAGGTAGTGTAAAAACTACCAAGAGAATTCGTTCCTGGCACCTTCCCCGGTGGAGTTGTGCATGGGGTGTCTGTGGAACATTTTGTCACCGGCCGAGTCCAAAATTCAGCGGTTCCCCATCTCAGCCCAGAAAGCAGGTAGAACAACTTTTGTGGTGTCTTTCAGATGCCTACCGGAGCAATGTAAAAACTACCAGGAGAACTCCTGTCTGGCACCTTCCCCGGTGGAGTTGTGCATGGGGTGTGTTTGGAACATTTTGCCACCAGCCGAGTCCAAAATTCAGCGGTTCCCCATCTCAGCCCAGAAAGCAGGTAGAACAACTTTTGTGGTGCCTTTCAGCTGCCTACCAAGGTAGTGTAAAAACTACCAAGAGAACTCCTGTCTGGCACCTTCCCCGGTGGAGTTGTGCATGGGGTGTGTTTGGAACATTTTGTCACCGGCCGAGTCCAAAATTCAGCGGTTCCCCATCTCAGCCCAGAAAGCAGGAAGAACAACATTTGTGGTGTCTTTCAGATGCCTACCAAGGTAGTGTAAAAACTACCAGGAGAACTCCTGTCTGGCACCTTCCCCGGTGGAGTTGTGCATGGGGTGTGTTTGGAACATTTTGTCAACGGCCGACTCCAAAATTCAGCGGTTCCCCATCTCAGCCCACAAAGCAGGTACAACAACTTTTCTTGTGCCTTTCAGCTGCCTACCAAGGTAGTGTAAAAACTACCAACAGAATTCGTTCCTGGCACCTTCCCCGGTGGAGTTGTGCATGGGGTGTCTGTGGAACATTTTGTCACCGGCCGACTCCAAAATTCAGCCGTTCCCCATCTCAGCCCAGAAAGCAGGTAGAACAACTTTTGTGGTGTCTTTCAGATGCCTACCGGAGCAATGTAAAAACTACCAGGAGAACTCCTGTCTGGCACCTTCCCCGGTGGAGTTGTGCAGGGGGTGTGTTTGGAACATTTTGTCACCAGCCGAGTCCAAAATTCAGCGTTTCCCCATCTCAGCCCAGAAAGCAGGTAGAACAACTTTTGTGGTGTCTTTCAGATGCCTACCAAGGTAGTGTAAAAACTACCAGGAGAACTCCTGTCTGGCACCTTCCCCGGTGGAGTTGTGCAGGGGGTGTGTTTGGAACATTTTGTCACCGGCCGAGTCCAAAATTCAGCGGTTCCCCATCTCAGCCCACAAAGCAGGTAGAACAACTTTTGTGGTGCCTTTCAGCTGCCTACCAAGGTAGTGTAAAAACTACCAACAGAATTCGTTCCTGGCACCTTCCCCGGTGGAGTTGTGCATGGGGTGTGTTTGGAACATTTTGTCACCGGCCGAGTCCAAAATTCAGCGGTTCCCCATCTCAGCCCACAAAGCAGGTAGAACAACTTTTCTTGTGCCTTTCAGCTGCCTACCAAGGTAGTGTAAAAACTACCAAGAGAATTCGTTCCTGGCACCTTCCCCGGTGGAGTTGTGCATGGGGTGTCTGTGGAACATTTTGTCACCGGCCGAGTCCAAAATTCAGCGGTTCCCCATCTCAGCCCAGAAAGCAGGTAGAACAACTTTTGTGGTGTCTTTCAGATGCCTACCGGAGCAATGTAAAAACTACCAGGAGAACTCCTGTCTGGCACCTTCCCCGGTGGAGTTGTGCAGGGGGTGTCTGTGAAACATTTTGTCACCGGCCGACTCCAAAAATCAGCGGTTCCCCATCTCAGCCCAGAAAGCTGGTAGAACAACTTTTGTGGTGTCTTTCAGATGCCTACCAAGGTAGTGTAAAAACTACTAAGAGAACTCCTGTCTGGCACCTTCCCCGGTGGAGTTGTGCTTGGGGTGTGTTTGGAACATTTTGTCACCGGCCGAGTCCAAAATTCAGCTGTTCCCCATCTCAGCCCAGAAAGCAGGTAGAACAACTTTTGTGGTGTCTTTCAGATGCCTACCAAGGTAGTGTAAAAACCACCAGGAGAACTCCTGTCTGGCACCTTCCCCGGTGGAGTTGTGCATGGGGTGTCTGTGAAACATTTTGTCACCGGCCGACTCCAAAAATCAGCGGTTCCCCATCTCAGCCCAGAAAGCAGGTAGAACAACTTTTGTGGTGTCTTTCAGATGCCTACCAGAGCAATGTAAAAACTACCAGGAGAACTCCTGTCTGGCACCTTCCCCGGTGGAGTTGTGCAGGGGGTGTGTTTGGAACATTTTATCACCAGCCGAGTCCAAAATTCAGCTGTTCCCCATCTCAGCCCAGAAAGCAGGTAGAACAACTTTTGTGGTGTCTTTCAGATGCCTACCAAGGTAGTGTAAAAACTACTAAGAGAACTCCTGTCTGGCACCTTCCCCGGTGGAGTTGTGCATGGGGTGTGTTTGGAACATTTTGTCACCGGCCGACTCCAAAATTCAGCGATTCCCCATCTCAGCCCAGAAAGCAGGTAGAAAAACTTTTGTGGTGTCTTTCAGATGCCTACCAAGGTAGTGTAAAAACTACCAGGAGAACTCCTGTCTGGCACCTTCCCCGGTGGAGTTGTGCAGGGGGTGTGTTTGGAACATTTTGCCACCAGCCGACTCCAAAATTCAGCGGTTCCCCATCTCAGCCCAGAAAGCAGGTAGAACAACTTTTGTGGTGCCTTTCAGATGCCTACCAAGGTAGTGTAAAAACTACTAAGAGAACTCCTGTCTGGCACCTTCCCCGGTGGAGTTGTGCATGGGGTGTGTTTGGAACATTTTGTCACCAGCCGAGTCCAAAATTCAGCGGTTCCCCATCTCAGCCCAGAAAGCAGGTAGAACATCTTTTGTGGTGCCTTTCAGCTGCCTACCGGATCAATGTAAAAACTACCAGGAGAACTCCTGTCTGGCACCTTCCCCGGTGGAGTTGTGCAGGGGGTGTGTTTGGAACATTTTGCCACCAGCCGACTCCAAAATTCAGCGGTTCCCCATCTCAGCCCAGAAAGCAGGTAGAACAACTTTTGTGGTGCCTTTCAAATGCCTACCAAGGTAGTGTAAAAACCACCAGGAGAACTCCTGTCTGGCACCTTCCCCGGTGGAGTTGTGCATGGGGTGTCTGTGAAACATTTTGTCACCGGCCGACTCCAAAAATCAGCGGTTCCCCATCTCAGCCCAGAAAGCAGGTAGAACAACTTTTGTGGTGTCTTTCAGATGCCTACCAAGGTAGTGTAAAAACTACCAGGAGAACTCCTGTCTGGCACCTTCCCCGGTGGAGTTGTGCATGGGGTGTGTTTGGAACATTTTGTCACCGGCCGAGTCCAAAATTCAGCGGTTCCCCATCTGAGCCCAGAAAGCAGGTAGAACAACTTTTGTGGTGTCTTTCAGATGCCTACCAAGGTAGTGTAAAAACTACCAGGAGAACTCCTGTCTGGCACCTTCCCCGGTGGAGTTGTGCAGGGGGTGTGTTTGGAACATTTTGTCACCGGCCGAGTCCAAAATTCAGCGGTTCCCCATCTCAGCCCAGAAAGCAGGTAGAACAACTTTTGTGGTGTCTTTCAGATGCCTACCAAGGTAGTGTAAAAACTACCAAGAGAACTCCTGTCTGGCACCTTCCCCGGTGGAGTTGTGCATGGGGTGTGTTTGGAACATTTTGTCACCAGCCGAGTCCAAAATTCAGCGTTTCCCCATCTCAGCCCAGAAAGCAGGTAGAACAACTTTTGTGGTGTCTTTCAGATGCCTACCAAGGTAGTGTAAAAACTACCAGGAGAACTCCTGTCTGGCACCTTCCCCGGTGGAGTTGTGCAGGGGGTGTGTTTGGAACATTTTGTCACCGGCCGAGTCCAAAATTCAGCGGTTCCCCATCTCAGCCCACAAAGCAGGTAGAACAACTTTTGTGGTGCCTTTCAGCTGCCTACCAAGGTAGTGTAAAAACTACCAACAGAATTCGTTCCTGGCACCTTCCCCGGTGGAGTTGTGCATGGGGTGTGTTTGGAACATTTTGTCACCGGCCGAGTCCAAAATTCAGCGGTTCCCCATCTCAGCCCAGAAAGCAGGTAGAACAACTTTTGTGGTGTCTTTCAGATGCCTACCAAGGTAGTGTAAAAACTACCAGGAGAACTCCTGTCTGGCACCTTCCCCGGTGGAGTTGTGCATGGGGTGTGTTTGGAACATTTTGTCACCGGCTGACTCCAAAATTCAGCGTTTCCCCATCTCAGCCCAGAAAGCAGGTAGAACAACTTTTGTGGTGCCTTTCAGATGCCTACCAAGGTAGTGTAAAAACTACCAAGAGAACTCCTGTCTGGCACCTTCCCCGTTGGAGTTGTGCATGGGGTGTGTTTGGAACATTTTGTCAACGGCCGACTCCAAAATTCAGCGTTTCCGCATCTCAGCCCACAAAGCAGGTACAACAACTTTTCTTGTGCCTTTCAGCTGCCTACCAAGGTAGTGTAAAAACTACCAACAGAATTCGTTCCTGGCACCTTCCCCGGTGGAGTTGTGCATGGGGTGTGTTTGGAACATTTTGTCACCGGCCGACTCCAAAATTCAGCGGTTCCCCATCTCAGCCCAGAAAGCAGGTACAACAACTTTTGTGGTGTCTTTTAGATGCCTACCAAGGTAGTGTAAAAACTACCAAGAGAACTCCTGTCTGGCACCTTCCCCGGTGGAGTTGTGCATGGGGTGTGTTTGGAACATTTTGTCACCGGCCGAGTCCAAAATTCAGCGGTTCCCCATCTCAGCCCAGAAAGCAGGTAGAACAACTTTTGTGGTGTCTTTCAGATGCCTACCAAGGTAGTGTAAAAACTACCAGGAGAACTCCTGTCTGGCACCTTCCCCGGTGGAGTTGTGCATGGGGTGTGTTTGGAACATTTTGTCACCGGCCGAGTCCAAAATTCAGCGTTTCCCCATCTCAGCCCAGAAAGCAGGTAGAACAACTTTTGTGGTGTCTTTCAGATGCCTACCAAGGTAGTGTAAAAACTACCAGGAGAACTCCTGTCTGGCACCTTCCGTGGTGGAGTTGTGCATGGGGTGTGTTTGGAACATTTTGTCACCGGCCGACTCCAAAATTCAGCGGTTCCCCATCTCAGCCCAGAAAGCAGGTAGAACAACTTTTTTGGTGCCTTTCAGATGCCTACCAAGGTAGTGTAAAAACTACCAAGAGAACTCCTGTCTGGCACCTTCCCCGGTGGAGTTGTGCATGGGGTGTGTTTGGAACATTTTGTCAACGGCCGACTCCAAAATTCAGCGGTTCCCCATCTCAGCCCACAAAGCAGGTACAACAACTTTTCTTGTGCCTTTCAGCTGCCTACCAAGGTAGTGTAAAAACTACCAACAGAATTCGTTCCTGGCTCCTTCCCCGGTGGAGTTGTGCATGGGGTGTCTGTGGAACATTTTGTCACCGGCCGACTCCAAAATTCAGCGGTTCCCCATCTCAGCCCAGAAAGCAGGTAGAACAACTTTTGTGGTGTCTTTCAAATGCCTACCAAGGTAGTGTAAAAACCACCAGGAGAACTCCTGTCTGGCACCTTCCCCGGTGGAGTTGTGCATGGGGTGTCTGTGAAACATTTTGTCACCGGCCGACTCCAAAATTCAGCGATTCCCCATCTCAGCCCAGAAAGCAGGTAGAACAACTTTTGTGGTGTCTTTCAGATGCCTACCGGAGCAATGTAAAAACTACCAGGAGAACTCCTGTCTGGCACCTTCCCCGGTGGAGTTGTGCAGGGGGTGTGTTTGGAACATTTTGTCACCAGCCGAGTCCAAAATTCAGCGGTTCCCCATCTCAGCCCAGAAAGCAGGTAGAACAACTTTTGTGGTGCCTTTCAGCTGCCTACCAAGGTAGTGTAAAAACTACCAAGAGAACTCCTGTCTGGCACCTTCCCCGGTGGAGTTGTGCATGGGGTGTGTTTGGAACATTTTGTCACCGGCCGAGTCCAAAATTCAGCGGTTCCCCATCTCAGCCCAGAAAGCAGGAAGAACAACATTTGTGGTGTCTTTCAGATGCCTACCAAGGTAGTGTAAAAACTACCAGGAGAACTCCTGTCTGGCACCTTCCCCGGTGGAGTTGTGCATGGGGTGTGTTTGGAACATTTTGTCACCAGCCGACTCCAAAATTCAGAGTTTCCCCATCTCAGCCCAGAAAGCAGGTAGAACAACTTTTGTGGTGCCTTTCAGCTGCCTACCAAGGTAGTGTAAAAACTACCAACAGAATTCGTTCCTGGCACCTTCCCCGGTGGAGTTGTGCATGGGGTGTGTTTGGAACATTTTGTCACCGGCCGAGTCCAAAATTCAGCGGTTCCCCATCTCAGCCCACAAAGCAGGTAGAACAACTTTTCTTGTGCCTTTCAGCTGCCTACCAAGGTAGTGTAAAAACTACCAAGAGAATTCGTTCCTGGCACCTTCCCCGGTGGAGTTGTGCATGGGGTGTCTGTGGAACATTTTGTCACCGGCCGAGTCCAAAATTCAGCGGTTCCCCATCTCAGCCCAGAAAGCAGGTAGAACAACTTTTGTGGTGTCTTTCAGATGCCTACCGGAGCAATGTAAAAACTACCAGGAGAACTCCTGTCTGGCACCTTCCCCGGTGGAGTTGTGCAGGGGGTGTGTTTGGAACATTTTGTCACCGGCCGAGTCCAAAATTCAGCGGTTCCCCATCTCAGCCCAGAAAGCAGGTAGAACAACTTTTGTGGTGCCTTTCAGCTGCCTACCAAGGTAGTGTAAAAACTACCAAGAGAACTCCTGTCTGGCACCTTCCCCGGTGGAGTTGTGCATGGGGTGTGTTTGGAACATTTTGTCACCGGCCGAGTCCAAAATTCAGCGGTTCCCCATCTCAGCCCAGAAAGCAGGAAGAACAACATTTGTGGTGTCTTTCAGATGCCTACCAAGGTAGTGTAAAAACTACCAACAGAATTCGTTCCTGGCACCTTCCCCGGTGGAGTTGTGCATGGGGTGTGTTTGGAACATTTTGTCACCGGCCGAGTCCAAAATTCAGCGGTTCCCCATCTCAGCCCACAAAGCAGGTAGAACAACTTTTCTTGTGCCTTTCAGCTGCCTACCAAGGTAGTGTAAAAACTACCAAGAGAATTCGTTCCTGGCACCTTCCCCGGTGGAGTTGTGCATGGGGTGTCTGTGGAACACTTTGTCACCGGCCGAGTCCAAAATTCAGCGGTTCCCCATCTCAGCCCAGAAAGCAGGTAGAACAACTTTTGTGGTGTCTTTCAGATGCCTACCGGAGCAATGTAAAAACTACCAGGAGAACTCCTGTCTGGCACCTTCCCCGGTGGAGTTGTGCATGGGGTGTGTTTGGAACATTTTGTCACCAGCCGAGTCCAAAATTCAGCGGTTCCCCATCTCAGCCCAGAAAGCAGGTAGAACAACTTTTGTGGTGCCTTTCAGCTGCCTACCAAGGTAGTGTAAAAACTACCAAGAGAACTCCTGTCTGGCACCTTCCCCGGTGGAGTTGTGCATGGGGTGTGTTTGGAACATTTTGTCACCGGCCGAGTCCAAAATTCAGCGGTTCCCCATCTCAGCCCAGAAAGCAGGAAGAACAACATTTGTGGTGTCTTTCAGATGCCTACCAAGGTAGTGTAAAAACTACCAGGAGAACTCCTGTCTGGCACCTTCCCCGGTGGAGTTGTGCATGGGGTGTGTTTGGAACATTTTGTCAACGGCCGACTCCAAAATTCAGCGGTTCCCCATCTCAGCCCACAAAGCAGGTACAACAACTTTTCTTGTGCCTTTCAGCTGCCTACCAAGGTAGTGTAAAAACTACCAACAGAATTCGTTCCTGGCACCTTCCCCGGTGGAGTTGTGCATGGGGTGTCTGTGGAACATTTTGTCACCGGCCGACTCCAAAATTCAGCCGTTCCCCATCTCAGCCCAGAAAGCAGGTAGAACAACTTTTGTGGTGTCTTTCAGATGCCTACCGGAGCAATGTAAAAACTACCAGGAGAACTCCTGTCTGGCACCTTCCCCGGTGGAGTTGTGCAGGGGGTGTGTTTGGAACATTTTGTCACCAGCCGAGTCCAAAATTCAGCGTTTCCCCATCTCAGCCCAGAAAGCAGGTAGAACAACTTTTGTGGTGTCTTTCAGATGCCTACCAAGGTAGTGTAAAAACTACCAGGAGAACTCCTGTCTGGCACCTTCCCCGGTGGAGTTGTGCAGGGGGTGTGTTTGGAACATTTTGTCACCGGCCGAGTCCAAAATTCAGCGGTTCCCCATCTCAGCCCAGAAAGCAGGTAGAACAACTTTTGTGGTGCCTTTCAGCTGCCTACCAAGGTAGTGTAAAAACTACCAACAGAATTCGTTCCTGGCACCTTCCCCGGTGGAGTTGTGCATGGGGTGTGTTTGGAACATTTTGTCACCGGCCGAGTCCAAAATTCAGCGGTTCCCCATCTCAGCCCACAAAGCAGGTAGAACAACTTTTCTTGTGCCTTTCAGCTGCCTACCAAGGTAGTGTAAAAACTACCAAGAGAATTCGTTCCTGGCACCTTCCCCGGTGGAGTTGTGCATGGGGTGTCTGTGGAACATTTTGTCACCGGCCGAGTCCAAAATTCAGCGGTTCCCCATCTCAGCCCAGAAAGCAGGTAGAACAACTTTTGTGGTGTCTTTCAGATGCCTACCGGAGCAATGTAAAAACTACCAGGAGAACTCCTGTCTGGCACCTTCCCCGGTGGAGTTGTGCAGGGGGTGTCTGTGAAACATTTTGTCACCGGCCGACTCCAAAAATCAGCGGTTCCCCATCTCAGCCCAGAAAGCTGGTAGAACAACTTTTGTGGTGTCTTTCAGATGCCTACCAAGGTAGTGTAAAAACTACTAAGAGAACTCCTGTCTGGCACCTTCCCCGGTGGAGTTGTGCTTGGGGTGTGTTTGGAACATTTTGTCACCGGCCGAGTCCAAAATTCAGCTGTTCCCCATCTCAGCCCAGAAAGCAGGTAGAACAACTTTTGTGGTGTCTTTCAGATGCCTACCAAGGTAGTGTAAAAACCACCAGGAGAACTCCTGTCTGGCACCTTCCCCGGTGGAGTTGTGCATGGGGTGTCTGTGAAACATTTTGTCACCGGCCGACTCCAAAAATCAGCGGTTCCCCATCTCAGCCCAGAAAGCAGGTAGAACAACTTTTGTGGTGTCTTTCAGATGCCTACCGGAGCAATGTAAAAACTACCAGGAGAACTCCTGTCTGGCACCTTCCCCGGTGGAGTTGTGCAGGGGGTGTGTTTGGAACATTTTATCACCAGCCGAGTCCAAAATTCAGCTGTTCCCCATCTCAGCCCAGAAAGCAGGTAGAACAACTTTTGTGGTGCCTTTCAGATGCCTACCAAGGTAGTGTAAAAACTACTAAGAGAACTCCTGTCTGGCACCTTCCCCGGTGGAGTTGTGCATGGGGTGTGTTTGGAACATTTTGTCACCGGCCGAGTCCAAAATTCAGCGATTCCCCATCTCAGCCCAGAAAGCAGGTAGAAAAACTTTTGTGGTGTCTTTCAGATGCCTACCAAGGTAGTGTAAAAACTACCAGGAGAACTCCTGTCTGGCACCTTCCCCGGTGGAGTTGTGCAGGGGGTGTGTTTGGAACATTTTGCCACCAGCCGACTCCAAAATTCAGCGGTTCCCCATCTCAGCCCAGAAAGCAGGTAGAACAACTTTTGTGGTGCCTTTCAGATGCCTACCAAGGTAGTGTAAAAACTACTAAGAGAACTCCTGTCTGGCACCTTCCCCGGTGGAGTTGTGCATGGGGTGTGTTTGGAACATTTTGTCACCAGCCGAGTCCAAAATTCAGCGGTTCCCCATCTCAGCCCAGAAAGCAGGTAGAACATCTTTTGTGGTGCCTTTCAGCTGCCTACCGGATCAATGTAAAAACTACCAGGAGAACTCCTGTCTGGCACCTTCCCCGGTGGAGTTGTGCAGGGGGTGTGTTTGGAACATTTTGCCACCAGCCGACTCCAAAATTCAGCGGTTCCCCATCTCAGCCCAGAAAGCAGGTAGAACAACTTTTGTGGTGCCTTTCAAATGCCTACCAAGGTAGTGTAAAAACCACCAGGAGAACTCCTGTCTGGCACCTTCCCCGGTGGAGTTGTGCATGGGGTGTCTGTGAAACATTTTGTCACCGGCCGACTCCAAAAATCAGCGGTTCCCCATCTCAGCCCAGAAAGCAGGTAGAACAACTTTTGTGGTGCCTTTCAGATGCCTACCAAGGTAGTGTAAAAACTACCAGGAGAACTCCTGTCTGGCACCTTCCCCGGTGGAGTTGTGCATGGGGTGTGTTTGGAACATTTTGTCACCGGCCGAGTCCAAAATTCAGCGGTTCCCCATCTCAGCCCAGAAAGCAGGTAGAACAACTTTTGTGGTGTCTTTCAGATGCCTACCAAGGTAGTGTAAAAACTACCAGGAGAACTCCTGTCTGGCACCTTCCCCGGTGGAGTTGTGCAGGGGGTGTGTTTGGAACATTTTGTCACCGGCCGAGTCCAAAATTCAGCGTTTCCCCATCTCAGCCCAGAAAGCAGGTAGAACAACTTTTGTGGTGTCTTTCAGATGCCTACCAAGGTAGTGTAAAAACTACCAAGAGAACTCCTGTCTGGCACCTTCCCCGGTGGAGTTGTGCATGGGGTGTGTTTGGAACATTTTGTCACCAGCCGAGTCCAAAATTCAGCGTTTCCCCATCTCAGCCCAGAAAGCAGGTAGAACAACTTTTGTGGTGTCTTTCAGATGCCTACCGGAGCAATGTAAAAACTACCAGGAGAACTCCTGTCTGGCACCTTCCCCGGTGGAGTTGTGCAGGGGGTGTGTTTGGAACATTTTGTCACCAGCCGAGTCCAAAATTCAGCGTTTCCCCATCTCAGCCCAGAAAGCAGGTACAACAACTTTTGTGGTGTCTTTTAGATGCCTACCAAGGTAGTGTAAAAACTACCAAGAGAACTCCTGTCTGGCACCTTCCCCGGTGGAGTTGTGCATGGGGTGTGTTTGGAACATTTTGTCACCGGCCGAGTCCAAAATTCAGCGGTTCCCCATCTCAGCCCAGAAAGCAGGTAGAACAACTTTTGTGGTGTCTTTCAGATGCCTACCAAGGTAGTGTAAAAACTACCAGGAGAACTCCTGTCTGGCACCTTCCCCGGTGGAGTTGTGCATGGGGTGTGTTTGGAACATTTTGTCACCGGCCGAGTCCAAAATTCAGCGGTTCCCCATCTCAGCCCAGAAAGCAGGTAGAACAACTTTTGTGGTGTCTTTCAGATGCCTACCAAGGTAGTGTAAAAACTACCAGGAGAACTCCTGTCTGGCACCTTCCCCGGTGGAGTTGTGCATGGGGTGTGTTTGGAACATTTTGTCACCGGCCGACTCCAAAATTCAGCGTTTCCCCATCTCAGCCCAGAAAGCAGGTAGAACAACTTTTGTGGTGCCTTTCAGATGCCTACCAAGGTAGTGTAAAAACTACCAAGAGAACTCCTGTCTGGCACCTTCCCCGTTGGAGTTGTGCATGGGGTGTGTTTGGAACATTTTGTCAACGGCCGACTCCAAAATTCAGCGTTTCCGCATCTCAGCCCACAAAGCAGGTACAACAACTTTTCTTGTGCCTTTCAGCTGCCTACCAAGGTAGTGTAAAAACTACCAACAGAATTCGTTCCTGGCACCTTCCCCGGTGGAGTTGTGCATGGGGTGTCTGTGGAACATTTTGTCACCGGCCGACTCCAAAATTCAGCGGTTCCCCATCTCAGCCCAGAAAGCAGGAAGAACAACTTTTGTGGTGCCTTTCAAATGCCTACCAAGGTAGTGTAAAAACCACCAGGAGAACTCCTGTCTGGCACCTTCCCCGGTGGAGATGTGCATGGGGTGTCTGTGAAACATTTTGTCACCGGCCGAGTCCAAAATTCAGCGGTTCCCCATCTCAGCCCAGAAAGCAGGTAGAACAACTTTTGTGGTGTCTTTCAGATGCCTACCAAGGTAGTGTAAAAACTACCAGGAGAACTCCTGTCTGGCACCTTCCCCGGTGGAGTTGTGCAGGGGGTGTGTTTGGAACATTTTGTCACCGGCCGACTCCAAAATTCAGCGATTCCCCATCTCAGCCCAGAAAGCAGGTAGAACAACTTTTGTGGTGTCTTTCAGATGCCTACCAAGGTAGTGTAAAAACTACCAGGAGAACTCCTGTCTGGCACCTTCCGTGGTGGAGTTGTGCATGGGGTGTGTTTGGAACATTTTGTCACCGGCCGACTCCAAAATTCAGCGGTTCCCCATCTCAGCCCAGAAAGCAGGTAGAACAACTTTTTTGGTGCCTTTCAGATGCCTACCAAGGTAGTGTAAAAACTACCAAGAGAACTCCTGTCTGGCACCTTCCCCGGTGGAGTTGTGCATGGGGTGTGTTTGGAACATTTTGTCACCGGCCGAGTCCAAAATTCAGCGGTTCCCCATCTCAGCCCACAAAGCAGGTACAACAACTTTTCTTGTGCCTTTCAGCTGCCTACCAAGGTAGTGTAAAAACTACCAACAGAATTCGTTCCTGGCTCCTTCCCCGGTGGAGTTGTGCATGGGGTGTCTGTGGAACATTTTGTCACCGGCCGACTCCAAAATTCAGCGGTTCCCCATCTCAGCCCAGAAAGCAGGTAGAACAACTTTTGTGGTGTCTTTCAAATGCCTACCAAGGTAGTGTAAAAACCACCAGGAGAACTCCTGTCTGGCACCTTCCCCGGTGGAGTTGTGCATGGGGTGTCTGTGAAACATTTTGTCACCGGCCGACTCCAAAATTCAGCGATTCCCCATCTCAGCCCAGAAAGCAGGTAGAACAACTTTTGTGGTGTCTTTCAGATGCCTACCGGAGCAATGTAAAAACTACCAGGAGAACTCCTGTCTGGCACCTTCCCCGGTGGAGTTGTGCAGGGGGTGTGTTTGGAACATTTTGTCACCAGCCGAGTCCAAAATTCAGCGGTTCCCCATCTCAGCCCAGAAAGCAGGTAGAACAACTTTTGTGGTGCCTTTCAGCTGCCTACCAAGGTAGTGTAAAAACTACCAAGAGAACTCCTGTCTGGCACCTTCCCCGGTGGAGTTGTGCATGGGGTGTGTTTGGAACATTTTGTCACCGGCCGAGTCCAAAATTCAGCGGTTCCCCATCTCAGCCCAGAAAGCAGGAAGAACAACATTTGTGGTGTCTTTCAGATGCCTACCAAGGTAGTGTAAAAACTACCAGGAGAACTCCTGTCTGGCACCTTCCCCGGTGGAGTTGTGCATGGGGTGTGTTTGGAACATTTTGTCACCAGCCGAGTCCAAAATTCAGCGGTTCCCCATCTCAGCCCAGAAAGCAGGTAGAACATCTTTAGTGGTGCCTTTCAGCTGCCTACCGGATCAATGTAAAAACTACCAGGAGAACTCCTGTCTGGCACCTTCCCCGGTGGAGTTGTGCAGGGGGTGTGTTTGGAACATTTTGCCACCAGCCGACTCCAAAATTCAGCGGTTCCCCATCTCAGCCCAGAAAGCAGGTAGAACAACTTTTGTGGTGCCTTTCAAATGCCTACCAAGGTAGTGTAAAAACCACCAGGAGAACTCCTGTCTGGCACCTTCCCCGGTGGAGTTGTGCATGGGGTGTCTGTGAAACATTTTGTCACCGGCCGACTCCAAAAATCAGCGGTTCCCCATCTCAGCCCAGAAAGCAGGTAGAACAACTTTTGTGGTGTCTTTCAGATGCCTACCAAGGTAGTGTAAAAACTACCAGGAGAACTCCTGTCTGGCACCTTCCGTGGTGGAGTTGTGCATGGGGTGTGTTTGGAACATTTTGTCACCGGCCGAGTCCAAAATTCAGCGGTTCCCCATCTCAGCCCAGAAAGCAGGTAGAACAACTTTTGTGGTGCCTTTCAGATGCCTACCAAGGTAGTGTAAAAACTACCAAGAGAACTCCTGTCTGGCACCTTCCCCGGTGGAGTTGTGCATGGGGTGTGTTTGGAACATTTTGTCACCGGCCGAGTCCAAAATTCAGCGGTTCCCCATCTCAGCCCACAAAGCAGGTACAACAACTTTTCTTGTGCCTTTCAGCTGCCTACCAAGGTAGTGTAAAAACTACCAACAGAATTCGTTCCTGGCTCCTTCCCCGGTGGAGTTGTGCATGGGGTGTCTGTGGAACATTTTGTCACCGGCCGACTCCAAAATTCAGCGGTTCCCCATCTCAGCCCAGAAAGCAGGTAGAACAACTTTTGTGGTGTCTTTCAAATGCCTACCAAGGTAGTGTAAAAACCACCAGGAGAACTCCTGTCTGGCACCTTCCCCGGTGGAGTTGTGCATGGGGTGTCTGTGAAACATTTTGTCACCGGCCGACTCCAAAATTCAGCGATTCCCCATCTCAGCCCAGAAAGCAGGTAGAACAACTTTTGTGGTGTCTTTCAGATGCCTACCGGAGCAATGTAAAAACTACCAGGAGAACTCCTGTCTGGCACCTTCCCCGGTGGAGTTGTGCAGGGGGTGTGTTTGGAACATTTTGTCACCAGCCGAGTCCAAAATTCAGCGGTTCCCCATCTCAGCCCAGAAAGCAGGTAGAACAACTTTTGTGGTGCCTTTCAGCTGCCTACCAAGGTAGTGTAAAAACTACCAAGAGAACTCCTGTCTGGCACCTTCCCCGGTGGAGTTGTGCATGGGGTGTGTTTGGAACATTTTGTCACCGGCCGAGTCCAAAATTCAGCGGTTCCCCATCTCAGCCCAGAAAGCAGGAAGAACAACATTTGTGGTGTCTTTCAGATGCCTACCAAGGTAGTGTAAAAACTACCAGGAGAACTCCTGTCTGGCACCTTCCCCGGTGGAGTTGTGCATGGGGTGTGTTTGGAACATTTTGTCACCAGCCGAGTCCAAAATTCAGCGGTTCCCCATCTCAGCCCAGAAAGCAGGTAGAACATCTTTTGTGGTGCCTTTCAGCTGCCTACCGGATCAATGTAAAAACTACCAGGAGAACTCCTGTCTGGCACCTTCCCCGGTGGAGTTGTGCAGGGGGTGTGTTTGGAACATTTTGCCACCAGCCGACTCCAAAATTCAGCGGTTCCCCATCTCAGCCCAGAAAGCAGGTAGAACAACTTTTGTGGTGCCTTTCAAATGCCTACCAAGGTAGTGTAAAAACCACCAGGAGAACTCCTGTCTGGCACCTTCCCCGGTGGAGTTGTGCATGGGGTGTCTGTGAAACATTTTGTCACCGGCCGACTCCAAAAATCAGCGGTTCCCCATCTCAGCCCAGAAAGCAGGTAGAACAACTTTTGTGGTGTCTTTCAGATGCCTACCAAGGTAGTGTAAAAACTACCAGGAGAACTCCTGTCTGGCACCTTCCCCGGTGGAGTTGTGCATGGGGTGTGTTTGGAACATTTTGTCACCGGCCGACTCCAAAATTCAGCGGTTCCCCATCTCAGCCCAGAAAGCAGGTAGAACAACTTTTGTGGTGTCTTTCAGATGCCTACCAAGGTAGTGTAAAAACTACCAGGAGAACTCCTGTCTGGCACCTTCCCCGGTGGAGTTGTGCAGGGGGTGTGTTTGGAACATTTTGTCACCGGCCGAGTCCAAAATTCAGCGTTTCCCCATCTCAGCCCAGAAAGCAGGTAGAACAACTTTTGTGGTGTCTTTCAGATGCCTACCAAGGTAGTGTAAAAACTACCAAGAGAACTCCTGTCTGGCACCTTCCCCGGTGGAGTTGTGCATGGGGTGTGTTTGGAACATTTTGTCACCAGCCGAGTCCAAAATTCAGCGTTTCCCCATCTCAGCCCAGAAAGCAGGTAGAACAACTTTTGTGGTGTCTTTCAGATGCCTACCGGAGCAATGTAAAAACTACCAGGAGAACTCCTGTCTGGCACCTTCCCCGGTGGAGTTGTGCAGGGGGTGTGTTTGGAACATTTTGTCACCAGCCGAGTCCAAAATTCAGCGTTTCCCCATCTCAGCCCAGAAAGCAGGTACAACAACTTTTGTGGTGTCTTTTAGATGCCTACCAAGGTAGTGTAAAAACTACCAAGAGAACTCCTGTCTGGCACCTTCCCCGGTGGAGTTGTGCATGGGGTGTGTTTGGAACATTTTGTCACCGGCCGAGTCCAAAATTCAGCGGTTCCCCATCTCAGCCCAGAAAGCAGGTAGAACAACTTTTGTGGTGTCTTTCAGATGCCTACCAAGGTAGTGTAAAAACTACCAGGAGAACTCCTGTCTGGCACCTTCCCCGGTGGAGTTGTGCATGGGGTGTGTTTGGAACATTTTGTCACCGGCTGACTCCAAAATTCAGCGTTTCCCCATCTCAGCCCAGAAAGCAGGTAGAACAACTTTTGTGGTGCCTTTCAGATGCCTACCAAGGTAGTGTAAAAACTACCAAGAGAACTCCTGTCTGGCACCTTCCCCGTTGGAGTTGTGCATGGGGTGTGTTTGGAACATTTTGTCAACGGCCGACTCCAAAATTCAGCGTTTCCGCATCTCAGCCCACAAAGCAGGTACAACAACTTTTCTTGTGCCTTTCAGCTGCCTACCAAGGTAGTGTAAAAACTACCAACAGAATTCGTTCCTGGCACCTTCCCCGGTGGAGTTGTGCATGGGGTGTCTGTGGAACATTTTGTCACCGGCCGACTCCAAAATTCAGCGGTTCCCCATCTCAGCCCAGAAAGCAGGAAGAACAACTTTTGTGGTGCCTTTCAAATGCCTACCAAGGTAGTGTAAAAACCACCAGGAGAACTCCTGTCTGGCACCTTCCCCGGTGGAGATGTGCATGGGGTGTCTGTGAAACATTTTGTCACCGGCCGAGTCCAAAATTCAGCGGTTCCCCATCTCAGCCCAGAAAGCAGGTAGAACAACTTTTGTGGTGTCTTTCAGATGCCTACCAAGGTAGTGTAAAAACTACCAGGAGAACTCCTGTCTGGCACCTTCCCCGGTGGAGTTGTGCAGGGGGTGTGTTTGGAACATTTTGTCACCGGCCGACTCCAAAATTCAGCGATTCCCCATCTCAGCCCAGAAAGCAGGTAGAACAACTTTTGTGGTGTCTTTCAGATGCCTACCAAGGTAGTGTAAAAACTACCAGGAGAACTCCTGTCTGGCACCTTCCGTGGTGGAGTTGTGCATGGGGTGTGTTTGGAACATTTTGTCACCGGCCGACTCCAAAATTCAGCGGTTCCCCATCTCAGCCCAGAAAGCAGGTAGAACAACTTTTTTGGTGCCTTTCAGATGCCTACCAAGGTAGTGTAAAAACTACCAAGAGAACTCCTGTCTGGCACCTTCCCCGGTGGAGTTGTGCATGGGGTGTGTTTGGAACATTTTGTCAACGGCCGACTCCAAAATTCAGCGGTTCCCCATCTCAGCCCACAAAGCAGGTACAACAACTTTTCTTGTGCCTTTCAGCTGCCTACCAAGGTAGTGTAAAAACTACCAACAGAATTCGTTCCTGGCTCCTTCCCCGGTGGAGTTGTGCATGGGGTGTCTGTGGAACATTTTGTCACCAGCCGACTCCAAAATTCAGCGGTTCCCCATCTCAGCCCAGAAAGCAGGTAGAACAACTTTTGTGGTGTCTTTCAAATGCCTACCAAGGTAGTGTAAAAACCACCAGGAGAACTCCTGTCTGGCACCTTCCCCGGTGGAGTTGTGCATGGGGTGTCTGTGAAACATTTTGTCACCGGCCGACTCCAAAATTCAGCGATTCCCCATCTCAGCCCAGAAAGCAGGTAGAACAACTTTTGTGGTGTCTTTCAGATGCCTACCGGAGCAATGTAAAAACTACCAGGAGAACTCCTGTCTGGCACCTTCCCCGGTGGAGTTGTGCAGGGGGTGTGTTTGGAACATTTTGTCACCAGCCGAGTCCAAAATTCAGCGGTTCCCCATCTCAGCCCAGAAAGCAGGTAGAACAACTTTTGTGGTGCCTTTCAGCTGCCTACCAAGGTAGTGTAAAAACTACCAAGAGAACTCCTGTCTGGCACCTTCCCCGGTGGAGTTGTGCATGGGGTGTGTTTGGAACATTTTGTCACCGGCCGACTCCAAAATTCAGCGGTTCCCCATCTCAGCCCAGAAAGCAGGAAGAACAACATTTGTGGTGTCTTTCAGATGCCTACCAAGGTAGTGTAAAAACTACCAGGAGAACTCCTGTCTGGCACCTTCCCCGGTGGAGTTGTGCATGGGGTGTGTTTGGAACATTTTGTCAACGGCCGACTCCAAAATTCAGAGTTTCCCCATCTCAGCCCAGAAAGCAGGTAGAACAACTTTTGTGGTGCCTTTCAGCTGCCTACCAAGGTAGTGTAAAAACTACCAACAGAATTCGTTCCTGGCACCTTCCCCGGTGGAGTTGTGCATGGGGTGTCTGTGGAACATTTTGTCACCGGCCGAGTCCAAAATTCAGCGGTTCCCCATCTCAGCCCACAAAGCAGGTAGAACAACTTTTCTTGTGCCTTTCAGCTGCCTACCAAGGTAGTGTAAAAACTACCAAGAGAATTCGTTCCTGGCACCTTCCCCGGTGGAGTTGTGCATGGGGTGTCTGTGGAACATTTTGTCACCGGCCGAGTCCAAAATTCAGCCGTTCCCCATCTCAGCCCAGAAAGCAGGTAGAACAACTTTTGTGGTGTCTTTCAGATGCCTACCGGAGCAATGTAAAAACTACCAGGAGAACTCCTGTCTGGCACCTTCCCCGGTGGAGTTGTGCATGGGGTGTGTTTGGAACATTTTGTCACCAGCCGAGTCCAAAATTCAGCGGTTCCCCATCTCAGCCCAGAAAGCAGGTAGAACAACTTTTGTGGTGCCTTTCAGCTGCCTACCAAGGTAGTGTAAAAACTACCAAGAGAACTCCTGTCTGGCACCTTCCCCGGTGGAGTTGTGCATGGGGTGTGTTTGGAACATTTTGTCACCGGCCGAGTCCAAAATTCAGCGGTTCCCCATCTCAGCCCAGAAAGCAGGAAGAACAACATTTGTGGTGTCTTTCAGATGCCTACCAAGGTAGTGTAAAAACTACCAGGAGAACTCCTGTCTGGCACCTTCCCCGGTGGAGTTGTGCATGGGGTGTGTTTGGAACATTTTGTCAACGGCCGACTCCAAAATTCAGCGGTTCCCCATCTCAGCCCACAAAGCAGGTACAACAACTTTTCTTGTGCCTTTCAGCTGCCTACCAAGGTAGTGTAAAAACTACCAACAGAATTCGTTCCTGGCACCTTCCCCGGTGGAGTTGTGCATGGGGTGTCTGTGGAACATTTTGTCACCGGCCGACTCCAAAATTCAGCCGTTCCCCATCTCAGCCCAGAAAGCAGGTAGAACAACTTTTGTGGTGTCTTTCAGATGCCTACCGGAGCAATGTAAAAACTACCAGGAGAACTCCTGTCTGGCACCTTCCCCGGTGGAGTTGTGCAGGGGGTGTGTTTGGAACATTTTGTCACCAGCCGAGTCCAAAATTCAGCGTTTCCCCATCTCAGCCCAGAAAGCAGGTAGAACAACTTTTGTGGTGTCTTTCAGATGCCTACCAAGGTAGTGTAAAAACTACCAGGAGAACTCTTCCTGGCACCTTCCCCGGTGGAGTTGTGCATGGGGTGTGTTTGGAACATTTTGTCACCGGCCGAGTCCAAAATTCAGCGGTTCCCCATCTCAGCCCACAAAGCAGGTAGAACAACTTTTCTTGTGCCTTTCAGCTGCCTACCAAGGTAGTGTAAAAACTACCAAGAGAATTCGTTCCTGGCACCTTCCCCGGTGGAGTTGTGCATGGGGTGTCTGTGGAACATTTTGTCACCGGCCGAGTCCAAAATTCAGCGGTTCCCCATCTCAGCCCAGAAAGCAGGTAGAACAACTTTTGTGGTGTCTTTCAGATGCCTACCGGAGCAATGTAAAAAACTACCAGGAGAACTCCTGTCTGGCACCTTCCCCGGTGGAGTTGTGCAGGGGGTGTCTGTGAAACATTTTGTCACCGGCCGACTCCAAAAATCAGCGGTTCCCCATCTCAGCCCAGAAAGCTGGTAGAACAACTTTTGTGGTGTCTTTCAGATGCCTACCAAGGTAGTGTAAAAACTACTAAGAGAACTCCTGTCTGGCACCTTCCCCGGTGGAGTTGTGCTTGGGGTGTGTTTGGAACATTTTGTCACCGGCCGAGTCCAAAATTCAGCTGTTCCCCATCTCAGCCCAGAAAGCAGGTAGAACAACTTTTGTGGTGTCTTTCAGATGCCTACCAAGGTAGTGTAAAAACCACCAGGAGAACTCCTGTCTGGCACCTTCCCCGGTGGAGTTGTGCATGGGGTGTCTGTGAAACATTTTGTCACCGGCCGACTCCAAAAATCAGCGGTTCCCCATCTCAGCCCAGAAAGCAGGTAGAACAACTTTTGTGGTGTCTTTCAGATGCCTACCGGAGCAATGTAAAAACTACCAGGAGAACTCCTGTCTGGCACCTTCCCCGGTGGAGTTGTGCAGGGGGTGTGTTTGGAACATTTTATCACCAGCCGAGTCCAAAATTCAGCTGTTCCCCATCTCAGCCCAGAAAGCAGGTAGAACAACTTTTGTGGTGTCTTTCAGATGCCTACCAAGGTAGTGTAAAAACTACTAAGAGAACTCCTGTCTGGCACCTTCCCCGGTGGAGTTGTGCATGGGGTGTGTTTGGAACATTTTGTCACCGGCCGAGTCCAAAATTCAGCGATTCCCCATCTCAGCCCAGAAAGCAGGTAGAAAAACTTTTGTGGTGTCTTTCAGATGCCTACCAAGGTAGTGTAAAAACTACCAGGAGAACTCCTGTCTGGCACCTTCCCCGGTGGAGTTGTGCAGGGGGTGTGTTTGGAACATTTTGCCACCAGCCGACTCCAAAATTCAGCGGTTCCCCATCTCAGCCCAGAAAGCAGGTAGAACAACTTTTGTGGTGCCTTTCAGATGCCTACCAAGGTAGTGTAAAAACTACTAAGAGAACTCCTGTCTGGCACCTTCCCCGGTGGAGTTGTGCATGGGGTGTGTTTGGAACATTTTGTCACCAGCCGAGTCCAAAATTCAGCGGTTCCCCATCTCAGCCCAGAAAGCAGGTAGAACATCTTTTGTGGTGCCTTTCAGCTGCCTACCGGATCAATGTAAAAACTACCAGGAGAACTCCTGTCTGGCACCTTCCCCGGTGGAGTTGTGCAGGGGGTGTTTTTGGAACATTTTGCCACCAGCCGACTCCAAAATTCAGCGGTTCCCCATCTCAGCCCAGAAAGCAGGTAGAACAACTTTTGTGGTGCCTTTCAAATGCCTACCAAGGTAGTGTAAAAACCACCAGGAGAACTCCTGTCTGGCACCTTCCCCGGTGGAGTTGTGCATGGGGTGTCTGTGAAACATTTTGTCACCGGCCGACTCCAAAAATCAGCGGTTCCCCATCTCAGCCCAGAAAGCAGGTAGAACAACTTTTGTGGTGTCTTTCAGATGCCTACCAAGGTAGTGTAAAAACTACCAGGAGAACTCCTGTCTGGCACCTTCCCCGGTGGAGTTGTGCATGGGGTGTGTTTGGAACATTTTGTCACCGGCCGAGTCCAAAATTCAGCGGTTCCCCATCTCAGCCCAGAAAGCAGGTAGAACAACTTTTGTGGTGTCTTTCAGATGCCTACCAAGGTAGTGTAAAAACTACCAGGAGAACTCCTGTCTGGCACCTTCCCCGGTGGAGTTGTGCAGGGGGTGTGTTTGGAACATTTTGTCACCGGCCGAGTCCAAAATTCAGCGTTTCCCCATCTCAGCCCAGAAAGCAGGTAGAACAACTTTTGTGGTGTCTTTCAGATGCCTACCAAGGTAGTGTAAAAACTACCAAGAGAACTCCTGTCTGGCACCTTCCCCGGTGGAGTTGTGCATGGGGTGTGTTTGGAACACTTTGTCACCAGCCGAGTCCAAAATTCAGCGTTTCCCCATCTCAGCCCAGAAAGCAGGTAGAACAACTTTTGTGGTGTCTTTCAGATGCCTACCGGAGCAATGTAAAAACTACCAGGAGAACTCCTGTCTGGCACCTTCCCCGGTGGAGTTGTGCAGGGGGTGTGTTTGGAACATTTTGTCACCAGCCGAGTCCAAAATTCAGCGTTTCCCCATCTCAGCCCAGAAAGCAGGTACAACAACTTTTGTGGTGTCTTTTAGATGCCTACCAAGGTAGTGTAAAAACTACCAAGAGAACTCCTGTCTGGCACCTTCCCCGGTGGAGTTGTGCATGGGGTGTGTTTGGAACATTTTGTCACCGGCCGAGTCCAAAATTCAGCGGTTCCCCATCTCAGCCCAGAAAGCAGGTAGAACAACTTTTGTGGTGTCTTTCAGATGCCTACCAAGGTAGTGTAAAAACTACCAGGAGAACTCCTGTCTGGCACCTTCCGTGGTGGAGTTGTGCATGGGGTGTGTTTGGAACATTTTGTCACCGGCCGAGTCCAAAATTCAGCGGTTCCCCATCTCAGCCCAGAAAGCAGGTAGAACAACTTTTGTGGTGCCTTTCAGCTGCCTACCAAGGTAGTGTAAAAACTACCAAGAGAACTCCTGTCTGGCACCTTCCCCGGTGGAGTTGTGCATGGGGTGTGTTTGGAACATTTTGTCACCGGCCGACTCCAAAATTCAGCGGTTCCCCATCTCAGCCCAGAAAGCAGGAAGAACAACATTTGTGGTGTCTTTCAGATGCCTACCAAGGTAGTGTAAAAACTACCAGGAGAACTCCTGTCTGGCACCTTCCCCGGTGGAGTTGTGCATGGGGTGTGTTTGGAACATTTTGTCACCAGCCGACTCCAAAATTCAGAGTTTCCCCATCTCAGCCCAGAAAGCAGGTAGAACAACTTTTGTGGTGCCTTTCAGCTGCCTACCAAGGTAGTGTAAAAACTACCAACAGAATTCGTTCCTGGCACCTTCCCCGGTGGAGTTGTGCATGGGGTGTGTTTGGAACATTTTGTCACCGGCCGAGTCCAAAATTCAGCGGTTCCCCATCTCAGCCCACAAAGCAGGTAGAACAACTTTTCTTGTGCCTTTCAGCTGCCTACCAAGGTAGTGTAAAAACTACCAAGAGAATTCGTTCCTGGCACCTTCCCCGGTGGAGTTGTGCATGGGGTGTCTGTGGAACATTTTGTCACCGGCCGAGTCCAAAATTCAGCAGTTCCCCATCTCAGCCCAGAAAGCAGGTAGAACAACTTTTGTGGTGTCTTTCAGATGCCTACCGGAGCAATGTAAAAACTACCAGGAGAACTCCTGTCTGGCACCTTCCCCGGTGGAGTTGTGCAGGGGGTGTGTTTGGAACATTTTGTCACCAGCCGAGTCCAAAATTCAGCGGTTCCCCATCTCAGCCCAGAAAGCAGGTAGAACAACTTTTGTGGTGCCTTTCAGCTGCCTACGAAGGTAGTGTAAAAACTACCAAGAGAACTCCTGTCTGGCACCTTCCCCGGTGGAGTTGTGCATGGGGTGTGTTTGGAACATTTTGTCACCGGCCGACTCCAAAATTCAGCGGTTCCCCATCTCAGCCCAGAAAGCAGGAAGAACAACATTTGTGGTGTCTTTCAGATGCCTACCAAGGTAGTGTAAAAACTACCAGGAGAACTCCTGTCTGGCACCTTCCCCGGTGGAGTTGTGCATGGGGTGTGTTTGGAACATTTTGTCAACGGCCGACTCCAAAATTCAGCGGTTCCCCATCTCAGCCCACAAAGCAGGTACAACAACTTTTCTTGTGCCTTTCAGCTGCCTACCAAGGTAGTGTAAAAACTACCAACAGAATTCGTTCCTGGCACCTTCCCCGGTGGAGTTGTGCATGGGGTGTCTGTGGAACATTTTGTCACCGGCCGACTCCAAAATTCAGCCGTTCCCCATCTCAGCCCAGAAAGCAGGTAGAACAACTTTTGTGGTGTCTTTCAGATGCCTACCGGAGCAATGTAAAAACTACCAGGAGAACTCCTGTCTGGCACCTTCCCCGGTGGAGTTGTGCAGGGGGTGTGTTTGGAACATTTTGTCACCAGCCGACTCCAAAATTCAGCGTTTCCCCATCTCAGCCCAGAAAGCAGGTAGAACAACTTTTGTGGTGTCTTTCAGATGCCTACCAAGGTAGTGTAAAAACTACCAGGAGAACTCCTGTCTGGCACCTTCCCCGGTGGAGTTGTGCAGGGGGTGTGTTTGGAACATTTTGTCACCGGCCGACTCCAAAAATCAGCGGTTCCCCATCTCAGCCCACAAAGCAGGTAGAACAACTTTTCTTGTGCCTTTCAGCTGCCTACCAAGGTAGTGTAAAAACTACCAACAGAATTCGTTCCTGGCACCTTCCCCGGTGGAGTTGTGCATGGGGTGTGTTTGGAACATTTTGTCACCGGCCGAGTCCAAAATTCAGCGGTTCCCCATCTCAGCCCACAAAGCAGGTAGAACAACTTTTCTTGTGCCTTTCAGCTGCCTACCAAGGTAGTGTAAAAACTACCAAGAGAATTCGTTCCTGGCACCTTCCCCGGTGGAGTTGTGCATGGGGTGTCTGTGGAACATTTTGTCACCGGCCGAGTCCAAAATTCAGCGGTTCCCCATCTCAGCCCAGAAAGCAGGTAGAACAACTTTTGTGGTGTCTTTCAGATGCCTACCGGAGCAATGTAAAAACTACCAGGAGAACTCCTGTCTGGCACCTTCCCCGGTGGAGTTGTGCAGGGGGTGTCTGTGAAACATTTTGTCACCGGCCGACTCCAAAAATCAGCGGTTCCCCATCTCAGCCCAGAAAGCAGGTAGAACAACTTTTGTGGTGTCTTTCAGATGCCTACCAAGGTAGTGTAAAAACTACTAAGAGAACTCCTGTCTGGCACCTTCCCCGGTGGAGTTGTGCATGGGGTGTGTTTGGAACATTTTGTCACCGGCCGAGTCCAAAATTCAGCTGTTCCCCATCTCAGCCCAGAAAGCAGGTAGAACAACTTTTGTGGTGCCTTTCAGATGCCTACCAAGGTAGTGTAAAAACCACCAGGAGAACTCCTGTCTGGCACCTTCCCCGGTGGAGTTGTGCATGGGGTGTCTGTGAAACATTTTGTCACCGGCCGACTCCAAAAATCAGCGGTTCCCCATCTCAGCCCAGAAAGCAGGTAGAACAACTTTTGTGGTGTCTTTCAGATGCCTACCGGAGCAATGTAAAAACTACCAGGAGAACTCCTGTCTGGCACCTTCCCCGGTGGAGTTGTGCAGGGGGTGTGTTTGGAACATTTTATCACCAGCCGAGTCCAAAATTCAGCTGTTCCCCATCTCAGCCCAGAAAGCAGGTAGAACAACTTTTGTGGTGTCTTTCAGATGCCTACCAAGGTAGTGTAAAAACTACCAGGAGAACTCCTGTCTGGCACCTTCCCCGGTGGAGTTGTGCATGGGGTGTGTTTGGAACATTTTGTCACCGGCCGAGTCCAAAATTCAGCGATTCCCCATCTCAGCCCAGAAAGCAGGTAGAACAACTTTTGTGGTGTCTTTCAGATGCCTACCAAGGTAGTGTAAAAACTACCAGGAGAACTCCTGTCTGGCACCTTCCCCGGTGGAGTTGTGCAGGGGGTGTGTTTGGAACATTTTGCCACCAGCCGACTCCAAAATTCAGCGGTTCCCCATCTCAGCCCAGAAAGCAGGTAGAACAACTTTTGTGGTGCCTTTCAGATGCCTACCAAGGTAGTGTAAAAACTACTAAGAGAACTCCTGTCTGGCACCTTCCCCGGTGGAGTTGTGCATGGGGTGTGTTTGGAACATTTTGTCACCAGCCGAGTCCAAAATTCAGCGGTTCCCCATCTCAGCCCAGAAAGCAGGTAGAACATCTTTTGTGGTGCCTTTCAGCTGCCTACCGGATCAATGTAAAAACTACCAGGAGAACTCCTGTCTGGCACCTTCCCCGGTGGAGTTGTGCAGGGGGTGTGTTTGGAACATTTTGCCACCAGCCGACTCCAAAATTCAGCGTTTCCCCATCTCAGCCCAGAAAGCAGGTAGAACAACTTTTGTGGTGCCTTTCAAATGCCTACCAAGGTAGTGTAAAAACCACCAGGAGAACTCCTGTCTGGCACCTTCCCCGGTGGAGTTGTGCATGGGGTGTCTGTGAAACATTTTGTCACCGGCCGACTCCAAAAATCAGCGGTTCCCCATCTCAGCCCAGAAAGCAGGTAGAACAACTTTTGTGGTGTCTTTCAGATGCCTACCGGAGCAATGTAAAAACTACCAGGAGAACTCCTGTCTGGCACCTTCCCCGGTGGAGTTGTGCAGGGGGTGTGTTTGGAACATTTTGTCACCGGCCGAGTCCAAAATTCAGCGGTTCCCCATCTCAGCCCACAAAGCAGGTAGAACAACTTTTCTTGTGCCTTTCAGCTGCCTACCAAGGTAGTGTAAAAACTACCAAGAGAATTCGTTCCTGGCACCTTCCCCGGTGGAGTTGTGCATGGGGTGTCTGTGGAACATTTTGTCACCAGCCGAGTCCAAAATTCAGCGGTTCCCCATCTCAGCCCAGAAAGCAGGTAGAACAACTTTTGTGGTGTCTTTCAGATGCCTACCGGAGCAATGTAAAAACTACCAGGAGAACTCCTGTCTGGCACCTTCCCCGGTGGAGTTGTGCATGGGGTGTGTTTGGAACATTTTGTCACCAGCCGAGTCCAAAATTCAGCGGTTCCCCATCTCAGCCCAGAAAGCAGGTAGAACAACTTTTGTGGTGCCTTTCAGATGCCTACCAAGGTAGTGTAAAAACTACCAAGAGAACTCCTGTCTGGCACCTTCCCCGGTGGAGTTGTGCATGGGGTGTGTTTGGAACATTTTGTCACCGGCCGACTCCAAAATTCAGCGGTTCCCCATCTCAGCCCAGAAAGCAGGAAGAACAACATTTGTGGTGTCTTTCAGATGCCTACCAAGGTAGTGTAAAAACTACCAGGAGAACTCCTGTCTGGCACCTTCCCCGGTGGAGTTGTGCATGGGGTGTGTTTGGAACATTTTGTCAACGGCCGACTCCAAAATTCAGCGGTTCCCCATCTCAGCCCACAAAGCAGGTAAAACAACTTTTCTTGTGCCTTTCAGCTGCCTACCAAGGTAGTGTAAAAACTACCAACAGAATTCGTTCCTGGCACCTTCCCCGGTGGAGTTCTGCATGGGGTGTCTGTGGAACATTTTGTCACCGGCCGACTCCAAAATTCAGCGGTTCCCCATCTCAGCCCAGAAAGCAGGTAGAACAACTTTTGTGGTGTCTTTCAGATGCCTACCGGAGCAATGTAAAAACTACCAGGAGAACTCCTGTCTGGCACCTTCCCCGGTGGAGTTGTGCAGGGGGTGTCTGTGAAACATTTTGTCACCGGCCGACTCCAAAAATCAGCGGTTCCCCATCTCAGCCCAGAAAGCTGGTAGAACAACTTTTGTGGTGTCTTTCAGATGCCTACCAAGGTAGTGTAAAAACTACTAAGAGAACTCCTGTCTGGCACCTTCCCCGGTGGAGTTGTGCTTGGGGTGTGTTTGGAACATTTTGTCACCGGCCGAGTCCAAAATTCAGCTGTTCCCCATCTCAGCCCAGAAAGCAGGTAGAACAACTTTTGTGGTGTCTTTCAGATGCCTACCAAGGTAGTGTAAAAACCACCAGGAGAACTCCTGTCTGGCACCTTCCCCGGTGGAGTTGTGCATGGGGTGTCTGTGAAACATTTTGTCACCGGCCGACTCCAAAAATCAGCGGTTCCCCATCTCAGCCCAGAAAGCAGGTAGAACAACTTTTGTGGTGTCTTTCAGATGCCTACCGGAGCAATGTAAAAACTACCAGGAGAACTCCTGTCTGGCACCTTCCCCGGTGGAGTTGTGCAGGGGGTGTGTTTGGAACATTTTATCACCAGCCGAGTCCAAAATTCAGCTGTTCCCCATCTCAGCCCAGAAAGCAGGTAGAACAACTTTTGTGGTGTCTTTCAGATGCCTACCAAGGTAGTGTAAAAACTACTAAGAGAACTCCTGTCTGGCACCTTCCCCGGTGGAGTTGTGCATGGGGTGTGTTTGGAACATTTTGTCACCGGCCGAGTCCAAAATTCAGCGATTCCCCATCTCAGCCCAGAAAGCAGGTAGAAAAACTTTTGTGGTGTCTTTCAGATGCCTACCAAGGTAGTGTAAAAACTACCAGGAGAACTCCTGTCTGGCACCTTCCCCGGTGGAGTTGTGCAGGGGGTGTGTTTGGAACATTTTGCCACCAGCCGACTCCAAAATTCAGCGGTTCCCCATCTCAGCCCAGAAAGCAGGTAGAACAACTTTTGTGGTGCCTTTCAGATGCCTACCAAGGTAGTGTAAAAACTACTAAGAGAACTCCTGTCTGGCACCTTCCCCGGTGGAGTTGTGCATGGGGTGTGTTTGGAACATTTTGTCACCAGCCGAGTCCAAAATTCAGCGGTTCCCCATCTCAGCCCAGAAAGCAGGTAGAACATCTTTTGTGGTGCCTTTCAGCTGCCTACCGGATCAATGTAAAAACTACCAGGAGAACTCCTGTCTGGCACCTTCCCCGGTGGAGTTGTGCAGGGGGTGTGTTTGGAACATTTTGCCACCAGCCGACTCCAAAATTCAGCGGTTCCCCATCTCAGCCCAGAAAGCAGGTAGAACAACTTTTGTGGTGCCTTTCAAATGCCTACCAAGGTAGTGTAAAAACCACCAGGAGAACTCCTGTCTGGCACCTTCCCCGGTGGAGTTGTGCATGGGGTGTCTGTGAAACATTTTGTCACCGGCCGACTCCAAAAATCAGCGGTTCCCCATCTCAGCCCAGAAAGCAGGTAGAACAACTTTTGTGGTGTCTTTCAGATGCCTACCAAGGTAGTGTAAAAACTACCAGGAGAACTCCTGTCTGGCACCTTCCCCGGTGGAGTTGTGCATGGGGTGTGTTTGGAACATTTTGTCACCGGCCGAGTCCAAAATTCAGCGGTTCCCCATCTCAGCCCAGAAAGCAGGTAGAACAACTTTTGTGGTGTCTTTCAGATGCCTACCAAGGTAGTGTAAAAACTACCAGGAGAACTCCTGTCTGGCACCTTCCCCGGTGGAGTTGTGCAGGGGGTGTGTTTGGAACATTTTGTCACCGGCCGAGTCCAAAATTCAGCGTTTCCCCATCTCAGCCCAGAAAGCAGGTAGAACAACTTTTGTGGTGTCTTTCAGATGCCTACCAAGGTAGTGTAAAAAACTACCAAGAGAACTCCTGTCTGGCACCTTCCCCGGTGGAGTTGTGCATGGGGTGTGTTTGGAACATTTTGTCACCAGCCGAGTCCAAAATTCAGCGTTTCCCCATCTCAGCCCAGAAAGCAGGTAGAACAACTTTTGTGGTGTCTTTCAGATGCCTACCGGAGCAATGTAAAAACTACCAGGAGAACTCCTGTCTGGCACCTTCCCCGGTGGAGTTGTGCAGGGGGTGTGTTTGGAACATTTTGTCACCAGCCGAGTCCAAAATTCAGCGTTTCCCCATCTCAGCCCAGAAAGCAGGTACAACAACTTTTGTGGTGTCTTTTAGATGCCTACCAAGGTAGTGTAAAAACTACCAAGAGAACTCCTGTCTGGCACCTTCCCCGGTGGAGTTGTGCATGGGGTGTGTTTGGAACATTTTGTCACCGGCCGAGTCCAAAATTCAGCGGTTCCCCATCTCAGCCCAGAAAGCAGGTAGAACAACTTTTGTGGTGTCTTTCAGATGCCTACCAAGGTAGTGTAAAAACTACCAGGAGAACTCCTGTCTGGCACCTTCCCCGGTGGAGTTGTGCATGGGGTGTGTTTGGAACATTTTGTCACCGGCCGACTCCAAAATTCAGCGTTTCCCCATCTCAGCCCAGAAAGCAGGTAGAACAACTTTTGTGGTGCCTTTCAGATGCCTACCAAGGTAGTGTAAAAACTACCAAGAGAACTCCTGTCTGGCACCTTCCCCGTTGGAGTTGTGCATGGGGTGTGTTTGGAACATTTTGTCAACGGCCGACTCCAAAATTCAGCGTTTCCGCATCTCAGCCCACAAAGCAGGTACAACAACTTTTCTTGTGCCTTTCAGCTGCCTACCAAGGTAGTGTAAAAACTACCAACAGAATTCGTTCCTGGCACCTTCCCCGGTGGAGTTGTGCATGGGGTGTCTGTGGAACATTTTGTCACCGGCCGACTCCAAAATTCAGCGGTTCCCCATCTCAGCCCAGAAAGCAGGAAGAACAACTTTTGTGGTGTCTTTCAGATGCCTACCAAGGTAGTGTAAAAACTACCAGGAGAACTCCTGTCTGGCACCTTCCCCGGTGGAGTTGTGCAGGGGGTGTGTTTGGAACATTTTGTCACCGGCCGACTCCAAAATTCAGCGATTCCCCATCTCAGCCCAGAAAGCAGGTAGAACAACTTTTGTGGTGTCTTTCAGATGCCTACCAAGGTAGTGTAAAAACTACCAGGAGAACTCCTGTCTGGCACCTTCCGTGGTGGAGTTGTGCATGGGGTGTGTTTGGAACATTTTGTCACCGGCCGACTCCAAAATTCAGCGGTTCCCCATCTCAGCCCAGAAAGCAGGTAGAACAACTTTTTTGGTGCCTTTCAGATGCCTACCAAGGTAGTGTAAAAACTACCAAGAGAACTCCTGTCTGGCACCTTCCCCGGTGGAGTTGTGCATGGGGTGTGTTTGGAACATTTTGTCAACGGCCGACTCCAAAATTCAGCGGTTCCCCATCTCAGCCCACAAAGCAGGTAGAACAACTTTTGTGGTGCCTTTCAGCTGCCTACCAAGGTAGTGTAAAAACTACCAACAGAATTCGTTCCTGGCTCCTTCCCCGGTGGAGTTGTGCATGGGGTGTCTGTGGAACATTTTGTCACCGGCCGACTCCAAAATTCAGCGGTTCCCCATCTCAGCCCAGAAAGCAGGTAGAACAACTTTTGTGGTGTCTTTCAAATGCCTACCAAGGTAGTGTAAAAACCACCAGGAGAACTCCTGTCTGGCACCTTCCCCGGTGGAGTTGTGCATGGGGTGTCTGTGAAACATTTTGTCACCGGCCGACTCCAAAATTCAGCGATTCCCCATCTCAGCCCAGAAAGCAGGTAGAACAACTTTTGTGGTGTCTTTCAGATGCCTACCGGAGCAATGTAAAAACTACCAGGAGAACTCCTGTCTGGCACCTTCCCCGGTGGAGTTGTGCAGGGGGTGTGTTTGGAACATTTTGTCACCAGCCGAGTCCAAAATTCAGCGGTTCCCCATCTCAGCCCAGAAAGCAGGTAGAACAACTTTTGTGGTGCCTTTCAGCTGCCTACCAAGGTAGTGTAAAAACTACCAAGAGAACTCCTGTCTGGCACCTTCCCCGGTGGAGTTGTGCATGGGGTGTGTTTGGAACATTTTGTCACCGGCCGAGTCCAAAATTCAGCGGTTCCCCATCTCAGCCCAGAAAGCAGGAAGAACAACATTTGTGGTGTCTTTCAGATGCCTACCAAGGTAGTGTAAAAACTACCAGGAGAACTCCTGTCTGGCACCTTCCCCGGTGGAGTTGTGCATGGGGTGTGTTTGGAACATTTTGTCACCAGCCGACTCCAAAATTCAGAGTTTCCCCATCTCAGCCCAGAAAGCAGGTAGAACAACTTTTGTGGTGCCTTTCAGCTGCCTACCAAGGTAGTGTAAAAACTACCAACAGAATTCGTTCCTGGCACCTTCCCCGGTGGAGTTGTGCATGGGGTGTGTTTGGAACATTTTGTCACCGGCCGAGTCCAAAATTCAGCGGTTCCCCATCTCAGCCCACAAAGCAGGTAGAACAACTTTTCTTGTGCCTTTCAGCTGCCTACCAAGGTAGTGTAAAAACTACCAAGAGAATTCGTTCCTGGCACCTTCCCCGGTGGAGTTGTGCAGGGGGTGTGTTTGGAACATTTTGTCACCGGCCGAGTCCAAAATTCAGCGGTTCCCCATCTCAGCCCAGAAAGCAGGTAGAACAACTTTTGTGGTGTCTTTCAGCTGCCTACCAAGGTAGTGTAAAAACTACCAAGAGAACTCCTGTCTGGCACCTTCCCCGGTGGAGTTGTGCATGGGGTGTGTTTGGAACATTTTGTCACCGGCCGAGTCCAAAATTCAGCGGTTCCCCATCTCAGCCCAGAAAGCAGGAAGAACAACATTTGTGGTGTCTTTCAGATGCCTACCAAGGTAGTGTAAAAACTACCAGGAGAACTCCTGTCTGGCACCTTCCCCGGTGGAGTTGTGCATGGGGTGTGTTTGGAACATTTTGTCAACGGCCGACTCCAAAATTCAGCGGTTCCCCATCTCAGCCCACAAAGCAGGTACAACAACTTTTCTTGTGCCTTTCAGCTGCCTACCAAGGTAGTGTAAAAACTACCAACAGAATTCGTTCCTGGCACCTTCCCCGGTGGAGTTGTGCATGGGGTGTCTGTGGAACATTTTGTCACCGGCCGACTCCAAAATTCAGCCGTTCCCCATCTCAGCCCAGAAAGCAGGTAGAACAACTTTTGTGGTGTCTTTCAGATGCCTACCGGAGCAATGTAAAAACTACCAGGAGAACTCCTGTCTGGCACCTTCCCCGGTGGAGTTGTGCAGGGGGTGTGTTTGGAACATTTTGTCACCAGCCGAGTCCAAAATTCAGCGGTTCCCCATCTCAGCCCAGAAAGCAGGTAGAACAACTTTTGTGGTGTCTTTCAGATGCCTACCAAGGTAGTGTAAAAACTACCAGGAGAACTCCTGTCTGGCACCTTCCCCGGTGGAGTTGTGCAGGGGGTGTGTTTGGAACATTTTGTCACCGGCCGACTCCAAAAATCAGCGGTTCCCCATCTCAGCCCACAAAGCAGGTAGAACAACTTTTCTTGTGCCTTTCAGCTGCCTACCAAGGTAGTGTAAAAACTACCAACAGAATTCGTTCCTGGCACCTTCCCCGGTGGAGTTGTGCATGGGGTGTGTTTGGAACATTTTGTCACCGGCCGAGTCCAAAATTCAGCGGTTCCCCATCTCAGCCCACAAAGCAGGTAGAACAACTTTTGTGGTGTCTTTCAGATGCCTACCGGAGCAATGTAAAAACTACCAGGAGAACTCCTGTCTGGCACCTTCCCCGGTGGAGTTGTGCAGGGGGTGTCTGTGAAACATTTTGTCACCGGCCGAGTCCAAAAATCAGCGGTTCCCCATCTCAGCCCAGAAAGCAGGTAGAACAACTTTTGTGGTGTCTTTCAGATGCCTACCAAGGTAGTGTAAAAACTACGAAGAGAACTCCTGTCTGGCACCTTCCCCGGTGGAGTTGTGCATGGGGTGTGTTTGGAACATTTTGTCACCGGCCGAGTCCAAAATTCAGCTGTTCCCCATCTCAGCCCAGAAAGCAGGTAGAACAACTTTTGTGGTGCCTTTCAGATGCCTACCAAGGTAGTGTAAAAACCACCAGGAGAACTCCTGTCTGGCACCTTCCCCGGTGGAGTTGTGCATGGGGTGTCTGTGAAACATTTTGTCACCGGCCGACTCCAAAAATCAGCGGTTCCCCATCTCAGCCCAGAAAGCAGGTAGAACAACTTTTGTGGTGTCTTTCAGATGCCTACCGGAGCAATGTAAAAACTACCAGGAGAACTCCTGTCTGGCACCTTCCCCGGTGGAGTTGTGCAGGGGGTGTGTTTGGAACATTTTATCACCAGCCGAGTCCAAAATTCAGCTGTTCCCCATCTCAGCCCAGAAAGCAGGTAGAACAACTTTTGTGGTGTCTTTCAGATGCCTACCAAGGTAGTGTAAAAACTACGAAGAGAACTCCTGTCTGGCACCTTCCCCGGTGGAGTTGTGCATGGGGTGTGTTTGGAACATTTTGTCACCGGCCGAGTCCAAAATTCAGCGATTCCCCATCTCAGCCCAGAAAGCAGGTAGAACAACTTTTGTGGTGTCTTTCAGATGCCTACCAAGGTAGTGTAAAAACTACCAGGAGAACTCCTGTCTGGCACCTTCCCCGGTGGAGTTGTGCAGGGGGTGTGTTTGGAACATTTTGCCACCAGCCGACTCCAAAATTCAGCGGTTCCCCATCTCAGCCCAGAAAGCAGGTAGAACAACTTTTGTGGTGCCTTTCAGATGCCTACCAAGGTAGTGTAAAAACTACTAAGAGAACTCCTGTCTGGCACCTTCCCCGGTGGAGTTGTGCATGGGGTGTGTTTGGAACATTTTGTCACCAGCCGAGTCCAAAATTCAGCGGTTCCCCATCTCAGCCCAGAAAGCAGGTAGAACATCTTTTGTGGTGCCTTTCAGCTGCCTACCGGATCAATGTAAAAACTACCAGGAGAACTCCTGTCTGGCACCTTCCCCGGTGGAGTTGTGCAGGGGGTGTGTTTGGAACATTTTGCCACCAGCCGACTCCAAAATTCAGCGTTTCCCCATCTCAGCCCAGAAAGCAGGTAGAACAACTTTTGTGGTGCCTTTCAAATGCCTACCAAGGTAGTGTAAAAACCACCAGGAGAACTCCTGTCTGGCACCTTCCCCGGTGGAGTTGTGCATGGGGTGTCTGTGAAACATTTTGTCACCGGCCGACTCCAAAAATCAGCGGTTCCCCATCTCAGCCCAGAAAGCAGGTAGAACAACTTTTGTGGTGTCTTTCAGATGCCTACCGGAGCAATGTAAAAACTACCAGGAGAACTCCTGTCTGGCACCTTCCCCGGTGGAGTTGTGCAGGGGGTGTGTTTGGAACATTTTGTCACCGGCCGAGTCCAAAATTCAGCGGTTCCCCATCTCAGCCCACAAAGCAGGTAGAACAACTTTTCTTGTGCCTTTCAGCTGCCTACCAAGGTAGTGTAAAAACTACCAAGAGAATTCGTTCCTGGCACCTTCCCCGGTGGAGTTGTGCATGGGGTGTCTGTGGAACATTTTGTCACCAGCCGAGTCCAAAATTCAGCGGTTCCCCATCTCAGCCCAGAAAGCAGGTAGAACAACTTTTGTGGTGTCTTTCAGATGCCTACCGGAGCAATGTAAAAACTACCAGGAGAACTCCTGTCTGGCACCTTCCCCGGTGGAGTTGTGCATGGGGTGTGTTTGGAACATTTTGTCACCAGCCGAGTCCAAAATTCAGCGGTTCCCCATCTCAGCCCAGAAAGCAGGTAGAACAACTTTTGTGGTGCCTTTCAGATGCCTACCAAGGTAGTGTAAAAACTACCAAGAGAACTCCTGTCTGGCACCTTCCCCGGTGGAGTTGTGCATGGGGTGTGTTTGGAACATTTTGTCACCGGCCGACTCCAAAATTCAGCGGTTCCCCATCTCAGCCCAGAAAGCAGGAAGAACAACATTTGTGGTGTCTTTCAGATGCCTACCAAGGTAGTGTAAAAACTACCAGGAGAACTCCTGTCTGGCACCTTCCCCGGTGGAGTTGTGCATGGGGTGTGTTTGGAACATTTTGTCAACGGCCGACTCCAAAATTCAGCGGTTCCCCATCTCAGCCCACAAAGCAGGTAAAACAACTTTTCTTGTGCCTTTCAGCTGCCTACCAAGGTAGTGTAAAAACTACCAACAGAATTCGTTCCTGGCACCTTCCCCGGTGGAGTTGTGCATGGGGTGTCTGTGGAACATTTTGTCACCGGCCGACTCCAAAATTCAGCGGTTCCCCATCTCAGCCCAGAAAGCAGGTAGAACAACTTTTGTGGTGTCTTTCAGATGCCTACCGGAGCAATGTAAAAACTACCAGGAGAACTCCTGTCTGGCACCTTCCCCGGTGGAGTTGTGCAGGGGGTGTGTTTGGAACATTTTGTCACCAGCCGAGTCCAAAATTCAGCGTTTCCCCATCTCAGCCCAGAAAGCAGGTAGAACAACTTTTGTGGTGTCTTTCAGATGCCTACCAAGGTAGTGTAAAAACTACCAGGAGAACTCCTGTCTGGCACCTTCCCCGGTGGAGTTGTGCAGGGGGTGTGTTTGGAACATTTTGTCACCGGCCGAGTCCAAAATTCAGCGGTTCCCCATCTCAGCCCACAAAGCAGGTAGAACAACTTTTCTTGTGCCTTTCAGCTGCCTACCAAGGTAGTGTAAAAACTACCAACAGAATTCGTTCCTGGCACCTTCCCCGGTGGAGTTGTGCATGGGGTGTGTTTGGAACATTTTGTCACCGGCCGAGTCCAAAATTCAGCGGTTCCCCATCTCAGCCCACAAAGCAGGTAGAACAACTTTTCTTGTGCCTTTCAGCTGCCTACCAAGGTAGTGTAAAAACTACCAAGAGAATTCGTTCCTGGCACCTTCCCCGGTGGAGTTGTGCATGGGGTGTCTGTGGAACATTTTGTCACCGGCCGACTCCAAAAATCAGCGGTTCCCCATCTCAGCCCAGAAAGCAGGTAGAACAACTTTTGTGGTGTCTTTCAGATGCCTACCGGAGCAATGTAAAAACTACCAGGAGAACTCCTGTCTGGCACCTTCCCCGGTGGAGTTGTGCAGGGGGTGTGTTTGGAACATTTTATCACCAGCCGAGTCCAAAATTCAGCTGTTCCCCATCTCAGCCCAGAAAGCAGGTAGAACAACTTTTGTGGTGTCTTTCAGATGCCTACCAAGGTAGTGTAAAAACTACTAAGAGAACTCCTGTCTGGCACCTTCCCCGGTGGAGTTGTGCATGGGGTGTGTTTGGAACATTTTGTCACCGGCCGACTCCAAAATTCAGCGATTCCCCATCTCAGCCCAGAAAGCAGGTAGAAAAACTTTTGTGGTGTCTTTCAGATGCCTACCAAGGTAGTGTAAAAACTACCAGGAGAACTCCTGTCTGGCACCTTCCCCGGTGGAGTTGTGCAGGGGGGGTGTTTGGAACATTTTGCCACCAGCCGACTCCAAAATTCAGCGGTTCCCCATCTCAGCCCAGAAAGCAGGTAGAACAACTTTTGTGGTGCCTTTCAGATGCCTACCAAGGTAGTGTAAAAACTACTAAGAGAACTCCTGTCTGGCACCTTCCCCGGTGGAGTTGTGCATGGGGTGTGTTTGGAACATTTTGTCACCAGCCGAGTCCAAAATTCAGCGGTTCCCCATCTCAGCCCAGAAAGCAGGTAGAACATCTTTTGTGGTGCCTTTCAGCTGCCTACCGGATCAATGTAAAAACTACCAGGAGAACTCCTGTCTGGCACCTTCCCCGGTGGAGTTGTGCAGGGGGTGTGTTTGGAACATTTTGCCACCAGCCGACTCCAAAATTCAGCGTTTCCCCATCTCAGCCCAGAAAGCAGGTAGAACAACTTTTGTGGTGCCTTTCAAATGCCTACCAAGGTAGTGTAAAAACCACCAGGAGAACTCCTGTCTGGCACCTTCCCCGGTGGAGTTGTGCATGGGGTGTGTTTGGAACATTTTGTCACCGGCCGAGTCCAAAATTCAGCTGTTCCCCATCTCAGCCCAGAAAGCAGGTAGAACAACTTTTGTGGTGTCTTTCAGATGCCTACCGGAGCAATGTAAAAACTACCAGGAGAACTCCTGTCTGGCACCTTCCCCGGTGGAGTTGTGCAGGGGGTGTGTTTGGAACATTTTATCACCAGCCGAGTCCAAAATTCAGCTGTTCCCCATCTCAGCCCAGAAAGCAGGTAGAACAACTTTTGTGGTGTCTTTCAGATGCCTACCAAGGTAGTGTAAAAACTACGAAGAGAACTCCTGTCTGGCACCTTCCCCGGTGGAGTTGTGCATGGGGTGTGTTTGGAACATTTTGTCACCGGCCGAGTCCAAAATTCAGCGATTCCCCATCTCAGCCCAGAAAGCAGGTAGAACAACTTTTGTGGTGTCTTTCAGATGCCTACCAAGGTAGTGTAAAAACTACCAGGAGAACTCCTGTCTGGCACCTTCCCCGGTGGAGTTGTGCATGGGGTGTGTTTGGAACATTTTGTCACCGGCCGACTCCAAAATTCAGCGGTTCCCCATCTCAGCCCAGAAAGCAGGTAGAACAACTTTTGTGGTGCCTTTCAGATGCCTACCAAGGTAGTGTAAAAACTACCAAGAGAACTCCTGTCTGGCACCTTCCCCGGTGGAGTTGTGCATGGGGTGTGTTTGGAACATTTTGTCAACGGCCGACTCCAAAATTCAGCGTTTCCGCATCTCAGCCCACAAAGCAGGTACAACAACTTTTCTTGTGCCTTTCAGCTGCCTACCAAGGTAGTGTAAAAACTACCAACAGAATTCGTTCCTGGCACCTTCCCCGGTGGAGTTGTGCATGGGGTGTCTGTGGAACATTTTGTCACCGGCCGACTCCAAAATTCAGCGGTTCCCCATCTCAGCCCAGAAAGCAGGAAGAACAACTTTTGTGGTGCCTTTCAAATGCCTACCAAGGTAGTGTAAAAACCACCAGGAGAACTCCTGTCTGGCACCTTCCCCGGTGGAGATGTGCATGGGGTGTCTGTGAAACATTTTGTCACCGGCCGAGTCCAAAATTCAGCGGTTCCCCATCTCAGCCCAGAAAGCAGGTAGAACAACTTTTGTGGTGTCTTTCAGATGCCTACCAAGGTAGTGTAAAAACTACCAGGAGAACTCCTGTCTGGCACCTTCCCCGGTGGAGTTGTGCAGGGGGTGTGTTTGGAACATTTTGTCACCGGCCGACTCCAAAATTCAGCGATTCCCCATCTCAGCCCAGAAAGCAGGTAGAACAACTTTTGTGGTGTCTTTCAGATGCCTACCAAGGTAGTGTAAAAACTACCAGGAGAACTCCTGTCTGGCACCTTCCCCGGTGGAGTTGTGCATGGGGTGTGTTTGGAACATTTTGTCACCGGCCGACTCCAAAATTCAGCGGTTCCCCATCTCAGCCCACAAAGCAGGTACAACAACTTTTCTTGTGCCTTTCAGCTGCCTACCAAGGTAGTGTAAAAACTACCAACAGCATTCGTTCCTGGCTCCTTCCCCGGTGGAGTTGTGCATGGGGTGTCTGTGGAACATTTTGTCACCGGCCGAGTCCAAAATTCAGCGGTTCCCCATCTCAGCCCAGAAAGCAGGTAGAACAACTTTTGTGGTGCCTTTCAAATGCCTACCAAGGTAGTGTAAAAACCACCAGGAGAACTCCTGTCTGGCACCTTCCCCGGTGGAGTTGTGCATGGGGTGTCTGTGAAACATTTTGTCACCGGCCGACTCCAAAATTCAGCGATTCCCCATCTCAGCCCAGAAAGCAGGTAGAACAACTTTTGTGGTGTCTTTCAGATGCCTACCGGAGCAATGTAAAAACTACCAGGAGAACTCCTGTCTGGCACCTTCCCCGGTGGAGTTGTGCAGGGGGTGTGTTTGGAACATTTTGTCACCAGCCGACTCCAAAATTCAGCGGTTCCCCATCTCAGCCCAGAAAGCAGGTAGAACAACTTTTGTGGTGCCTTTCAGCTGCCTACCGGGGTAGTGTAAAAACTACCAACAGAACTCGTTTCTGGCACCTTCCCCGGTGGAGTTGTGCATGGGGTGTGTTTGGAACATTTTGTCACCGGCCGAGTCCAAAATTCAGCGGTTCCCCATCTCAGCCCAGAAAGCAGGAAGAACAACATTTGTGGTGTCTTTCAGATGCCTACCAAGGTAGTGTAAAAACTACCAGGAGAACTCCTGTCTGGCACCTTCCCCGGTGGAGTTGTGCATGGGGTGTGTTTGGAACATTTTGTCACCGGCCGAGTCCAAAATTCAGCGGTTCCCCATCTCAGCCCACAAAGCAGGTAGAACAACTTTTCTTGTGCCTTTCAGCTGCCTACCAAGGTAGTGTAAAAACTACCAAGAGAATTCGTTCCTGGCACCTTCCCCGGTGGAGTTGTGCATGGGGTGTCTGTGGAACATTTTGTCACCGGCCGAGTCCAAAATTCAGCGGTTCCCCATCTCAGCCCAGAAAGCAGGTAGAACAACTTTTGTGGTGTCTTTCAGATGCCTACCGGAGCAATGTAAAAACTACCAGGAGAACTCCTGTCTGGCACCTTCCCCGGTGGAGTTGTGCAGGGGGTGTGTTTGGAACATTTTGTCACCAGCCGAGTCCAAAATTCAGCGGTTCCCCATCTCAGCCCAGAAAGCAGGTAGAACAACTTTTGTGGTGTCTTTCAGATGCCTACCGGAGCAATGTAAAAACTACCAGGAGAACTCCTGTCTGGCACCTTCCCCGGTGGAGTTGTGCATGGGGTGTGTTTGGAACATTTTGTCACCGGCCGAGTCCAAAATTCAGCGGTTCCCCATCTCAGCCCAGAAAGCAGGAAGAACAACATTTGTGGTGCCTTTCAGCTGCCTACCAAGGTAGTGTAAAAACTACCAACAGAATTCGTTCCTGGCACCTTCCCCGGTGGAGTTGTGCATGGGGTGTCTGTGGAACATTTTGTCACCGGCCGACTCCAAAATTCAGCCGTTCCCCATCTCAGCCCAGAAAGCAGGTAGAACAACTTTTGTGGTGTCTTTCAGATGCCTACCAAGGTAGTGTAAAAACTACTAAGAGAACTCCTGTCTGGCACCTTCCCCGGTGGAGTTGTGCATGGGGTGTGTTTGGAACATTTTGTCACCGGCCGAGTCCAAAATTCAGCTGTTCCCCATCTCAGCCCAGAAAGCAGGTAGAACAACTTTTGTGGTGTCTTTCAGATGCCTACCAAGGTAGTGTAAAAACCACCAGGAGAACTCCTGTCTGGCACCTTCCCCGGTGGAGTTGTGCAGGGGGTGTCTGTGAAACATTTTGTCACCGGCCGACTCCAAAAATCAGCGGTTCCCCATCTCAGCCCAGAAAGCAGGTAGAACAACTTTTGTGGTGTCTTTCAGATGCCTACCGGAGCAATGTAAAAACTACCAGGAGAACTCCTGTCTGGCACCTTCCCCGGTGGAGTTGTGCAGGGGGTGTGTTTGGAACATTTTATCACCAGCTGAGTCCAAAATTCAGCTGTTCCCCATCTCAGCCCAGAAAGCAGGTAGAACAACTTTTGTGGTGTCTTTCAGATGCCTACCAAGGTAGTGTAAAAACTACCAAGAGAACTCCTGTCTGGCACCTTCCCCGGTGGAGTTGTGCATGGGGTGTGTTTGGAACATTTTGTCACCGGCCGACTCCAAAATTCAGCGATTCCCCATCTCAGCCCAGAAAGCAGGTAGAAAAACTTTTGTGGTGTCTTTCAGATGCCTACCAAGGTAGTGTAAAAACTACCAGGAGAACTCCTGTCTGGCACCTTCCCCGGTGGAGTTGTGCAGGGGGGGTGTTTGGAACATTTTGCCACCAGCCGACTCCAAAATTCAGCGGTTCCCCATCTCAGCCCAGAAAGCAGGTAGAACAACTTTTGTGGTGCCTTTCAGATGCCTACCAAGGTAGTGTAAAAACTACTAAGAGAACTCCTGTCTGGCACCTTCCCCGGTGGAGTTGTGCATGGGGTGTGTTTGGAACATTTTGTCACCAGCCGAGTCCAAAATTCAGCGGTTCCCCATCTCAGCCCAGAAAGCAGGTAGAACATCTTTTGTGGTGCCTTTCAGCTGCCTACCGGATCAATGTAAAAACTACCAGGAGAACTCCTGTCTGGCACCTTCCCCGGTGGAGTTGTGCAGGGGGTGTGTTTGGAACATTTTGCCACCAGCCGACTCCAAAATTCAGCGTTTCCCCATCTCAGCCCAGAAAGCAGGTAGAACAACTTTTGTGGTGCCTTTCAGCTGCCTACCAAGGTAGTGTAAAAACTACCAACAGAATTCGTTCCTGGCACCTTCCCCGGTGGAGTTGTGCATGGGGTGTGTTTGGAACATTTTGTCACCGGCCGAGTCCAAAATTCAGCGGTTCCCCATCTCAGCCCACAAAGCAGGTAGAACAACTTTTCTTGTGCCTTTCAGCTGCCTACCAAGGTAGTGTAAAAACTACCAAGAGAATTCGTTCCTGGCACCTTCCCCGGTGGAGTTGTGCATGGGGTGTCTGTGGAACATTTTGTCACCGGCCGAGTCCAAAATTCAGCGGTTCCCCATCTCAGCCCAGAAAGCAGGTAGAACAACTTTTGTGGTGTCTTTCAGATGCCTACCGGAGCAATGTAAAAACTACCAGGAGAACTCCTGTCTGGCACCTTCCCCGGTGGAGTTGTGCAGGGGGTGTGTTTGGAACATTTTGTCACCAGCCGAGTCCAAAATTCAGCGGTTCCCCATCTCAGCCCAGAAAGCAGGTAGAACAACTTTTGTGGTGTCTTTCAGATGCCTACCGGAGCAATGTAAAAACTACCAGGAGAACTCCTGTCTGGCACCTTCCCCGGTGGAGTTGTGCATGGGGTGTGTTTGGAACATTTTGTCACCGGCCGAGTCCAAAATTCAGCGGTTCCCCATCTCAGCCCAGAAAGCAGGAAGAACAACATTTGTGGTGCCTTTCAGCTGCCTACCAAGGTAGTGTAAAAACTACCAACAGAATTCGTTCCTGGCACCTTCCCCGGTGGAGTTGTGCATGGGGTGTCTGTGGAACATTTTGTCACCGGCCGACTCCAAAATTCAGCGGTTCCCCATCTCAGCCCAGAAAGCAGGTAGAACAACTTTTGTGGTGTCTTTCAGATGCCTACCAAGGTAGTGTAAAAACTACTAAGAGAACTCCTGTCTGGCACCTTCCCCGGTGGAGTTGTGCATGGGGTGTGTTTGGAACATTTTGTCAACGGCCGACTCCAAAATTCAGCTGTTCCCCATCTCAGCCCAGAAAGCAGGTAGAACAACTTTTGTGGTGTCTTTCAGATGCCTACCAAGGTAGTGTAAAAACCACCAGGAGAACTCCTGTCTGGCACCTTCCCCGGTGGAGTTGTGCAGGGGGTGTCTGTGAAACATTTTGTCACCGGCCGACTCCAAAAATCAGCGGTTCCCCATCTCAGCCCAGAAAGCAGGTAGAACAACTTTTGTGGTGTCTTTCAGATGCCTACCGGAGCAATGTAAAAACTACCAGGAGAACTCCTGTCTGGCACCTTCCCCGGTGGAGTTGTGCAGGGGGTGTGTTTGGAACATTTTATCACCAGCCGAGTCCAAAATTCAGCTGTTCCCCATCTCAGCCCAGAAAGCAGGTAGAACAACTTTTGTGGTGTCTTTCAGATGCCTACCAAGGTAGTGTAAAAACTACCAAGAGAACTCCTGTCTGGCACCTTCCCCGGTGGAGTTGTGCATGGGGTGTGTTTGGAACATTTTGTCACCGGCCGACTCCAAAATTCAGCGATTCCCCATCTCAGCCCAGAAAGCAGGTAGAACAACTTTTGTGGTGTCTTTCAGATGCCTACCAAGGTAGTGTAAAAACTACCAGGAGAACTCCTGTCTGGCACCTTCCCCGGTGGAGTTGTGCAGGGGGGGTGTTTGGAACATTTTGTCACCGGCCGAGTCCAAAATTCAGCGGTTCCCCATCTCAGCCCAGAAAGCAGGTAGAACAACTTTTGTGGTGCCTTTCAGATGCCTACCAAGGTAGTGTAAAAACTACTAAGAGAACTCCTGTCTGGCACCTTCCCCGGTGGAGTTGTGCATGGGGTGTGTTTGGAACATTTTGTCACCAGCCGAGTCCAAAATTCAGCGGTTCCCCATCTCAGCCCACAAAGCAGGTAGAACAACTTTTGTGGTGTCTTTCAGATGCCTACCGGAGCAATGTAAAAACTACCAGGAGAACTCCTGTCTGGCACCTTCCCCGGTGGAGTTGTGCAGGGGGTGTCTGTGAAACATTTTGTCACCGGCCGACTCCAAAAATCAGCGGTTCCCCATCTCAGCCCAGAAAGCAGGTAGAACAACTTTTGTGGTGTCTTTCAGATGCCTACCAAGGTAGTGTAAAAACTACTAAGAGAACTCCTGTCTGGCACCTTCCCCGGTGGAGTTGTGCATGGGGTGTGTTTGGAACATTTTGTCACCGGCCGAGTCCAAAATTCAGCTGTTCCCCATCTCAGCCCAGAAAGCAGGTAGAACAACTTTTGTGGTGTCTTTCAGATGCCTACCAAGGTAGTGTAAAAACTACGAAGAGAACTCCTGTCTGGCACCTTCCCCGGTGGAGTTGTGCATGGGGTGTGTTTGGAACATTTTGTCACCGGCCGAGTCCAAAATTCAGCGATTCCCCATCTCAGCCCAGAAAGCAGGTAGAACAACTTTTGTGGTGTCTTTCAGATGCCTACCAAGGTAGTGTAAAAACTACCAGGAGAACTCCTGTCTGGCACCTTCCCCGGTGGAGTTGTGCAGGGGGTGTGTTTGGAACATTTTGCCACCAGCCGACTCCAAAATTCAGCGGTTCCCCATCTCAGCCCAGAAAGCAGGTAGAACAACTTTTGTGGTGCCTTTCAGATGCCTACCAAGGTAGTGTAAAAACTACTAAGAGAACTCCTGTCTGGCACCTTCCCCGGTGGAGTTGTGCATGGGGTGTGTTTGGAACATTTTGTCACCAGCCGAGTCCAAAATTCAGCGGTTCCCCATCTCAGCCCAGAAAGCAGGTAGAACATCTTTTGTGGTGCCTTTCAGCTGCCTACCGGATCAATGTAAAAACTACCAGGAGAACTCCTGTCTGGCACCTTCCCCGGTGGAGTTGTGCAGGGGGTGTGTTTGGAACATTTTGCCACCAGCCGACTCCAAAATTCAGCGTTTCCCCATCTCAGCCCAGAAAGCAGGTAGAACAACTTTTGTGGTGCCTTTCAAATGCCTACCAAGGTAGTGTAAAAACCACCAGGAGAACTCCTGTCTGGCACCTTCCCCGGTGGAGTTGTGCATGGGGTGTCTGTGAAACATTTTGTCACCGGCCGACTCCAAAAATCAGCGGTTCCCCATCTCAGCCCAGAAAGCAGGTAGAACAACTTTTGTGGTGTCTTTCAGATGCCTACCGGAGCAATGTAAAAACTACCAGGAGAACTCCTGTCTGGCACCTTCCCCGGTGGAGTTGTGCAGGGGGTGTGTTTGGAACATTTTGTCACCGGCCGAGTCCAAAATTCAGCGGTTCCCCATCTCAGCCCACAAAGCAGGTAGAACAACTTTTCTTGTGCCTTTCAGCTGCCTACCAAGGTAGTGTAAAAACTACCAAGAGAATTCGTTCCTGGCACCTTCCCCGGTGGAGTTGTGCATGGGGTGTCTGTGGAACATTTTGTCACCAGCCGAGTCCAAAATTCAGCGGTTCCCCATCTCAGCCCAGAAAGCAGGTAGAACAACTTTTGTGGTGTCTTTCAGATGCCTACCGGAGCAATGTAAAAACTACCAGGAGAACTCCTGTCTGGCACCTTCCCCGGTGGAGTTGTGCATGGGGTGTGTTTGGAACATTTTGTCACCAGCCGAGTCCAAAATTCAGCGGTTCCCCATCTCAGCCCAGAAAGCAGGTAGAACAACTTTTGTGGTGCCTTTCAGATGCCTACCAAGGTAGTGTAAAAACTACCAAGAGAACTCCTGTCTGGCACCTTCCCCGGTGGAGTTGTGCATGGGGTGTGTTTGGAACATTTTGTCACCGGCCGACTCCAAAATTCAGCGGTTCCCCATCTCAGCCCAGAAAGCAGGAAGAACAACATTTGTGGTGTCTTTCAGATGCCTACCAAGGTAGTGTAAAAACTACCAGGAGAACTCCTGTCTGGCACCTTCCCCGGTGGAGTTGTGCATGGGGTGTGTTTGGAACATTTTGTCAACGGCCGACTCCAAAATTCAGCGGTTCCCCATCTCAGCCCACAAAGCAGGTAAAACAACTTTTCTTGTGCCTTTCAGCTGCCTACCAAGGTAGTGTAAAAACTACCAACAGAATTCGTTCCTGGCACCTTCCCCGGTGGAGTTGTGCATGGGGTGTCTGTGGAACATTTTGTCACCGGCCGACTCCAAAATTCAGCGGTTCCCCATCTCAGCCCAGAAAGCAGGTAGAACAACTTTTGTGGTGTCTTTCAGATGCCTACCGGAGCAATGTAAAAACTACCAGGAGAACTCCTGTCTGGCACCTTCCCCGGTGGAGTTGTGCAGGGGGTGTGTTTGGAACATTTTGTCACCAGCCGAGTCCAAAATTCAGCGTTTCCCCATCTCAGCCCAGAAAGCAGGTAGAACAACTTTTGTGGTGTCTTTCAGATGCCTACCAAGGTAGTGTAAAAACTACCAGGAGAACTCCTGTCTGGCACCTTCCCCGGTGGAGTTGTGCAGGGGGTGTGTTTGGAACATTTTGTCACCGGCCGAGTCCAAAATTCAGCGGTTCCCCATCTCAGCCCACAAAGCAGGTAGAACAACTTTTCTTGTGCCTTTCAGCTGCCTACCAAGGTAGTGTAAAAACTACCAACAGAATTCGTTCCTGGCACCTTCCCCGGTGGAGTTGTGCATGGGGTGTGTTTGGAACATTTTGTCACCGGCCGAGTCCAAAATTCAGCGGTTCCCCATCTCAGCCCACAAAGCAGGTAGAACAACTTTTCTTGTGCCTTTCAGCTGCCTACCAAGGTAGTGTAAAAACTACCAAGAGAATTCGTTCCTGGCACCTTCCCCGGTGGAGTTGTGCATGGGGTGTCTGTGGAACATTTTGTCACCGGCCGACTCCAAAATTCAGCGGTTCCCCATCTCAGCCCAGAAAGCAGGTAGAACAACTTTTGTGGTGTCTTTCAGATGCCTACCGGAGCAATGTAAAAACTACCAGGAGAACTCCTGTCTGGCACCTTCCCCGGTGGAGTTGTGCAGGGGGTGTCTGTGAAACATTTTGTCACCGGCCGACTCCAAAAATCAGCGGTTCCCCATCTCAGCCCAGAAAGCAGGTAGAACAACTTTTGTGGTGTCTTTCAGATGCCTACCAAGGTAGTGTAAAAACTACCAACAGAATTCGTTCCTGGCACCTTCCCCGGTGGAGTTGTGCATGGGGTGTGTTTGGAACATTTTGTCACCGGCCGAGTCCAAAATTCAGCTGTTCCCCATCTCAGCCCAGAAAGCAGGTAGAACAACTTTTGTGGTGTCTTTCAGATGCCTACCAAGGTAGTGTAAAAACCACCAGGAGAACTCCTGTCTGGCACCTTCCCCGGTGGAGTTGTGCAGGGGGTGTCTGTGAAACATTTTGTCACCGGCCGACTCCAAAAATCAGCGGTTCCCCATCTCAGCCCAGAAAGCAGGTAGAACAACTTTTGTGGTGTCTTTCAGATGCCTACCGGAGCAATGTAAAAACTACCAGGAGAACTCCTGTCTGGCACCTTCCCCGGTGGAGTTGTGCAGGGGGTGTGTTTGGAACATTTTATCACCAGCCGAGTCCAAAATTCAGCTGTTCCCCATCTCAGCCCAGAAAGCAGGTAGAACAACTTTTGTGGTGTCTTTCAGATGCCTACCAAGGTAGTGTAAAAACTACTAAGAGAACTCCTGTCTGGCACCTTCCCCGGTGGAGTTGTGCATGGGGTGTGTTTGGAACATTTTGTCACCGGCCGACTCCAAAATTCAGCGATTCCCCATCTCAGCCCAGAAAGCAGGTAGAAAAACTTTTGTGGTGTCTTTCAGATGCCTACCAAGGTAGTGTAAAAACTACCAGGAGAACTCCTGTCTGGCACCTTCCCCGGTGGAGTTGTGCAGGGGGGGTGTTTGGAACATTTTGCCACCAGCCGACTCCAAAATTCAGAGGTTCCCCATCTCAGCCCAGAAAGCAGGTAGAACAACTTTTGTGGTGCCTTTCAGATGCCTACCAAGGTAGTGTAAAAACTACTAAGAGAACTCCTGTCTGGCACCTTCCCCGGTGGAGTTGTGCATGGGGTGTGTTTGGAACATTTTGTCACCAGCCGAGTCCAAAATTCAGCGGTTCCCCATCTCAGCCCAGAAAGCAGGTAGAACATCTTTTGTGGTGCCTTTCAGCTGCCTACCGGATCAATGTAAAAACTACCAGGAGAACTCCTGTCTGGCACCTTCCCCGGTGGAGTTGTGCAGGGGGTGTGTTTGGAACATTTTGCCACCAGCCGACTCCAAAATTCAGCGTTTCCCCATCTCAGCCCAGAAAGCAGGTAGAACAACTTTTGTGGTGCCTTTCAAATGCCTACCAAGGTAGTGTAAAAACCACCAGGAGAACTCCTGTCTGGCACCTTCCCCGGTGGAGTTGTGCATGGGGTGTGTTTGGAACATTTTGTCACCGGCCGAGTCCAAAATTCAGCTGTTCCCCATCTCAGCCCAGAAAGCAGGTAGAACAACTTTTGTGGTGTCTTTCAGATGCCTACCGGAGCAATGTAAAAACTACCAGGAGAACTCCTGTCTGGCACCTTCCCCGGTGGAGTTGTGCAGGGGGTGTGTTTGGAACATTTTATCACCAGCCGAGTCCAAAATTCAGCTGTTCCCCATCTCAGCCCAGAAAGCAGGTAGAACAACTTTTGTGGTGTCTTTCAGATGCCTACCAAGGTAGTGTAAAAACTACGAAGAGAACTCCTGTCTGGCACCTTCCCCGGTGGAGTTGTGCATGGGGTGTGTTTGGAACATTTTGTCACCGGCCGAGTCCAAAATTCAGCGATTCCCCATCTCAGCCCAGAAAGCAGGTAGAACAACTTTTGTGGTGTCTTTCAGATGCCTACCAAGGTAGTGTAAAAACTACCAGGAGAACTCCTGTCTGGCACCTTCCCCGGTGGAGTTGTGCATGGGGTGTGTTTGGAACATTTTGTCACCGGCCGACTCCAAAATTCAGCGTTTCCCCATCTCAGCCCAGAAAGCAGGTAGAACAACTTTTGTGGTGCCTTTCAGATGCCTACCAAGGTAGTGTAAAAACTACCAAGAGAACTCCTGTCTGGCACCTTCCCCGGTGGAGTTGTGCATGGGGTGTGTTTGGAACATTTTGTCAACGGCCGACTCCAAAATTCAGCGTTTCCGCATCTCAGCCCACAAAGCAGGTACAACAACTTTTCTTGTGCCTTTCAGCTGCCTACCAAGGTAGTGTAAAAACTACCAACAGAATTCGTTCCTGGCACCTTCCCCGGTGGAGTTGTGCATGGGGTGTCTGTGGAACATTTTGTCACCGGCCGACTCCAAAATTCAGCGGTTCCCCATCTCAGCCCAGAAAGCAGGTAGAACAACTTTTGTGGTGCCTTTCAAATGCCTACCAAGGTAGTGTAAAAACCACCAGGAGAACTCCTGTCTGGCACCTTCCCCGGTGGAGATGTGCATGGGGTGTCTGTGAAACATTTTGTCACCGGCCGACTCCAAAAATCAGCGGTTCCCCATCTCAGCCCAGAAAGCAGGTAGAACAACTTTTGTGGTGTCTTTCAGATGCCTACCAAGGTAGTGTAAAAACTACCAGGAGAACTCCTGTCTGGCACCTTCCCCGGTGGAGTTGTGCAGGGGGTGTGTTTGGAACATTTTGTCACCGGCCGACTCCAAAATTCAGCGATTCCCCATCTCAGCCCAGAAAGCAGGTAGAACAACTTTTGTGGTGTCTTTCAGATGCCTACCAAGGTAGTGTAAAAACTACCAGGAGAACTCCTGTCTGGCACCTTCCGTGGTGGAGTTGTGCATGGGGTGTGTTTGGAACATTTTGTCACCGGCCGACTCCAAAATTCAGCGGTTCCCCATCTCAGCCCACAAAGCAGGTACAACAACTTTTCTTGTGCCTTTCAGCTGCCTACCAAGGTAGTGTAAAAACTACCAACAGCATTCGTTCCTGGCTCCTTCCCCGGTGGAGTTGTGCATGGGGTGTCTGTGGAACATTTTGTCACCGGCCGAGTCCAAAATTCAGCGGTTCCCCATCTCAGCCCAGAAAGCAGGTAGAACAACTTTTGTGGTGCCTTTCAAATGCCTACCAAGGTAGTGTAAAAACCACCAGGAGAACTCCTGTCTGGCACCTTCCCCGGTGGAGTTGTGCATGGGGTGTCTGTGAAACATTTTGTCACCGGCCGACTCCAAAATTCAGCGATTCCCCATCTCAGCCCAGAAAGCAGGTAGAACAACTTTTGTGGTGTCTTTCAGATGCCTACCGGAGCAATGTAAAAACTACCAGGAGAACTCCTGTCTGGCACCTTCCCCGGTGGAGTTGTGCAGGGGGTGTGTTTGGAACATTTTGTCACCAGCCGACTCCAAAATTCAGCGGTTCCCCATCTCAGCCCAGAAAGCAGGTAGAACAACTTTTGTGGTGCCTTTCAGCTGCCTACCGGGGTAGTGTAAAAACTACCAACAGAACTCGTTTCTGGCACCTTCCCCGGTGGAGTTGTGCATGGGGTGTGTTTGGAACATTTTGTCACCGGCCGAGTCCAAAATTCAGCGGTTCCCCATCTCAGCCCAGAAAGCAGGAAGAACAACATTTGTGGTGTCTTTCAGATGCCTACCAAGGTAGTGTAAAAACTACCAGGAGAACTCCTGTCTGGCACCTTCCCCGGTGGAGTTGTGCATGGGGTGTGTTTGGAACATTTTGTCACCGGCCGAGTCCAAAATTCAGCGGTTCCCCATCTCAGCCCACAAAGCAGGTAGAACAACTTTTCTTGTGCCTTTCAGCTGCCTACCAAGGTAGTGTAAAAACTACCAAGAGAATTCGTTCCTGGCACCTTCCCCGGTGGAGTTGTGCATGGGGTGTCTGTGGAACATTTTGTCACCGGCCGAGTCCAAAATTCAGCGGTTCCCCATCTCAGCCCAGAAAGCAGGTAGAACAACTTTTGTGGTGTCTTTCAGATGCCTACCGGAGCAATGTAAAAACTACCAGGAGAACTCCTGTCTGGCACCTTCCCCGGTGGAGTTGTGCATGGGGTGTGTTTGGAACATTTTGTCACCAGCCGAGTCCAAAATTCAGCGGTTCCCCATCTCAGCCCAGAAAGCAGGTAGAACAACTTTTGTGGTGTCTTTCAGATGCCTACCGGAGCAATGTAAAAACTACCAGGAGAACTCCTGTCTGGCACCTTCCCCGGTGGAGTTGTGCATGGGGTGTGTTTGGAACATTTTGTCACCGGCCGAGTCCAAAATTCAGCGGTTCCCCATCTCAGCCCAGAAAGCAGGAAGAACAACATTTGTGGTGCCTTTCAGCTGCCTACCAAGGTAGTGTAAAAACTACCAACAGAATTCGTTCCTGGCACCTTCCCCGGTGGAGTTGTGCATGGGGTGTCTGTGGAACATTTTGTCACCGGCCGACTCCAAAATTCAGCTGTTCCCCATCTCAGCCCAGAAAGCAGGTAGAACAACTTTTGTGGTGTCTTTCAGATGCCTACCAAGGTAGTGTAAAAACTACTAAGAGAACTCCTGTCTGGCACCTTCCCCGGTGGAGTTGTGCATGGGGTGTGTTTGGAACATTTTGTCACCGGCCGAGTCCAAAATTCAGCTGTTCCCCATCTCAGCCCAGAAAGCAGGTAGAACAACTTTTGTGGTGTCTTTCAGATGCCTACCAAGGTAGTGTAAAAACCACCAGGAGAACTCCTGTCTGGCACCTTCCCCGGTGGAGTTGTGCAGGGGGTGTCTGTGAAACATTTTGTCACCGGCCGACTCCAAAAATCAGCGGTTCCCCATCTCAGCCCAGAAAGCAGGTAGAACAACTTTTGTGGTGTCTTTCAGATGCCTACCGGAGCAATGTAAAAACTACCAGGAGAACTCCTGTCTGGCACCTTCCCCGGTGGAGTTGTGCAGGGGGTGTGTTTGGAACATTTTATCACCAGCCGAGTCCAAAATTCAGCTGTTCCCCATCTCAGCCCAGAAAGCAGGTAGAACAACTTTTGTGGTGTCTTTCAGATGCCTACCAAGGTAGTGTAAAAACTACCAAGAGAACTCCTGTCTGGCACCTTCCCCGGTGGAGTTGTGCATGGGGTGTGTTTGGAACATTTTGTCACCGGCCGACTCCAAAATTCAGCGATTCCCCATCTCAGCCCAGAAAGCAGGTAGAAAAACTTTTGTGGTGTCTTTCAGATGCCTACCAAGGTAGTGTAAAAACTACCAGGAGAACTCCTGTCTGGCACCTTCCCCGGTGGAGTTGTGCAGGGGGGGTGTTTGGAACATTTTGCCACCAGCCGACTCCAAAATTCAGCGGTTCCCCATCTCAGCCCAGAAAGCAGGTAGAACAACTTTTGTGGTGCCTTTCAGATGCCTACCAAGGTAGTGTAAAAACTACTAAGAGAACTCCTGTCTGGCACCTTCCCCGGTGGAGTTGTGCATGGGGTGTGTTTGGAACATTTTGTCACCAGCCGAGTCCAAAATTCAGCGGTTCCCCATCTCAGCCCAGAAAGCAGGTAGAACATCTTTTGTGGTGCCTTTCAGCTGCCTACCGGATCAATGTAAAAACTACCAGGAGAACTCCTGTCTGGCACCTTCCCCGGTGGAGTTGTGCAGGGGGTGTGTTTGGAACATTTTGCCACCAGCCGACTCCAAAATTCAGCGTTTCCCCATCTCAGCCCAGAAAGCAGGTAGAACAACTTTTGTGGTGCCTTTCAGCTGCCTACCAAGGTAGTGTAAAAACTACCAACAGAATTCGTTCCTGGCACCTTCCCCGGTGGAGTTGTGCATGGGGTGTGTTTGGAACATTTTGTCACCGGCCGAGTCCAAAATTCAGCGGTTCCCCATCTCAGCCCACAAAGCAGGTAGAACAACTTTTCTTGTGCCTTTCAGCTGCCTACCAAGGTAGTGTAAAAACTACCAAGAGAATTCGTTCCTGGCACCTTCCCCGGTGGAGTTGTGCATGGGGTGTCTGTGGAACATTTTGTCACCGGCCGAGTCCAAAATTCAGCGGTTCCCCATCTCAGCCCAGAAAGCAGGTAGAACAACTTTTGTGGTGTCTTTCAGATGCCTACCGGAGCAATGTAAAAACTACCAGGAGAACTCCTGTCTGGCACCTTCCCCGGTGGAGTTGTGCAGGGGGTGTGTTTGGAACATTTTGTCACCAGCCGAGTCCAAAATTCAGCGGTTCCCCATCTCAGCCCAGAAAGCAGGTAGAACAACTTTTGTGGTGTCTTTCAGATGCCTACCGGAGCAATGTAAAAACTACCAGGAGAACTCCTGTCTGGCACCTTCCCCGGTGGAGTTGTGCATGGGGTGTGTTTGGAACATTTTGTCACCGGCCGACTCCAAAATTCAGCGGTTCCCCATCTCAGCCCAGAAAGCAGGAAGAACAACATTTGTGGTGCCTTTCAGCTGCCTACCAAGGTAGTGTAAAAACTACCAACAGAATTCGTTCCTGGCACCTTCCCCGGTGGAGTTGTGCATGGGGTGTCTGTGGAACATTTTGTCACCGGCCGACTCCAAAATTCAGCCGTTCCCCATCTCAGCCCAGAAAGCAGGTAGAACAACTTTTGTGGTGTCTTTCAGATGCCTACCAAGGTAGTGTAAAAACTACTAAGAGAACTCCTGTCTGGCACCTTCCCCGGTGGAGTTGTGCATGGGGTGTGTTTGGATCATTTTGTCAACGGCCGACTCCAAAATTCAGCTGTTCCCCATCTCAGCCCAGAAAGCAGGTAGAACAACTTTTGTGGTGTCTTTCAGATGCCTACCAAGGTAGTGTAAAAACCACCAGGAGAACTCCTGTCTGGCACCTTCCCCGGTGGAGTTGTGCAGGGGGTGTCTGTGAAACATTTTGTCACCGGCCGACTCCAAAAATCAGCGGTTCCCCATCTCAGCCCAGAAAGCAGGTAGAACAACTTTTGTGGTGTCTTTCAGATGCCTACCGGAGCAATGTAAAAACTACCAGGAGAACTCCTGTCTGGCACCTTCCCCGGTGGAGTTGTGCAGGGGGTGTGTTTGGAACATTTTATCACCAGCCGAGTCCAAAATTCAGCTGTTCCCCATCTCAGCCCAGAAAGCAGGTAGAACAACTTTTGTGGTGTCTTTCAGATGCCTACCAAGGTAGTGTAAAAACTACTAAGAGAACTCCTGTCTGGCACCTTCCCCGGTGGAGTTGTGCATGGGGTGTGTTTGGAACATTTTGTCACCGGCCGACTCCAAAATTCAGCGATTCCCCATCTCAGCCCAGAAAGCAGGTAGAACAACTTTTGTGGTGTCTTTCAGATGCCTACCAAGGTAGTGTAAAAACTACCAGGAGAACTCCTGTCTGGCACCTTCCCCGGTGGAGTTGTGCAGGGGGGGTGTTTGGAACATTTTGTCACCGGCCGAGTCCAAAATTCAGCGGTTCCCCATCTCAGCCCAGAAAGCAGGTAGAACAACTTTTGTGGTGCCTTTCAGATGCCTACCAAGGTAGTGTAAAAACTACTAAGAGAACTCCTGTCTGGCACCTTCCCCGGTGGAGTTGTGCATGGGGTGTGTTTGGAACATTTTGTCACCAGCCGAGTCCAAAATTCAGCGGTTCCCCATCTCAGCCCAGAAAGCAGGTAGAACATCTTTTGTGGTGCCTTTCAGCTGCCTACCGGATCAATGTAAAAACTACCAGGAGAACTCCTGTCTGGCACCTTCCCCGGTGGAGTTGTGCAGGGGGTGTGTTTGGAACATTTTGCCACCAGCCGACTCCAAAATTCAGCGTTTCCCCATCTCAGCCCAGAAAGCAGGTAGAACAACTTTTGTGGTGCCTTTCAAATGCCTACCAAGGTAGTGTAAAAACCACCAGGAGAACTCCTGTCTGGCACCTTCCCCGGTGGAGTTGTGCATGGGGTGTGTTTGGAACATTTTGTCACCGGCCGAGTCCAAAATTCAGCTGTTCCCCATCTCAGCCCAGAAAGCAGGTAGAACAACTTTTGTGGTGTCTTTCAGATGCCTACCGGAGCAATGTAAAAACTACCAGGAGAACTCCTGTCTGGCACCTTCCCCGGTGGAGTTGTGCAGGGGGTGTGTTTGGAACATTTTATCACCAGCCGAGTCCAAAATTCAGCTGTTCCCCATCTCAGCCCAGAAAGCAGGTAGAACAACTTTTGTGGTGTCTTTCAGATGCCTACCAAGGTAGTGTAAAAACTACGAAGAGAACTCCTGTCTGGCACCTTCCCCGGTGGAGTTGTGCATGGGGTGTGTTTGGAACATTTTGTCACCGGCCGAGTCCAAAATTCAGCGATTCCCCATCTCAGCCCAGAAAGCAGGTAGAACAACTTTTGTGGTGTCTTTCAGATGCCTACCAAGGTAGTGTAAAAACTACCAGGAGAACTCCTGTCTGGCACCTTCCCCGGTGGAGTTGTGCATGGGGTGTGTTTGGAACATTTTGTCACCAGCCGAGTCCAAAATTCAGCGTTTCCCCATCTCAGCCCAGAAAGCAGGTAGAACAACTTTTGTGGTGTCTTTCAGATGCCTACCAAGGTAGTGTAAAAACTACCAAGAGAACTCCTGTCTGGCACCTTCCCCGGTGGAGTTGTGCATGGGGTGTGTTTGGAACATTTTGTCACCAGCCGAGTCCAAAATTCAGCGTTTCCCCATCTCAGCCCAGAAAGCAGGTAGAACAACTTTTGTGGTGTCTTTCAGATGCCTACCGGAGCAATGTAAAAACTACCAGGAGAACTCCTGTCTGGCACCTTCCCCGGTGGAGTTGTGCAGGGGGTGTGTTTGGAACATTTTGTCACCAGCCGAGTCCAAAATTCAGCGTTTCCCCATCTCAGCCCAGAAAGCAGGTAGAACAACTTTTGTGGTGTCTTTTAGATGCCTACCAAGGTAGTGTAAAAACTACCAAGAGAACTCCTGTCTGGCACCTTCCCCGGTGGAGTTGTGCATGGGGTGTGTTTGGAACATTTTGTCACCGGCCGAGTCCAAAATTCAGCGGTTCCCCATCTCAGCCCAGAAAGCAGGTAGAACAACTTTTGTGGTGTCTTTCAGATGCCTACCAAGGTAGTGTAAAAACTACCAGGAGAACTCCTGTCTGGCACCTTCCCCGGTGGAGTTGTGCATGGGGTGTGTTTGGAACATTTTGTCACCGGCCGACTCCAAAATTCAGCCTTTCCCCATCTCAGCCCAGAAAGCAGGTAGAACAACTTTTGTGGTGTCTTTCAGCTGCCTACCAAGGTAGTGTAAAAACTACCAACAGAATTCGTTCCTGGCACCTTCCCCGGTGGAGTTGTGCATGGGGTGTCTGTGGAACATTTTGTCAACGGCCGACTCCAAAATTCAGCGTTTCCGCATCTCAGCCCACAAAGCAGGTACAACAACTTTTCTTGTGCCTTTCAGCTGCCTACCAAGGTAGTGTAAAAACTACCAACAGAATTCGTTCCTGGCACCTTCCCCGGTGGAGTTGTGCATGGGGTGTCTGTGGAACATTTTGTCACCGGCCGACTCCAAAATTCAGCGGTTCCCCATCTCAGCCCAGAAAGCAGGAAGAACAACTTTTGTGGTGCCTTTCAAATGCCTACCAAGGTAGTGTAAAAACCACCAGGAGAACTCCTGTCTGGCACCTTCCCCGGTGGAGATGTGCATGGGGTGTCTGTGAAACATTTTGTCACCGGCCGACTCCAAAATTCAGCGGTTCCCCATCTCAGCCCAGAAAGCAGGTAGAACAACTTTTGTGGTGTCTTTCAGATGCCTACCAAGGTAGTGTAAAAACTACCAGGAGAACTCCTGTCTGGCACCTTCCCCGGTGGAGTTGTGCAGGGGGTGTGTTTGGAACATTTTGTCACCGGCCGACTCCAAAATTCAGCGATTCCCCATCTCAGCCCAGAAAGCAGGTAGAACAACTTTTGTGGTGTCTTTCAGATGCCTACCAAGGTAGTGTAAAAACTACCAGGAGAACTCCTGTCTGGCACCTTCCGTGGTGGAGTTGTGCATGGGGTGTGTTTGGAACATTTTGTCACCGGCCGACTCCAAAATTCAGCGGTTCCCCATCTCAGCCCACAAAGCAGGTACAACAACTTTTCTTGTGCCTTTCAGCTGCCTACCAAGGTAGTGTAAAAACTACCAACAGAATTCGTTCCTGGCTCCTTCCCCGGTGGAGTTGTGCATGGGGTGTCTGTGGAACATTTTGTCACCGGCCGAGTCCAAAATTCAGCGGTTCCCCATCTCAGCCCAGAAAGCAGGTAGAACAACTTTTGTGGTGCCTTTCAAATGCCTACCAAGGTAGTGTAAAAACCACCAGGAGAACTCCTGTCTGGCACCTTCCCCGGTGGAGTTGTGCATGGGGTGTCTGTGAAACATTTTGTCACCGGCCGACTCCAAAATTCAGCGATTCCCCATCTCAGCCCAGAAAGCAGGTAGAACAACTTTTGTGGTGTCTTTCAGATGCCTACCAGAGCAATGTAAAAACTACCAGGAGAACTCCTGTCTGGCACCTTCCCCGGTGGAGTTGTGCAGGGGGTGTGTTTGGAACATTTTGTCACCAGCCGACTCCAAAATTCAGCGGTTCCCCATCTCAGCCCAGAAAGCAGGTAGAACAACTTTTGTGGTGCCTTTCAGCTGCCTACCAAGGTAGTGTAAAAACTACCAAGAGAACTCCTGTCTGGCACCTTCCCCGGTGGAGTTGTGCATGGGGTGTCTGTGAAACATTTTGTCACCGGCCGACTCCAAAAATCAGCGGTTCCCCATCTCAGCCCAGAAAGCAGGTAGAACAACTTTTGTGGTGTCTTTCAGATGCCTACCGGAGCAATGTAAAAACTACCAGGAGAACTCCTGTCTGGCACCTTCCCCGGTGGAGTTGTGCAGGGGGTGTGTTTGGAACATTTTATCACCAGCCGAGTCCAAAATTCAGCTGTTCCCCATCTCAGCCCAGAAAGCAGGTAGAACAACTTTTGTGGTGTCTTTCAGATGCCTACCAAGGTAGTGTAAAAACTACTAAGAGAACTCCTGTCTGGCACCTTCCCCGGTGGAGTTGTGCATGGGGTGTGTTTGGAACATTTTGTCACCGGCCGAGTCCAAAATTCAGCGATTCCCCATCTCAGCCCAGAAAGCAGGTAGAAAAACTTTTGTGGTGTCTTTCAGATGCCTACCAAGGTAGTGTAAAAACTACCAGGAGAACTCCTGTCTGGCACCTTCCCCGGTGGAGTTGTGCAGGGGGTGTGTTTGGAACATTTTGCCACCAGCCGACTCCAAAATTCAGCGGTTCCCCATCTCAGCCCAGAAAGCAGGTAGAACAACTTTTGTGGTGCCTTTCAGATGCCTACCAAGGTAGTGTAAAAACTACTAAGAGAACTCCTGTCTGGCACCTTCCCCGGTGGAGTTGTGCATGGGGTGTGTTTGGAACATTTTGTCACCAGCCGACTCCAAAATTCAGCGGTTCCCCATCTCAGCCCAGAAAGCAGGTAGAACATCTTTTGTGGTGCCTTTCAGCTGCCTACCGGATCAATGTAAAAACTACCAGGAGAACTCCTGTCTGGCACCTTCCCCGGTGGAGTTGTGCAGGGGGTGTGTTTGGAACATTTTGCCACCAGCCGACTCCAAAATTCAGCGGTTCCCCATCTCAGCCCAGAAAGCAGGTAGAACAACTTTTGTGGTGCCTTTCAAATGCCTACCAAGGTAGTGTAAAAACCACCAGGAGAACTCCTGTCTGGCACCTTCCCCGGTGGAGTTGTGCATGGGGTGTCTGTGAAACATTTTGTCACCGGCCGACTCCAAAATTCAGCGATTCCCCATCTCAGCCCAGAAAGCAGGTAGAACAACTTTTGTGGTGTCTTTCAGATGCCTACCGGAGCAATGTAAAAACTACCAGGAGAACTCCTGTCTGGCACCTTCCCCGGTGGAGTTGTGCATGGGGTGTGTTTGGAACATTTTGTCACCGGCCGAGTCCAAAATTCAGCGATTCCCCATCTCAGCCCAGAAAGCAGGTAGAACAACTTTTGTGGTGTCTTTCAGATGCCTACCAAGGTAGTGTAAAAACTACCAGGAGAACTCCTGTCTGGCACCTTCCCCGGTGGAGTTGTGCATGGGGTGTGTTTGGAACATTTTGTCACCAGCCGACTCCAAAATTCAGCGTTTCCCCATCTCAGCCCAGAAAGCAGGTAGAACAACTTTTGTGGTGTCTTTCAGATGCCTACCAAGGTAGTGTAAAAACTACCAAGAGAACTCCTGTCTGGCACCTTCCCCGGTGGAGTTGTGCATGGGGTGTGTTTGGAACATTTTGTCACCAGCCGCGTCCAAAATTCAGCGTTTCCCCATCTCAGCCCAGAAAGCAGGTAGAACAACTTTTGTGGTGTCTTTCAGATGCCTACCGGAGCAATGTAAAAACTACCAGGAGAACTCCTGTCTGGCACCTTCCCCGGTGGAGTTGTGCAGGGGGTGTGTTTGGAACATTTTGTCACCAGCCGAGTCCAAAATTCAGCGTTTCCCCATCTCAGCCCAGAAAGCAGGTAGAACAACTTTTGTGGTGTCTTTTAGATGCCTACCAAGGTAGTGTAAAAACTACCAAGAGAACTCCTGTCTGGCACCTTCCCCGGTGGAGTTGTGCATGGGGTGTGTTTGGAACATTTTGTCACCGGCCGAGTCCAAAATTCAGCGGTTCCCCATCTCAGCCCAGAAAGCAGGTAGAACAACTTTTGTGGTGTCTTTCAGATGCCTACCAAGGTAGTGTAAAAACTACCAGGAGAACTCCTGTCTGGCACCTTCCCCGGTGGAGTTGTGCATGGGGTGTGTTTGGAACATTTTGTCACCGGCCGACTCCAAAATTCAGCGTTTCCCCATCTCAGCCCAGAAAGCAGGTAGAACAACTTTTGTGGTGCCTTTCAGATGCCTACCAAGGTAGTGTAAAAACTACCAAGAGAACTCCTGTCTGGCACCTTCCCCGGTGGAGTTGTGCATGGGGTGTGTTTGGAACATTTTGTCAACGGCCGACTCCAAAATTCAGCGTTTCCGCATCTCAGCCCACAAAGCAGGTACAACAACTTTTCTTGTGCCTTTCAGCTGCCTACCAAGGTAGTGTAAAAACTACCAACAGAATTCGTTCCTGGCACCTTCCCCGGTGGAGTTGTGCATGGGGTGTCTGTGGAACATTTTGTCACCGGCCGACTCCAAAATTCAGCGGTTCCCCATCTCAGCCCAGAAAGCAGGAAGAACAACTTTTGTGGTGCCTTTCAAATGCCTACCAAGGTAGTGTAAAAACCACCAGGAGAACTCCTGTCTGGCACCTTCCCCGGTGGAGATGTGCATGGGGTGTCTGTGAAACATTTTGTCACCGGCCGACTCCAAAATTCAGCGGTTCCCCATCTCAGCCCAGAAAGCAGGTAGAACAACTTTTGTGGTGTCTTTCAGATGCCTACCAAGGTAGTGTAAAAACTACCAGGAGAACTCCTGTCTGGCACCTTCCCCGGTGGAGTTGTGCAGGGGGTGTGTTAGGAACATTTTGTCACCGGCCGACTCCAAAATTCAGCGATTCCCCATCTCAGCCCAGAAAGCAGGTAGAACAACTTTTGTGGTGTCTTTCAGCTGCCTACTGGGGTAGTGTAAAAACTACCAGGAGAACTCCTGTCTGGCACCTTCCCCGGTGGAGTTGTGCATGGGGTGTGTTTGGAACATTTTGTCACCGGCCGACTCCAAAATTCAGCGGTTCCCCATCTCAGCCCACAAAGCAGGTAGAACAACTTTTCTTGTGCCTTTCAGCTGCCTACCAAGGTAGTGTAAAAACTACCAACAGAATTCGTTCCTGGCTCCTTCCCCGGTGGAGTTGTGCATGGGGTGTCTGTGGAACATTTTGTCACCGGCCGAGTCCAAAATTCAGCGGTTCCCCATCTCAGCCCAGAAAGCAGGTAGAACAACTTTTGTGGTGCCTTTCAAATGCCTACCAAGGTAGTGTAAAAACCACCAGGAGAACTCCTGTCTGGCACCTTCCCCGGTGGAGTTGTGCATGGGGTGTCTGTGAAACATTTTGTCACCGGCCGACTCCAAAATTCAGCGATTCCCCATCTCAGCCCAGAAAGCAGGTAGAACAACTTTTGTGGTGTCTTTCAGATGCCTACCGGAGCAATGTAAAAACTACCAGGAGAACTCCTGTCTGGCACCTTCCCCGGTGGAGTTGTGCAGGGGGTGTGTTTGGAACATTTTATCACCAGCCGAGTCCAAAATTCAGCTGTTCCCCATCTCAGCCCAGAAAGCAGGTAGAACAACTTTTGTGGTGTCTTTCAGATGCCTACCAAGGTAGTGTAAAAACTACTAAGAGAACTCCTGTCTGGCACCTTCCCCGGTGGAGTTGTGCATGGGGTGTGTTTGGAACATTTTGTCACCGGCCGAGTCCAAAATTCAGCGATTCCCCATCTCAGCCCAGAAAGCAGGTAGAAAAACTTTTGTGGTGTCTTTCAGATGCCTACCAAGGTAGTGTAAAAACTACCAGGAGAACTCCTGTCTGGCACCTTCCCCGGTGGAGTTGTGCAGGGGGTGTGTTTGGAACATTTTGCCACCAGCCGACTCCAAAATTCAGCGGTTCCCCATCTCAGCCCAGAAAGCAGGTAGAACAACTTTTGTGGTGCCTTTCAGATGCCTACCAAGGTAGTGTAAAAACTACTAAGAGAACTCCTGTCTGGCACCTTCCCCGGTGGAGTTGTGCATGGGGTGTGTTTGGAACATTTTGTCACCAGCCGAGTCCAAAATTCAGCGGTTCCCCATCTCAGCCCAGAAAGCAGGTAGAACATCTTTTGTGGTGCCTTTCAGCTGCCTACCGGATCAATGTAAAAACTACCAGGAGAACTCCTGTCTGGCACCTTCCCCGGTGGAGTTGTGCAGGGGGTGTGTTTGGAACATTTTGCCACCAGCCGACTCCAAAATTCAGCTGTTCCCCATCTCAGCCCAGAAAGCAGGTAGAACAACTTTTGTGGTGCCTTTCAAATGCCTACCAAGGTAGTGTAAAAACCACCAGGAGAACTCCTGTCTGGCACCTTCCCCGGTGGAGTTGTGCATGGGGTGTCTGTGAAACATTTTGTCACCGGCCGACTCCAAAATTCAGCGATTCCCCATCTCAGCCCAGAAAGCAGGTAGAACAACTTTTGTGGTGTCTTTCAGATGCCTACCGGAGCAATGTAAAAACTACCAGGAGAACTCCTGTCTGGCACCTTCCCCGGTGGAGTTGTGCAGGGGGTGTGTTTGGAACATTTTGTCACCAGCCGACTCCAAAATTCAGCGGTTCCCCATCTCAGCCCAGAAAGCAGGTAGAACAACTTTTGTGGTGTCTTTCAGATGCCTACCAAGGTAGTGTAAAAACTACCAAGAGAACTCCTGTCTGGCACCTTCCCCGGTGGAGTTGTGCATGGGGTGTCTGTGAAACATTTTGTCACCGGCCGACTCCAAAAATCAGCGGTTCCCCATCTCAGCCCAGAAAGCAGGTAGAACAACTTTTGTGGTGTCTTTCAGATGCCTACCGGAGCAATGTAAAAACTACCAGGAGAACTCCTGTCTGGCACCTTCCCCGGTGGAGTTGTGCAGGGGGTGTGTTTGGAACATTTTATCACCAGCCGAGTCCAAAATTCAGCTGTTCCCCATCTCAGCCCAGAAAGCAGGTAGAACAACTTTTGTGGTGTCTTTCAGATGCCTACCAAGGTAGTGTAAAAACTACCAGGAGAACTCCTGTCTGGCACCTTCCCCGGTGGACTTGTGCATGGGGTGTGTTTGGAACATTTTGTCACCGGCCGAGTCCAAAATTCAGCGATTCCCCATCTCAGCCCAGAAAGCAGGTAGAACAACTTTTGTGGTGTCTTTCAGATGCCTACCAAGGTAGTGTAAAAACTACCAGGAGAACTCCTGTCTGGCACCTTCCCCAGTGGAGTTGTGCATGGGGTGTGTTTGGAACATTTTGTCACCGGCCGACTCCAAAATTCAGCGTTTCCCCATCTCAGCCCAGAAAGCAGGTAGAACAACTTTTGTGGTGCCTTTCAGATGCCTACCAAGGTAGTGTAAAAACTACCAAGAGAACTCCTGTCTGGCACCTTCCCCGGTGGAGTTGTGCATGGGGTGTGTTTGGAACATTTTGTCAACGGCCGACTCCAAAATTCAGCGTTTCCGCATCTCAGCCCACAAAGCAGGTAGAACAACTTTTCTTGTGCCTTTCAGCTGCCTACCAAGGTAGTGTAAAAACTACCAACAGAATTCGTTCCTGGCACCTTCCCCGGTGGAGTTGTGCATGGGGTGTCTGTGGAACATTTTGTCACCGGCCGACTCCAAAATTCAGCGGTTCCCCATCTCAGCCCAGAAAGCAGGTAGAACAACTTTTGTGGTGCCTTTCAAATGCCTACCAAGGTAGTGTAAAAACCACCAGGAGAACTCCTGTCTGGCACCTTCCCCGGTGGAGATGTGCATGGGGTGTCTGTGAAACATTTTGTCACCGGCCGACTCCAAAATTCAGCGGTTCCCCATCTCAGCCCAGAAAGCAGGTAGAACAACTTTTGTGGTGTCTTTCAGATGCCTACCAAGGTAGTGTAAAAACTACCAGGAGAACTCCTGTCTGGCACCTTCCCCGGTGGAGTTGTGCAGGGGGTGTGTTTGGAACATTTTGTCACCGGCCGACTCCAAAATTCAGCGATTCCCCATCTCAGCCCAGAAAGCAGGTAGAACAACTTTTGTGGTGTCTTTCAGATGCCTACCAAGGTAGTGTAAAAACTACCAGGAGAACTCCTGTCTGGCACCTTCCGTGGTGGAGTTGTGCATGGGGTGTGTTTGGAACATTTTGTCACCGGCCGACTCCAAAATTCAGCGGTTCCCCATCTCAGCCCACAAAGCAGGTACAACAACTTTTCTTGTGCCTTTCAGCTGCCTACCAAGGTAGTGTAAAAACTACCAACAGAATTCGTTCCTGGCTCCTTCCCCGGTGGAGTTGTGCATGGGGTGTCTGTGGAACATTTTGTCACCGGCCGAGTCCAAAATTCAGCGGTTCCCCATCTCAGCCCAGAAAGCAGGTAGAACAACTTTTGTGGTGCCTTTCAAATGCCTACCAAGGTAGTGTAAAAACCACCAGGAGAACTCCTGTCTGGCACCTTCCCCGGTGGAGTTGTGCATGGGGTGTCTGTGAAACATTTTGTCACCGGCCGACTCCAAAATTCAGCGATTCCCCATCTCAGCCCAGAAAGCAGGTAGAACAACTTTTGTGGTGTCTTTCAGATGCCTACCGGAGCAATGTAAAAACTACCAGGAGAACTCCTGTCTGGCACCTTCCCCGGTGGAGTTGTGCAGGGGGTGTGTTTGGAACATTTTATCACCAGCCGAGTCCAAAATTCAGCTGTTCCCCATCTCAGCCCAGAAAGCAGGTAGAACAACTTTTGTGGTGTCTTTCAGATGCCTACCAAGGTAGTGTAAAAACTACAAAGAGAACTCCTGTCTGGCACCTTCCCCGGTGGAGTTGTGCATGGGGTGTGTTTGGAACATTTTGTCACCGGCCGAGTCCAAAATTCAGCGATTCCCCATCTCAGCCCAGAAAGCAGGTAGAAAAACTTTTGTGGTGTCTTTCAGATGCCTACCAAGGTAGTGTAAAAACTACCAGGAGAACTCCTGTCTGGCACCTTCCCCGGTGGAGTTGTGCATGGGGTGTGTTTGGAACATTTTGCCACCAGCCGACTCCAAAATTCAGCGGTTCCCCATCTCAGCCCAGAAAGCAGGTAGAACAACTTTTGTGGTGCCTTTCAGATGCCTACCAAGGTAGTGTAAAAACTACTAAGAGAACTCCTGTCTGGCACCTTCCCCGGTGGAGTTGTGCATGGGGTGTGTTTGGAACATTTTGTCACCAGCCGAGTCCAAAATTCAGCTGTTCCCCATCTCAGCCCAGAAAGCAGGTAGAACATCTTTTGTGGTGCCTTTCAGCTGCCTACCGGATCAATGTAAAAACTACCAGGAGAACTCCTGTCTGGCACCTTCCCCGGTGGAGTTGTGCAGGGGGTGTGTTTGGAACATTTTGCCACCAGCCGACTCCAAAATTCAGCGGTTCCCCATCTCAGCCCAGAAAGCAGGTAGAACAACTTTTGTGGTGCCTTTCAAATGCCTACCAAGGTAGTGTAAAAACCACCAGGAGAACTCCTGTCTGGCACCTTCCCCGGAGGAGTTGTGCATGGGGTGTCTGTGAAACATTTTGTCACCGGCCGACTCCAAAATTCAGCGATTCCCCATCTCAGCCCAGAAAGCAGGTAGAACAACTTTTGTGGTGTCTTTCAGATGCCTACCGGAGCAATGTAAAAACTACCAGGAGAACTCCTGTCTGGCACCTTCCCCGGTGGAGTTGTGCAGGGGGTGTGTTTGGAACATTTTGTCACCAGCCGACTCCAAAATTCAGCGGTTCCCCATCTCAGCCCAGAAAGCAGGTAGAACAACTTTTGTGGTGCCTTTCAGCTGCCTACCAAGGTAGTGTAAAAACTACCAAGAGAACTCCTGTCTGGCACCTTCCCCGGTGGAGTTGTGCATGGGGTGTCTGTGAAACATTTTGTCACCGGCCGACTCCAAAAATCAGCGGTTCCCCATCTCAGCCCAGAAAGCAGGTAGAACAACTTTTGTGGTGTCTTTCAGATGCCTACCGGAGCAATGTAAAAACTACCAGGAGAACTCCTGTCTGGCACCTTCCCCGGTGGAGTTGTGCAGGGGGTGTGTTTGGAACATTTTATCACCAGCCGAGTCCAAAATTCAGCTGTTCCCCATCTCAGCCCAGAAAGCAGGTAGAACAACTTTTGTGGTGTCTTTCAGATGCCTACCAAGGTAGTGTAAAAACTACCAGGAGAACTCCTGTCTGGCACCTTCCCCGGTGGAGTTGTGCATGGGGTGTGTTTGGAACATTTTGTCACCGGCCGAGTCCAAAATTCAGCGATTCCCCATCTCAGCCCAGAAAGCAGGTAGAAAAACTTTTGTGGTGTCTTTCAGATGCCTACCAAGGTAGTGTAAAAACTACCAGGAGAACTCCTGTCTGGCACCTTCCCCGGTGGAGTTGTGCAGGGGGTGTGTTTGGAACATTTTGCCACCAGCCGACTCCAAAATTCAGCGGTTCCCCATCTCAGCCCAGAAAGCAGGTAGAACAACTTTTTTGGTGCCTTTCAGATGCCTACCAAGGTAGTGTAAAAACTACTAAGAGAACTCCTGTCTGGCACCTTCCCCGGTGGAGTTGTGCATGGGGTGTGTTTGGAACATTTTGTCACCAGCCGAGTCCAAAATTCAGCGGTTCCCCATCTCAGCCCAGAAAGCAGGTAGAACATCTTTTGTGGTGCCTTTCAGCTGCCTACCGGATCAATGTAAAAACTACCAGGAGAACTCCTGTCTGGCACCTTCCCCGGTGGAGTTGTGCAGGGGGTGTGTTTGGAACATTTTGCCACCAGCCGACTCCAAAATTCAGCGGTTCCCCATCTCAGCCCAGAAAGCAGGTAGAACAACTTTTGTGGTGCCTTTCAAATGCCTACCAAGGTAGTGTAAAAACCACCAGGAGAACTCCTGTCTGGCACCTTCCCCGGTGGAGTTGTGCATGGGGTGTCTGTGAAACATTTTGTCACCGGCCGACTCCAAAAATCAGCGGTTCCCCATCTCAGCCCAGAAAGCAGGTAGAACAACTTTTGTGGTGTCTTTCAGATGCCTACCGGAGCAATGTAAAAACTACCAGGAGAACTCCTGTCTGGCACCTTCCCCGGTGGAGTTGTGCAGGGGGTGTGTTTGGAACATTTTGTCACCGGCCGACTCCAAAATTCAGCGGTTCCCCATCTCAGCCCACAAAGCAGGTAGAACAACTTTTCTTGTGCCTTTCAGCTGCCTACCAAGGTAGTGTAAAAACTACCAAGAGAATTCGTTCCTGGCACCTTCCCCGGTGGAGTTGTGCATGGGGTGTCTGTGGAACATTTTGTCACCGGCCGAGTCCAAAATTCAGCGGTTCCCCATCTCAGCCCAGAAAGCAGGTAGAACAACTTTTGTGGTGTCTTTCAGATGCCTACCGGAGCAATGTAAAAACTACCAGGAGAACTCCTGTCTGGCACCTTCCCCGGTGGAGTTGTGCATGGGGTGTGTTTGGAACATTTTGTCACCAGCCGAGTCCAAAATTCAGCGGTTCCCCATCTCAGCCCAGAAAGCAGGTAGAACAACTTTTGTGGTGCCTTTCAGATGCCTACCAAGGTAGTGTAAAAACTACCAAGAGAACTCCTGTCTGGCACCTTCCCCGGTGGAGTTGTGCATGGGGTGTGTTTGGAACATTTTGTCACCGGCCGAGTCCAAAATTCAGCGGTTCCCCATCTCAGCCCAGAAAGCAGGAAGAACAACATTTGTGGTGTCTTTCAGATGCCTACCAAGGTAGTGTAAAAACTACCAGGAGAACTCCTGTCTGGCACCTTCCCCGGTGGAGTTGTGCATGGGGTGTGTTTGGAACATTTTGTCAACGGCCGACTCCAAAATTCAGCGGTTCCCCATCTCAGCCCAGAAAGCAGGTACAACAACTTTTCTTGTGCCTTTCAGCTGCCTACCAAGGTAGTGTAAAAACTACCAACAGAATTCGTTCCTGGCACCTTCCCCGGTGGAGTTGTGCATGGGGTGTCTGTGGAACATTTTGTCACCGGCCGACTCCAAAATTCAGCCGTTCCCCATCTCAGCCCAGAAAGCAGGTAGAACAACTTTTGTGGTGTCTTTCAGATGCCTACCGGAGCAATGTAAAAACTACCAGGAGAACTCCTGTCTGGCACCTTCCCCGGTGGAGTTGTGCAGGGGGTGTGTTTGGAACATTTTGTCACCAGCCGACTCCAAAATTCAGAGTTTCCCCATCTCAGCCCAGAAAGCAGGTAGAACAACTTTTGTGGTACCTTTCAGCTGCCTACCAAGGTAGTGTAAAAACTACCAACAGAATTCGTTCCTGGCACCTTCCCCGGTGGAGTTGTGCATGGGGTGTGTTTGGAACATTTTGTCACCGGCCGAGTCCAAAATTCAGCGGTTCCCCATCTCAGCCCACAAAGCAGGTAGAACAACTTTTCTTGTGCCTTTCAGCTGCCTACCAAGGTAGTGTAAAAACTACCAAGAGAATTCGTTCCTGGCACCTTCCCCGGTGGAGTTGTGCATGGGGTGTCTGTGGAACATTTTGTCACCGGCCGAGTCCAAAATTCAGCGGTTCCCCATCTCAGCCCACAAAGCAGGTAGAACAACTTTTCTTGTGCCTTTCAGCTGCCTACCAAGGTAGTGTAAAAACTACCAAGAGAATTCGTTCCTGGCACCTTCCCCGGTGGAGTTGTGCATGGGGTGTCTGTGGAACATTTTGTCACCGGCCGACTCCAAAATTCAGCGGTTCCCCATCTCAGCCCAGAAAGCAGGTAGAACAACTTTTGTGGTGTCTTTCAGATGCCTACCGGAGCAATGTAAAAACTACCAGGAGAACTCCTGTCTGGCACCTTCCCCGGTGGAGTTGTGCAGGGGGTGTCTGTGAAACATTTTGTCACCGGCCGACTCCAAAAATCAGCGGTTCCCCATCTCAGCCCAGAAAGCTGGTAGAACAACTTTTGTGGTGTCTTTCAGCTGCCTACCAAGGTAGTGTAAAAACTACTAAGAGAACTCCTGTCTGGCACCTTCCCCGGTGGAGTTGTGCATGGGGTGTGTTTGGAACATTTTGTCACCGGCCGAGTCCAAAATTCAGCTGTTCCCCATCTCAGCCCAGAAAGCAGGTAGAACAACTTTTGTGGTGTCTTTCAGATGCCTACCAAGGTAGTGTAAAAACCACCAGGAGAACTCCTGTCTGGCACCTTCCCCGGTGGAGTTGTGCATGGGGTGTCTGTGAAACATTTTGTCACCGGCCGACTCCAAAAATCAGCGGTTCCCCATCTCAGCCCAGAAAGCAGGTAGAACAACTTTTGTGGTGTCTTTCAGATGCCTACCAAGGTAGTGTAAAAACTACCAGGAGAACTCCTGTCTGGCACCTTCCCCGGTGGAGTTGTGCAGGGGGTGTGTTTGGAACATTTTATCACCAGCCGAGTCCAAAATTCAGCTGTTCCCCATCTCAGCCCAGAAAGCAGGTAGAACAACTTTTGTGGTGTCTTTCAGATGCCTACCAAGGTAGTGTAAAAACTACTAAGAGAACTCCTGTCTGGCACCTTCCCCGGTGGAGTTGTGCATGGGGTGTGTTTGGAACATTTTGTCACCGGCCGAGTCCAAAATTCAGCGATTCCCCATCTCAGCCCAGAAAGCAGGTAGAACAACTTTTGTGGTGTCTTTCAGATGCCTACCAAGGTAGTGTAAAAACTACCAGGAGAACTCCTGTCTGGCACCTTCCCCGGTGGAGTTGTGCAGGGGGTGTGTTTGGAACATTTTGCCACCAGCCGACTCCAAAATTCAGCGGTTCCCCATCTCAGCCCAGAAAGCAGGTAGAACAACTTTTGTGGTGCCTTTCAGATGCCTACCAAGGTAGTGTAAAAACTACTAAGAGAACTCCTGTCTGGCACCTTCCCCGGTGGAGTTGTGCATGGGGTGTGTTTGGAACATTTTGTCACCGGCCGAGTCCAAAATTCAGCGGTTCCCCATCTCAGCCCAGAAAGCAGGTAGAACATCTTTTGTGGTGCCTTTCAGCTGCCTACCGGAGCAATGTAAAAACTACCAGGAGAACTCCTGTCTGGCACCTTCCCCGGTGGAGTTGTGCAGGGGGTGTGTTTGGAACATTTTGCCACCAGCCGACTCCAAAATTCAGCGTTTCCCCATCTCAGCCCACAAAGCAGGTAGAACAACTTTTGTGGTGCCTTTCAAATGCCTACCAAGGTAGTGTAAAAACCACCAGGAGAACTCCTGTCTGGCACCTTCCCCGGTGGAGTTGTGCATGGGGTGTCTGTGAAACATTTTGTCACCGGCCGACTCCAAAAATCAGCGTTTCCCCATCTCAGCCCAGAAAGCAGGTAGAACAACTTTTGTGGTGTCTTTCAGATGCCTACCGGAGCAATGTAAAAACTACCAGGAGAACTCCTGTCTGGCACCTTCCCCGGTGGAGTTGTGCAGGGGGTGTGTTTGGAACATTTTATCACCAGCCGAGTCCAAAATTCAGCTGTTCCCCATCTCAGCCCAGAAAGCAGGTAGAACAACTTTTGTGGTGTCTTTCAGATGCCTACCAAGGTAGTGTAAAAACTACGAAGAGAACTCCTGTCTGGCACCTTCCCCGGTGGAGTTGTGCATGGGGTGTGTTTGGAACATTTTGTCACCGGCCGAGTCCAAAATTCAGCGATTCCCCATCTCAGCCCAGAAAGCAGGTAGAACAACTTTTGTGGTGTCTTTCAGATGCCTACCAAGGTAGTGTAAAAACTACCAGGAGAACTCCTGTCTGGCACCTTCCCCGGTGGAGTTGTGCATGGGGTGTGTTTGGAACATTTTGTCACCAGCCGAGTCCAAAATTCAGCGTTTCCCCATCTCAGCCCAGAAAGCAGGTAGAACAACTTTTGTGGTGTCTTTCAGATGCCTACCAAGGTAGTGTAAAAACTACCAAGAGAACTCCTGTCTGGCACCTTCCCCGGTGGAGTTGTGCATGGGGTGTGTTTGGAACATTTTGTCACCAGCCGACTCCAAAATTCAGCGGTTCCCCATCTCAGCCCAGAAAGCAGGTAGAACAACTTTTGTGGTGTCTTTCAGATGCCTACCGGAGCAATGTAAAAACTACCAGGAGAACTCCTGTCTGGCACCTTCCCCGGTGGAGTTGTGCAGGGGGTGTGTTTGGAACATTTTGTCACCAGCCGAGTCCAAAATTCAGCGTTTCCCCATCTCAGCCCAGAAAGCAGGTACAACAACTTTTGTGGTGTCTTTTAGATGCCTACCAAGGTAGTGTAAAAACTACCAAGAGAACTCCTGTCTGGCACCTTCCCCGGTGGAGTTGTGCATGGGGTGTGTTTGGAACATTTTGTCACCGGCCGAGTCCAAAATTCAGTGGTTCCCCATCTCAGCCCAGAAAGCAGGTAGAACAACTTTTGTGGTGTCTTTCAGATGCCTACCAAGGTAGTGTAAAAACTACCAGGAGAACTCCTGTCTGGCACCTTCCCCGGTGGAGTTGTGCATGGGGTGTGTTTGGAACATTTTGTCACCGGCCGACTCCAAAATTCAGCGTTTCCCCATCTCAGCCCAGAAAGCAGGTAGAACAACTTTTGTGGTGCCTTTCAGATGCCTACCAAGGTAGTGTAAAAACTACCAAGAGAACTCCTGTCTGGCACCTTCCCCGGTGGAGTTGTGCATGGGGTGTGTTTGGAACATTTTGTCAACGGCCGACTCCAAAATTCAGCGTTTCCGCATCTCAGCCCACAAAGCAGGTACAACAACTTTTCTTGTGCCTTTCAGCTGCCTACCAAGGTAGTGTAAAAACTACCAACAGAATTCGTTCCTGGCACCTTCCCCGGTGGAGTTGTGCATGGGGTGTCTGTGGAACATTTTGTCACCGGCCGACTCCAAAATTCAGCGGTTCCCCATCTCAGCCCAGAAAGCAGGAAGAACAACTTTTGTGGTGCCTTTCAAATGCCTACCAAGGTAGTGTAAAAACCACCAGGAGAACTCCTGTCTGGCACCTTCCCCGGTGGAGATGTGCATGGGGTGTCTGTGAAACATTTTGTCACCGGCCGACTCCAAAATTCAGCAGTTCCCCATCTCAGCCCAGAAAGCAGGTAGAACAACTTTTGTGGTGTCTTTCAGATGCCTACCAAGGTAGTGTAAAAACTACCAGGAGAACTCCTGTCTGGCACCTTCCCCGGTGGAGTTGTGCAGGGGGTGTGTTTGGAACATTTTGTCACCGGCCGACTCCAAAATTCAGCGATTCCCCATCTCAGCCCAGAAAGCAGGTAGAACAACTTTTGTGGTGTCTTTCAAATGCCTACCAAGGTAGTGTAAAAACTACCAGGAGAACTCCTGTCTGGCACCTTCCCCGGTGGAGTTGTGCATGGGGTGTGTTTGGAACATTTTGTCACCGGCCGACTCCAAAATTCAGCGGTTCCCCATCTCAGCCCAGAAAGCAGGTAGAACAACTTTTTTGGTGCCTTTCAGATGCCTACCAAGGTAGTGTAAAAACTACCAAGAGAACTCCTGTCTGGCACCTTCCCCGGTGGAGTTGTGCATGGGGTGTGTTTGGAACATTTTGTCAACGGCCGACTCCAAAATTCAGCGGTTCCCCATCTCAGCCCAGAAAGCAGGTACAACAACTTTTCTTGTGCCTTTCAGCTGCCTACCAAGGTAGTGTAAAAACTACCAACAGAATTCGTTCCTGGCTCCTTCCCCGGTGGAGTTGTGCATGGGGTGTCTGTGGAACATTTTGTCACCGGCCGAGTCCAAAATTCAGCGGTTCCCCATCTCAGCCCAGAAAGCAGGTAGAACAACTTTTGTGGTGCCTTTCAAATGCCTACCAAGGTAGTGTAAAAACCACCAGGAGAACTCCTGTCTGGCACCTTCCCCGGTGGAGTTGTGCATGGGGTGTCTGTGAAACATTTTGTCACCGGCCGACTCCAAAATTCAGCGATTCCCCATCTCAGCCCAGAAAGCAGGTAGAACAACTTTTGTGGTGTCTTTCAGATGCCTACCGGAGCAATGTAAAAACTACCAGGAGAACTCCTGTCTGGCACCTTCCCCGGTGGAGTTGTGCAGGGGGTGTGTTTGGAACATTTTGTCACCAGCCGAGTCCAAAATTCAGCGGTTCCCCATCTCAGCCCAGAAAGCAGGTAGAACAACTTTTGTGGTGCCTTTCAGCTGCCTACCAAGGTAGTGTAAAAACTACCAAGAGAACTCCTGTCTGGCACCTTCCCCGGTGGAGTTGTGCAGGGGGTGTGTTTGGAACATTTTGTCACCGGCCGAGTCCAAAATTCAGCGGTTCCCCATCTCAGCCCAGAAAGCAGGAAGAACAACATTTGTGGTGTCTTTCAGATGCCTACCAAGGTAGTGTAAAAACTACCAGGAGAACTCCTGTCTGGCACCTTCCCCGGTGGAGTTGTGCATGGGGTGTGTTTGGAACATTTTGTCACCAGCCGACTCCAAAATTCAGAGTTTCCCCATCTCAGCCCAGAAAGCAGGTAGAACAACTTTTCTTGTGCCTTTCAGCTGCCTACCAAGGTAGTGTAAAAACTACCAACAGAATTCGTTCCTGGCACCTTCCCCGGTGGAGTTGTGCATGGGGTGTGTTTGGAACATTTTGTCACCGGCCGAGTCCAAAATTCAGCGGTTCCCCATCTCAGCCCACAAAGCAGGTAGAACAACTTTTCTTGTGCCTTTCAGCTGCCTACCAAGGTAGTGTAAAAACTACCAAGAGAATTCGTTCCTGGCACCTTCCCCGGTGGAGTTGTGCATGGGGTGTCTGTGGAACATTTTGTCACCGGCCGAGTCCAAAATTCAGCGGTTCCCCATCTCAGCCCAGAAAGCAGGTAGAACAACTTTTGTGGTGTCTTTCAGATGCCTACCGGAGCAATGTAAAAACTACCAGGAGAACTCCTGTCTGGCACCTTCCCCGGTGGAGTTGTGCAGGGGGTGTGTTTGGAACATTTTGTCACCAGCCGAGTCCAAAATTCAGCGGTTCCCCATCTCAGCCCAGAAAGCAGGTAGAACAACTTTTGTGGTGTCTTTCAGATGCCTACCAAGGTAGTGTAAAAACTACCAAGAGAACTCCTGTCTGGCACCTTCCCTGGTGGAGTTGTGCAGGGGGTGTGTTTGGAACATTTTGTCACCGGCCGAGTCCAAAATTCAGCGGTTCCCCATCTCAGCCCAGAAAGCAGGAAGAACAACATTTGTGGTGTCTTTCAGATGCCTACCGGAGCAATGTAAAAACTACCAGGAGAACTCCTGTCTGGCACCTTCCCCGGTGGAGTTGTGCATGGGGTGTGTTTGGAACATTTTATCACCAGCCGAGTCCAAAATTCAGCTGTTCCCCATCTCAGCCCAGAAAGCAGGTAGAACAACTTTTGTGGTGCCTTTCAGCTGCCTACCAAGGTAGTGTAAAAACTACTAAGAGAACTCCTGTCTGGCACCTTCCCCGGTGGAGTTGTGCAGGGGGTGTGTTTGGAACATTTTGTCACCGGCCGAGTCCAAAATTCAGCGGTTCCCCATCTCAGCCCAGAAAGCAGGAAGAACAACATTTGTGGTGTCTTTCAGATGCCTACCAAGGTAGTGTAAAAACTACCAGGAGAACTCCTGTCTGGCACCTTCCCCGGTGGAGTTGTGCAGGGGGTGTGTTTGGAACATTTTGTCACCAGCCGACTCCAAAATTCAGAGTTTCCCCATCTCAGCCCAGAAAGCAGGTAGAACAACTTTTGTGGTGCCTTTCAGCTGCCTACCAAGGTAGTGTAAAAACTACCAACAGAATTCGTTCCTGGCACCTTCCCCGGTGGAGTTGTGCATGGGGTGTGTTTGGAACATTTTGTCACCGGCCGAGTCCAAAATTCAGCGGTTCCCCATCTCAGCCCACAAAGCAGGTAGAACAACTTTTCTTGTGCCTTTCAGCTGCCTACCAAGGTAGTGTAAAAACTACCAAGAGAATTCGTTCCTGGCACCTTCCCCGGTGGAGTTGTGCATAGGGTGTCTGTGGAACATTTTGTCACCGGCCGAGTCCAAAATTCAGCGGTTCCCCATCTCAGCCCAGAAAGCAGGTAGAACAACTTTTGTGGTGTCTTTCAGATGCCTACCGGAGCAATGTAAAAACTACCAGGAGAACTCCTGTCTGGCACCTTCCCCGGTGGAGTTGTGCAGGGGGTGTGTTTGGAACATTTTGTCACCAGCCGAGTCCAAAATTCAGCGGTTCCCCATCTCAGCCCAGAAAGCAGGTAGAACAACTTTTGTGGTGCCTTTCAGCTGCCTACCAAGGTAGTGTAAAAACTACCAAGAGAACTCCTGTCTGGCACCTTCCCCGGTGGAGTTGTGCATGGGGTGTGTTTGGAACATTTTGTCACCGGCCGAGTCCAAAATTCAGCGGTTCCCCATCTCAGCCCAGAAAGCAGGAAGAACAACATTTGTGGTGTCTTTCAGATGCCTACCGGAGCAATGTAAAAACTACCAGGAGAACTCCTGTCTGGCACCTTCCCCGGTGGAGTTGTGCATGGGGTGTGTTTGGAACATTTTATCACCAGCCGAGTCCAAAATTCAGCTGTTCCCCATCTCAGCCCAGAAAGCAGGTAGAACAACTTTTGTGGTGCCTTTCAGCTGCCTACCAAGGTAGTGTAAAAACTACTAAGAGAACTCCTGTCTGGCACCTTCCCCGGTGGAGTTGTGCATGGGGTGTGTTTGGAACATTTTGTCACCGGCCGAGTCCAAAATTCAGCTATTCCCCATCTCAGCCCAGAAAGCAGGTAGAAAAACTTTTGTGGTGTCTTTCAGATGCCTACCAAGGTAGTGTAAAAACTACCAGGAGAACTCCTGTCTGGCACCTTCCCCGGTGGAGTTGTGCAGGGGGTGTGTTTGGAACATTTTGCCACCAGCCGACTCCAAAATTCAGCGGTTCCCCATCTCAGCCCAGAAAGCAGGTAGAACAACTTTTGTGGTGCCTTTCAGATGCCTACCAAGGTAGTGTAAAAACTACTAAGAGAACTCCTGTCTGGCACCTTCCCCGGTGGAGTTGTGCATGGGGTGTGTTTGGAACATTTTGTCACCAGCCGAGTCCAAAATTCAGCGGTTCCCCATCTCAGCCCAGAAAGCAGGTAGAACATCTTTTGTGGTGCCTTTCAGCTGCCTACCGGATCAATGTAAAAACTACCAGGAGAACTCCTGTCTGGCACCTTCCCCGGTGGAGTTGTGCAGGGGGTGTGTTTGGAACATTTTGCCACCAGCCGACTCCAAAATTCAGCGTTTCCCCATCTCAGCCCACAAAGCAGGTAGAACAACTTTTGTGGTGCCTTTCAAATGCCTACCAAGGTAGTGTAAAAACTACCAGGAGAACTCCTGTCTGGCACCTTCCCCGGTGGAGTTGTGCATGGGGTGTCTGTGAAACATTTTGTCACCGGCCGACTCCAAAAATCAGCGGTTCCCCATCTCAGCCCAGAAAGCAGGTAGAACAACTTTTGTGGTGTCTTTCAGATGCCTACCGGAGCAATGTAAAAACTACCAGGAGAACTCCTGTCTGGCACCTTCCCCGGTGGAGTTGTGCAGGGGGTGTGTTTGGAACATTTTGTCACCGGCCGAGTCCAAAATTCAGCGGTTCCCCATCTCAGCCCACAAAGCAGGTAGAACAACTTTTCTTGTGCCTTTCAGCTGCCTACCAAGGTAGTGTAAAAGCTACCAAGAGAATTCGTTCCTGGCACCTTCCCCGGTGGAGTTGTGCATGGGGTGTCTGTGGAACATTTTGTCACCGGCCGAGTCCAAAATTCAGCGGTTCCCCATCTCAGCCCAGAAAGCAGGTAGAACAACTTTTGTGGTGTCTTTCAGATGCCTACCGGAGCAATGTAAAAACTACCAGGAGAACTCCTGTCTGGCACCTTCCCCGGTGGAGTTGTGCATGGGGTGTGTTTGGAACATTTTGTCACCAGCCGAGTCCAAAATTCAGCGGTTCCCCATCTCAGCCCAGAAAGCAGGTAGAACAACTTTTGTGGTGCCTTTCAGCTGCCTACCAAGGTAGTGTAAAAACTACCAAGAGAACTCCTGTCTGGCACCTTCCCCGGTGGAGTTGTGCATGGGGTGTGTTTGGAACATTTTGTCACCAGCCGAGTCCAAAATTCAGCGGTTCCCCATCTCAGCCCAGAAAGCAGGAAGAACAACATTTGTGGTGTCTTTCAGATGCCTACCAAGGTAGTGTAAAAACTACTAAGAGAACTCCTGTCTGGCACCTTCCCCGGTGGAGTTGTGCATGGGGTGTGTTTGGAACATTTTGTCAACGGCCGACTCCAAAATTCAGCGGTTCCCCATCTCAGCCCAGAAAGCAGGTACAACAACTTTTCTTGTGCCTTTCAGCTGCCTACCAAGGTAGTGTAAAAACTACCAAGAGAATTCGTTCCTGGCACCTTCCCCGGTGGAGTTGTGCATGGGGTGTCTGTGGAACATTTTGTCACCGGCCGACTCCAAAATTCAGCCGTTCCCCATCTCAGCCCAGAAAGCAGGTAGAACAACTTTTGTGGTGTCTTTCAGATGCCTACCGGAGCAATGTAAAAACTACCAGGAGAACTCCTGTCTGGCACCTTCCCCGGTGGAGTTGTGCAGGGGGTGTGTTTGGAACATTTTGTCACCGGCCGAGTCCAAAATTCAGCGGTTCCCCATCTCAGCCCACAAAGCAGGTAGAACAACTTTTCTTGTGCCTTTCAGATGCCTACCAAGGTAGTGTAAAAACTACCAACAGAATTCGTTCCTGGCACCTTCCCCGGTGGAGTTGTGCATGGGGTGTGTTTGGAACATTTTGTCACCGGCCGAGTCCAAAATTCAGCGGTTCCCCATCTCAGCCCACAAAGCAGGTAGAACAACTTTTCTTGTGCCTTTCAGCTGCCTACCAAGGTAGTGTAAAAACTACCAAGAGAATTCGTTCCTGGCACCTTCCCCGGTGGAGTTGTGCATGGGGTGTCTGTGGAACATTTTGTCACCGGCCGACTCCAAAATTCAGCGGTTCCCCATCTCAGCCCAGAAAGCAGGTAGAACAACTTTTGTGGTGTCTTTCAGATGCCTACCGGAGCAATGTAAAAACTACCAGGAGAACTCCTGTCTGGCACCTTCCCCGGTGGAGTTGTGCAGGGGGTGTCTGTGAAACATTTTGTCACCGGCCGACTCCAAAAATCAGCGGTTCCCCATCTCAGCCCAGAAAGCTGGTAGAACAACTTTTGTGGTGTCTTTCAGATGCCTACCAAGGTAGTGTAAAAACTACTAAGAGAACTCCTGTCTGGCACCTTCCCCGGTGGAGTTGTGCATGGGGTGTGTTTGGAACATTTTGTCACCGGCCGAGTCCAAAATTCAGCTGTTCCCCATCTCAGCCCAGAAAGCAGGTAGAACAACTTTTGTGGTGTCTTTCAGATGCCTACCAAGGTAGTGTAAAAACCACCAGGAGAACTCCTGTCTGGCACCTTCCCCGGTGGAGTTGTGCATGGGGTGTCTGTGAAACATTTTGTCACCGGCCGACTCCAAAAATCAGCGGTTCCCCATCTCAGCCCAGAAAGCAGGTAGAACAACTTTTGTGGTGTCTTTCAGATGCCTACCAAGGTAGTGTAAAAACTACCAGGAGAACTCCTGTCTGGCACCTTCCCCGGTGGAGTTGTGCAGGGGGTGTGTTTGGAACATTTTATCACCAGCCGAGTCCAAAATTCAGCTGTTCCCGATCTCAGCCCAGAAAGCAGGTAGAACAACTTTTGTGGTGTCTTTCAGATGCCTACCAAGGTAGTGTAAAAACTACTAAGAGAACTCCTGTCTGGCACCTTCCCCGGTGGAGTTGTGCATGGGGTGTGTTTGGAACATTTTGTCACCGGCCGAGTCCAAAATTCAGCGATTCCCCATCTCAGCCCAGAAAGCAGGTAGAAAAACTTTTGTGGTGTCTTTCAGATGCCTACCAAGGTAGTGTAAAAACTACCAGGAGAACTCCTGTCTGGCACCTTCCCCGGTGGAGTTGTGCAGGGGGTGTGTTTGGAACATTTTGCCACCAGCCGAGTCCAAAATTCAGCGTTTCCCCATCTCAGCCCAGAAAGCAGGTAGAACAACTTTTGTGGTGTCTTTCAGATGCCTACCAAGGTAGTGTAAAAACTACCAAGAGAACTCCTGTCTGGCACCTTCCCCGGTGGAGTTGTGCATGGGGTGTGTTTGGAACATTTTGTCACCAGCCGACTCCAAAATTCAGCGTTTCCCCATCTCAGCCCAGAAAGCAGGTAGAACAACTTTTGTGGTGTCTTTCAGATGCCTACCGGAGCAATGTAAAAACTACCAGGAGAACTCCTGTCTGGCACCTTCCCCGGTGGAGTTGTGCAGGGGGTGTGTTTGGAACATTTTGTCACCAGCCGAGTCCAAAATTCAGCGTTTCCCCATCTCAGCCCAGAAAGCAGGTACAACAACTTTTGTGGTGTCTTTTAGATGCCTACCAAGGTAGTGTAAAAACTACCAGGAGAACTCCTGTCTGGCACCTTCCCCGGTGGAGTTGTGCATGGGGTGTGTTTGGAACATTTTGTCACCGGCCGAGTCCAAAATTCAGCGGTTCCCCATCTCAGCCCAGAAAGCAGGTAGAACAACTTTTGTGGTGTCTTTCAGATGCCTACCAAGGTAGTGTAAAAACTACCAGGAGAACTCCTGTCTGGCACCTTCCCCGGTGGAGTTGTGCATGGGGTGTGTTTGGAACATTTTGTCACCGGCCGACTCCAAAATTCAGCGTTTCCCCATCTCAGCCCAGAAAGCAGGTAGAACAACTTTTGTGGTGCCTTTCAGCTGCCTACCAAGGTAGTGTAAAAACTACCAAGAGAACTCCTGTCTGGCACCTTCCCCGGTGGAGTTGTGCATGGGGTGTGTTTGGAACATTTTGTCAACGGCCGACTCCAAAATTCAGCGTTTCCGCATCTCAGCCCACAAAGCAGGTACAACAACTTTTCTTGTGCCTTTCAGCTGCCTACCAAGGTAGTGTAAAAACTACCAACAGAATTCGTTCCTGGCACCTTCCCCGGTGGAGTTGTGCATGGGGTGTCTGTGGAACATTTTGTCACCGGCTGACTCCAAAATTCAGCGGTTCCCCATCTCAGCCCAGAAAGCAGGAAGAACAACTTTTGTGGTGCCTTTCAAATGCCTACCAAGGTAGTGTAAAAACCACCAGGAGAACTCCTGTCTGGCACCTTCCCCGGTGGAGATGTGCATGGGGTGTCTGTGAAACATTTTGTCACCGGCCGACTCCAAAATTCAGCGGTTCCCCATCTCAGCCCAGAAAGCAGGTAGAACAACTTTTGTGGTGTCTTTCAGATGCCTACCAAGGTAGTGTAAAAACTACCAGGAGAACTCCTGTCTGGCACCTTCCCCGGTGGAGTTGTGCAGGGGGTGTGTTTGGAACATTTTGTCACCGGCCGACTCCAAAATTCAGCGATTCCCCATCTCAGCCCAGAAAGCAGGTAGAACAACTTTTGTGGTGTCTTTCAGATGCCTACCAAGGTAGTGTAAAAACTACCAGGAGAACTCCTGTCTGGCACCTTCCGTGGTGGAGTTGTGCATGGGGTGTGTTTGGAACATTTTGTCACCGGCCGACTCCAAAATTCAGCGGTTCCCCATCTCAGCCCAGAAAGCAGGTAGAACAACTTTTTTGGTGCCTTTCAGATGCCTACCAAGGTAGTGTAAAAACTACCAAGAGAACTCCTGTCTGGCACCTTCCCCGGTGGAGTTGTGCATGGGGTGTGTTTGGAACATTTTGTCAACGGCCGACTCCAAAATTCAGCGGTTCCCCATCTCAGCCCACAAAGCAGGTACAACAACTTTTCTTGTGCCTTTCAGCTGCCTACCAAGGTAGTGTAAAAACTACCAACAGAATTCGTTCCTGGCTCCTTCCCCGGTGGAGTTGTGCATGGGGTGTCTGTGGAACATTTTGTCACCGGCCGAGTCCAAAATTCAGCGGTTCCCCATCTCAGCCCAGAAAGCAGGTAGAACAACTTTTGTGGTGCCTTTCAAATGCCTACCAAGGTAGTGTAAAAACCACCAGGAGAACTCCTGTCTGGCACCTTCCCCGGTGGAGTTGTGCATGGGGTGTCTGTGAAACATTTTGTCACCGGCCGACTCCAAAATTCAGCGATTCCCCATCTCAGCCCAGAAAGCAGGTAGAACAACTTTTGTGGTGTCTTTCAGATGCCTACCGGAGCAATGTAAAAACTACCAGGAGAACTCCTGTCTGGCACCTTCCCCGGTGGAGTTGTGCAGGGGGTGTGTTTGGAACATTTTGTCACCAGCCGAGTCCAAAATTCAGCGGTTCCCCATCTCAGCCCAGAAAGCAGGTAGAACAACTTTTGTGGTGCCTTTCAGCTGCCTACCAAGGTAGTGTAAAAACTACCAAGAGAACTCCTGTCTGGCACCTTCCCCGGTGGAGTTGTGCATGGGGTGTGTTTGGAACATTTTGTCACCGGCCGAGTCCAAAATTCAGCGGTTCCCCATCTCAGCCCAGAAAGCAGGAAGAACAACATTTGTGGTGTCTTTCAGATGCCTACCAAGGTAGTGTAAAAACTACCAGGAGAACTCCTGTCTGGCACCTTCCCCGGTGGAGTTGTGCATGGGGTGTGTTTGGAACATTTTGTCACCAGCCGACTCCAAAATTCAGAGTTTCCCCATCTCAGCCCAGAAAGCAGGTAGAACAACTTTTGTGGTGCCTTTCAGATGCCTACCAAGGTAGTGTAAAAACTACCAACAGAATTCGTTCCTGGCACCTTCCCCGGTGGAGTTGTGCATGGGGTGTGTTTGGAACATTTTGTCACCGGCCGAGTCCAAAATTCAGCGGTTCCCCATCTCAGCCCACAAAGCAGGTAGAACAACTTTTCTTGTGCCTTTCAGCTGCCTACCAAGGTAGTGTAAAAACTACCAAGAGAATTCGTTCCTGGCACCTTCCCCGGTGGAGTTGTGCATGGGGTGTCTGTGGAACATTTTGTCACCGGCCGAGTCCAAAATTCAGCGGTTCCCCATCTCAGCCCAGAAAGCAGGTAGAACAACTTTTGTGGTGTCTTTCAGATGCCTACCGGAGCAATGTAAAAACTACCAGGAGAACTCCTGTCTGGCACCTTCCCCGGTGGAGTTGTGCAGGGGGTGTGTTTGGAACATTTTGTCACCAGCCGAGTCCAAAATTCAGCGGTTCCCCATCTCAGCCCAGAAAGCAGGTAGAACAACTTTTGTGGTGCCTTTCAGCTGCCTACCAAGGTAGTGTAAAAACTACCAAGAGAACTCCTGTCTGGCACCTTCCCCGGTGGAGTTGTGCATGGGGTGTGTTTGGAACATTTTGTCACCGGCCGAGTCCAAAATTCAGCGGTTCCCCATCTCAGCCCAGAAAGCAGGAAGAACAACATTTGTGGTGTCTTTCAGATGCCTACCAAGGTAGTGTAAAAACTACCAGGAGAACTCCTGTCTGGCACCTTCCCCGGTGGAGTTGTGCATGGGGTGTGTTTGGAACATTTTGTCAACGGCCGACTCCAAAATTCAGCGGTTCCCCATCTCAGCCCACAAAGCAGGTACAACAACTTTTCTTGTGCCTTTCAGCTGCCTACCAAGGTAGTGTAAAAACTACCAACAGAATTCGTTCCTGGCACCTTCCCCGGTGGAGTTGTGCATGGGGTGTCTGTGGAACATTTTGTCACCGGCCGACTCCAAAATTCAGCCGTTCCCCATCTCAGCCCAGAAAGCAGGTAGAACAACTTTTGTGGTGTCTTTCAGATGCCTACCGGAGCAATGTAAAAACTACCAGGAGAACTCCTGTCTGGCACCTTCCCCGGTGGAGTTGTGCAGGGGGTGTGTTTGGAACATTTTGTCACCAGCCGAGTCCAAAATTCAGCGTTTCCCCATCTCAGCCCAGAAAGCAGGTAGAACAACTTTTGTGGTGTCTTTCAGATGCCTACCAAGGTAGTGTAAAAACTACCAGGAGAACTCCTGTCTGGCACCTTCCCCGGTGGAGTTGTGCAGGGGGTGTGTTTGGAACATTTTGTCACCGGCCGACTCCAAAAATCAGCGGTTCCCCATCTCAGCCCACAAAGCAGGTAGAACAACTTTTCTTGTGCCTTTCAGCTGCCTACCAAGGTAGTGTAAAAACTACCAACAGAATTCGTTCCTGGCACCTTCCCCGGTGGAGTTGTGCAGGGGGTGTGTTTGGAACATTTTATCACCAGCCGAGTCCAAAATTCAGCGGTTCCCCATCTCAGCCCAGAAAGCAGGTAGAACAACTTTTGTGGTGTCTTTCAGATGCCTACCAAGGTAGTGTAAAAACTACTAAGAGAACTCCTGTCTGGCACCTTCCCCGGTGGAGTTGTGCATGGGGTGTGTTTGGAACATTTTGTCACCGGCCGAGTCCAAAATTCAGCGATTCCCCATCTCAGCCCAGAAAGCAGGTAGAAAAACTTTTGTGGTGTCTTTCAGATGCCTACCAAGGTAGTGTAAAAACTACCAGGAGAACTCCTGTCTGGCACCTTCCCCGGTGGAGTTGTGCAGGGGGTGTGTTTGGAACATTTTGCCACCAGCCGACTCCAAAATTCAGCGGTTCCCCATCTCAGCCCAGAAAGCAGGTAGAACAACTTTTGTGGTGCCTTTCAGATGCCTACCAAGGTAGTGTAAAAACTACTAAGAGAACTCCTGTCTGGCACCTTCCCCGGTGGAGTTGTGCATGGGGTGTGTTTGGAACATTTTGTCACCAGCCGAGTCCAAAATTCAGCGTTTCCCCATCTCAGCCCAGAAAGCAGGTAGAACATCTTTTGTGGTGCCTTTCAGCTGCCTACCGGATCAATGTAAAAACTACCAGGAGAACTCCTGTCTGGCACCTTCCCCGGTGGAGTTGTGCAGGGGGTGTGTTTGGAACATTTTGCCACCAGCCGACTCCAAAATTCAGCGTTTCCCCATCTCAGCCCAGAAAGCAGGTAGAACAACTTTTGTGGTGCCTTTCAAATGCCTACCAAGGTAGTGTAAAAACCACCAGGAGAACTCCTGTCTGGCACCTTCCCCGGTGGAGTTGTGCATGGGGTGTGTTTGGAACATTTTGTCACCGGCCGACTCCAAAAATCAGCGGTTCCCCATCTCAGCCCAGAAAGCAGGTAGAACAACTTTTGTGGTGTCTTTCAGATGCCTACCGGAGCAATGTAAAAACTACCAGGAGAACTCCTGTCTGGCACCTTCCCCGGTGGAGTTGTGCAGGGGGTGTGTTTGGAACATTTTATCACCAGCCGAGTCCAAAATTCAGCGATTCCCCATCTCAGCCCAGAAAGCAGGTAGAACAACTTTTGTGGTGTCTTTCAGATGCCTACCAAGGTAGTGTAAAAACTACGAAGAGAACTCCTGTCTGGCACCTTCCCCGGTGGAGTTGTGCATGGGGTGTGTTTGGAACATTTTGTCACCGGCCGACTCCAAAATTCAGCGATTCCCCATCTCAGCCCAGAAAGCAGGTAGAACAACTTTTGTGGTGTCTTTCAGATGCCTACCAAGGTAGTGTAAAAACTACCAGGAGAACTCCTGTCTGGCACCTTCCCCGGTGGAGTTGTGCATGGGGTGTGTTTGGAACATTTTGTCACCAGCCGACTCCAAAATTCAGCGTTTCCCCATCTCAGCCCAGAAAGCAGGTAGAACAACTTTTGTGGTGTCTTTCAGATGCCTACCAAGGTAGTGTAAAAACTACCAAGAGAACTCCTGTCTGGCACCTTCCCCGGTGGAGTTGTGCATGGGGTGTGTTTGGAACATTTTGTCACCAGCCGAGTCCAAAATTCAGCGTTTCCCCATCTCAGCCCAGAAAGCAGGTAGAACAACTTTTGTGGTGTCTTTCAGATGCCTACCGGAGCAATGTAAAAACTACCAGGAGAACTCCTGTCTGGCACCTTCCCCGGTGGAGTTGTGCATGGGGTGTGTTTGGAACATTTTGTCACCAGCCGAGTCCAAAATTCAGCGGTTCCCCATCTCAGCCCACAAAGCAGGTACAACAACTTTTCTTGTGCCTTTCAGCTGCCTACCAAGGTAGTGTAAAAACTACCAACAGAATTCGTTCCTGGCACCTTCCCCGGTGGAGTTGTGCATGGGGTGTCTGTGGAACATTTTGTCACCGGCCGACTCCAAAATTCAGCGGTTCCCCATCTCAGCCCAGAAAGCAGGAAGAACAACTTTTGTGGTGCCTTTCAAATGCCTACCAAGGTAGTGTAAAAACTACCAGGAGAACTCCTGTCTGGCACCTTCCCCGGTGGAGTTGTGCATGGGGTGTGTTTGGAACATTTTGTCAACGGCCGACTCCAAAATTCAGCGGTTCCCCATCTCAGCCCACAAAGCAGGAAGAACAACTTTTGTGGTGTCTTTCAGCTGCCTACCAAGGTAGTGTAAAAACTACCAACAGAATTCGTTCCTGGCACCTTCCCCGGTGGAGTTGTGCATGGGGTGTCTGTGGAACATTTTGTCACCGGCCGACTCCAAAATTCAGCCGTTCCCCATCTCAGCCCAGAAAGCAGGTAGAACAACTTTTGTGGTGTCTTTCAGATGCCTACCGGAGCAATGTAAAAACTACCAGGAGAACTCCTGTCTGGCACCTTCCCCGGTGGAGTTGTGCAGGGGGTGTGTTTGGAACATTTTGTCACCAGCCGAGTCCAAAATTCAGCGTTTCCCCATCTCAGCCCAGAAAGCAGGTAGAACAACTTTTGTGGTGTCTTTCAGATGCCTACCAAGGTAGTGTAAAAACTACCAGGAGAACTCCTGTCTGGCACCTTCCCCGGTGGAGTTGTGCAGGGGGTGTGTTTGGAACATTTTGTCACCGGCCGACTCCAAAAATCAGCGGTTCCCCATCTCAGCCCACAAAGCAGGTAGAACAACTTTTGTGGTGTCTTTCAGATGCCTACCAAGGTAGTGTAAAAACTACTAAGAGAACTCCTGTCTGGCACCTTCCCCGGTGGAGTTGTGCATGGGGTGTGTTTGGAACATTTTGTCACCAGCCGAGTCCAAAATTCAGCGGTTCCCCATCTCAGCCCAGAAAGCAGGTAGAAGAACTTTTGTGGTGTCTTTTAGATGCCTACCAAGGTAGTGTAAAAACTACCAAGAGAACTCCTGTCTGGCACCTTCCCCGGTGGAGTTGTGCATGGGGTGTGTTTGGAACATTTTGTCACCGGCCGAGTCCAAAATTCAGCGGTTCCCCATCTCAGCCCAGAAAGCAGGTAGAACAACTTTTGTGGTGTCTTTCAGATGCCTACCAAGGTAGTGTAAAAACTACCAGGAGAACTCCTGTCTGGCACCTTCCCCGGTGGAGTTGTGCATGGGGTGTGTTTGGAACATTTTGTCACCGGCCGACTCCAAAATTCAGCGGTTCCCCATCTCAGCCCAGAAAGCAGGTAGAACAACTTTTGTGGTGTCTTTCAGATGCCTACCGGAGCAATGTAAAAACTACCAGGAGAACTCCTGTCTGGCACCTTCCCCGGTGGAGTTGTGCATGGGGTGTGTTTGGAACATTTTGTCACCAGCCGAGTCCAAAATTCAGCGGTTCCCCATCTCAGCCCACAAAGCAGGTACAACAACTTTTCTTGTGCCTTTCAGCTGCCTACCAAGGTAGTGTAAAAACTACCAACAGAATTCGTTCCTGGCACCTTCCCCGGTGGAGTTGTGCATGGGGTGTCTGTGGAACATTTTGTCACCGGCCGACTCCAAAATTCAGCGGTTCCCCATCTCAGCCCAGAAAGCAGGAAGAACAACTTTTGTGGTGCCTTTCAAATGCCTACCAAGGTAGTGTAAAAACTACCAGGAGAACTCCTGTCTGGCACCTTCCCCGGTGGAGTTGTGCATGGGGTGTGTTTGGAACATTTTGTCAACGGCCGACTCCAAAATTCAGCGGTTCCCCATCTCAGCCCACAAAGCAGGTACAACAACTTTTCTTGTGCCTTTCAGCTGCCTACCAAGGTAGTGTAAAAACTACCAAGAGAACTCCTGTCTGGCACCTTCCCCGGTGGAGTTGTGCATGGGGTGTCTGTGGAACATTTTGTCACCGGCCGACTCCAAAATTCAGCCGTTCCCCATCTCAGCCCAGAAAGCAGGTAGAACAACTTTTGTGGTGTCTTTCAGATGCCTACCGGAGCAATGTAAAAACTACCAGGAGAACTCCTGTCTGGCACCTTCCCCGGTGGAGTTGTGCAGGGGGTGTGTTTGGAACATTTTGTCACCGGCCGAGTCCAAAATTCAGCGATTCCCCATCTCAGCCCAGAAAGCAGGTAGAAAAACTTTTGTGGTGTCTTTCAGATGCCTACCAAGGTAGTGTAAAAACTACCAGGAGAACTCCTGTCTGGCACCTTCCCCGGTGGAGTTGTGCAGGGGGTGTGTTTGGAACATTTTGCCACCAGCCGACTCCAAAATTCAGCGGTTCCCCATCTCAGCCCAGAAAGCAGGTAGAACAACTTTTGTGGTGCCTTTCAGATGCCTACCAAGGTAGTGTAAAAACTACTAAGAGAACTCCTGTCTGGCACCTTCCCCGGTGGAGTTGTGCATGGGGTGTGTTTGGAACATTTTGTCACCAGCCGAGTCCAAAATTCAGCGTTTCCCCATCTCAGCCCAGAAAGCAGGTAGAACATCTTTTGTGGTGCCTTTCAGCTGCCTACCGGATCAATGTAAAAACTACCAGGAGAACTCCTGTCTGGCACCTTCCCCGGTGGAGTTGTGCAGGGGGTGTGTTTGGAACATTTTGCCACCAGCCGACTCCAAAATTCAGCGTTTCCCCATCTCAGCCCAGAAAGCAGGTAGAACAACTTTTGTGGTGCCTTTCAAATGCCTACCAAGGTAGTGTAAAAACCACCAGGAGAACTCCTGTCTGGCACCTTCCCCGGTGGAGTTGTGCATGGGGTGTCTGTGAAACATTTTGTCACCGGCCGACTCCAAAAATCAGCGGTTCCCCATCTCAGCCCAGAAAGCAGGTAGAACAACTTTTGTGGTGTCTTTCAGATGCCTACCGGAGCAATGTAAAAACTACCAGGAGAACTCCTGTCTGGCACCTTCCCCGGTGGAGTTGTGCAGGGGGTGTGTTTGGAACATTTTATCACCAGCCGAGTCCAAAATTCAGCGATTCCCCATCTCAGCCCAGAAAGCAGGTAGAACAACTTTTGTGGTGTCTTTCAGATGCCTACCAAGGTAGTGTAAAAACTACGAAGAGAACTCCTGTCTGGCACCTTCCCCGGTGGAGTTGTGCATGGGGTGTGTTTGGAACATTTTGTCACCGGCCGACTCCAAAATTCAGCGATTCCCCATCTCAGCCCAGAAAGCAGGTAGAACAACTTTTGTGGTGTCTTTCAGATGCCTACCAAGGTAGTGTAAAAACTACCAGGAGAACTCCTGTCTGGCACCTTCCCCGGTGGAGTTGTGCATGGGGTGTGTTTGGAACATTTTGTCACCAGCCGAGTCCAAAATTCAGCGTTTCCCCATCTCAGCCCAGAAAGCAGGTAGAACAACTTTTGTGGTGTCTTTCAGATGCCTACCAAGGTAGTGTAAAAACTACCAAGAGAACTCCTGTCTGGCACCTTCCCCGGTGGAGTTGTGCATGGGGTGTGTTTGGAACATTTTGTCACCAGCCGAGTCCAAAATTCAGCGTTTCCCCATCTCAGCCCAGAAAGCAGGTAGAACAACTTTTGTGGTGTCTTTCAGATGCCTACCGGAGCAATGTAAAAACTACCAGGAGAACTCCTGTCTGGCACCTTCCCCGGTGGAGTTGTGCATGGGGTGTGTTTGGAACATTTTGTCACCAGCCGAGTCCAAAATTCAGCGGTTCCCCATCTCAGCCCAGAAAGCAGGTAGAAGAACTTTTGTGGTGTCTTTTAGATGCCTACCAAGGTAGTGTAAAAACTACCAAGAGAACTCCTGTCTGGCACCTTCCCCGGTGGAGTTGTGCATGGGGTGTGTTTGGAACATTTTGTCACCGGCCGAGTCCAAAATTCAGCGGTTCCCCATCTCAGCCCAGAAAGCAGGTAGAACAACTTTTGTGGTGTCTTTCAGATGCCTACCAAGGTAGTGTAAAAACTACCAGGAGAACTCCTGTCTGGCACCTTCCCCGGTGGAGTTGTGCATGGGGTGTGTTTGGAACATTTTGTCACCGGCCGACTCCAAAATTCAGCGTTTCCCCATCTCAGCCCAGAAAGCAGGTAGAACAACTTTTGTGGTGCCTTTCAGATGCCTACCAAGGTAGTGTAAAAACTACCAAGAGAACTCCTGTCTGGCACCTTCCCCGGTGGAGTTGTGCATGGGGTGTGTTTGGAACATTTTGTCAACGGCCGACTCCAAAATTCAGCGTTTCCGCATCTCAGCCCACAAAGCAGGTACAACAACTTTTCTTGTGCCTTTCAGCTGCCTACCAAGGTAGTGTAAAAACTACCAACAGAATTCGTTCCTGGCACCTTCCCCGGTGGAGTTGTGCATGGGGTGTCTGTGGAACATTTTGTCACCGGCCGACTCCAAAATTCAGCGGTTCCCCATCTCAGCCCAGAAAGCAGGAAGAACAACTTTTGTGGTGCCTTTCAAATGCCTACCAAGGTAGTGTAAAAACCACCAGGAGAACTCCTGTCTGGCACCTTCCCCGGTGGAGATGTGCATGGGGTGTCTGTGAAACATTTTGTCACCGGCCGACTCCAAAATTCAGCGGTTCCCCATCTCAGCCCAGAAAGCAGGTAGAACAACTTTTGTGGTGTCTTTCAGATGCCTACCAAGGTAGTGTAAAAACTACCAGGAGAACTCCTGTCTGGCACCTTCCCCGGTGGAGTTGTGCAGGGGGTGTGTTTGGAACATTTTGTCACCGGCCGACTCCAAAATTCAGCGATTCCCCATCTCAGCCCAGAAAGCAGGTAGAACAACTTTTGTGGTGTCTTTCAGATGCCTACCAAGGTAGTGTAAAAACTACCAAGAGAACTCCTGTCTGGCACCTTCCCCGGTGGAGTTGTGCATGGGGTGTGTTTGGAACATTTTGTCAACGGCCGACTCCAAAATTCAGCGGTTCCCCATCTCAGCCCACAAAGCAGGTACAACAACTTTTCTTGTGCCTTTCAGCTGCCTACCAAGGTAGTGTAAAAACTACCAACAGAATTCGTTCCTGGCACCTTCCCCGGTGGAGTTGTGCATGGGGTGTGTTTGGAACATTTTGTCACCAGCCGAGTCCAAAATTCAGCGTTTCCCCATCTCAGCCCAGAAAGCAGGTAGAACAACTTTTCTTGTGCCTTTCAGCTGCCTACCAAGGTAGTGTAAAAACTACCAAGAGAACTCCTGTCTGGCACCTTCCCCGGTGGAGTTGTGCAGGGGGTGTGTTTGGAACATTTTGTCACCAGCCGACTCCAAAATTCAGCGTTTCCCCATCTCAGCCCAGAAAGCAGGTAGAACAACTTTTGTGGTGTCTTTCAGATGCCTACCGGAGCAATGTAAAAACTACTAAGAGAACTCCTGTCTGGCACCTTCCCCGGTGGAGTTGTGCAGGGGGTGTGTTTGGAACATTTTGTCACCAGCCGACTCCAAAATTCAGCGGTTCCCCATCTCAGCCCAGAAAGCAGGTAGAACAACTTTTGTGGTGTCTTTCAGATGCCTACCAAGGTAGTGTAAAAACTACCAGGAGAACTCCTGTCTGGCACCTTCCCCGGTGGAGTTGTGCATGGGGTGTGTTTGGAACATTTTGTCACCAGCCGACTCCAAAATTCAGCGGTTCCCCATCTCAGCCCAGAAAGCAGGTAGAACAACTTTTGTGGTGTCTTTCAGATGCCTACAAAGGTAGTGTAAAAACTACCAGGAGAACTCCTGTCTGGCACCTTCCCCGGTGGAGTTGTGCATGGGGTGTGTTTGGAACATTTTGTCACCAGCCGACTCCAAAATTCAGCGGTTCCCCATCTCAGCCCAGAAAGCAGGTAGAACAACTTTTGTGGTGTCTTTCAGATGCCTACCAAGGTAGTGTAAAAACTACCAGGAGAACTCCTGTCTGGCACCTTCCCCGGTGGAGTGGTGCATGGGGTGTGTTTGGAACATTTTGTCACCGGCCGAGTCCAAAATTCAGCGATTCCCCATCTCAGCCCAGAAAGCAGGTAGAACAACTTTTGTGGTGTCTTTCAGATGCCTACCAAGGTAGTGTAAAAACTATCAAGAGAACTCCTGTCTGGCGCCTTCCCCGGTGGAGTTGTGCATGGGGTGTGTTTGGAACATTTTGTCACCGGCCGACTCCAAAAATCAGCGGTTCCCCATCTCAGCCCAGAAAGCAGGTAGAACAACTTTTGTGGTGTCTTTCAGATGCCTACCGGAGCAATGTAAAAACTACCAGGAGAACTCCTGTCTGGCACCTTCCCCGGTGGAGTTGTGCAGGGGGTGTGTTTGGAACATTTTTCACCAGCCGAGTCCAAAATTCAGCGTTTCCCCATCTCAGCCCAGAAAGCAGGTAGAACAACTTTTGTGGTGCCTTTCAGCTGCCTACCAAGGTAGTGTAAAAACTATCAAGAGAACTCCTGTCTGGCACCTTCCCCGGTGGAGTTGTGCATGGGGTGTGTTTGGAACATTTTGTCACCGGCCGACTCCAAAATTCAGCGGTTCCCCATCTCAGCCCAGAAAGCAGGTAGAACAACTTTTCTTGTGCCTTTCAGCTGCCTACCAAGGTAGTGTGAAAACTACGAGGAGAACTCCTGTCTGGCACCTTCCCCGGTGGAGTTGTGCATGGGCTGTGTTTGGAACATTTTGTCACCGGCCGACTCCAAAATTCAGCGTTTCCCCATCTCAGCCCAGAAAGCAGGTAGAACAACTTTTGTGGTGTCTTTTAGATGCCTACCAAGGTAGTGTAAAAACTACCAAGAGAACTCCTTTCTGGCACCTTCCCCGGTGGAGTTGTGCATGGGGTGTGTTTGGAACATTTTGTCACCGGCCGACTCCAAAATTCAGCGTTTCCCCATCTCAGCCCAGAAAGCAGGTAGAACAACTTTTGTGGTGCCTTTCAGCTGCCTACCAAGGTAGTGTAAAAACTACCAGGAGAACTCCTGTCTGGCACCTTCCCCGGTGGAGTTGTGCATGGGGTGTGTTTGGAACATTTTGTCACCAGCCGACTCCAAAATTCAGCGTTTCCCCATCTCAGCCCAGAAAGCAGGTAGAACAACTTTTGTGGTGCCTTTCAGCTGCCTACCAAGGAAGTGTAAAAACTACCAAGAGAACTCTTGTCTGGCACCTTCCCCGGTGGAGTTGTGCATGGGGTGTGTTTGGAACATTTTGTCACCGGCCGACTCCAAAATTCAGCGTTTCCCCATCTCAGCCCAGAAAGCAGGTAAAACAACTTTTGTGGTGTCGTTCAGATGCCTACCAAGGTAGTGTAAAAACTACTAAGAGAACTCCTGTCTGGCACCTTCCCCGGTGGAGTTGTGCATGGGGTGTGTTTGGAACATTTTGTCACCGGCCGAGTCCAAAATTCAGCGATTCCCCATCTCAGCCCAGAAAGCAGGTAGAACAACTTTTCTTGTGCCTTTCAGCTGCCTACCAAGGTAGTGTAAAAACTACCAAGAGAACTCCTGTCTGGCACCTTCCCCGGTGGAGTTGTGCATGGGGTGTGTTTGGAACATTTTGTCACCAGCCGAGTCCAAAATTCAGCGTTTCCCCATCTCAGCCCAGAAAGCAGGTAGAACAACTTTTGTGGTGCCTTTCAGATGCCTACCAAGGTAGTGTAAAAACTACCAGGAGAACTCCTGTCTGGCACCTTCCCCGGTGGAGTTGTGCATGGGGTGTGTTTGGAACATTTTGTCACCAGCCGACTCCAAAATTCAGCGGTTCCCCATCTCAGCCCAGAAAGCAGGAAGAACAACTTTTGTGGTGTCTTTCAGATGCCTACCAAGGTAGTGTAAAAACTACCAGGAGAACTCCTGTCTGGCACCTTCCCCGGTGGAGTTGTGCATGGGGTGTGTTTGGAACATTTTGTCACCAGCCGAGTCCAAAATTCAGCGTTTCCCCATCTCAGCCCAGAAAGCAGGTAGAACAACTTTTGTGGTGCCTTTCAGCTGCCTACCAAGGTAGTGTAAAAACTACCAAGAGAACTCCTGTCTGGCACCTTCCCCGGTGGAGTTGTGCATGGGGTGTGTTTGGAACATTTTGTCACCAGCCGAGTCCAAAATTCAGCGTTTCCCCATCTGAGCCCAGAAAGCAGGTAGAACAACTTTTGTGGTGTCTTTCAGATGCCTACCAAGGTAGTGTAAAAACTACCAGGGGAACTCCTGTCTGGCACCTTCCCCGGTGGAGTTGTGCATGGGGTGTGTTTGGAACATTTTGTCACCAGCCGAGTCCAAAATTCAGCGATTCCCCATCTCAGCCCAGAAAGCAGGTAGAACAACTTTTGTGGTGCCTTTCAGATGCCTACCAAGGTAGTGTAAAAACTACCAGGAGAACTCCTGTCTGGCACCTTCCCCGGTGGAGTTGTGCATGGGGTGTGTTTGGAACATTTTGTCACCAGCCGACTCCAAAATTCAGCTGTTCCCCATCTCAGCCCAGAAAGCAGGTAGAAGAACTTTTGTGGTGCCTTTCAAATGCCTACCAAGGTAGTGTAAAATCTATCCAACAGAACTCCTGTCTGGCACCTTCCCCGGTGGAGTTGTGCAGGGGGTGTGTTTGGAACATTTTGTCACCGGCCGACTCCAAAATTCAGCGGTTCCCCATCTCAGCCCAGAAAGCAGGAAGAACAACTTTTGTGGTGCCTTTCAAATGCCTACCAAGGTAGTGTAAAAACTACCAAGAGAACTCCTGTCTGGCACCTTCCCCGGTGGAGTTGTGCATGGGGTGTGTTTGGAACATTTTGTCACCGGCCGACTCCAAAATTCAGCGTTTCCCCATCTCAGCCCAGAAAGCAGGTAGAACAACATTTGTGGTGCCTTTCAGCTGCCTACCAAGGTAGTGTAAAAACTACAAGGAGAACTCTTCTCTGGCACCTTCCCCGGTGGAGTTGTGCATGGGGTGTGTTTGGAACATTTTGTCACCGGCCGACTCCAAAATTCAGCGGTTCCCCATCTCAGCCCAGAAAGCAGGTAGAACAACTTTTGTGGTGTCTTTCAGATGCCTACCGGAGCAATGTAAAAACTACCAGGAGAACTCCTGTCTGGCACCTTCCCCGGTGGAGTTGTGCAGGGGGTGTGTTTGGAACATTTTGTCACCAGCCGACTCCAAAATTCAGCGGTTCCCCATCTCAGCCCAGAAAGCAGGTAGAACAACTTTTGTGGTGTCTTTGAGGTGCCTACCAAGGTAGTGTAAAAACTACCAGGAGAACTCCTGTCTGGCACCTTCCCCGGTGGAGTTGTGCAGGGGGTGTGTTTGGAACATTTTGTCACCGGCCGACTCCAAAATTCAGCGGTTCCCCATCTCAGCCCAGAAAGCAGGTAGAACAACTTTTGTGGTGCCTTTCAGCTGCCTACCAAGGTAGTGTAAAAACTACAAGGAGAACTCTTCTCTGGCACCTTCCCCGGTGGAGTTGTGCATGGGGTGTGTTTGGAACATTTTGTCACCGGCCGACTCCAAAATTCAGCGGTTCCCCATCTCAGCCCAGAAAGCAGGTAGAACAACTTCTGTGGTGTCTTTCAGATGCCTACCAAGGTAGTGTAAAAACTACCAAGAGAACTCCTGTCTGGCACCTTCCCCGGTGGAGTTTTGCATGGGGTGTGTTTGGAACATTTTGTCACCAGCCGAGTCCAAAATTCAGCGATTCCCCATCTCAGCCCAGAAAGCAGGTAGAACAACTTCTGTGGTGTCTTTCAGATGCCTACCGGAGCAATGTAAAAACTACCAGGAGAACTCCTGTCTGGCACCTTCCCCGGTGGAGTTGTGCATGGGGTGTGTTTGGAACATTTTGTCACCAGCCGACTCCAAAATTCAGCGGTTCCCCATCTCAGCCCAGAAAGCAGGTAGAACAACTTTTGTGGTGTCTTTCAGATGCCTACCAAGGTAGTGTAAAAACTACCAGGAGAACTCCTGTCTGGCACCTTCCCCGGTGGAGTTGTGCATGGGGTGTGTTTGGAACATTTTGTCACCGGCCGAGTCCAAAATTCAGCGTTTACCCATCTCAGCCCAGAAAGCAGGTAGAACAACTTTTGTGGTGTCTTTCAGATGCCTACCAAGGTAGTGTAAAAACTATCAAGAGAACTCCTGTCTGGCACCTTCCCCGGTGGAGTTGTGCATGGGGTGTGTTTGGAACATTTTGTCACCGGCCGACTCCAAAATTCAGCGTTTCCCCATCTCAGCCCAGAAAGCAGGTAGAACAACTTTTGTGGTGTCTTTCAGATGCCTACCAAGGTAGTGTAAAATCTACCAGGAGAACTCCTGTCTGGCACCTTCCCCGGTGGAGTTGTGCATGGGGTGTGTTTGGAACATTTTGTCACCGGCCGACTCCAAAATTCAGCGTTTCCCCATCTCAGCCCAGAAAGCAGGTAGAACAACTTTTGTGGTGCCTTTCAGCTGCCTACCAAGGTAGTGTATAAACTACCAGGAGAACTCTTGTCTGGCACCTTCCCCGGTGGAGTTGTGCATGGGGTGTGTTTGGAACATTTTGTCACCGGCCGACTCCAAAATTCAGCGGTTCCCCATCTCAGCCCAGAAAGCAGGTAGAACAACTTTTGTGGTGTCTTTCAGATGCCTACCAAGGTAGTGTAAAAACTACCAGGAGAACTCCTGTCTGGCACCTTCCCCGGTGGAGTTGTGCAGGGGGTGTGTTTGGAACATTTTGTCACCAGCCGAGTCCAAAATTCAGCGGTTCCCCATCTCAGCCCAGAAAGCAGGTAGAACAACTTTTGTGGTGTCTTTGAGGTGCCTACCAAGGTAGTGTAAAAACTACCAGGAGAACTCCTGTCTGGCACCTTCCCCGGTGGAGTTGTGCATGGGGTGTGTTTGGAACATTTTGTCACCGGCCGACTCCAAAATTCAGCGGTTCCCCATCTCAGCCCAGAAAGCAGGTAGAACAACTTTTGTGGTGCCTTTCAGATGCCTACCAAGGTAGTGTAAAAACTACGAGGAGAACTCCTGTCTGGCACCTTCCCCGGTGGAGTTGTGCAGGGGGTGTGTTTGGAACATTTTGTCACCAGCCGACTCCAAAATTCAGCGTTTCCCCATCTCAGCCCAGAAAGCAGGTAGAACAACTTTTGTGGTGTCTTTCAGATGCCTACCGGAGCAATGTAAAAACTACCAGGAGAACTCCTGTCTGGCACCTTCCCCGGTGGAGTTGTGCATGGGGTGTGTTTGGAACATTTTGTCACCAGCCGACTCCAAAATTCAGCGGTTCCCCATCTCAGCCCAGAAAGCAGGTAGAACAACTTTTGTGGTGTCTTTCAGATGCCTACCAAGGTAGTGTAAAAACTACCAGGAGAACTCCTGTCTGGCACCTTCCCCGGTGGAGTTGTGCATGGGGTGTGTTTGGAACATTTTGTCACCGGCCGAGTCCAAAATTCAGCGTTTCCCCATCTCAGCCCAGAAAGCAGGTAGAACAACTTTTGTGGTGCCTTTCAGATGCCTACCAAGGTAGTGTAAAAACTACCAGGAGAACTCCTGTCTGGCACCTTCCCCGGTGGAGTTGTGCATGGGGTGTGTTTGGAACATTTTGTCACCAGCCGAGTCCAAAATTCAGCGTTTCCCCATCTGAGCCCAGAAAGCAGGTAGAACAACTTTTGTGGTGTCTTTCAGATGCCTACCAAGGTAGTGTAAAAACTACCAGGGGAACTCCTGTCTGGCACCTTCCCCGGTGGAGTTGTGCATGGGGTGTGTTTGGAACATTTTGTCACCAGCCGACTCCAAAATTCAGCGGTTCCCCATCTCAGCCCAGAAAGCAGGTAGAACAACTTTTGAGGTGTCTTTCAGATGCCTACCGGAGCAATGTAAAATCTACCAGGAGAACTCCTGTCTGGCACCTTCCCCGGTGGAGTTGTGCATGGGGTGTGTTTGGAACATTTTGTCACCGGCCGACTCCAAAATTCAGCGGTTCCCCATCTCAGCCCAGAAAGCAGGTAGAACAACTTTTGTGGTGTCTTTTAGATGCCTACCAAGGTAGTGTAAAAACTACCAAGAGAACTCCTGTCTGGCACCTTCCCCGGTGGAGTTGTGCATGGGGTGTGTTTGGAACATTTTGTCACCAGCCGAGTCCAAAATTCAGCGGTTCCCCATCTCAGCCCAGAAAGCAGGTAAAACAACTTTTGTGGTGTCTTTTAGATGCCTACCAAGGTAGTGTAAAAACTACCAAGAGAACTCCTGTCTGGCACCTTCCCCGGTGGAGTTGTGCATGGGGTGTGTTTGGAACATTTTGTCACCGGCCGACTCCAAAATTCAGCCGTTCCCCATCTCAGCCCAGAAAGCAGGAAGAACAACTTTTGTGGTGCCTTTCAGCTGCCTACCAAGGTAGTGTAAAAACTACCAAGAGAACTCCTGTCTGGCACCTTCCCCGGTGGAGTTGTGCATGGGGTGTGTTTGGAACATTTTGTCACCAGCCGACTCCAAAATTCAGCGGTTCCCCATCTCAGCCCAGAAAGCAGGTAAAACAACTTTTGTGGTGTCTTTTAGATGCCTACCAAGGTAGTGTAAAAACTACCAAGAGAACTCCTGTCTGGCACCTTCCCCGGTGGAGTTGTGCATGGGGTGTGTTTGGAACATTTTGTCACCGGCCGACTCCAAAATTCAGCCGTTCCCCATCTCAGCCCAGAAAGCAGGAAGAACAACTTTTGTGGTGCCTTCCAGCTGCCTACCAAGGTAGTGTAAAAACTACCAAGAGAACTCCTGTCTGGCACCTTCCCCGGTGGAGTTGTGCATGGGGTGTGTTTGGAACATTTTGTCACCGGCCGACTCCAAAATTCAGCCGTTCCCCATCTCAGCCCAGAAAGCAGGAAGAACAACTTTTGTGGTGCCTTTCAAATGCCTACCAAGGTAGTGTAAAAACTACCAAGAGAACTCCTGTCTGGCACCTTCCCCGGTGGAGTTGTGCATGGGGTGTGTTTGGAACATTTTGTCACCAGCCGACTCCAAAATTCAGCGGTTCCCCATCTCAGCCCAGAAAGCAGGTAAAACAACTTTTGTGGTGTCTTTTAGATGCCTACCAAGGTAGTGTAAAAACTACCAGGAGAACTCCTGTCTGGCACCTTCCCCGGTGGAGTTGTGCATGGGGTGTGTTTGGAACATTTTGTCACCGGCCGACTCCAAAATTCAGCCGTTCCCCATCTCAGCCCAGAAAGCAGGAAGAACAACTTTTGTGGTGCCTTTCAGCTGCCTACCAAGGTAGTGTAAAAACTACCAAGAGAACTCCTGTCTGGCACCTTCCCCGGTGGAGTTGTGCATGGGGTGTGTTTGGAACATTTTGTCACCAGCCGACTCCAAAATTCAGCGTTTCCCCATCTCAGCCCAGAAAGCAGGTAGAACATCTTTTCTGGTATCTTTCAGATGCCTACCAGAGCAATGTAAAAACTACCAAGAGAACTCCTGTCTGGCACCTTCCGTGGTGGAGTTGTGCATGGGGTGTGTTTGGAACATTTTGTCACCGGCCGACTCCAAAATTCAGCCGTTCCCCATCTCAGCCCAGAAAGCAGGTAGAACAACTTTTGTGGTGCCTTTCAGCTGCCTACCAAGGTAGTGTAAAAACTACCAAGAGAACTCCTGTCTGGCACCTTCCCCGGTGGAGTTGTGCATGGGGTGTGTTTGGAACATTTTGTCACCGGCCGAGTCCAAAATTCAGTGGTTCCCCATCTCAGCCCAGAAAGCAGGTAGAACAACTTTTGTGGTGTCTTTCAGATGCCTACCAAGGTAGTGTAAAAACTACCAGGAGAACTCCTGTCTGGCACCTTCCCCGGTGGAGTTGTGCATGGGGTGTGTTTGGAACATTTTGTCACCGGCCGACTCCAAAATTCAGCGTTTCCCCATCTCAGCCCAGAAAGCAGGTAGAACAACTTTTGTGGTGCCTTTCAGCTGCCTACCAAGGTAGTGTAAAAACTACCAAGAGAACTCCTGTCTGGCACCTTCCCCGGTGGAGTTGTGCATGGGGTGTGTTTGGAACATTTTGTCACCAGCCGACTCCAAAATTCAGCGGTTCCCCATCTCAGCCCAGAAAGCAGGTAGAACAACTTTTGTGGTGCCTTTCAAATGCCTACCAAGGTAGTGTAAAAACTACCAAGAGAACTCCTGTCTGGCACCTTCCCCGGTGGAGTTGTGCATGGGGTGTGTTTGGAACATTTTGTCACCAGCCGACTCCAAAATTCAGCGGTTCCCCATCTCAGCCCAGAAAGCAGGTAAAACATCTTTTGTGGTATCTTTCAGATGCCTACCGGAGCAATGTAAAAACTACCAGGAGAACTCCTGTCTGGCACCTTCCCCGGTGGAGTTGTGCATGGGGTGTGTTTGGAACATTTTGTCACCAGCCGAGTCCAAAATTCAGCGGTTCCCCATCTCAGCCCACAAAGCAGGTAGAACAACTTTTGTGGTGTCTTTCAGATGCCTACCAAGGTAGTGTAAAAATTACCAACAGAATTCGTTCCTGGCACCTTCCCCGGTGGAGTTGTGCATGGGGTGTCTGTGGAACATTTTGTCACCGGCCGACTCCAAAATTCAGCGGTTCCCCATCTCAGCCCAGAAAGCAGGTAGAACAACTTTTGTGGTGTCTTTCAGATGCCTACCGGAGCAATGTAAAAACTACCAGGAGAACTCCTGTCTGGCACCTTCCCCGGTGGAGTTGTGCATGGGGTGTGTTTGGAACATTTTGTCACCAGCCGACTCCAAAATTCAGCGGTTCCCCATCTCAGCCCAGAAAGCAGGTAGAACAACTTTTGTGGTGTCTTTCAGATGCCTACCAAGGTAGTGTAAAAACTACCAGGAGAACTCCTGTCTGGCACCTTCCCCGGTGGAGTTGTGCATGGGGTGTGTTTGGAACATTTTGTCACCAGCCGACTCCAAAATTCAGCGGTTCCCCATCTCAGCCCAGAAAGCAGGTAAAACAACTTTTGTGGTGTCTTTTAGATGCCTACCAAGGTAGTGTAAAAACTACCAAGAGAACTCCTGTCTGGCACCTTCCCCGGTGGAGTTGTGCATGGGGTGTGTTTGGAACATTTTGTCACCGGCCGACTCCAAAATTCAGCCGTTCCCCATCTCAGCCCAGAAAGCAGGAAGAACAACTTTTGTGGTGCCTTCCAGCTGCCTACCAAGGTAGTGTAAAAACTACCAAGAGAACTCCTGTCTGGCACCTTCCCCGGTGGAGTTGTGCATGGGGTGTGTTTGGAACATTTTGTCACCGGCCGACTCCAAAATTCAGCCGTTCCCCATCTCAGCCCAGAAAGCAGGAAGAACAACTTTTGTGGTGCCTTTCAAATGCCTACCAAGGTAGTGTAAAAACTACCAAGAGAACTCCTGTCTGGCACCTTCCCCGGTGGAGTTGTGCATGGGGTGTGTTTGGAACATTTTGTCACCAGCCGACTCCAAAATTCAGCGGTTCCCCATCTCAGCCCAGAAAGCAGGTAAAACAACTTTTGTGGTGTCTTTTAGATGCCTACCAAGGTAGTGTAAAAACTACCAGGAGAACTCCTGTCTGGCACCTTCCCCGGTGGAGTTGTGCATGGGGTGTGTTTGGAACATTTTGTCACCGGCCGACTCCAAAATTCAGCCGTTCCCCATCTCAGCCCAGAAAGCAGGAAGAACAACTTTTGTGGTGCCTTTCAGCTGCCTACCAAGGTAGTGTAAAAACTACCAAGAGAACTCCTGTCTGGCACCTTCCCCGGTGGAGTTGTGCATGGGGTGTGTTTGGAACATTTTGTCACCAGCCGACTCCAAAATTCAGCGTTTCCCCATCTCAGCCCAGAAAGCAGGTAGAACATCTTTTCTGGTATCTTTCAGATGCCTACCAGAGCAATGTAAAAACTACCAAGAGAACTCCTGTCTGGCACCTTCCGTGGTGGAGTTGTGCATGGGGTGTGTTTGGAACATTTTGTCACCGGCCGACTCCAAAATTCAGCCGTTCCCCATCTCAGCCCAGAAAGCAGGAAGAACAACTTTTGTGGTGCCTTTCAGCTGCCTACCAAGGTAGTGTAAAAACTACCAAGAGAACTCCTGTCTGGCACCTTCCCCGGTGGAGTTGTGCATGGGGTGTGTTTGGAACATTTTGTCACCGGCCGAGTCCAAAATTCAGTGGTTCCCCATCTCAGCCCAGAAAGCAGGTAGAACAACTTTTGTGGTGTCTTTCAGATGCCTACCAAGGTAGTGTAAAAACTACCAGGAGAACTCCTGTCTGGCACCTTCCCCGGTGGAGTTGTGCATGGGGTGTGTTTGGAACATTTTGTCACCGGCCGACTCCAAAATTCAGCGTTTCCCCATCTCAGCCCAGAAAGCAGGTAGAACAACTTTTGTGGTGCCTTTCAGCTGCCTACCAAGGTAGTGTAAAAACTACCAAGAGAACTCCTGTCTGGCACCTTCCCCGGTGGAGTTGTGCATGGGGTGTGTTTGGAACATTTTGTCACCAGCCGACTCCAAAATTCAGCGGTTCCCCATCTCAGCCCAGAAAGCAGGTAGAACAACTTTTGTGGTGCCTTTCAAATGCCTACCAAGGTAGTGTAAAAACTACCAAGAGAACTCCTGTCTGGCACCTTCCCCGGTGGAGTTGTGCATGGGGTGTGTTTGGAACATTTTGTCACCAGCCGACTCCAAAATTCAGCGGTTCCCCATCTCAGCCCAGAAAGCAGGTAAAACATCTTTTGTGGTATCTTTCAGATGCCTACCGGAGCAATGTAAAAACTACCAGGAGAACTCCTGTCTGGCACCTTCCCCGGTGGAGTTGTGCATGGGGTGTGTTTGGAACATTTTGTCACCAGCCGAGTCCAAAATTCAGCGGTTCCCCATCTCAGCCCACAAAGCAGGTAGAACAACTTTTCTTGTGCCTTGCAGCTGCCTACCAAGGTAGTGTAAAAACTACCAACAGAATTCGTTCCTGGCACCTTCCCCGGTGGAGTTGTGCATGGGGTGTCTGTGGAACATTTTGTCACCGGCCGACTCCAAAATTCAGCGGTTCCCCATCTCAGCCCAGAAAGCAGGTAGAACAACTTTTGTGGTGTCTTTCAGATGCCTACCGGAGCAATGTAAAAACTACCAGGAGAACTCCTGTCTGGCACCTTCCCCGGTGGAGTTGTGCATGGGGTGTGTTTGGAACATTTTGTCACCAGCCGACTCCAAAATTCAGCGGTTCCCCATCTCAGCCCAGAAAGCAGGTAGAACAACTTTTGTGGTGTCTTTCAGATGCCTACCAAGGTAGTGTAAAAACTACCAGGAGAACTCCTGTCTGGCACCTTCCCCGGTGGAGTTGTGCATGGGGTGTGTTTGGAACATTTTGTCACCGGCCGAGTCCAAAATTCAGCGTTTCCCCATCTCAGCCCAGAAAGCAGGTAGAACAACTTTTGTGGTGCCTTTCAGATGCCTACCAAGGTAGTGTAAAAACTACCAGGAGAACTCCTGTCTGGCACCTTCCCCGGTGGAGTTGTGCATGGGGTGTGTTTGGAACATTTTGTCACCAGCCGAGTCCAAAATTCAGCGTTTCCCCATCTGAGCCCAGAAAGCAGGTAGAACAACTTTTGTGGTGTCTTTCAGATGCCTACCAAGGTAGTGTAAAAACTACCAGGGGAACTCCTGTCTGGCACCTTCCCCGGTGGAGTTGTGCATGGGGTGTGTTTGGAACATTTTGTCACCAGCCGACTCCAAAATTCAGCGGTTCCCCATCTCAGCCCAGAAAGCAGGTAGAACAACTTTTGTGGTGTCTTTCAGATGCCTACCGGAGCAATGTAAAATCTACCAGGAGAACTCCTGTCTGGCACCTTCCCCGGTGGAGTTGTGCATGGGGTGTGTTTGGAACATTTTGTCACCAGCCGAGTCCAAAATTCAGCGTTTCCCCATCTGAGCCCAGAAAGCAGGTAGAACAACTTTTGTGGTGTCTTTTAGATGCCTACCAAGGTAGTGTAAAAACTACCAGGGGAACTCCTGTCTGGCACCTTCCCCGGTGGAGTTGTGCATGGGGTGTGTTTGGAACATTTTGTCACCAGCCGAGTCCAAAATTCAGCGATTCCCCATCTCAGCCCAGAAAGCAGGTAGAACAACTTTTGTGGTGCCTTTCAGATGCCTACCAAGGTAGTGTAAAAACTACCAGGAGAACTCCTGTCTGGCACCTTCCCCGGTGGAGTTGTGCATGGGGTGTGTTTGGAACATTTTGTCACCAGCCGACTCCAAAATTCAGCTGTTCCCCATCTCAGCCCAGAAAGCAGGTAGAAGAACTTTTGTGGTGCCTTTCAAATGCCTACCAAGGTAGTGTAAAATCTACCAACAGAACTCCTGTCTGGCACCTTCCCCGGTGGAGTTGTGCATGGGGTGTGTTTGGAACATTTTGTCACCGGCCGACTCCAAAATTCAGCGGTTCCCCATCTCAGCCCAGAAAGCAGGAAGAACAACTTTTGTGGTGCCTTTCAAATGCCTACCAAGGTAGTGTAAAAACTACCAAGAGAACTCCTGTCTGGCACCTTCCCCGGTGGAGTTGTGCATGGGGTGTGTTTGGAACATTTTGTCACCGGCCGACTCCAAAATTCAGCGTTTCCCCATCTCAGCCCAGAAAGCAGGTAGAACAACTTTTGTGGTGCCTTTCAGCTGCCTACCAAGGTAGTGTAAAAACTACAAGGAGAACTCTTCTCTGGCACCTTCCCCGGTGGAGTTGTGCATGGGGTGTGTTTGGAACATTTTGTCACCGGCCGACTCCAAAATTCAGCGGTTCCCCATCTCAGCCCAGAAAGCAGGTAGAACAACTTTTGTGGTGTCTTTCAGATGCCTACCGGAGCAATGTAAAAACTACCAGGAGAACTCCTGTCTGGCACCTTCCCCGGTGGAGTTGTGCAGGGGGTGTGTTTGGAACATTTTGTCACCAGCCGACTCCAAAATTCAGCGGTTCCCCATCTCAGCCCAGAAAGCAGGTAGAACAACTTTTGTGGTGTCTTTGAGGTGCCTACCAAGGTAGTGTAAAAACTACCAGGAGAACTCCTGTCTGGCACCTTCCCCGGTGGAGTTGTGCATGGGGTGTGTTTGGAACATTTTGTCACCGGCCGACTCCAAAATTCAGCGGTTCCCCATCTCAGCCCAGAAAGCAGGTAGAACAACTTTTGTGGTGCCTTTCAGCTGCCTACCAAGGTAGTGTAAAAACTACAAGGAGAACTCTTCTCTGGCACCTTCCCCGGTGGAGTTGTGCATGGGGTGTGTTTGGAACATTTTGTCACCGGCCGACTCCAAAATTCAGCGGTTCCCCATCTCAGCCCAGAAAGCAGGTAGAACAACTTCTGTGGTGTCTTTCAGATGCCTACCAAGGTAGTGTAAAAACTACCAAGAGAACTCCTGTCTGGCACCTTACCCGGTGGAGTTTTGCATGGGGTGTGTTTGGAACATTTTGTCACCAGCCGAGTCCAAAATTCAGCGATTCCCCATCTCAGCCCAGAAAGCAGGTAGAACAACTTCTGTGGTGTCTTTCAGATGCCTACCGGAGCAATGTAAAAACTACCAGGAGAACTCCTGTCTGGCACCTTCCCCGGTGGAGTTGTGCATGGGGTGTGTTTGGAACATTTTGTCACCAGCCGACTCCAAAATTCAGCGGTTCCCCATCTCAGCCCAGAAAGCAGGTAGAACAACTTTTGTGGTGTCTTTCAGATGCCTACCAAGGTAGTGTAAAAACTACCAGGAGAACTCCTGTCTGGCACCTTCCCCGGTGGAGTTGTGCATGGGGTGTGTTTGGAACATTTTGTCACCGGCCGACTCCAAAATTCAGCGATTCCCCATCTCAGCCCAGAAAGCAGGTAGAACAACTTTTGTGGTGTCTTTCAGATGCCTACCAAGGTAGTGTAAAAACTATCAAGAGAACTCCTGTCTGGCACCTTCCCCGGTGGAGTTGTGCATGGGGTGTGTTTGGAACATTTTGTCACCGGCCGACTCCAAAATTCAGCGTTTCCCCATCTCAGCCCAGAAAGCAGGTAGAACAACTTTTGTGGTGTCTTTCAGATGCCTACCAAGGTAGTGTAAAATCTACCAGGAGAACTCCTGTCTGGCACCTTCCCCGGTGGAGTTGTGCATGGGGTGTGTTTGGAACATTTTGTCACCGGCCGACTCCAAAATTCAGCGTTTCCCCATCTCAGCCCAGAAAGCAGGTAGAACAACTTTTGTGGTGCCTTTCAGCTGCCTACCAAGGTAGTGTAAAAACTACCAGGAGAACTCTTGTCTGGCACCTTCCCCGGTGGAGTTGTGCATGGGGTGTGTTTGGAACATTTTGTCACCGGCCGACTCCAAAATTCAGCGGTTCCCCATCTCAGCCCAGAAAGCAGGTAGAACAACTTTTGTGGTGTCTTTCAGATGCCTACCGGAGCAATGTAAAAACTACCAGGAGAACTCCTGTCTGGCACCTTCCCCGGTGGAGTTGTGCAGGGGGTGTGTTTGGAACATTTTGTCACCAGCCGACTCCAAAATTCAGCGGTTCCCCATCTCAGCCCAGAAAGCAGGTAGAACAACTTTTGTGGTGTCTTTGAGGTGCCTACCAAGGTAGTGTAAAAACTACCAGGAGAACTCCTGTCTGGCACCTTCCCCGGTGGAGTTGTGCATGGGGTGTGTTTGGAACATTTTGTCACCGGCCGACTCCAAAATTCAGCGGTTCCCCATCTCAGCCCAGAAAGCAGGTAGAACAACTTTTGTGGTGCCTTTCAGATGCCTACCAAGGTAGTGTAAAAACTACGAGGAGAACTCCTGTCTGGCACCTTCCCCGGTGGAGTTGTGCATGGGGTGTGTTTGGAACATTTTGTCACCAGCCGACTCCAAAATTCAGCGTTTCCCCATCTCAGCCCAGAAAGCAGGTAGAACAACTTTTGTGGTGTCTTTCAGATGCCTACCGGAGCAATGTAAAAACTACCAGGAGAACTCCTGTCTGGCACCTTCCCCGGTGGAGTTGTGCATGGGGTGTGTTTGGAACATTTTGTCACCAGCCGAGTCCAAAATTCAGCGTTTCCCCATCTCAGCCCAGAAAGCAGGTAGAACAACTTTTGTGGTGTCTTTCAGATGCCTACCAAGGTAGTGTAAAAACTACCAGGAGAACTCCTGTCTGGCACCTTCCCCGGTGGAGTTGTGCATGGGGTGTCTGTGGAACATTTTGTCACAAGCCGACTCCAAAATTCAGCGGTTCCCCATCTCAGCCCAGAAAGCAGGTAGAACAACTTTTGTGGTGCCTTTCAGATGCCTACCAAGGTAGTGTAAAAACTACCAGGAGAACTCCTGTCTGGCACCTTCCCCGGTGGAGTTGTGCATGGGGTGTGTTTGGAACATTTTGTCACCAGCCGAGTCCAAAATTCAGCGTTTCCCCATCTGAGCCCAGAAAGCAGGTAGAACAACTTTTGTGGTGTCTTTCAGATGCCTACCAAGGTAGTGTAAAAACTACCAGGGGAACTCCTGTCTGGCACCTTCCCCGGTGGAGTTGTGCATGGGGTGTGTTTGGAACATTTTGTCACCAGCCGACTCCAAAATTCAGCGGTTCCCCATCTCAGCCCAGAAAGCAGGTAGAACAACTTTTGAGGTGTCTTTCAGATGCCTACCGGAGCAATGTAAAATCTACCAGGAGAACTCCTGTCTGGCACCTTCCCCGGTGGAGTTGTGCATGGGGTGTGTTTGGAACATTTTGTCACCGGCCGACTCCAAAATTCAGCGGTTCCCCATCTCAGCCCAGAAAGCAGGTAGAACAACTTTTGTGGTGTCTTTTAGATGCCTACCAAGGTAGTGTAAAAACTACCAAGAGAACTCCTGTCTGGCACCTTCCCCGGTGGAGTTGTGCATGGGGTGTGTTTGGAACATTTTGTCACCAGCCGAGTCCAAAATTCAGCGGTTCCCCATCTCAGCCCAGAAAGCAGGTAAAACAACTTTTGTGGTGTCTTTTAGATGCCTACCAAGGTAGTGTAAAAACTACCAAGAGAACTCCTGTCTGGCACCTTCCCCGGTGGAGTTGTGCATGGGGTGTGTTTGGAACATTTTGTCACCGGCCGACTCCAAAATTCAGCCGTTCCCCATCTCAGCCCAGAAAGCAGGAAGAACAACTTTTGTGGTGCCTTTCAGCTGCCTACCAAGGTAGTGTAAAAACTACCAAGAGAACTCCTGTCTGGCACCTTCCCCGGTGGAGTTGTGCATGGGGTGTGTTTGGAACATTTTGTCACCAGCCGACTCCAAAATTCAGCGGTTCCCCATCTCAGCCCAGAAAGCAGGTAAAACAACTTTTGTGGTGTCTTTTAGATGCCTACCAAGGTAGTGTAAAAACTACCAAGAGAACTCCTGTCTGGCACCTTCCCCGGTGGAGTTGTGCATGGGGTGTGTTTGGAACATTTTGTCACCGGCCGACTCCAAAATTCAGCCGTTCCCCATCTCAGCCCAGAAAGCAGGAAGAACAACTTTTGTGGTGCCTTCCAGCTGCCTACCAAGGTAGTGTAAAAACTACCAAGAGAACTCCTGTCTGGCACCTTCCCCGGTGGAGTTGTGCATGGGGTGTGTTTGGAACATTTTGTCACCGGCCGACTCCAAAATTCAGCCGTTCCCCATCTCAGCCCAGAAAGCAGGAAGAACAACTTTTGTGGTGCCTTTCAAATGCCTACCAAGGTAGTGTAAAAACTACCAAGAGAACTCCTGTCTGGCACCTTCCCCGGTGGAGTTGTGCATGGGGTGTGTTTGGAACATTTTGTCACCAGCCGACTCCAAAATTCAGCGGTTCCCCATCTCAGCCCAGAAAGCAGGTAAAACAACTTTTGTGGTGTCTTTTAGATGCCTACCAAGGTAGTGTAAAAACTACCAGGAGAACTCCTGTCTGGCACCTTCCCCGGTGGAGTTGTGCATGGGGTGTGTTTGGAACATTTTGTCACCGGCCGACTCCAAAATTCAGCCGTTCCCCATCTCAGCCCAGAAAGCAGGAAGAACAACTTTTGTGGTGCCTTTCAGCTGCCTACCAAGGTAGTGTAAAAACTACCAAGAGAACTCCTGTCTGGCACCTTCCCCGGTGGAGTTGTGCATGGGGTGTGTTTGGAACATTTTGTCACCAGCCGACTCCAAAATTCAGCGTTTCCCCATCTCAGCCCAGAAAGCAGGTAGAACATCTTTTCTGGTATCTTTCAGATGCCTACCAGAGCAATGTAAAAACTACCAAGAGAACTCCTGTCTGGCACCTTCCCCGGTGGAGTTGTGCATGGGGTGTGTTTGGAACATTTTGTCACCGGCCGACTCCAAAATTCAGCCGTTCCCCATCTCAGCCCAGAAAGCAGGAAGAACAACTTTTGTGGTGCCTTTCAGATGCCTACCAAGGTACTGTAAAAACTACCAAGAGAACTCCTGTCTGGCACCTTCCCCGGTGGAGTTGTGCATGGGGTGTGTTTGGAACATTTTGTCACCGGCCGAGTCCAAAATTCAGTGGTTCCCCATCTCAGCCCAGAAAGCAGGTAGAACAACTTTTGTGGTGTCTTTCAGATGCCTACCAAGGTAGTGTAAAAACTACCAGGAGAACTCCTGTCTGGCACCTTCCCCGGTGGAGTTGTGCATGGGGTGTGTTTGGAACATTTTGTCACCGGCCGACTCCAAAATTCAGCGTTTCCCCATCTCAGCCCAGAAAGCAGGTAGAACAACTTTTGTGGTGCCTTTCAGCTGCCTACCAAGGTAGTGTAAAAACTACCAAGAGAACTCCTGTCTGGCACCTTCCCCGGTGGAGTTGTGCATGGGGTGTGTTTGGAACATTTTGTCACCAGCCGACTCCAAAATTCAGCGGTTCCCCATCTCAGCCCAGAAAGCAGGTAGAACAACTTTTGTGGTGCCTTTCAAATGCCTACCAAGGTAGTGTAAAAACTACCAAGAGAACTCCTGTCTGGCACCTTCCCCGGTGGAGTTGTGCATGGGGTGTGTTTGGAACATTTTGTCACCAGCCGACTCCAAAATTCAGCGGTTCCCCATCTCAGCCCAGAAAGCAGGTAAAACATCTTTTGTGGTATCTTTCAGATGCCTACCGGAGCAATGTAAAAACTACCAGGAGAACTCCTGTCTGGCACCTTCCCCGGTGGAGTTGTGCATGGGGTGTGTTTGGAACATTTTGTCACCAGCCGAGTCCAAAATTCAGCGGTTCCCCATCTCAGCCCACAAAGCAGGTAGAACAACTTTTGTGGTGTCTTTCAGATGCCTACCAAGGTAGTGTAAAAATTACCAACAGAATTCGTTCCTGGCACCTTCCCCGGTGGAGTTGTGCATGGGGTGTCTGTGGAACATTTTGTCACCGGCCGACTCCAAAATTCAGCGGTTCCCCATCTCAGCCCAGAAAGCAGGTAGAACAACTTTTGTGGTGTCTTTCAGATGCCTACCGGAGCAATGTAAAAACTACCAGGAGAACTCCTGTCTGGCACCTTCCCCGGTGGAGTTGTGCATGGGGTGTGTTTGGAACATTTTGTCACCAGCCGACTCCAAAATTCAGCGGTTCCCCATCTCAGCCCAGAAAGCAGGTAGAACAACTTTTGTGGTGTCTTTCAGATGCCTACCAAGGTAGTGTAAAAACTACCAGGAGAACTCCTGTCTGGCACCTTCCCCGGTGGAGTTGTGCATGGGGTGTGTTTGGAACATTTTGTCACCGGCCGAGTCCAAAATTCAGCGTTTCCCCATCTCAGCCCAGAAAGCAGGTAGAACAACTTTTGTGGTGCCTTTCAGATGCCTACCAAGGTAGTGTAAAAACTACCAGGAGAACTCCTGTCTGGCACCTTCCCCGGTGGAGTTGTGCATGGGGTGTGTTTGGAACATTTTGTCACCAGCCGAGTCCAAAATTCAGCGTTTCCCCATCTGAGCCCAGAAAGCAGGTAGAACAACTTTTGTGGTGTCTTTCAGATGCCTACCAAGGTAGTGTAAAAACTACCAGGGGAACTCCTGTCTGGCACCTTCCCCGGTGGAGTTGTGCATGGGGTGTGTTTGGAACATTTTGTCACCAGCCGACTCCAAAATTCAGCGGTTCCCCATCTCAGCCCAGAAAGCAGGTAGAACAACTTTTGTGGTGTCTTTCAGATGCCTACCGGAGCAATGTAAAATCTACCAGGAGAACTCCTGTCTGGCACCTTCCCCGGTGGAGTTGTGCATGGGGTGTGTTTGGAACATTTTGTCACCGGCCGACTCCAAAATTCAGCGGTTCCCCATCTCAGCCCAGAAAGCAGGTAGAACAACTTTTGTGGTGTCTTTTAGATGCCTACCAAGGTAGTGTAAAAACTACCAAGAGAACTCCTGTCTGGCACCTTCCCCGGTGGAGTTGTGCATGGGGTGTGTTTGGAACATTTTGTCACCAGCCGACTCCAAAATTCAGCGGTTCCCCATCTCAGCCCAGAAAGCAGGTAAAACAACTTTTGTGGTGTCTTTTAGATGCCTACCAAGGTAGTGTAAAAACTACCAAGAGAACTCCTGTCTGGCACCTTCCCCGGTGGAGTTGTGCATGGGGTGTGTTTGGAACATTTTGTCACCGGCCGAGTCCAAAATTCAGCCGTTCCCCATCTCAGCCCAGAAAGCAGGAAGAACAACTTTTGTGGTGCCTTTCAGCTGCCTACCAAGGTAGTGTAAAAACTACCAAGAGAACTCCTGTCTGGCACCTTCCCCGGTGGAGTTGTGCATGGGGTGTGTTTGGAACATTTTGTCACCAGCCGACTCCAAAATTCAGCGGTTCCCCATCTCAGCCCAGAAAGCAGGTAAAACAACTTTTGTGGTGTCTTTTAGATGCCTACCAAGGTAGTGTAAAAACTACCAAGAGAACTCCTGTCTGGCACCTTCCGTGGTGGAGTTGTGCATGGGGTGTGTTTGGAACATTTTGTCACCGGCCGACTCCAAAATTCAGCCGTTCCCCATCTCAGCCCAGAAAGCAGGAAGAACAACTTTTGTGGTGCCTTTCAGCTGCCTACCAAGGTAGTGTAAAAACTACCAAGAGAACTCCTGTCTGGCACCTTCCCCGGTGGAGTTGTGCATGGGGTGTGTTTGGAACATTTTGTCACCGGCCGAGTCCAAAATTCAGCGGTTCCCCATCTCAGCCCAGAAAGCAGGAAGAACAACTTTTGTGGTGCCTTTCAAATGCCTACCAAGGTAGTGTAAAAACTACCAAGAGAACTCCTGTCTGGCACCTTCCCCGGTGGAGTTGTGCATGGGGTGTGTTTGGAACATTTTGTCACCAGCCGACTCCAAAATTCAGCGGTTCCCCATCTCAGCCCAGAAAGCAGGTAAAACAACTTTTGTGGTGTCTTTTAGATGCCTACCAAGGTAGTGTAAAAACTACCAAGAGAACTCCTGTCTGGCACCTTCCCCGGTGGAGTTGTGCATGGGGTGTGTTTGGAACATTTTGTCACCGGCCGACTCCAAAATTCAGCCGTTCCCCATCTCAGCCCAGAAAGCAGGAAGAACAACTTTTCTGGTGCCTTTCAGCTGCCTACCAAGGTAGTGTAAAAACTACTAAGAGAACTCCTGTCTGGCACCTTCCCCGGTGGAGTTGTGCATGGGGTGTGTTTGGAACATTTTGTCACCAGCCGACTCCAAAATTCAGCGGTTCCCCATCTCAGCCCAGAAAGCAGGTAGAACATCTTTTCTGGTATCTTTCAGATGCCTACCAGAGCAATGTAAAAACTACCAAGAGAACTCCTGTCTGGCACCTTCCGTGGTGGAGTTGTGCATGGGGTGTGTTTGGAACATTTTGTCACCGGCCGACTCCAAAATTCAGCCGTTCCCCATCTCAGCCCAGAAAGCAGGAAGAACAACTTTTGTGGTGCCTTTCAGCTGCCTACCAAGGTACTGTAAAAACTACCAAGAGAACTCCTGTCTGGCACCTTCCCCGGTGGAGTTGTGCATGGGGTGTGTTTGGAACATTTTGTCACCAGCCGACTCCAAAATTCAGCAGTTCCCCATCTCAGCCCAGAAAGCAGGTAGAACAACTTTTGTGGTGTCTTTCAGATGCCTACCAAGGTAGTGTAAAAACTACCAGGAGAACTCCTGTCTGGCACCTTCCCCGGTGGAGTTGTGCATGGGGTGTGTTTGGAACATTTTGTCACCGGCCGACTCCAAAATTCAGCGTTTCCCCATCTCAGCCCAGAAAGCAGGTAGAACAACTTTTGTGGTGCCTTTCAGCTGCCTACCAAGGTAGTGTAAAAACTACCAAGAGAACTCCTGTCTGGCACCTTCCCCGGTGGAGTTGTGCATGGGGTGTGTTTGGAACATTTTGTCACCAGCCGACTCCAAAATTCAGCGGTTCCCCATCTCAGCCCAGAAAGCAGGTAGAACAACTTTTGTGGTGCCTTTCAAATGCCTACCAAGGTAGTGTAAAAACTACCAAGAGAACTCCTGTCTGGCACCTTCCCCGGTGGAGTTGTGCATGGGGTGTGTTTGGAACATTTTGTCACCAGCCGACTCCAAAATTCAGCGGTTCCCCATCTCAGCCCAGAAAGCAGGTAAAACATCTTTTGTGGTATCTTTCAGATGCCTACCGGAGCAATGTAAAAACTACCAGGAGAACTCCTGTCTGGCACCTTCCCCGGTGGAGTTGTGCATGGGGTGTGTTTGGAACATTTTGTCACCAGCCGAGTCCAAAATTCAGCGGTTCCCCATCTCAGCCCACAAAGCAGGTAGAACAACTTTTGTGGTGTCTTTCAGATGCCTACCAAGGTAGTGTAAAAATTACCAACAGAATTCGTTCCTGGCACCTTCCCCGGTGGAGTTGTGCATGGGGTGTCTGTGGAACATTTTGTCACCGGCCGACTCCAAAATTCAGCGGTTCCCCATCTCAGCCCAGAAAGCAGGTAGAACAACTTTTGTGGTGTCTTTTAGATGCCTACCAAGGTAGTGTAAAAACTACCAGGAGAACTCCTGTCTGGCACCTTCCCCGGTGGAGTTGTGCAGGGGGTGTGTTTGGAACATTTTGTCACCAGCCGACTCCAAAATTCAGCGGTTCCCCATCTCAGCCCAGAAAGCAGGAAGAACAACTTTTGTGGTGTCTTTCAGCTGCCTACCAAGGTAGTGTAAAAACTACCAGGAGAACTCCTGTCTGGCACCTTACCCGGTGGAGTTGTGCATGGGGTGTGTTTGGAACATTTTGTCACCAGCCGACTCCAAAATTCAGCAGTTCCCCATCTCAGCCCAGAAAGCAGGTAGAACAACTTTTGTGGTGTCTTTCAGATGCCTACCAAGGTAGTGTAAAAACTACCAGGAGAACTCCTGTCTGGCACCTTCCCCGGTGGAGTTGTGCATGGGGTGTGTTTGGAACATTTTGTCACCAGCCGACTCCAAAATCCAGCGTTTCCCCATCTCAGCCCAGAAAGCAGGAAGAACAACTTTTGTGGTGCCTTTCAAATGCCTACCAAGGTAGTGTAAAAACTACCAGGAGAACTCCTGTCTGGCACCTTCCCCGGTGGAGTTGTGCATGGGGTGTGTTTGGAACATTTTGTCACCGGCCGACTCCAAAATTCAGCCGTTCCCCATCTCAGCCCAGAAAGCAGGAAGAACAACTTTTGTGGTGCCTTTCAGCTGCCTACCAAGGTAGTGTAAAAACTACCAGGAGAACTCCTGTCTGGCACCTTCCCCGGTGGAGTTGTGCATGGGGTGTGTTTGGAACATTTTGTCACCAGCCGAGTCCAAAATTCAGCGTTTCCCCATCTCAGCCCAGAAAGCAGGTAGAACAACTTTTGTGGTGCCTTTCAGATGCCTACCAAGGTAGTGTAAAAACTACCAGGAGAACTCCTGTCTGGCACCTTCCCCGGTGGAGTTGTGCATGGGGTGTGTTTGGAACATTTTGTCACCAGCCGAGTCCAAAATTCAGCGTTTCCCCATCTCAGCCCAGAAAGCAGGTAGAACAACTTTTGTGGTGTCTTTCAGATGCCTACCAAGGTAGTGTAAAAACTACTAAGAGAACTCCTGTCTGGCACCTTCCCCGGTGGAGTTGTGCATGGGGTGTGTTTGGAACATTTTGTCACCAGCCGACTCCAAAATTCAGCGGTTCCCCATCTCAGCCCAGAAAGCAGGTAAAACAACTTTTGTGGTGTCTTTTAGATGCCTACCAAGGTAGTGTAAAAACTACCAAGAGAACTCCTGTCTGGCACCTTCCCCGGTGGAGTTGTGCATGGGGTGTGTTTGGAACATTTTGTCACCGGCCGAGTCCAAAATTCAGCCGTTCCCCATCTCAGCCCAGAAAGCAGGAAGAACAACTTTTGTGGTGCCTTTCAGCTGCCTACCAAGGTAGTGTAAAAACTACCAAGAGAACTCCTGTCTGGCACCTTCCCCGGTGGAGTTGTGCATGGGGTGTGTTTGGAACATTTTGTCACCAGCCGACTCCAAAATTCAGCGGTTCCCCATCTCAGCCCAGAAAGCAGGTAAAACAACTTTTGTGGTGTCTTTTAGATGCCTACCAAGGTAGTGTAAAAACTACCAAGAGAACTCCTGTCTGGCACCTTCCCCGGTGGAGTTGTGCATGGGGTGTGTTTGGAACATTTTGTCACCGGCCGACTCCAAAATTCAGCCGTTCCCCATCTCAGCCCAGAAAGCAGGAAGAACAACTTTTGTGGTGCCTTTCAGCTGCCTACCAAGGTAGTGTAAAAACTACCAAGAGAACTCCTGTCTGGCACCTTCCCCGGTGGAGTTGTGCATGGGGTGTGTTTGGAACATTTTGTCACCAGCCGACTCCAAAATTCAGCGTTTCCCCATCTCAGCCCAGAAAGCAGGTAGAACATCTTTTCTGGTATCTTTCAGATGCCTACCAGAGCAATGTAAAAACTACCAAGAGAACTCCTGTCTGGCACCTTCCGTGGTGGAGTTGTGCATGGGGTGTGTTTGGAACATTTTGTCACCGGCCGACTCCAAAATTCAGCCGTTCCCCATCTCAGCCCAGAAAGCAGGAAGAACAACTTTTGTGGTGCCTTTCAGCTGCCTACCAAGGTAGTGTAAAAACTGCCAAGAGAACTCCTGTCTGGCACCTTCCCCGGTGGAGTTGTGCATGGGGTGTGTTTGGAACATTTTGTCACCAGCCGACTCCAAAATTCAGCATTTCCCCATCTCAGCCCAGAAAGCAGGTAGAACAACTTTTGTGGTGTCTTTCAGATGCCTACCAAGGTAGTGTAAAAACTACCAGGAGAACTCCTGTCTGGCACCTTCCCCGGTGGAGTTGTGCATGGGGTGTCTGTGGAACATTTTGTCACCAGCCGAGTCCAAAATTCAGCGTTTCCCCATCTCAGCCCAGAAAGCAGGAAGAACAACTTTTGTGGTGCCTTTCAAATGCCTACCAAGGTAGTGTAAAAACTACCAGGAGAACTCCTGTCTGGCACCTTCCCCGGTGGAGTTGTGCATGGGGTGTGTTTGGAACATTTTGTCACCGGCCGAGTCCAAAATTCAGCCGTTCCCCATCTCAGCCCAGAAAGCAGGAAGAACAACTTTTGTGGTGCCTTTCAGATGCCTACCAAGGTAGTGTAAAAACTACTAAGAGAACTCCTGTCTGGCACCTTCCCCGGTGGAGTTGTGCATGGGGTGTGTTTGGAACATTTTGTCACCAGCCGAGTCCAAAATTCAGCGTTTCCCCATCTCAGCCCAGAAAGCAGGAAGAACAACTTTTGTGGTGTCTTTCAGATGCCTACCAAGGTAGTGTAAAAACTACCAGGAGAACTCCTGTCTGGCACCTTCCCCGGTGGAGTTGTGCATGGGGTGTGTTTGGAACATTTTGTCACCAGCCGACTCCAAAATTCAGCGGTTCCCCATCTCAGCCCAGAAAGCAGGTAAAACAACTTTTGTGGTGTCTTTTAGATGCCTACCAAGGTAGTGTAAAAACTACCAAGAGAACTCCTGTCTGGCACCTTCCCTGGTGGAGTTGTGCATGGGGTGTGTTTGGAACATTTTGTCACCGGCCGAGTCCAAAATTCAGCCGTTCCCCATCTCAGCCCAGAAAGCAGGAAGAACAACTTTTGTGGTGCCTTTCAGCTGCCTACCAAGGTAGTGTAAAAACTACCAGGAGAACTCCTGTCTGGCACCTTCCCCGGTGGAGTTGTGCATGGGGTGTGTTTGGAACATTTTGTCACCAGCCGACTCCAAAATTCAGCGGTTCCCCATCTCAGCCCAGAAAGCAGGTAGAACAACTTTTGTGGTGTCTTTTAGATGCCTACCAAGGTAGTGTAAAAAACTACCAAGAGAACTCCTGTCTGGCACCTTCCCCGGTGGAGTTGTGCATGGGGTGTGTTTGGAACATTTTGTCACCGGCCGACTCCAAAATTCAGCCGTTCCCCATCTCAGCCCAGAAAGCAGGAAGAACAACTTTTGTGGTGCCTTTCAGCTGCCTACCAAGGTAGTGTAAAAACTACCAAGAGAACTCCTGTCTGGCACCTTCCCCGGTGGAGTTGTGCATGGGGTGTGTTTGGAACATTTTGTCACCAGCCGACTCCAAAATTCAGCGTTTCCCCATCTCAGCCCAGAAAGCAGGTAGAACATCTTTTCTGGTATCTTTCAGATGCCTACCAGAGCAATGTAAAAACTACCAAGAGAACTCCTGTCTGGCACCTTCCGTGGTGGAGTTGTGCATGGGGTGTGTTTGGAACATTTTGTCACCGGCCGACTCCAAAATTCAGCCGTTCCCCATCTCAGCCCAGAAAGCAGGAAGAACAACTTTTGTGGTGCCTTTCAGCTGCCTACCAAGGTAGTGTAAAAACTACCAGGAGAACTCCTGTCTGGCACCTTCCCCGGTGGAGTTGTGCATGGGGTGTGTTTGGAACATTTTGTCACCAGCCGACTCCAAAATTCAGCAGTTCCCCATCTCAGCCCAGAAAGCAGGTAGAACAACTTTTGTGGTGTCTTTTAGATGCCTACCAAGGTAGTGTAAAAACTACCAGGAGAACTCCTGTCTGGCACCTTCCCCGGTGGAGTTGTGCATGGGGTGTGTTTGGAACATTTTGTCACCAGCTGACTCCAAAATTCAGCGTTTCCCCATCTCAGCCCAGAAAGCAGGTAGAACAACTTTTGTGGTGCCTTTCAGCTGCCTACCAAGGTAGTGTAAAAACTACCAAGAGAACTCCTGTCTGGCACCTTCCCCGGTGGAGTTGTGCATGGGGTGTGTTTGGAACATTTTGTCACCAGCCGACTCCAAAATTCAGCGGTTCCCCATCTCAGCCCAGAAAGCAGGTAGAACAACTTTTGTGGTGCCTTTCAAATGCCTACCAAGGTAGTGTAAAAACTACCAAGAGAACTCCTGTCTGGCACCTTCCCCGGTGGAGTTGTGCATGGGGTGTGTTTGGAACATTTTGTCACCAGCCGAGTCCAAAATTCAGCGTTTCCCCCATCTCAGCCCAGAAAGCAGGAAGAACAACTTTTGTGGTGCCTTTCAAATGCCTACCAAGGTAGTGTAAAAACTACCAGGAGAACTCCTGTCTGGCACCTTCCCCGGTGGAGTTGTGCATGGGGTGTGTTTGGAACATTTTGTCACCGGCCGACTCCAAAATTCAGCCGTTCCCCATCTCAGCCCAGAAAGCAGGAAGAACAACTTTTGTGGTGCCTTTCAGCTGCCTACCAAGGTAGTGTAAAAACTAGTAAGAGAACTCCTGTCTGGCACCTTCCCCGGTGGAGTTGTGCATGGGGTGTGTTTGGAACATTTTGTCACCAGCCGAGTCCAAAATTCAGCGGTTCCCCATCTCAGCCCAGAAAGCAGGAAGAACAACTTTTGTGGTGTCTTTCAGATGCCTACCAAGGTAGTGTAAAAACTACCAGGAGAACTCCTGTCTGGCACCTTCCCCGGTGGAGTTGTGCATGGGGTGTGTTTGGAACATTTTGTCACCGGCCGAGTCCAAAATTCAGCGTTTCCCCATCTCAGCCCAGAAAGCAGGTAGAACAACTTTTGTGGTGCCTTTCAGATGCCTACCAAGGTAGTGTAAAAACTACCAGGAGAACTCCTGTCTGGCACCTTCCCCGGTGGAGTTGTGCATGGGGTGTGTTTGGAACATTTTGTCACCAGCCGACTCCAAAATTCAGCGGTTCCCCATCTCAGCCCAGAAAGGAGGTAGAACAACTTTTGTGGTGTCTTTCAGATGCCTACCGGAGCAATGTAAAAACTACCAGGAGAACTCCTGTCTGGCACCTTCCCCGGTGGAGTTGTGCATGGGGTGTGTTTGGAACATTTTGTCACCGGCCAACTCCAAAATTCAGCGTTTCCCCATCTCAGCCCAGAAAGCAGGTAGAACAACTTTTGTGGTGCCTTTCAGATGCCTACCAAGGTAGTGTAAAAACTACCAGGAGAACTCCTGTCTGGCACCTTCCCCGGTGGAGTTGTGCATGGGGTGTGTTTGGAACATTTTGTCACCAGCCGACTCCAAAATTCAGCGTTTCCCCATCTCAGCCCACAAAGCAGGTACAACAACTTTTCTTGTGCCTTTCAGCTGCCTACCAAGGTAGCGTAAAAACTACCAACAGAATTCGTTCCTGGCACCTTCCCCGGTGGAGTTGTGCATGGGGTGTCTGTGGAACATTTTGTCACCGGCCGACTCCAAAATTCAGCGGTTCCCCATCTCAGCCCAGAAAGCAGGTAGAACAACTTTTGTGGTGTCTTTCAGATGCCTACCGGAGCAATGTAAAAACTACCAAGAGAACTCCTGTCTGGCACCTTCCCCGGTGGAGTTGTGCATGGGGTGTGTTTGGAACATTTTGTCACCAGCCGACTCCAAAATTCAGCGGTTCCCCATCTCAGCCCAGAAAGCAGGAAGAACATCTTTTGTGGTATCTTTCAGATGCCTACCGGAGCAATGTAAAAACTACCAGGAGAACTCCTGTCTGGCACCTTCCCCGGTGGAGTTGTGCATGGGGTGTGTTTGGAACATTTTGTCACCAGCCGAGTCCAAAATTCAGCGGTTCCCCATCTCAGCCCACAAAGCAGGTAGAACAACTTTTGTGGTGTCTTTCAGATGCCTACCAAGGTAGTGTAAAAATTACCAACAGAATTCGTTCCTGGCACCTTCCCCGGTGGAGTTGTGCATGGGGTGTCTGTGGAACATTTTGTCACCGGCCGACTCCAAAATTCAGCGGTTCCCCATCTCAGCCCAGAAAGCAGGTAGAACAACTTTTTTGGTGTCTTTTAGATGCCTACCAAGGTAGTGTAAAAACTACCAGGAGAACTCCTGTCTGGCACCTTCCCCGGTGGAGTTGTGCATGGGGTGTGTTTGGAACATTTTGTCACCAGCCGACTCCAAAATTCAGCGGTTCCCCATCTCAGCCCAGAAAGCAGGTAAAACAACTTTTGTGGTGTCTTTTAGATGCCTACCAAGGTAGTGTAAAAATTACCAACAGAATTCGTTCCTGGCACCTTCCCCGGTGGAGTTGTGCATGGGGTGTCTGTGGAACATTTTGTCACCGGCCGACTCCAAAATTCAGCGGTTCCCCATCTCAGCCCAGAAAGCAGGTAGAACAACTTTTTTGGTGTCTTTTAGATGCCTACCAAGGTAGTGTAAAAACTACCAGGAGAACTCCTGTCTGGCACCTTCCCCGGTGGAGTTGTGCATGGGGTGTGTTTGGAACATTTTGTCACCAGCCGAGTCCAAAATTCAGCGTTTCCCCATCTCAGCCCAGAAAGCAGGTAGAACAACTTTTGTGGTGTCTTTCAGATGCCTACCAAGGTAGTGTAAAACTACCAGGAGAACTCCTGTCTGGCACCTTCCCCCGGTGGAGTTGTGCATGGGGTGTGTTTGGAACATTTTGTCACCGGCCGACTCCAAAATTCAGCGATTCCCCATCTCAGCCCAGAAAGCAGGTAGAACAACTTTTGTGGTGTCTTTCAGATGCCTACCAAGGTAGTGTAAAAACTACCAGGAGAACTCCTGTCTGGCACCTTCCCCGGTGGAGTTGTGCATGGGGTGTGTTTGGAACATTTTGTCACCAGCCGAGTCCAAAATTCAGCGTTTCCCCATCTCAGCCCAGAAAGCAGGTAGAACAACTTTTGTGGTGCCTTTCAGCTGCCTACCAAGGTAGTGTAAAAACTACCAAGAGAACTCCTGTCTGGCACCTTCCCCGGTGGAGTTGTGCAGGGGGTGTGTTTGGAACATTTTGTCACCAGCCGACTCCAAAATTCAGCGGTTCCCCATCTCAGCCCAGAAAGCAGGAAGAACAACTTTTGTGGTGCCTTTCAGCTGCCTACCAAGGTAGTGTAAAATCTACCAGGAGAACTCCTGTCTGGCACCTTCCCCGGTGGAGTTGTGCATGGGGTGTGTTTGGAACATTTTGTCACCGGCCGAGTCCAAAATTCAGTGTTTCCCCATCTGAGCCCAGAAAGCAGGTAGAACAACTTTTGTGGTGTCCTTTTGATGCCTACCGGAGCAATGTAAAAACTACCAACAGAACTCGTCCCTGGCACCTTCCCCGGTGGAGTTGTGCATGGGGTGTGTTTGGAACATTTTGTCACCAGCCGAGTCCAAAATTCAGCGTTTCCCCATCTCAGCCCAGAAAGCAGGAAGAACAACTTTTGTGGTGTCTTTCAAATGCCTACCAAGGTAGTGTAAAAACTACCAAGAGACCTCCTTTCTGGCACCTTCCCCAGTGGAGTTGTGCATGGGGTGTCTTTGGAACATTTTGTCACCGGCCGAGTCCAAAATTCAGCGATTCCCCATCTCAGCCCAGAAAGCAGGAAGAACAACTTTTGTGGTGTCTTACAGGTGCCTACCAAGGTAGTGTAAAAACTACCAACAGAACTCCTTTCTGGCACCTTCCCCGGTGGAGTTGTGCATGGGGTGTGTTTGGAACATTTTGTCACCAGCCGAGTCCAAAATTCAGCGATTCCCCATCTCAGCCCAGAAAGCAGGTAGAACAAGTTTTGTGGTGCCTTTCAGCTGCCTACCGGGGTAGTGTAAAAAGTACCAACAGAACTCGTTTCTGGCACCTTCCCCGGTG